>NC_139512.1:333467722-334088347 GCF_947247035.1 Vipera ursinii
GGTCCCTCAAGTATTAGAAAAGTACTATTTTGTTTTCCCTTAGTCTTCTCTTATTTAGGTGAAATATAGTAAATTCTTTTAGTCATCTTTCATAAATTTAGAGTCCAAGCTCATCAACATTTTTGTTACTCTTCTTTGTATTCTTTCCAATTCCTCGTCATCCTTCTTGTATTATGGCAATATATATGGATAAAGTATTTTAAAAGCAGTCTTACCAGTACAGTGCTGAGCAGAAAAAGTATACCTTTGCTGATGTACAGTAGATCAGGACTGCATTACTTCTCTCCTGGTAGCTACAGAATGTTACTAATACATGGTTAATCAATGGTTTACATGGATATTCAGATCCTTTTGACAAATACTGCAGGTGAGCTAAGTGCACAATCTACATTTCTTGACATTTTAAAAAAAATGGAATAATGTTAGCATATCATCAATCTTTTTGGCACTTCCCATGTACATAAAAGTGTTCACTAAGATTACAATTAATGGTTCTGAGATCTTCTATTTTTGTTATGTGGCCCACTTTTCATTTTTTAAACTTAATTTTAGAATAGAATAGAGCTGCAAAGGACCTTGGAGGTCTTGTAGTCCAGCCCCCCATTCAAGCAGGAGAACTTATACCATCTTAGACAAGTGACTGTCCAGTCTCTTCTTAAAAACCTCCAGTGATGGAGCGCCCAGGGTTTCTGAAGGCAAATTGTTCCACTAGTTAATTGTCTTCACTGTCAGGAAGTTTCTCCTTAATTCTAGGTTACTTCTCTCTTTGATCAGTTTCTAACCATCGTTTCTTGTCCTGCCCTCTGGTGCTTTGGAGAATAGTTTGACCACCTCTTCTTTGTGGCAGCCCCTCAGATACTGGAATATGCTATCATGTCACCCCTATTTCTTCTTTTCTTTAGACTAGCCAAACCCAAGCCCTGCAGCTGTTCTTCATATGTTTTAGTCTCCAGGCCTTGGATCATCTTAGTTGCTCTTCTCTGAATTGTTTTTCCAAACTCTCAACATCTTTTTTGTGATATGGTGACCAAAATCGGCTGCAGTATTCCAGGTGTGGTTTCACTAGGGTTTTATAAAGAGGTACTAATACTGTTTACGTCTCTCCATGTGGATGTAGTACCACATTGAGGACTACTTTTTTGTTTCTTAGTTTGTCAGAGAATTCTCTTTGCAGCCATACCAGTTTCATCATCTATTTCCCATTTTTATTTCCATTTAATATTTTGTCTTGGGGTCTTAATTATCTAATTTTTCAGAATTTCTCAATCCTTTTGAACTTTTTTTCCCTTCAGGTTTTCTCACCATGGAATCATTCCTACATTTTCCCTTATACAGGTAATCCTCAAGTTACGAATATTGCAGCACCACGGCAGTCGTTTGCCCTTATGAGCAACCGCAGTGGCTCTGCAACGTTCACCCTGGTTAGGTGAATGTTAGCAGCTAGCAGCTCCAGAAGCGCCCTAGACCTTTCTGGAAAAGCCCAATTCCTTTTCCAAGACAGAAGGAGCCACAGGGGGGAGGGGAAAGGGGAACGCAATTCATTCGGGTTCTCTGGCTGACCTTTCTTAACGCGGGTCTTCCCCAAAGTGGCTCAGGCACAAACAGGGCTGGGTCAGGAGTGACCGAAGGAAGTATTCTCCAGCCTCAAATTCAGGTGGCAGTGGCCTGGAAAAGGCCTCCAGAAACCCGGATTGGGCTGCCGGGGGGTGAGGTTTGCAGAAGCATTCCCTGGCCTCAAATCCAGGCTGCAGCAGGAACCACAGCAGAAAGGAGACAGATCTTTTCCTGGTGAGTCCAGTGTGGCAGGAAGGGAGGGGGAAGCATGTGGTATCTTAGTGGGTCAGGGAGGCCTTGGGGGCATGTTCCAGCACTAGGCCCTCCATCACCTTCCCCACCCTGAGATACCTCATATTTGTTTAACAAGCCACATGCATTTTAACGAGCAAGGGAGTGATCTCATACCTCAAACGTGATTCACTCTACGAGTTTTCGAGTTACGAGTGGAATAGGCAGGCTCCAGTGGTAGGATTCAAATATGTGAACAGAAAGATGGCTCTGGAAAAAACAACTGACCACATGTAGTAGGGAGTAGATTTTTATACCTTCTTGGGCTTTTGTTTGGAGTTGTTCCTGTGGCATGAATTTTGACCTGAGTCTGAATATGCCTTTCTGGTATTCTGATGGTGGTGGGTTAATCCTATTATGTCCCAAAGGTCATATCCTGCTTCCCTGGGGCTGTGGCTGTGGATTTTTTGGTGTGAGAGATTGTTGATTCTAGGGATCTTTCTTTCTTTCTTTCTAATACCAGCTTCCTGACTCCAATCTTTCTGACAAGATTATCACATCTGCATTTCTGCAGACTAGGTTTCTGTTTGGGGCAGAGAGACTTGGGGGGGGGGTGTTCTGCCTTAAAGATCTTTTGAGGAAATATAATATTCTGCCTTTTAATATTCCCAAAAATATTTCTTTCTCGGGGGGGCTGACTTCCCACAATGGAGTTGTCTACAAAGTATGTCAAGAACCTATTGGATCTCTCACTTGCTGCAAAGTTCTCAGCTGACACTGGAATAGTTGAAACTATATCACCATTGTATGTTTGCTGGATGATTTGCAAGGCTATCATCTAATGGTAGAGGAGAGAATGGTAGAGGATATTATGTATTGGATGGGGATCATAGAATGTACTAGATTAGGCAAAAATGGGATTGAGTTATATAGTTTTAGCAAGTAGTATGAGCCAGGGTTAAGTTTTAATATGATTGGCAGAGCATAACATGAATACAGTTTTAGTAATCTAGAGTTAGCATTTTACATCTAGATATAAGCCAGTCATTGTATATGGTTGCATCTTCCAAAGCTTTGTTAGAGATAGTGGGACTGTACAGATATTTTACTCTTTGCTCTAAATGTTGGTGATTTATTACCAGTATTATATATTAGCTTTCTTTTAAAAGAGCAAGAATGTCTCTTTCCCATCTTCAAGGAATTCTAGTTTGATCCCATCACTGTCTCCCAGTAGAAGAAAAAAAAACTCTTCACAGTTTACAAAACATCCATTCAATCTGCTCCTTGCTATTTTTCTCTATTCTGCTACTTAGAGCAAAGAGGTAGGAAAAGTATTTTCTTATAACTAATGATCTACTGTCACCTAGTGGTGAACAAGAAAAACTGCAGATAGCTTGAAACAGGAGGCTAGGAAATGTGGGGGGGGGCAAAGGATCTTTTTAACAATTTAATCAAAGGAATATTCTTCTTGTGTGTGAGGATATTCACAGGATAAAAATATTTCAATGCAGTCTGTTTATGGTTTTACATAGAATTGTGTACAATTATTATTTTTATTCAATTTAAATAGTTGCTCATATGTAGGCTAAAGGCTCCACTAAGAATAGTTCTTCTGTTTTCACCTAGATGAATCCATTCAGGGACAGGATCTGCAAGGTCTTCTCCACAGATGGCTACTTTACATTTGAGGACATCCTTGGGATGGCATCTGTCTTCAGTTACCTAGCTTCTCCCACAATTAAGATTGAATACGCTTTTCGGATTTATGGTATGTCATTCCCCATTGTAATATCCCCATATCAGTTTCAGAGTAAGAAAAAGCAAAAATCCCCAAGTCTGGAGGCACTTTGAGGATGAGATCAGGAATTGGAAGCCTAGGTGAGATTGTTGTTGTTGTTATCTGCGAAGTCGTGTCTGACCCATCGCGACCCTATGGACAAGGTTCCTCCAGGCCTTCCTGTCCTCTACCATCTTCTGGAGTCCATTTAAGCTCACACCTACTGCTTCAGTGACTCCATCCAGCCACCTCATTCTCTGTCGTCCCCTTCTTCTCTTGCCCTCAATCTTTCCCAGCATTAGGCTCTTCTCCAGTGAGTCCTTCCTTCTCATTAGGTGGCCAAAGTATTTGAGTTTTAGCTTTAGGATCTGGCCTTCTAAAGAGCAGTCAGGTGAGATTGGAACCATTTTATTTTTCAAAGAGGGGATAGACAAGTCTGCAGACATGGCCCAAGAAGAAACAATTGTTTGGTTCATATAATATACTAAGCCATAATATGGCTACTTTGGGTTTTACTTTAAAAATGGGGGAAAAGGGGGGGAAGGATAAAAAAAATAAAAAAATCATACTACATACAAAAAAATATATTCAGCTGAATTTTCAACTAACTCATTAAAACTTGAAATGACATGAAATTGTTAGTTTTCCTACTGCAATGATATTCCATTGCACTATCGATTTATAAACAGAAAGCATGTATCTATAATCCAAGATTTAAATCCTGAGTAATTTGGTATTCCCAGCATTGAATAATTTTGTCACTGCATCTACTTTGTAGAATAGATTCCCACCAGAGACACACATCACAAAAAAAACATCACCCAAAACACAGGATGTTTTGGGTGGGTTCTTTCAGTTGGGGGTGATCACGTTGCATGTTATTCCCTCATATGCCTGTTGTAATGTATACTGTTAAATAATACTATTTGTTCAAATGTAGTCTTTTAAACTTGTCAAGACACCAGGAATTATTTTGGAATTGGGTGGCTTGGAAATCTGATGAATAAATAAAATAAATAGTCTTATCACTCTTTTGGTGGATTAATTCTAGTGAATGGCTTGCTCATCCAATCATAATTAAATTGTGCACATATAATTCCTGTAATGACACTGCCTCCCCATCATACACTCTTCCTTGTATATATGTTGTGTACATGCATGCACAAGCAACTTCAGGCCATGTTCAGGTTCAGTGTGGAAGTCAATGGGAAAAAAAAGAAAAGGAATGAGTGTCAGGACCCACCTCAATCCACATCTTAGGAAATAAGAACTCTTGGATGCAAGTTAGTCCAAAAAGGAAATGTTTACTAGGATGGAATCGATTGTGGCAATACAAGACGGGATCTAACAGAGTACATTTTAATCCTATATAAAGCATTCCCATTTCAACCCCCTCCCCTCATCCATTTGGTCAGGCTCCCATCATTTACTTAGGTGTCAGGCCCTTCCGTGGGAAAGGGAACTCTCCTTGTGTTTATTGTTATTGCTTCTTCCTTTTCAGTTGTAAATGAAGATGTGATCCAGATCTCTCTCTCCCCCTCTCTCCCCCAGATCAAACGCTTCCCTGGTGTTTGAAGATAGCCTATTTCAATCTAAGTAACCATCCTCTCCCCCCACCCCCCCACCCCGAGAGATGGCAGAATCCCCAGAATAAGCACAATATTCTACCTATACATTTATGAAATGTGATATAAATGGATTCTGACAATGAGATTGTCAGGATTGGGAACAGATCTGGAAAAGAGGAAGTACAACTCAATTGTCAAGTGCCTGCTTATACAGTGTCCCAAGGCCAGTTCTTGGCATATTCTGCTGCAAAATATCAAGCAGATGGAGACAGAAAACCTATAGATTTAGTCATTAAACATTGCTGGACTGAATGGACTGAGATTCTGTGGCAGTTTTTTACAAGTAAAGATAATAGTATTATTTTTTGTGTAATTCTTAAATATTTGGCACTGGACTGCATAATAGTCTATAAATCTTCCAAGTTCCACCCCATTTCTACTTTTCACAATATTTTAATTTCCCAGATTTCAACAACGATGGTTTTATTGATGAGGAAGATCTCCAAAATGTCATCCGCAGATTAATCAATAAGAATAACCTCAGTGAGGAAGAAATTGTGTCTCTGGCGAACCATGTAGGTAATTTCTTTCTTTTACAACAAACCTTGAGATTTCAATGACTGAGGCCTTAGCCTAAAATTGTTTTAGTTTAAATATCTTTTTAGTAGAACCTGGGCATGACAGACAGAGCGCTTCTGTCTTCTAATGGCTGTCTCCAACCTAGTACCTTCCAGCTGTGTTGGGAAGACAATGGTTCCTTCCCTGAGACACCTGCAAGTTGTAGTCCAAGCATATTTTGAGAATGAGATTGGAAAAAGAAATCCATTTTGGAGCACAAACATAAAACTCTTATGTTGACTAATATGAAACAACAGAAATATTATTTCTATATAATACATACTTTGTGTTTGAAACAGATTTTGGAGGAAGCTGACTTGGATAATGACAGAATGCTCTCTTTAGCAGAATTTGAACATGCTATGATAAAGTCTCCAGACTTCCTACAGTAAGAACAATTCCCTATCCCATCCACAATGTAGTTGAGCTTCTTTGTTCCCACATGCTTCAAATCCAGCTCTGAAATGTCTCATTCTATAATGTTTTATGTAATTTCTCCTACAGCAAAAAAAATATATGCCAATTTTGTACTAAGCTATATCAGACATAATGCTACAGAAAGCCTGGCCAAGGCAGCTTTGACAAATTTCTAACATAGGGAAAGGAATATAAGAAAAATTAAAACTGGGGACTATACTAAATGTCAGGCAACAAGATGGAAAAAGCTATTGTTTAGCTATTGTTTCCAATGTTCACTACAATAAATTTATTTTTTTAAAAATAATTCCATTGGCTTTTTCTTCTGTAAATTGGATGGTACATAGCATTCAGGATGGACTACCACCCATTTTTTTGTCCCTAAGATAAAAAATGGAGGCATTTTGTTTCAAATGTTGTCCATGTTGGAATCTTCAACAAATGTGGGACTACTAAATGTCCCACTTACATTATTCTGAATATTCAAACTCAGCATTTTTTTAGCTCAGAAAATTTTCTACCCCTTCTCAAAACAATTATTATTACAATTAGAAGAACCTTTATCCAGGCTTCACCTAACTATGCAAAATGATTAAAAGCAATCAGAAGTTTACCTTCTTGAATGCCTATCAGCTTCACATCAGCATATTAATGCATTTATACATATATGTCATTAAATCATAGCTCTACTAGAGCAAGAACTAAGGTATTTTTAAGTGATGAATCCTTGGAAATTCAGATTGGCAAAAAAGTTCAAATTGTGACCTTAGGATAAATGACTTGACATTACATTTCCAACCAAAGATGTTTTTTATACTTGGGCTTCTTCAGAAATGGAGCATGAGACTGCGATTAACTACTTCCTTGACACCATATTCTTTATTACCTCTTTATTTGCTGGAGACTTAATTGGACTTCTCTTGGCTGCACTACATTACTGAAAACTCACAAGGTGCTTCAGAATCTGTCCCTTCTTTGGTTCTCCCAGCTTGTTTTACTAGCTTATGGTTTGCTTGGCACTGAATGTAGGAGTTGTGGTGGCAAAGTAATTAGAGTGCAGTATTGCAGCTAACTCTACCCAGAGTCTGGAATTTGATCCTGACCAAGTTTTCCATCCTTCTGAGGTCAGTAAAATGCAGACCCAGATTATTGGGGACAATATGCTGGCATTTGTAAACCAGAGAGTGCTGTAAAGCACTATGGAGTGGTACACAAGACTAAGTGTTATTGTTATTGCTATTATGTTTAGAGAACATGAGCTATTTATCTCTAATCTGATTCTGAAGCAAATAAAGGTGACTGTTTCAATTTCTTAATGATTTACTGGATAAAATGTCAGCTAAGTGGCATCCCATTGAGAATACCTTAATGGCAGGATTCATAAGATAACTGTTTGAAGTATACTCCTAAATGTATTGTGCAGTAATGTGTCGAATTGACCCATATACTTGGTAATATCTTTAGTTAGACCTTAAGCTTTGATGAAGTCCACATTGTCAACACAAAGTTTAGGCATTTCCTGAAGAAAACAGAATTGTGGGGACAGGTAGCAGCATTGCTATACAAGGTAAGTTGGATTATACATGAGTTTAGTAAGCTGTCCAAGAACAAACTAAGGAAGATAGAAATAATTTAAAGACAAGTGAGACCTAGTCCAGAAAACTAATTAATGTTCTTTCTAGATCCTTCAAGATCTACTTCTGAGAAACAAGAATGTGACACTATGGGAGATTCAGGATCTTGCAACTGGACAGGCACAAGATAACAAACGTAGCTCTAACGACTGCCATGAAAGATCAGATACCAAATCAGTCCATGTATTTTTGCAAAGAATATGCAAATAAACAATGATTCTGAGAATGAGGGGAAAAAGTCATGTATCTAAGTTTGTCTTTTCTTCCATCCAGTGCAATTACAGAGAATGACATTTTCATAGCAATTATAAGCAATTTTTGTACAGGGAGAGAAGGAGGATTTGGCTGTACAATGCACTTAACTTTCTTTATAATAAATTCCTCTATAGTTGTATTCATTAAAATAGTTTTATTCATTACTGCTTTATTTAGAGGTTTTCTAACCAATTCTTAACCACAAAAGCTCTCAGTGTGAATACCGTATCAGTTAAAAGAAGCAGTACCCTCTAAACCTGAAGGCACAATAGGCACAATAAAGTAAGCAGAGATGAAATAACAAAGACAACAGAGAAATTAGAGGTAGTCCATGGCTTATGACTATAATGGAGCCTATTAAAACATTACAATTGTAAGTTGTGATGTCATAAAACAGGTCACCTGCATGACCAACCAGATTTTACAACCTTTTTTCAGTGGTTGTTAAGCAAATGCTGCCACCATTAAGCAAATGCCACAGTCACTAAGAAAACCAGTGGTTCATTATGAGTCAGTTTTGCTGAAAACCAAAAGTAAATGCCAGCTTTGGGCAAAAATGTCATAAAAGGCAGTCACATGATTGCATGATGTTGCAAATGTCCATAAATGTGGGCTGGTTGCTACACACTTGGCACAAATGTCATGTCACCATGGGATAGGATCCTGACTGTCAGAACTTCAGAAATAGGTCATACGTACCGCAGGGAGTTCCATTATAACTTCAAACAATTGCTAGCAACGAGTCCCAAGTCAAGGACTACTTGTATTCAGAAACTTGACATTGAAAAGAATTGTTCAAAACTTAATGAGGGTCCAAAACATCAGGAAGGTCACTCTTTCTCTTCAAGAAGTCTTCCGTTTCTGGGGAAGAAAAGGTAGACTTAAGATAGTTCCACATTTTGTGAAGCTGATGATTGTGACCAAGAACAAGAAACTGATAAGTAGTTTGGTTCCTTTGACCATCTCTGAAGAAAGACAGTGGTACAAGACTGCTCAACTCTCCATACAGTTGCTTCTTGTGAGAGGACTGTACGGTAGCAGTCTCCAAATTATGAGACAATCAGGAGATAAGAAAACTTGAAATTCTTGCTCCAGTCACAGCCAGAGCCTTCAGAGGATGTTAGTTTACACATTCTTTGCGAAACACCTTCAGATATTGTCTATGAACTGCTTTAAAGAAGTTAGACCCTTTTCAAATAACAAGGCTGGAAATCCTGAGCGTGTGTAAGAAAATGAGTATTTCTCTTTATAAGCTTTATAAATTCAAAGTAAACAGCAAAAAGCAAGTCAACATTTTGACTATAGAAAGTTTTAAACTGTTTAAGGGCTCAGGAAAAGTTGGAATATTTGATTTTGAATATTAAGCCTGAAATTAATGAATTTTAAAGAATAAATGCGTTTTCATGGGAAAAAAGTTATTTCTTACATAATGAGATAAGCAACTAATAATAGTGTTCAGAAATGTTGTTGAGAAATGATAATAGGACTTTGAATCAACATTGCTGGGTATGTTGCGTGTTTTTCTGAATACCCTGTTCCCAGAAGAAGCTGTGATACCAGAAGATGCTATTATAAAAAAAAAGATTTGATCTGACATGAGTATGAACAACATGAACAAGAATTAATCACTGGACATACCAAAAATTGGGCGAGGCTGTAGAAATTAAGAAGGAAATAAAAATGCCAATTCAAAAGAGTAATTGGAATAATTTCTACCTGATGGACTTATGAAAGAAGCTTGTTGAAGTTTGAAGAAATTCAAGACAAGGAGCAATGAACATTCCAATGAATTAAAGACAAGATTGTTTTATGTAAAAAGATGGAATATAAAGGATTATTTGATCAGGATTAAATGGGATTTGTTTTTATTTTAGGATTCTTTCTGATTTGCTGATATCTCACTGGAAACATTATGTATTGGATTTGCTTATAAAGAATTGAGATACAGAATGATGAGTTTTATGTTTGTTAATGAATGTGATTATTTTAGGCTTGGTACTAAAATGCCAGGAGCACTGCTAGATATGTTACAGTATATGGAATATATGCAGAATAACAAAATGAAATGTCCATGTTCAGAGATAGCATACCCTGAATACCATCTGCTTATTCACTTTTTGAGATTTTGTGCATTTGTACTTGCATGCCTTCAAGTCAATCTTGATTCCTGGCAACTACTTGGAAACATCTCTATAGTTTTCTTGGTAGGATTAGCAAAGTGGTTTGCCATTGCCTCCTTCCTAGGGCTGAGAAAAAGTGACTGGCCTGAGATCACCCAGCTAATTTATGGCTAAGATGAGATTAGAACTCAAGGTTTCCCAGTTTTCAGTTGGCATCTACACCAAATTGACTCATGTTAGATATTAACTTTGACTAATTCACAATTTTCAAATACCAACCTATAAAGCCCTAAATGGCATGGGTCCTGATTATCTTAGGGACCACATGCTACCAGCGTCAACTTCCCATCATCCCGTGCGCTTCCACAGGGAAGGCCTCCTCAGGGTCCCGCCTGTCAAGGATTGCCGGCGGGTGATTCCCAGGGGGAGAGCATTCTCAGTGGGCACGCCTGCCCTATGGAATCAGCTGCCGGTGGAACTCCGGATCTCCCCCGACCTTCGTTCGTTTCGCCAGGACCTAAAAACCTGGCTATTCGAGCTGGCTGGCCTGGACTGAGGGGTTTTTAAGGTTTTAAATCCAATTTTAATGTGTTGGGGCTATTAATTTAATTGTATTTTAATCTGTATATTGTATTTTTTAATTTGCCCTGTACACCGCCCTGAGTCCTTCGGGAAAAGGGTGGTATACTGTATAAATCGAATAAAAGTAAACTAAAACTAAACAATTCATTTCTTTGGTCAGGGAAGAAGATATAAGCTAGTTTTACCTTGTTTATACAGAAAAAATAAGTGTGAAATTGAAGCCAGCATGGATGAATGACACATGATATGGGTAAATAGCTGATCACCTCCAGTACTTCAGTTTTTACGGAATATTGTATAACACAAGTATTCCTCGGCAACAAGACATGGTGAAGGAGTAAAAGAAAATCAACTTTATGATTTCCCATTCTTCAAACATTTTTACTCCCAAGCTCTGACTTTCCTCTCAAGGGCTGGACAGGAATGGCAGCATTCTTCATTCAGGCTCTGAACTCAAAAAAGCTGTCTCGGACTTCTCTCTCCTGTGAAGTCACTCTTTTTCCTGAGGGGAAAGTCTGATATGTCCGTAGATTCTCTGGCGAGATGCGATGGAGGTGCCACATTGTTTTGGCACTCAGTGGTGGGCTAAAGGAAAGGGGGTGAGAAGAACAAGCACACAATGGAGACATGGTTATATCACTGGTGACTGACCCCAGGAAGCACAACACGAATGTAATAGAATCCCAGATGATGAATTTTGGGGGGATCCTGGAGGAAATGAAGCTCCCAGTCTGAAAAGGGATCCTGGTTGGAGTTCACCTGAACTGAAAATATTATTTATTCTGAGAGCACTCTTAACCCAAATCTCACTAGACATTTCAGCAGCACATAATCTGAATTGGTTAAACTTTGCTTGTATATGTGAATATAAAGTTCCCAATTACTTAGTCTAGGAAGTATTAGTATCCAATGAAACCTTGCACCATAGGTATACTGGCAAGGCCTTAAGAAATAATATTCTTCCAGACTTCTAGAGCATATACACCCCCTGGGGGTGCAAGATGATATTCCAGGGCGTGCAAAAAGTTAGGTTTTCAAAATTATAGTGTATGTGCATAATTTGTTGCCATTCAAGGTACTAGTTATGGTATTTAAAGCCCTACATGGCAGGGGGCCGGAGTACCTTAGGGAACACCTGCTGCCGGCGTCAACTTCCCTCCGCCCTGTGCGTTCCCACAGAGAGGGACTCCTCAGGGTGCCACCGGTCAGAGAATGTAGATTGGTGGCCCCCAGGGGGAGATCTTTCTCTGTGGGCGCCCCGGAGTTATGGAACCAGTTACCGGTTGAGCTCCGGACAGCGCCCGATCTTCGCTCCTTTCGCCGCGATCTGAAAACATACCTGTTCGAACAAGCCGGCCTGGCCTGAGGGTGGGATTGGTGGGGTTTTTTATTATCATTTTATTGGGGGTTTTATCAATGTATTTATTGTTTTTATGGGCATGTATTTAATTACTTTTTAATTTTTGTAACTTTATGTTTTTTTATTCTTGCCCTGTACACCGCCCTGAGTCCTTCGGGAGAAGGGCGGTATAGAAATATTAATAAATTAAAATTAAATTAAATTATTTTGAACTTTTGTAATGCATGCAAGAATATATCAGAAGCATTCTATGAGTGTGGGGTATAGAAAAGGTTGGGAACCACAGTTCTAGAGGAAGAAATGGCAGACTGAAGATGGCTCCACAAAAAAGTAGACTGACACCCATTGTATATATGTATATATGTGTATATGTATATGTGTGTATTTTCTATCAATCAATCAATCATCAAAATTGTCTCCTTCCACACTAGCCAACAATAAAATACACATGGTGATCACTACTCAGGAAATGTGTTCCATATGCAATGGCTTTGGTAATGGAGAACATAGGTTTTCAGCTGTCCTTTCTCTCCAGATGTTTTTCTTAGAGAACTAGGTATGCAAAATCAATTGCTTTGGTTTAGATGTTACTACAACATGCCTGCTTGGATAAATTACTTTAACCCTTGCAAGGCTGAGCTTGTTTGGAACTAACCTTCTGTGGTTGGTCAACTGTTTTGTGTGCATGTGTGTTTCTACTACACAACAATCCCCTAATGTGAACATGGTCAACATGTTATTTATAATTGGTCTATTAGGCTGAAGAAAAGATGGAACAATTTAATCTATTTAGTTGGTCCAATTTGACACATTTAATTATTTTTATGGATTTATTTATGGATAAAAGAGTTGATGAAAACCTGTTATCTTTATGCTTTCATCTCTGCTGGTAAAGCAGCACAATGCAGGATTATACTCAAAAGTACCTAAACGAAGAAACTCTGCCACAATGTGATGCCCTCCCCCCTCAGCTATCCTCGAAGGCCAATACCAGAAGATTCCTTACTTGGAGAGACAATGTCTGGTGACTCCGGACATGGAGCAACAACAGAGCACGTGCTTCTCCAATGCCCACACTACTAAGAAAGTGGTACTACCGCCATCTCACCATTACTACATAAATGGCCAGGGCATGCAGGACAACTTTAGACTCCCCTGTTGTTTTCAAATATCAACCATGGTTACACTATTGTCCGGTTCTTCAGCAATGCTTAAAATTCATTGGTTAATTAACTGACCTTGTGATTCTACTTTATAAACTAGAATTAAAGAACATCTACCCTGCCATATTAGATTGCCTTGTAATTTGATGTAGATTTCCACCTTTTATGTTCCCCTGCACCCATCTAATGCTTCTATTCCTTCTTTTAGATTCTTTTAAACTCTCACTATATGTATATTCTGCTGACTATATGACACATTGTTGTTGTTGTTGTTAGCTGCAAAGTCATGTCCGACCCATCGCGGCCCCATGGACAACGTTCCTCCAGGACTTCCTGTCCTCTACCATCTTCTGGAGTCCATTTAAGCTCACGCCTACTGCTTCAGTGACTACATCCAGCCACCTCAGTCTCTGTCGTCCCCTTCTTCTATTGCCCTCAACCTTTCCCAGCATTAGGCTCTACTCCAGTGAGTCCTTCCTTCTCATTAGGTGGCCAAAGTATTTGAGTTTCAACTTCAAGATCTGGCCTTCTAAAGAGCAGTCATGGTTGATCTCCTCTACGACTGACCGGTTTGATCGCCTTGCAGTCCAAGAGACATAAATAAATACATTTTTATGAACTTGCTTCAGAGATGAATAATGCTGATTCACAGATAAAATTTGAAAGGAAATAGAATTATACTACACACATCCCTCATTTTCCATTTCAAAATTTCAAATATATCTGATCTGTTTCATATATGAAAATTCCTGGTTAAGAAAAAGAAAAAAGTGAAAATGAAGAAAAAGATGCAGGCATCTGTGAAAGAAAAGACACCAAATATAAACAGATTTTTGAAGTTTTTTAATTAGATACTGTGAATGTAAAATAGAAAAAATATTTTACTTCAGTTATGTAATAATAAGATACACAATCACTTTTCTAAGTGTATGAAATACTCAAAATAGCAAGATTATATAGTATGGCAGTTTGTTTTAAAATATACCAGAGAGTTATACTTTAAATCAGCTAAGTATTCCATCCATTGTGTCATTCCATCCAGTGAATGGGTGAGTATGAAACAGAGTTAGCAAGATAACTTATTCCATTCCTCAGTAATATTTTTGAAAATAGGAACTCCAAATTAGAGGCAAAACTCTAAAGACACTAACATTAATGTACTTGTTTTTAATAAGAAATATAAAGATCACATTTCTTCATTGATTATTCATGATAAATGTTTTTATTAGTTAGGGAACTTGTTTGGATTCTATTCTGCCTATCACATGCATGTTTAATGATATATTTCAGTGCAAGTGAACATAAATTTTCAAGTGTCTCTATCGTATCTTACAATTTACAGAAGCTCCTACAATACTTTATATAAAGAAAGTGATATGAACCCTCAGATTTTTGACATTAGTAGTAGTCAAAACACATTAAATGTAAGTTCATTTAAATGTAATTAGAAGTGTAATTTGGTGCTTTGTTCTTTCTTTTCAGATTCAATTAGCTGCATTCCCCCAACTGACTCCATCTGTGTATAACTCACACAAGGTCAGACTATGGGGAATTGTTTCATTAAAAAAAGTAATAAACCTGCTATAAAATGCTAGCCTACAGCATAATATTTTATTTCCTAGAATAGTACTGGGTCCCATCAGTATTCTTAGAAAATAAAACTGACATGTGCTATGGCCTAGCCCATGTATACCTAAGGAAAAAAAAAGCTAAAATTTGTAGGGAGAGTATTCCTGGAAAATAAGGCATTGGCAGGGAATATCCTTGCCATTACCTTCTAGTAAATGGTACTTACCAGATTATCTTCTGGTAACACCCACTATGACACACATTTAGGGATCAAACTACTAACTGGATATTTCTGAATAAAACTAAGAAAACTGCATTTAAAGCTCATGCCTTAACTCTTAATTATGTCCCTAAATGTTAAGAATCTTAAACATACAGTTGTTTATCCTTTGCTTATTCTATATGGTCTCATCTGTAGATTTAACTTAGAGCTTCTTATCCTTAGGGTATAATTCATATTAACACAGAATATGAGTCCATTAGGGACATGTTAGTGTGCACGGATGTCTATTTTCACTTACCTCATAAGCTGTTCAATTGACTTTCATTTTTCAACTGGATAATAGGAACTACCACATTGTACCAGCAGAGGGCACTCATGAAGTATGAGAAAGTGAAGAGTTTGATTTATGCTCTCTTTCTATTTCTTCAAGTATATTAAATACATTATAAAAATGTAAAATGAAGAACCACATGATTCTCAAAGTTATACCTCTATGCAAAAGCCTAGTCAAGTAGCTGTAGATTTTTACAAATGAATTCAAAAAGCACTCTAGAAGAAATAATTGAAAAAAAGAAATTTCAATTTGTTGTAAGAGAGCCCCAACTTTGATAACTGTGGGCAAACTCCCAGTTGCAAATAATGTCAAGGAAAGTTAAACTGGGCATAGCTGGGCATCATCCAACAACTCAGACAAGGTTTGGGGCAGATATCTCAGTGGTAAAGCAAAATGTTCTACTTATTCAACTGGCATGATGTCAGCCATCAGAATAAGGTCCCAAAGATGCTTTTCTAAAAGGCAACTGGACTTCTTCTTTTTTTCCTTAAAAACTTTTTACTTTTCATCCAAGAAGCTTCTTCAGTTCTCTGAAGAGCTGAACTAAAGAACCAAAGAACTGAGAAACATCTTGGCTGAGAAGCAAAACATTTTCAATGAAAAAAACCAAGAAAGTCCAGTTGGCTTTTGGAAAAGCATCTTTGGGACAACCATGACCTGGATGATTGAATTGCCATAGATCAGACATGTCAAACACAAGGCCCGGGGGCCAGATCCGGCCCACGAAGTGGTTTCATGTGGCCCGCGAAGCCATCCTGGAAACAGTGAGGGAGCGGCCCCCACTGCCTTGGCCCTGGCCCAGAGACCCTCCTTCTGCCAGAGACCCTCAGATCTGTCCCACTCCTGCCCAGGCCCCCATAGGCACTCTTGATGCGAACGATGTAGAGCTGGTCACACCCACCCAGTAGGCCATACGCACTCTAGCCACGCCCACCCAGTAGGCCACGCCCACCCTGGCCATACCCACCTGGTCCCCTGAGGGCAACCGCAATGCTGATGCGGCCCTCAATGAAATTGAGTTTGACACCCCTGCCATAGATGAATAGATAAGGTATATAACTGCCGTTTGTCCAAATCAAGGTAAATCTTTTTTCTAAAATCATATGCAAAATTCAACATCCTACCAACTGTGACCCCATTCCCTGTCCCTAGGTTCATAAGAAAAGTTTTACTAGATCAGCAAGCTATCTATTTTTCCAGTGGCCAATCAAAGGACTTCCAAGCAGGATGGGCAATGCTTCACTTAATGGTGTTCAGTAGCATGTAAAGTCTGAAACCTGATGGTGCCTAGAACAGAAGACCCAACCTTTTCGTAACATCTTAACTGCAAAAGTTGATGGACCATGCAAGCCAGAATTAGCAATGTGGAACCTGTTGGTATCATAGCATAAGTCAGGGGTCCTCAACCTTGGCAACTTTAAGACTTGTGCACTTCAACTCCCAGAATTCCTCAGCCAGCAAAGATGGCTGAGGAATTCTGGGAGAAAATCCACAAGTCTTAAAATTGCCAAGGCTGAGGACTCCTGGCATAAGTGACTATCCCAGGTGACACATATAAAACCCTAAAAGTAAATAAAAAGAAATAAAAAATAAAACTTGCAAGATAACTCAAAATTTCCTGATGTTTTCAACAAGCCTATTAAAACTTTCACAGAACTTGGCAATTTTTTAAAAGAAAACTTTGTGCTGAAAGCCTGTGCCACTTGCTATACCCTCAGGCATCACAGACCACAGATCGGTAACTACTAGCCTAGTTATCAGGGTGAAGAACTGTAATAGAATCTTCTCCTCACCATAATTTTTATTGCCTCTTTAAATTATCCAAGGTATTGCACTCTGTAATAGCAAATACATGAATTAAAAACTGAGTGAAATAATGAATTTTCTGTCTATTACTCAAAGATGGCACTGAACAACCCAATATTTTAAGGTAAGCAATTTAATTCTATTTTTCTACCCACCCAGTTACTTTAATTTAGTAACTGAATTATCCTCGTCTGTTGTGTAGGGCTTCTGAAGGTTTCCAGCATCTGGTCTGCAATCTTGTTTCACCATCCTGTCATCCCAAAGCAATAGAACTACAGTCCCACGACAGCACCAAGTATTAGTTACAGCAGGAACAGAAATGCTACCCTCTGTAAAAGCATGGAGGACAAAAATACATCTTATTTCCTGCCAACACACAAAGCCATAAAAGTAAGTACAATCTGTGGCAGAGCAACATGCCCTAGAAAAGTGCTCCAGGGGATTGATCAATCGTGATTAATGCTTGTGTGCCTTGGAGAGGAATAACAAAACAGATTGCTTTGGAATGACAGGCCAACAGGCAATGCTGGAGTCATTATTTAGAAAGATACAAACTAGGGAGGTGTATTAAAAGCAGAAATCAGTCTGCTGAAGTGGACGAACTTTTCCTATACACACACCATGATGTCAGTTTGCAGCAGCGAAAATCTAGAGGAGAGTCACTAACATGTTTTCAGCAGGTTTCTGGTTTTTATAGCAGTATGGTAAAACATTAAAACTCAGAAATATTAAGTTTGCTGAATTTCCTATTTATGTATACTATCTTATATCAGTTCAAGATACTCTCACCATTATAAAACTGCAGATACCCAGCTTAGGCCTTAGGGCTATGAGATCCGGCCTTCAAAATTCTGGATGATCACTATAATGCATTAAAGGAGCCCAGGTGGCACAGTGGTTTGAATGCAGGTTGACCGCCCACTGCCAGAAGTTCGATTCCAACCAGCTCAAGATTGACTCAGCCTTCCATCCTTCCAAGCTCAGTAAAATGAGAACCCAAATTGTTGGGGGCAATATGCTGACTCTGTAAACTGCTTAGAGAGTGCTGTAAAGCACTATGAAATGGTACATAAGCCTGGGTGCTATTGCTATTAAAGAGTTTATATTTTCTTTCTCTCTTAGCTGCCATCTGTAGCCTATATAAATAATTAGTCTCTCAACCAAGTACTCTTTTTTTCACCTAACATATAAAAAAATCAATAATGTAGGAAGTGCAAATCAGGCACTTTATAATACAGACAACCAAATGCCTGACAGACAAATGAAGGAATTGGAACATAACATACAATATGCTTAACCAATAATCTAGGCCAGACGTATCAAACCCGCGACGTCATGTGACGTCGCGCAATGTATCGGGACGGTTTTGCCATTGCTGGCAATGGGGTGGGTGTTATGTCAGTAGATAGTTGCAAACATGTAAATAGCAGGTTGCAAAGAAGGTTCTTTGAAGCGGGAGATTCTGGTGCAACTATTGGTTAAAGTTGTAAAGGAGCGGGAAAATAGTGACTGATGATTGGATACAGTTTAAACAGTTCTAGTATAAAAGCCTGAAACATTTGACAGTTGGCAGTTGACTTATGTGTATTGAATAAACTCTTTTTGTTGTGAACCACTCTGAGTCATTGTCTACCTGAACCAAACAACTGGCGACGAAGGTGGGATAGACGGAGGACCAGAGAAGGTTCGGCAGAACAGCTGCGCGTAGGCGGCAAATTTGAAAAGAAGTCACAGTCAACCACAAGCGGCCGCGGCGGAATCAACAATCCTCCGAATGGCGCAAATCGGGTCCTTGAAAGAATTCGACCCAAACTTCCCAGAGGACTGGGAAGAATATGTTGGACAGGTCGAAGGGTTCCTGCTTGTTAACGGGATAACAGATGACCGAAAAAAGGCGGCAGCTTTACTGACCATATGCGGCACACCGGTGTATCGGATCGCTGTAGGACTTTGTCAACCACAGCCGGTCTCAAGCGTTCCATATGCCGATCTGTTAGCCAAATTAAAAGTGCATTTCACGCCAAGGAGATCAGAACACTTTTGGCGTCGCATCTTCGAAAAAAGAAATCAGAGACCGGGCGAGTTGATCCAAAGATTCGTTGCTGCAGTCAGAGAAGCCGCAGTATGATGCAAATATGACAACTTGGAAATAAGAATCAGGGACCGAGTGGTACTAGGCTTGCGAGATGAGCAACTACAAAATAGAATTATCGCCAAGCCCACCGGCGATTTGCAAGAAGTACTGGACGAACTCTTGACTTATGAATCCACCGGGTATCGCGACCCCCCGCAATAGCATGGCTGCGTCTGCCGAAATTAATCAAGAAGGCCTTGTGGACTGCGGGGAGGTGGACCAGCAATGGGAAGCTGACATCGCCGAAGTCACCAGACGGTTTGGAAAAATGGCGGCAAAACCATCCCGAAGCGACGGCCCTGAACCGAACCGCCGATTCCAAACCACAACACCGCAACGACAAGCAACCGCAACCCAACGACAACTGAGAGACACTGCAACGAGACCGCGCGACAACGACAACCGATGTGACAGCTGCGGGGGCAATCATCCCCGTGCAACTTGCAGATTCCGTACCGCCAGATGCAGATTGTGTGGGAAGACCGGCCACATTCAAGCCATTTGCAGGGGTTGTGCACGCGACAATCGCTTACATGAAGTCGACGTTTGGCCCGAAGGTAAGGTAACCCCTTACTATAGTGGCAAAGAGACCCCTAGACCGAGGGTTAAATTCCCGAACCGCGGGGAGGTGGCGCGAGTCAATCATACTAGGAAGGGAAAAATTAACAATTTTCCGGGTGAAAAATTAAAAATTATAGTCCAATTGCAAGGGATTCCTTGCAAAATGGAAATAGATTCTGGGGCCTCAGTGTCCATAATATCTAGTGAAACCCTTAAAAAAATTGAACAAAAAAGTGGCAGAAAGATTCCACTTAGTTCAACCAAAATCCAATTGACCGACTTCCAAAAAACCCCAATAAAAATTAAAGGGAAAATTACCCTTAGTGTTAAATATAAGGGGTTTAAGGGAGTATTAGATTTAATAGTTACTGAAGGCCATAGAACTAGTTTAATAGGCCTTAACTGGTTCCCTGCCCTGGGAATTTGGATAGGGGGAATAAACACAGTTATTAAAAATAAGACCCTCGAATCAGTCTGCGATGAATTCGCAGACGTATTTGATGGGTCTTTAGGTAAATACAAAGGGCCCCCAATTAAATTTAATTTAGATCCGTCGGTTAAACCCATCAGGCTTAAGGCCCGAAGGGTGCCTTTCGCCCTTAAGCAAAAAATCGAGGCCGAGCTCGATAAGCTTGTAGGCCAAGGCGTCCTAGAACCAGTCGAGGGTGGTTTGTGGGAAACGCCGATCGTCACACCCCTTAAACCTAATGGGGATGTGAGGATCTGCGCTGACTACAAAGCCACCCTGAACCTTGGAATGAAAAAACACGCTTACCCGGTCCCGACGGTGAAGCAGGTCCTCGCCAGGATACAGGACGGCGCCATATTTGCCAAGTTAGACTTGGCGCAGGCGTATTTGCAATTAACTGTTTCTGAAGAGGCTGCTGAAGCTCAGACTATAGTTACCCACAAGGGGGCGTTCCGAGTCCAAAGACTGCAATTTGGTATTGCAGCAGCTCCAGGCATCTTCCAAGAGGTGATGGAGAGGACCTTAAAGGGCATACCAGGTGTATGCCCTTATTTTGATGATGTTCTTATAGCTGGAAGAAATGAAGAAATATTAGCTGAGCGTCTGGAACAGGTATTGGAAAGGTTTAGGAGGGCTGGACTAAAATTAAAAAAGGAGAAATGCTGTATTGGGGTTAAATCCACTGAATTTTTAGGATTTAGGATAGACAAAAATGGAATTCATCCTACCCCTGATAAAATCAAGGCAATTAAATTGGCACCAGAACCAAAAAACAAGGCTGAATTACAAGCCTTCCTTGGATTAGTTAATTTTTACTACACATTCGTGCCACACAAAGCTGCTATAGCAGAACCTCTACATAGACTTTTAGATAAAAAAACCCCGTGGCAGTGGCTTGACTAACATAGAGTCAGTTTCCAAACATTAAAAAATATTCTTTCTAGCCAATCAACAGTAACCCATTTTATTGAGAATAAACCAATTTTTTTAGCATGCGATGCTTCACCTTATGGTGTGGGGGCTGTTATCAGCCACTTGGACAGTCATGGTATTCAAAGGCCAATTGCATATTATTCCAGGACGCTTACTAAAGCAGAGCGGAATTATGCACAGATCGGATAGGGAAGCATTAGCAATCGTGGCAGGAGTAAAAAAGTTCCATGATTACCTTTATGGTAGGAACTTTACCATACTCACTGACCATAAACCATTATTGGGACTGTTTACCACTGATAAACAGACACCCCAAATAATGTCGCCCAGGATGCTGAGGTGGTCAATTTTCCTCTCAGCATATTCATTTTCCCTTCAACACAGACCTGGCAAGGAAATGGGACATGCAGATGCCCTTAGCAGACTGCCATTAAACAACACTGAGGAAGACCCTGCTCCTGTGGGACAAATTATGTCTTTACAGGACATTCCTGAATGCCCCTTAACTGCTAAAGAGATAGCTGAGGCCACCAATAAAGACAATATCCTAAAAAGAATCATGGCCTGGGTCCTTAGTGGGTGGCCAAGTACTAACCCGGATGCCAAGTACGTTCCATATTTTAGAAGGAAGGATGAACTATCATCCCATTTGGGATGTATTCTCTGGGGCAACCGTGTTGTCATTCCTGAAATCCACAGATCTACAATTTTATTAGAGTTACATGAGGGCCACCCTGGAATAGTACGTATGAAGGCATTGGCTAGAAGTCACTTATGGTGGCCTGGACTTGACAAGGACATAGAAGAATGTGTTTCTGGATGTTATTTGTGTCAGCGTTCTAGACCTGAGCTGCAACACACACATACTCATAAGTGGGAATTGGCCAGGAATCCTTGGTCTAGGATTCATATTGATTTTGCTGGACCCTTCCAAGGGTTAACCTTTCTAATAGTGGTGGACAGTTTCTCTAGATGGCTAGAGGTAATACCTGTCAGTTCAATGACTTCAGGTAAAACAATACAAGTCTTAAGGGGCCTCTTTGCCACTCATGGGTTACCTGATGTAATTGTGTCAGATAATGGGCCCCAATTCACCTCTGTTGAATTCCAGGATTTCCTCAGGGCCAACTCGATTAGACACGCAACATCAGCACCCTTCCACCCGTCCACCAACGGCTTGGCTGAACGCAACGTGAGAACCACCAAAGATGCATTAAAGAGAATCATCCGTGGCAATTGGCACCAAAGAATGGCAGAATTCTTGCTGACCCAACATACGACCCCTTGCACGGCTACCGGAAAAAGCCCGGCAGAGATGAGGTGGGGAAAAAGGCTAACCACCAAACTGGACAGGTTACATCCTGACAGACTACCATCAAGTGCTGAACCGGACATTCCCAACAGATCATTCAAAATTGGAGATCTAGTCTGGGCCAGGAATTATGCACAGGGGGACAAATGGGTCCCAGGGGTGGTCACTGATATAATGGGGCCTTTGTCTTACACTATTGAGGGGGAAGGGAATAGGGTAAGCAAAAGACATAGATCAGCTAAGGAAGAGAACTATTGGTAGCATGCCAGTTGAAGGGGATCAAAGTATACACGGGGGGAACATTGCATCACGGCTTAATTATAACAACCTGCCAGTTAGTGGGGAAGCAGAAATTCAAACCAGTGCGTCCACAGCTAACCAACAACACAGTCAAATTGACTGGGAGCTGCCCCCTTTGAGCAGGCCCGCATTAGCTGAACATCAACATCAAACACAACAACAGTCACAACTTGTTAGCAGAGAAGCATCTGAGCCAACAATTCTAGAGTCCAGATCCACCAGTGTAAGCCAGCCAAGCAGACAATCTGATAGCGATGACTTAGGTATTCAAAGCAGTAGATATCCATCAAGGGTCCACAGGCCACCCAAATACTTAAGAGACTATGTCAATAAATAACAACAACTGGGGGGTAAGGGGTGCTATGTCAGTAGATAGTTGCAAACATGTAAATAGCAGGTTGCAAAGAAGGTTCTTTGAAGCGGGAGATTCTGGTGCAACTATTGGTTAAAGTTGTAAAGAAGCGGGAAAATAGTGACTGATGATTGGATACAGTTTAAACAGTTCTAGTATAAAAGCCTGAAACATTTGACAGTTGTCAGTTGACTTATGTGTATTGAATAAACTCTTTTCGTTGTGAACCACTCTGAGTCATTGTCTACCTGAACCAAACAGTGGGCGCGGCTTCCGGATGACGCGTCTGGCCTGCAGGCCGGCAGTTTGACACCCCTGATCTAGGTAAACCTTAATAATGATTCAAACTTTCTCCAAGATCTGTCAAGTATACCTAGAGCCCTTGCACAAATACAGTCCTAGCAATTACAATTACCCCTTATTGGCCAGCCAGACATCAGTAGGCATGCAGCTAATCAGTGTTTGGGAGACATGCTTTGACAATTCTGTAATACAAATCTTTTATTCCTTCCAGTACTTTTTTTGGAAGACTAGATATATGAAACTGGTCAACTGATTCATTTCATGTTTCTGCTGTACATTAGCCCGCTCTTTGACCAATTAAGTGTATTGTGGGAACAGATATTAATTTTATTAATTCAATTAATTATTTGTTATAGCCCCCATTCCCTTAAACTCTGTGTAGCTTATAAAATCCCAAAGACAATTAAAGTGAATGACAAAGTTGCAGACTTGAGTTGACAGCAAATGTTTACATTTAAAAACTTAAGGCTTTCTTTGTAATATTCAGATGGCATTATGCATCACTAGAATCTGCTCTTTAAATTCATTCTTTACATTGCATAAATGGTGTGAAATCAAGCAAGTCAAATAAAGTAATATTGTACTGTATATAATTGGAAAGCAAAGGTTAATACACTATCCATTTAACATATGTTCACCCAATCTTCGAATGTAAGTACTATCTGGAAGGAACATTGGTGATGAACACTGAAGTTAGAAAGTTTCACCAATGATGCAGAAGATGGGACACTGCATAGGTGATATATAATTACTGTGCATTCCACATTCCCGGGTAATTCTCCTAGGAAATTACCGGTATATATTGGAAATAGAAATGTAACAGATAAAGCTTGATAAATTTTATTCAAGGAAATTTGAAGAAACAAGCAATACAAAGAGAACAAAGATATTTTACAAACATTTTTGTAATTCTTTTAAATAACATGAATCAGTTCTCAGGTTACATACAACTTTACTTACATGATTTTTAAGAACATAACACCATCATAAACCCATTTGTCACAAAGCAATACTGACAAATGGAAATAAGAACTCAGTTGCAATTAAGGACCTTCATCAAAACAGCACAGTATGGCCTAATACCATACTGACTGGGAAACCATGGACATTAATTCAAGGAATATTTATATTTTTAGACTTGGATCAAGATCAGTTACACAGAGAAAGGTACTGTATGTTCAATTATAAAAGCAGAGAATTTCATTATAGGTAGTCCCTGGGTTACAATGACAATTTGGACCGGGGGTTTGCTAGTCACCAAGCAATGTGATAATAAAGCATAATGTCACATGACTACAATCTAGGTTACACTTTAATCCCAAAATGTGCAGGTCATTAAGTGAGAAGCAGTTCTCAGGTAAAGAGTACAGGGTACCATAAGAGGTGGGAGAGGCTGGGGAAGGCCCTGGGAGAGCCAGTGCAGACCGTGCATGAATTGAGGGTGGCTGGGGAGGGCATGGAAGCCCAGCAAAGGCTGCACACAGATAGTGTGGGCCAAAGAACTTACCAGAGTGATTTGTGACCTTCTCTGCCAGCTTCCCCATTGACTTTACTTGTGGGAAGCTAGCAGCGAAGATTGCAAATGGTGATCAGGCCACTCTACAACATTGTAATTGCAAGCCAGACATCCTTGCAGGACCATCTGCTGCCGGGAATGACTTCCCATTGCCCAGTGCGCTCACACAGAGAGGGCCTCCTCAGGGTGCCATCGGCTAGACAATGTCGGCTGGCGACCCCCAGGGGGAGGGCCTTCTCTGTGGGAGCACCAGCCCTATGGAACCAACTCCCCCTTGAGCTTCGGATGGCCCCGGATCTCCGGTCCTTTCGCCGCGGCCTCAAAACACGCCTTTTCCATCAGGCTGACCTGGACTGACAGGGATTTTAATTATGTTTTTAATTTTTAACTTAATTTTAATTTTAATTTATTCTACTGGGGCTATTAATTTAATTTCTTTTTAACTTGTGTATTATTGTATTTTATTGTTGTTAGCTGCCCTGAGTCCTTCGGGAGATAGGGCGGCACATGAGTCCCAATAATCATCATCATCATCATCATCATCATCATCATCATCATCCTTATGCCCTGATTGCAATCACATGACCACAGGGGTACTGCAATGGGAACTCTGGAAACCAATCACGTGTCCATTGTTTTCAGTGCTACCATAATTTTGAGTGGTTGCTGAATAAATGGGGCATAAACCAAGGACTATCTGTAACAAAGTATACAGAACTAGGCATGCAAAAATATTCAAACTTAAAATCCCTTTTGTTCTGAGCTGAGAAAGGTTTGGTCTGAGCTTGGAACACTTCCAGAATACAGGTAATGGTTTAGCAACCACTGTTGGTACCAGTACCTTGGTTGCTAAGCAGAATGGTCACTAAGTGAAATCATGACTATGCTTATATTCATACTTCAGCTTTCCTTTATTTTACTGACCTGCGGAGGTTTTAAATGCAAGGATTCATCATAAATTACTTTTTCATCACAGTTATCACTGTGAGTGGTTACTAAATGAGGTAGTTACTATTTGAGAACTACCTATAATTATAACATCATTGAACCAGAATAGCTGTAACATCATTTGAGCACTGTATGATCAGCATACAAGTTTCAAATTCAAAATGTTTATTTATTTATCTATCAAATTTTAAAAATGCCCATCTCCCGCATTTATTCATTTTTATTTATTAAATTCCTATGCTGCCCATCTTACTAATACACCAACTCTGGGAGGGTTACAATATAATAAAAAAGCGCTAAAAACAAAATTGGTATTAAAAGATTAAAAGTTAAGAACCAAGACGACGGGCAGCCTGGGGGTGAGATTCTTCTCTACATTGTTGGCCACCTCCAACAGGTCCCTATCTAGGCCCCAAGCCAAGCAGCAGAGCTAAGTTTTTAGGCTCTTCCAGAAGGCCAAAAGTTTGGGGATGGATCTCACCTCTGATGAGGGAATATTCCACAGAGCAGGGGCCACAGCAGAAAAGGATATTTTCCTGGATCATGCCAGCCAAAATTCTTTGGCCAACAGGACCCTTTCCCCTGAAACGAGTGGGGCGGGTTAGTCCCATCAATGTAAGGCAATTCCTCAGGTACCTTGGACTCATGTCATAAAAAAGGTAAGGTAAAGGTTCCCCCGCACATGCATGCTAGTCGTTTCCGACTCTAGGGGCCGGTGCTCATCTCCGTTTCAAAGCCGAAGAGCCAGCGCTTGTCCGAGGACGTCTCCGTGGTCATGTGGCCGGCATGACTAAACGCCAAAGGCGCACAGAACGCTGTTACCTTCCCACCGTAGTGGTCCCTATTTTTCTACTTGCATTTTTACGTGCTTTCGAACTGCTAGGTTGACAGAACATGTCATAAAACATACCAATAATATGTTTTGCATATCATAGGCCAGAAATCTTAGTTCATCTGAGCTTAGTTGTTGCAGCCCTAACAAACACCCAAAACAGATTGCAGAGAGGTAAACAGAACAAATGAGAAGATACATTCATAGTAAATTTAAATAATTGAATTAAAATAAAATACAGAAATTACAAGCAATACATATGCATATATGTACATGGTTCAATATATAATTGCATTTTACAACAATACTTATTGCATATTTTAAGAGAAACTTGTTTTTAAGGGAGCGGGGGTGGGTGTTTTGCAAATACTAGAAAAGAAATAGATCCAAGAAAATGCCTTTAAGCGACCATAGTGGGGCATTCATTCAAGAAAGTATCTTCCCAATATATACAGGATCAAAGCAAATACAACATTCCTCGACTTACAATCACAATTGGGACCAGAATTTCCATTACCAAGCAAGTGTTGAGTCGTGCCCAGTTTTACGATCTTTTTTGCCATGGCTGTTAAGCAAATCCCTGGTGTTGTTAAGTGAATCACATAGTCATTAAGCAAATCTGTCTTCTCCCATTGTTTTTACTTGTCAGACGTTAGCTGGGAAGCTTGCAAATGGTGATCGCATGACCCTGGGATGCTGCAACAGTTGTAAATACATGTCCAGTGCCATGCCCCAAATTTGGTTCATGCGACATGGGATACTACAGCAGTCATCAGTGTGAGGTTCAGTCATTATTTTTTCCAGTGCTGTTGTAACTTTGAATAGTCGTTAAACAAAAGCTTTAAGTTTATATTTTATTTTTATTAGATGCTACAATATACTGTAAATAAATAGGAGACCCAATTCCCTCCCATCCCTCTAACTCTTTCTTGAGATTTCAGGGCAAAACAACAGATTATGAGGAAATAAACCAGCTGGATGTTTTTTCTTTTCTTACACTGATATGAGTAACATTTACAAGGGAGAAATAGCAGATGGCCAGGTTTCTGAATTCTTCTGTTCTTCCTTGTAAATGTTTTTCATCCTTAAATTGTTATAATTTCTCTCTTCAATCCCCTCCCACAATATGATTGATCTACTTATGATAATAGGAATAACTAAGGATTAAATGGTGTATTGACTTGGAGTAGTTGTCAAGCTCTCTTCCAAGCAAAAGAGGCTAATGTTTTCCAAATCAGATGGGTAGATTTCTACTGATATCTTTTTAATAATCTGGTAAAATGCCGGATTTCCTTCCCCTTCTAACATCTGTTCTCTGGTTTATTACTATGGTAGAAT
This sequence comes from Vipera ursinii, assembly GCF_947247035.1. Classification (NCBI taxonomy): domain Eukaryota; kingdom Metazoa; phylum Chordata; class Lepidosauria; order Squamata; family Viperidae; genus Vipera; species Vipera ursinii. The sequence goes on from NC_139512.1 coordinate 333,495,932, forward strand.
GTTATGTTACTTCAATGATTAGGAATACAGAATACAGGTCAGTGAACCAAAATGATAAAAAGCAGAAAATTAACAAGTGATGCATAATACTAAGGGCATAAATCATAGTTCAATATTACTCTATGTGCTTTATACAGTGAAGGTCCCAGATTCAATCAGAACTTAAGTAACAAATCTGGAAAATATATTTGTCTCCTTTAGGTTTTGGAGAACTTATTGCCAATCACAATAGCTAACTATGGGAAATAAGGTGAACCAATAACTAGTATAAGGCACCTTCTTATGCTAAAGATAGCTCTATTGTACTTTCTGCTTTCTGTTATTATTATTTAGTGTATGGCATATCACACATGGACTAGCAATAAATGAACATTTCAACTAAATCTGCTTTCTGTGAGAATCTCACTGTACAATTCTATATAAGAGAACATAGGACTGCAGTGTTTTCTGTCACAATAACTTTGTTCATCATTGCCAATAACAAGTTTTTTCTCCTTTACAAAGATTTAGACTGCAATTAAGCTGTACAATATTTTCTGACTTTAATGACTAGTTTGAAGAGCAGGACAGGAGATAAGAGAATCTTTTCTTGGAAAAAAGAAAATTCCAGGGTTGAATTAACACATTTGAGATTATCTTTTTAAAGAACTAAGAAGAATGGAATAAACAAAAAAGAAATGTATTTTTCATTTGAACAAAGACTAAAAAACATTCTGTTGGAATGATAATTAATGTCTTTAGATACACTACTGACTTTTTGATGTGTTTCTTTCCATAATGAATGGCAGAACAAAAACAGCAGGAAAAATATAAAGTGCTGTCTATCTTATGCATAAACACACTCCTTAAACGCAAAGAAATTGTTGCTTTTGTTAATGAATCTCATGACTTTAGATGGATTTTAGATGACAGTGAGGGTCTTAGAAGGGATTTACTGACATGATCCAAGTCACCTCAGATTATTTTAGACTCAGACTTGTTACAGATAGTCCTTGGCTTAGAAGCAATCATTTGAAGTTACAATGGCACTGAAAAAAAGTGATTTACTATCATTCCTCACATTTACAGCAGCAATCCCATGGTAATGTGAACAAAATCTGGTTACTTGGCAACAGACACGCATTTTTGATGGCTGCAGCATGCAGGAGTCATAAGATAACCATTTGCAACCTTCTTAGCCAACTTCCAACCAGTGACGTCAATGGAGGAAGCCAGATTTGCTTAACAACTGTGTGATTCAACTTAACAATCACAGTGATTCACTTAACAAGTGTGGCAAAACAAGGTCATTAAATTGGTCATGACTCACTTAACAATCATCTTGCTTAGCAAAAGAAATGTTGGTTCCAACTGTGGTCATAAGTTGAGTACTGAGAGCCTATAACAGAATAGCAGAGTTGAAAGAGACCTTGGAGGTCTTCTAGTCCAACCCTCTGCTCAAGTAGGAGACTCCATACCATGCCGTGCTTGTCCAATCTCTTCATAAATCTTCTACAATAAGGAAATTGATGAGTTTCTATAACACTTCCATAAACAATCTCAATATAATACCTGATTTCTTCCCTTCCACACCATTGTTTTTCCCCACTAGACTCACAGATCAAGAGGATGAGGATACTTGTCTCTTTCCTTCATAGGCAACACAAAGTATGGTACCATGTGCAATGTCCCTGTCTTATCTCTGTAATGTTCACGATGCATCTGAGTAAGCTACAAATTAAAAATAAATTGGGTCAGGAGCATCAGTACACAGACCTGAGTTCTTTTGAGAATATTTACTTTATGTGTTTACTTGATTTCCAAATCATCCACATTACTGTTATGTAAGGGTTGGTGTGCTGAATCTACACAAGGGAATCTAGCACTTAGAACTCTATTCAACCATGATGCCTATCACTTGAGCAAGGAACTGAATTATCCTCTTTACATGATTGTTGTGAGGCTAAAACTTAATAAGGATTGGTGATGCTGCTAATTGTACTCAATTCAATTTCTCATTTTTCCAGATGTACTTGCATTGGTTTCTATTTGCAGTGTCTGTGCATTCAGTGTCTCCAAATCCACACAAAAATCTATGTGCATTTGCCAGAGTTGTCTATTTCTGTACAAACTGTTCTTCTTCTTTGTGCACTTTTCCCAATGTACTCCTTTCCATTAACACATTTTTCTTGTAACATTTTATGCCAATTTTCCATCAACATGCATGTCTTTATGCACTTAATTTGATTTTAATTTAATGTACTAATTACCTCCCTACAGTTCTATATGCTTTTGCACTATGTGTGCAGCATATGTTCAAAACAATCATTGTTAAAAATCCTGCCTTAGCATTAATGAACACAAATACCTGTAAAATTCTATTAACCTTAAAAAATAACTGAAAATGAATGACTTTTTCGGTCACTTCTATTTTCTACAAATATATATTTTTCATATGGATAAACAAAAGCTTTCACAGGATCCACCATTTTGCCAAACTGATGAAAGCAGCAATCTGCCATAAACTGTGTGTGCAACATCACAGTACATATATAGAAAATGTTTGCATCAGGTTGGTGCAATGCTACTTCACCATTTGCCCCCTCCCACTCGCCATCCCTGTGAATGTTCCCACAAGGGAATGCAGCAAGTTTGGAAGCAATGATTTGTAAGAAAAGAGAGAAAAGCTTGCAGGGAAAGGACTTCCTCTCCCCATTCTATTACTTTTCCACTCAAAATCCCAGAGGTTTTTTATTAATAAAATCCAACGATTCATTGTTGCCATTTTCAAGCAGTGATGGGTTCAAACAGCACAAGGCAAGGATGCCCTTTATCCCCTCTCCAACTGCAGAATATATCATTTGTTGATGTTCTGTCACTGAAACCTGTACTCTTAAAAAGATCTGTCAAGGGAGGGGGGAACTGGACAAAGTAAATAGTGGTCAATTCCATTTTTTATTATATACAATTGGATTTTCTATTTTCAAAATATAAAGGAGCCAATCTTTATTCTAACAGACCTAAGAGGCAACTTAAAAGTTATTTGTATCGTAATAGATCTTTTTCCATAAATCTTAAAATGCTGAAGAACAGGCATAAACTGAAATATAAGACTATTAGAACACAAAGAGCATTCAAGTTACATCTAGGATTAATACAAGTATCACCAGACTATTTGTGTGTGTTTTGTTTTTAAAAATGAAAAGCATTCATATATGCATAATATACTAGCCTCTAGACATACATGAGGGTACCTACATCGAATAAAAAGAAATTATACTACCCAGAATAAAGTTAGTACCTGGTTCCGCTGATTGTCTAAACCGATTTAGCAAATCCTTCATTTAGCTAACTTTGGTTTTGCAGATTTTGAATGTAACTGGCAAATTATCTGAACAGTGTTTCTATGTATGCAAGTGCGTAAGATCCCATTTATCATTTTATGCACACATAAAATGCATAAATGTCATATTCATGAATTACACATCCCATGTCATTTTACAAACATTCCTTTCCCCCTCTTAAACCAAGTGTTTACTTTTAGACAATAATGAAATATCCCTAATTAGTTTAATGTAGATCATCTACATGACATTCTGAATTCACAATTTCAAATTATGTGTAATTGACCATGAGGGAGACGGTATGTCTTGAAAAGCAGCTTTACCTTGTAGAACTCTTGCAGTTCTTCTGAGCGGTTCATATCCAAATTGAAACGAGAGTAATTAGGAGTATGTAGCCATCGATCCCAGCCTCTTGCCCTTTCCCCAATCACAAGAGATGGGTCACGGGAGAAAAGGGTTGGGAATTGGCCTCCTTTGCTATAGGGACTATAGCTGGTTTCCATTGCAGCACTTCGGAAGTCTTGAAAATATTTCATGGTGGTATTTCCATAGGTGTCACCAAAGGAAAAGGCTACATTAGGGACATGGCCACGGTACCTAGAGAAAAAGGGGAAATCAAATTATACATTCATTAATTTATTCACCTTGATAACACTCATTATTTGCAGCATTTGCAAACACTATAATTTGCATAAAAACAAAATTATTACATCTATTTTTACAAAAGTTAAAAGCAGTTTTAAAGCAGTTGATGGTTTCTTGGTTTGCTTAGACTAGTGCCATATATTATTTCTATGCCTCATGTAAGTTTTCCTCTATGTAGACCTTTCTATTGGAACCTGTATATTTTACTTGAATCACTACTGAAAAATCAAGTTCTAATTGCTTAAGAAAAATATTCCTAATCAGAAATTATAGTTTAAAATTCCAGTCTTTCTAACTTTCTTCTTCCCACCCCTCTCAATATTCAGTGTCTGAATAAGTTTTTCAACAACTACTTCATAAGTTCCATATTTAAAAAGATGCAAGGATACTATTCTGCCCAATTTACAGCCCTCACTAAGCCTGTGAACAAGGAAAAACAATCTAATTTAACATTATTCCTAAATGACTGTTGCTATGCAACACATTATTAACGACCAGTTTGCATCTTTCTCATATTGATGCTTTCTAGTAAGTGACCTCCATCTCAACAGTGCATTTAATAAGCTAATTGCATGATTTTTTTCTAAGCAATTTTTCAAAGTAGAGGAAATTAATTACACATATAAGACTCATATTTATACCATTCTTTTTATAAGCTATATATAAGCAAGATCTCCACTAGTGATTTATAGCATCTTTTTGAACCATCTAACAATCGCTATATTAATATAACAGTAATGACAGCATTTATATCACTTAAATAGTAGCTGAGTGAAGGTAGAAGAGGTATAAGGGGAATAACCATAATCTCTTCTACAATAGTCTTGATTACCTGAAATTTATCATATTCTTTCTTTCAAAGAAACACTTCTTAGCATCATACACAATGCAATTTGCATTTTAAAGACATATCAATACTATTCTGAGTTCCTATTTTCCTGCATGGTAGACATCAAGAAGCTCTCCTTAGAAGAATGAGTTGCTCAGCAACAAAATAGGAACACTTTAACAGTGTCACACACAAATTTTTTTTGAAAATAATGGATTAAGGACTGGGAGATTCATTTGTAATATACAAAGGTGTAGATAAATAAAGGATGGGACTATAGTTATCAGACTGGGCATTATCATAATAATAAGCACGGGGGAGGGTCAGAAGTGAGGCATCGAATATTTTTTTTGTAATCCCATTTATATCCCGCCCTTCTCCGAAGACTCAGGGCGGCTTACAATCTAAAGCACAAATCAATGTGCTTAGCAATAGCCTTCACTGTATACCAACAGTTCTACCAGTTTATCCCCTCCCACCCACCTAAAAGCCTTTTGGTTTAAATGCTTTCTAACACACGAAACATCCTTTTTTTTCCAGACAAGGAAGCAGCTTTTTACAAGTAAAATTTCATCCATTAACGTAGGTGTTCCGAGAAGGTATATAGAATGTCACCGTCTTTTGCTGACAGGACAGTTCGGTCACAAATCGTTCCTCATCTTTTGTTCCCAGCGCCTCAGCCTTCACCCGCCTTCAATCTCTCGCTGACCGACGCCTCAAATCCCCCCCGCCGTCCCCACCTCACTAAAGACATTTGCCGGTCACCCACCCAGGCATGAGCCCCGGCGGCACATAGACCGCGTTGTTTTGAGTGAGGAGGGTCCCAGCGCTGCGTGAGGCCATAGCCACGATCCCTTCAGCGGCGAGGGACGGATCAAGTCACGAACGCTGCCAACTAGCGTAGCCGGGAATTGAGAGCCTTAAGGTGGAGGCCGGCCTACTTAAGGCCGAAGCAGTCACAAACCAGTCGCCATGGCAGCCAAGAGGCCTGGTTTCGCTGCACTGGCGCAGAAGGAGGCCGCTCCCTTCGCCTCCTTCACTTGCGCCCATCCTCCCGGGCTCCTCTCACCAGGAAAAAGTGGCTCACACGCTGCGGCGAGGTGTGTGGAGCTTTTTAAATAAAGAAATGCAACGTGAGGAAATACGTCCCGGGTCATCTGAAGGATTTTATTCGGCATTTTAAAAAAATCCTTAGAAGTATTGCACCCGTACCTTGCAAACTGGAAGAAGACACAATTAATTCCCAGAAGCGTGCTCGCTTATAAATGTGCTTACAATTGTTTCCTGCTTGAGCATAGGGTTGGACGAGAAGACCTCCAAGGTCTTCCAACTCTATAATTCTGTTCTGTTCTTTTCTCAATTCCCGAAGCCAGGCAAAAGCCAGAGCAAAGGCGTTGATTATTTGGTAGCATACAGTCCCAAAGGTGCTTTTTCACGAGACAACTGGACTTTCTTGTTTTTCTTTGAAGAAGTTTCGCTTCTTATCCCAGAAACTTTTTGGATGAGAAAGCACCTTTGGAATAACTATGTTCTGGATGGCTGAGAATCTCCATAGACGGTCTGAGGCATGTCATTGAAAGGGGTGTGACATTATACATAATGGAAGAAAATCCCTCTTGCTTATTTATAGGTTTAGGCCAGGGCTTCTTAACCTTAGCTATTTTAAGTAGGTGGACTTCATGGCTGGCTGGAGAATTCTGAGAATTGAAGTCCCACTTAAAGTTGCTAAAGTTGTGAAATAGTGGGTTAGATTATACAGTATGTCCCAACTTGCATTTTAACTTTCTGGTTGGCATTTAGCACATGCACCTAAGCTGCCTGAGACTGTCATAAAACGATAGATGTTTATGTTGTACACTACCTTCTTCAATGAAATGTTATTGTGTGAGGTTTGCTTCTGTGTTCCTTTGTTTTATGAAAGGTTTTTCTTGCGCATCTTTCTGGGTGCTGAGTAAGCAGAAGATGATTTATCAATTTAATAAATATCATTTTTTAAAAAATGTGATCTGAAAGCTTTAGATAGCTGAGGGGGTGGGAAGCAAGAAAGTATTTTATGGAAGCTTAAAAAATAACAAATGTGTTGTAGTATAAATGTTAATGTGTTATGAGACAAAGGAGCTTTCACCCTGTCTTCTGACTGCTAGTTAATGTTCATGAATACAATCTGCTAGTCTACTGACAGTCTGTTTTACATAGAGGCTGTTAACAGTCCTTAGGCTGTATGTTGCAGATGACTCCTGTTTTTGGTTTGTTTGTTTTTTTCTGGAGCTACTGAGTCTTTAAAAGGGACGCGGTGGCTCAGTGGGTTAGGACACTGAGCTTGTCAATCAGAAGATCAGCAGTTTGGCGGGTCAAATCCCGAGTGCCGCATAGCAAAGTGAGCGCCTGTTACTTGTCCCAGCTTCTGCCAACCTAGCAGTTCGAAAGCACGTAAAAATGCAAGTAGAAAAATAGGGACCACTACGGTGGGAAGGGAACAGTGTTCCGTGCGCCTTTGGCATCTAGTCATGCCGGCCACATGACCATGGAGACGTCCTTGGACAAACACTGGCTCTTCGGCTTTGAAACGGAGATGAGCAACGGCCCCTAGAGTCGGAAACGACTAGCACGCATGTGCGGGGGAACCTTTACCTTTACCTTTACTGAGTCTTTGGTTTACATAACATGCAAACAGACACGTGTAAGCAAACAATGAAACTCAAGAGAGTTTTATCAACCATGAACTACATATATTCTCTTCTACTGGAACACTTCAATTAGTTGAGCCACAAATATTTTTCATGAAGAATGCAATATAAGGTTTCATTTAAAAGTTTTTTATCCTTATTCAAATTATTTTAATAGTTGCTTTGTATTTTCTATTATTCATACATTTAGTTATTTTGCCCTCTTCATGTTAGCAATGTATCATTGGAACACAGACATTTCTTTTTGTATTGGGCATCTGTGGATCAATAAACAGCTTAATTCATTTCAGATAACAGTTTCAAAATGGTAGCCTTTGCAACTGACTCATTATTACTAACTGAGGTGCCATTTCATACTCAGATTTATGGAATCCTTGGACATAAACCATGGTGGTGCAGGAGCCATGATAGCGCAGTGGTTAGAACTCCCACAGCCAAGAGTTCAATCCTGACCAGCTACAGGTTGACTCAGCCTTCCATCCTTCTGAGGTTGGCAAATAAGGATCCAGATTGTTGGGGGCAATATGCTGACATTTGTAAACTGCTTAGAGAATTCTGTAAAGCACTATGGAGTGGTATATAAGTCTAAATGTTATTGCTATTGTTATAAGAGGCAGAATATAACTAATTTAGTTAGACAAATAAGCATTACTTAAAATCTAAACCACTTTAAAGCGCCTGTTTACTCCTGCAAAGTTAAAAATGGCTACATGGATAAATATTAGTGGAAATCTTTACCTTGACAAGCAAAGTTGGATGATCAAAATGCCTATGATTATAGTTAGAATTTGTGAGGGTGGGAAAGATGAAGCTGTGCTATGCTTGGATTGCACAACCAAGGTTTGCAAAAATTGTACAAGCCAAGGGAGACCTCCCCATGTAAGAATAGTTATGCCTTCTCCCCTGAAAACACATCAGGTGTTATTTGCTGCAATAGTTTTAAAAATGGACAATCGGAACAAATGATTCATGAAGTTATTTTTCTTATCTCATTAAATCTTTAATCTGCTTTGTATGGATGTTTTCTGCTTCTTTGGGGAAATGAGAATGCTAACAGGCAATTTTCCTAGCATTTGTTTTACTTTCTTTCATTGTATTATGTTCTTCCACCAGTGTATGCATCATGGCTTTTTAGACAGATTAAATATGACGCTTGCCCTATCCTCCCCAGTCACAAAATTTGAAATCTTAATATTTTAGAAGTAGAAGCTAGATTACTTCATTGTGTTCTATGATGCTCAGCCCACACGGATTATTCCTAAAGGACTCACAAGTGCTGATATGAAGTGGATTATGTGTGGAATGTGATAGCAAACTTTTCAAACACAAACGGTTAATTCTGACCATAACAGCTGAGCTAAAGCATTTTCAGACTGCTGTTCACAATATTATGACTGTGCATGTTTGTAAATCCACTGAGTTTACTGAGATTTATACGGTATAGCTTATACAGTAAATTTGCATAGAGTTGCAAAATGATACTGCAATTACAGATATGTGGGAGAAAATGTATAGAATTTATTAATATTTACTTCCTAATATCTTCAACTTATAAATCCTTTGACTATTCCTCATGACCCACAAAACTTTATATATGTAAATCTATGTCTGTCTGTCTGTGTGCGCACACATACATATACATATAGCAACAGATTTAGGCTTATATATCACCCCATAGTGTTTTACATCACTCTCTGGGCAGTTTACAATGTCAGCATTATTTGCATATTGCCCCCAACAATTTGAGTCCTAATTTTACCGACCTCGGAAGGATGAATAGCTGAGTCAATCTTGAGCCCCATCAGGATCAAACTCCAGGCTGTGGGCAGAGTTTGTCAGCAATACTGCGCTTAAACCACTGTGCCACCAGGGCTCTCTCCATAAATATATAAATTATCTGGACAGTATATATTTAAAAACATATAAAATATAATATTTCAGTAAAAGGCAGTTAAAACAAGGATAGAATAATCAGTTAAAAATTTGGGGGGGAAGGCCTTCAAGACACTCACCAACCCCATGCTTCACAATCGCACAGAGAAGACTTAAGCAGAATACGTTACTCTCAGCTTGCCTTGTCCTGTCAGCATAACAACCTGCCATCAGATTTTCTTTTCTGCCCTGCACTTTCCAATCCAGGCAACATCTACATTCCTTTAGGATATTGTACTGTATAGAGTTGCCAGCACAAACCCTCCCCTGTGTTCACCCCATGGCCAAGTGCAAAATTACTACATACTAAAAAAAGATAAAATAAAAAAGTAGAATAAAAGTTTAGTCGTATAAATGTATCAGAAATATATACATCTTGTTTACACTGCTTTCTGTATCACTTCTGAGGATATATAACCCATAGTATTCAGCCTTCATTCACATGCTTTTGACCAGGGACCCAATGATCCCTGTAATTGTGCATGCTAATAAAAGCTATTTCGCTGCATCTATCTCTGTACACTTTGGCACTTTTTTAAATGGCATTTTCTCTTTTCGTGGTTTGTTTTTTTTATATTGTCAAACAAATGCTGATTTTTCCATGTTTTGTTCAGGAGGTAATGAGGGGTGATGGATTACGCACTGATTCCATTATTATATAGTTTGAGTCTTTAATTAAATTGATAATAGATAGCTTGATGGGTCTTTTTCCTTTATCTTTTTCTCATGTCTTGATTGGCACTTTTTCTTGCATAAGATTGCTTACCCCAAAAGGGAATACTGTGGTGATACATACTGTATGTATGCATCCTATAGGATATGATTAACTTTAAGGAAAAAATAATATAATAATAAGTGTGCCATCTCTTGATTACATCTGTCATGTGGAATAGAAGTGTTCTTGAGCTCTACAGGGCCCTGACCTTATTAGGCTTTCACAAAACTAAAAATCTGGCACTTTTAATACACTTTGGGGATTATGTGCAGGTGATCTACTCCCTGATAGTATATTTTGATCTTATTTTAACATCAATGTGTAATCCTTCTAGAATTATTTCAGTAATTGAGAAAGCCTACAATTTGATTAAACAAACGCATATAGTAGACTTGTTGGAATTTTTGGAAAGGAACAACCAGATCCCTGCGGCGCTGATTTTTCTAGATGCCGAAAAAGCCTTTGATCAACTGGATTGGCAATTTTTGATGAAAGTATTAGATAAAATGAATTTTGGGGATAAATTCTTACAACCAATTAGGGCATTATATCAAAAACAAACAGCCCGAATAATAGTAAATAATAGTTTGACTGAAGTATGTAATATTGAAAAGGGCACAAGACAAGGGTGTCCGTTATCACCTTTATTATTTATTTTAACATTGGAGATATTATTGATTAAAATACGGAATTCAGAAAAAATTAAGGGAATTCAAATTAGAGATCAGGATTATAGACTGAGGGCGTTTGCAGACGATCTGGTTGTTACGGTGAACCAGCCAAAAAATTCTGTTGTGGACCTGATGGAGATAATAATGCAATATGGGAAGGTTTCTGGATTTAAGTTTAATGTACAAAAAACTAAAATATTGGCCAAAAATATGACAGTATTGCAAAAGGCCCTTTTAGAAGGGTTAACTGGATTTGAGATTGTTAAAAGGGTTAAATATTTGGGGGTGTACTTGTCACCCTCAAATGCAAAGTTATATAAAAATAATTATGAAAAATTATGGGGAAAAATTCAAAAAGAATTGGAAAGTTGGGAAAAATTACAATTGTCTTTATTGGGAAGAATTACAGCAGTGAAAATGAATGTTTTGCCTAAATTTCTATTCTTATTTCAAATGATACCTATTCTTAAAAAAGACTCAAATTTGGAGGAATGGCAAAAGGGTATCAATAAATTTGTATGGGCAGGGAAAAGGTCACGGGTTAAATTTAAGATTATGCAGGACACGCGTGAAAGAGGTGGTCTTAAAATGCCCAACTTTAAATTATATTATGAAGCTGCTGCGTTGTCAGCGATAAGTGATTGGATTAATTTAACACAAGGGAGATTATTAAATCTTGAAGGCCTCGACTTGTTATTTGGCTGGCATGCATATTTATTGTATGATAAGAAGGTAGATAATGTGTTTAAGGTACATATTTTAAGACAGGCATTGCTGAGAGTTTGGAAAAAGTACAGACATAAGCTAAACTACAAGATACCTTTATGGGCAATACCGAAACATGCAATAGAAAAAATAAATGTTGGATTCAAACATGATGTGACTACGTACAAGGAAAACTTAAGTTTGGAGAGGAACGTATGGTGTTTGAAGCCGTACAATTTTTTACGAGAAGAGAAGATTGTTCAAACTTGGTTTCAATATGGTCAATTACGGGCCAGGTGGAAAGAAGATCAGAAAATTGGCTTCTCAATGACTGATGAAAATCTGGTAAAGCAAATTAGAAATCAGGGTCCAGCACATATCAAACGGATATATCTTGCATTGATAGAAATTGACTCAGAAACAGAACTTATTAAAGATTGTATGATAAAGTGGGCTCAGAATATTCAAGTTATTACAATGGACACTTGGGAAAAGATCTGGGTGAGGAACGTAAAATTTACGCAAGCTCAAAATTTAAGAGAGAACTTTTATAAAATGTTTAATAGGTGGCATTTAGATCCTAAAAAGCTTGCAAGTATGTATCCAAACTATCAACCTAAATGTTGGAGATGTGGTGGCGAAGACGCAACGTATTTTCATATATGGTGGACCTGTAAAAAGGTTAAAGCTTTTTGGATTAAAATCTGGTGGAATATGCAGAAGATGTTTAAGCAAAGGATAAAGTTCTGTCCACAATTGTTTTTATTGGGCATAATCACGGATACTACTGTTGTGGACACTAAGTTGATGTTGAATTTAATTACGGCAGCAAGACTTTTAGTAGGTCAATATTGGAAGAAGGAGGAACTGCCGACCATAGAAGAATGGACTCTAAAAGTTTCTGACCTGGCGGAAATGGCAAAGATTTCGGCTTATTTGAAAGACCATTCGCAACAACGTTATATTATGGAGTGGAAAAAGTGGATTGATTATATCCAGAACAAATATGGGACTAAAAAGTTTCATGTAGCATTTGTATAAGTTTTGATGTGATATTAGTATTGCTTGTAGTCATTTTACATGAGCTAGAGTGCGATAGACTTAATAGTTTATTGTTGTTAACATATGGTTGTTTATGATTGTTTTTACCTTTATACCTTGTATTTAGCTCTGGGAAGTCGGGGAGGGGGGAGGGGGGAAGGGGAGGGGGGAGGGTTAGGGAGGGTTAGGAAGGGTTGGGTGGGGGGAGGGGGGAAGGATTGTTAAAGATAAAATGTATTGAAAAACTTTTCAATAAAAAAAATTGATTAAACAAACCAATAAAAACTCAATTTTAACTTCAGTACATCTGAGGACAACGAAAGATGATTTCATTCACAGATTGGGTACAAGACAAAGGCAACATCATGAGGACACAGGAGGGAAGAACTGTTGCCAGAACTATGTACTATGTTAGGCATAAGTGGGAAAGTTCCTAGTTAGCATAGGTTTTCCAAGCAGTATAAGTCAATTCATTTTGTTTGTTTTTAAAATTTGACTTTTGTCATTGCTGGAATAGATGATTTATTTAGCCTTCCCCAACTTGTTGCTTTTTAGATGCATTGGATCCCTTCCTTATACTTATGCCAAAAGAATTTGGTTACTCTTTTTATGTCCTTCAAAAATCTTCAGTCATTTTGTAGAATGGTGATTACAGTTCACCTAATCAAATTTCTGTTTGCAAGACAATTTCAAATCCTTCAGGGCTAATGCATCAGGAGGTAAAATTCTTATTGTGAGTTTGGCAGCAATATAAAGCATCGAAACAGATATATCTGTCTGCCTGTCTGTGTACATAAATACCTACCTAACTACTTATCTACCTATCTAGCTATGGCACGGTACCTGATTACTTCGGTGGACTAAATTTCTTGCATAGTGTATGCTTGGTTGATTTGATGTGGCAAGTTTGGAGCTTTGGGTTCGTTCAGTTAAAGAATGCTGTCTCTTTGAACCTGGAAGCACATCTCCACTGTAACAGTGCCTGCCCTCTGGAATGAGGTCCCCATGAGATTTGAATGGCCCGCATCCTACTGGTGTTTCCAAAAGGCTTTAAGACTTGGCTCTTCTTCCAGGCCTTTGGCAAGGGTGTGGGTAGCCTCCTTAGATTCTTGTTTCCATTCCAGATCTGTCATATTAACTTTTATTTCTTATTTTTTCCTCCTTTGATTATATTTTTTCTTATATTTTTTTAATGAGTGGCCAGAGTAGTTGGGAATCAGTCATCATACAAATTTAATAATCCAGAATGCTGTTATGATGCCCTTGAGTAATGAACAATATTTGTTTCCTAAGACTTCAGAGCCTAAGTCTCAGCAGAGTCAAATGCCACATAATTAATAGGATGAACACATCTCAAAAATCTCGAGCAGATTAGGCAGTCAAATAAGCCCATTACCATGTCAGTTGTTACCTTTTTTCCAAGATGTGGCATTTTCTAGTGTTTAAAATTTGAGCCGAGGAAGCATTTCCAGGCCAGAATTGCTGCTTCTAGCATCAGAAAAGAAGTATTTTCTACAAGTAGAAAGTTTCAAAGATGGGGCTCTGAAACTCCATGTCTATGACAAATGAATACAGTAAAGCAAATTTCCAATCTAGACTATGTCAATCTTATTTCTTTTAGGATATAGTCTATACTGAAAGCTTGTTTTATGCAAGTTTATTTCAAAATTTAGTTTAAGAGCTAAACAGACATTTGAAGTTCAGCTGGAAAATAACATACAGTATACAGTACAGGTAGTCCTCAACTTACAACCATAATTGAACCCAAAATTTCTGTTGTTAAGTGAGACATTTGTTAAGTGAGTTTTGCCCCATTTTATGATCTTTCCTGCCACAGTTGTGGCAGCTGATAAGTTAGTAACCCAGTTGTTAAGTGAATCTGTCTTCCCCATTGACTTTGCTTGTCAGAAGGTTGCAAAAGGTGATCACATGACCTTGGGACAAAGCAACAGTCATAAGTATAAACCAGTTGCCATGCATCTGAATTTTGATCACATGATCATGGGGATGCTAAAAAGGTTGTAACTGTGGAAAACAGTCATGTCACCTTTTTCAGTGCCGTTCTAACTTTGAACTAGACAAACTGCTGTAAGTCGAGGACTACCTGTATATGCACAAATCAGCTTAACATGATTTAATGCAAATTCATTGCTATAAATGATAACAGATCCTCATGAAAAAATAAATTAAAATTAAAGTCTTAAGTCAGAATGCAGACAAAACACCTAAAATAAAATTCTAAAGTAAAAATAAAATATACTGTAATACTAATATAATATATTTATCAATGTCAATATATTTTGGCCGAAAACATTTGGGAAGAGTTTGATCCTGTGACTCCGGATGAAGTGGACAGGATCATGGGGAAATTAAGTGCTGCCACGTGTTTGTTGGACCTGTGTCCCTCCTGGCTTGTCTATGCGTCTCGGGAGGCTCGTTACACGAGGCTGGCTCCTAGCAGTTATCAATGCCTCACTGAGTGAAGGGTACTTCCCTACCGCCTTGAAAGAGGCAGTGGTAAGGCCCCTCCTTAAGAAACCTGCATTGGATCCAGCTATTTTAAACAACTTTCATCCTGTCTCCAACCTTCGCTTTCTTGCGAAGGTCGTTGAGAGCGTGGTGGCACGGCAGCTCCCTTTGGTCCTGGAGGAAACTGAGTATCTGGTTTCATACCAATCGGGTTTCAGGCCCGGGTATAGCACGGAGACGGCATTGGTCGCGCTGGTGAATGATCTCTGGCGAGCCCGAGATAGGGGTTATTCCTCTGTCCTGGTCTTATTAGATCTCTCAGTGGCTTTTGATGCCATCGACCACGGTATCTTGCTGCGTCATCTTGAGGGGTTGGGAGTGGGAGGCACTGTTCTGCGGTGGTTCTCCTCCTACCTCTCGGGCCGTTCGCAGACAGTGTTGGCAGGGGGCAGAGGTCAACGCCTAGGCCCCTTAGTTGTGGGGTGCCTCAGGGGTTGGTGCTCTCGCCCCTCCTGTTCAACATCTATATGAAGCCGCTGGGAGAGATCATCCGTGGCTTCGGGGTGAAGTATCATCAATATGCTGATGATACCCAGCTTTTCATCTCCACCCCGAACCAACCCAGTGATGCCCTCGATGTGATGTCCCGTTGCCTGGAAGCGGTACAGATTTGGATGGGAAAGAACAGGCTCCGGCTCAACCCGGCCAAGACTGAGTGGCTTTACGTACCGACATCTCGTTTAGACCAAGAAGTTCCATCTTTGATTATAGGAGGAGAGATGTTACCTCCCGTTGATAGAGCATGCAATCTAGGCGTCCTCCTGGATTCACGACTCAGTTTTGAAGATCATATTGGAGTCATGGCTAGGGGGGCATTTGCCCAGATTCGCCTGGTACGCCAGTTGCGCCCCTTTCTGGACCGAGATGCCCTACGCACAGTCACCCACGCACTTGTTACCTCCCGTATAGACTATTGCAATGCTCTCTACATGGGGCTGCCCTTGAAGACCACCCGGAGGCTTCAGCTGGTGCAGAGTGCGGCTGCACAGGTAGTGATGGGAGCACCCCGATACTCCCATATTACACCCCTCCTGCGTGAGCTGCATTGGTTACCGGTTGCCCTCCGGGTGAGATTTAAGGTGCTGGTACTTACCTTTAAAGCCCTACATGGCTTAGGCCCAGGATACTTGCAGGACCATCTGCTACCGGGAACAAATTCCCATCGCCCAGTACACTCACACAGAGAGGGCCTCCTCAGGGTACCGTCGGCTAGACAATGTCGGCTGGCGACCCCCAGGGGAAGGGCCTTCTCTGTGGGAGCGCCAGCCCTGTGGAACCAGCTCCCCCCTGAGCTTCGGATGGCCCCAGATCTCCAGTCCTTTCGCTGTGGCCTCAAAACACTCCTTTTTCAACTGGCTGACCTGGACTGACAGGGATTTAATTATGTTTAATTTGTATTTTAATTATGTTTACAATTTTTAACTCTAATTTTTAATTTATTTTAATTTTTAATTTTAATTTATTGTACAGAGGCCTTTAATTTTAATTTTATCTTAATTTCTGTATTTATTGTATATTATTGCTGTTAGCCGCCCTGAGTCCTTCGGGAGATAGAGCGGGATATAAGCCCCATTAATAAATAAATAAATAAATAAATAAATAAATAAATAAATAAATAAATAAATAAATAAATAAATTTTGCTCAAATTAATACTATGGAATTACAGTCACACAGCAAATTCTTGTTGCTAAGAGACTAGATTTGACAACTAAAAGTGTGACCTTAGAATTTCTGTCTCCCAAAACAACCAGGTGTCATATATGTCAATGATCTGGAATGTAAATCTAAACCAATATCAGGGTAGAATTTACAGTGGAGTAGAAAGCCCTCCATTGACTCATTTTTCTCCAAGTTTTAATGGGCGTTCTCTAGATCCCAATTTAATGATGTTTTAGAATGCAGGTTTCATAATACTTTAGACTCCCAGAAGTTCTGTCCATTTGATTAATTGTTTTATCCCCATCCAGACCTCAGGTTAATTCAGAAACCAAATTAAATGTATTATGAAATCACAGTTTCTAAGTGTTTTCTTCCCTGTGAATTCCACTTATGATAAAAGAACTGCCGAGGGAGCAAACTAGCATCTGTTTAATGAACCACAGAAGTTAAGTTAAATGAAACTGTTTATGAGGTGATAGAAATTAAGGTATTCAGGCAGCCATATTAAAATGTTACCCAGCAGTCCTTGAAGTGGCAAAAAAGTATGCTGGTATAAACTGTGCTGCTCCCCACTGTCTCTAGGTCTTGATCTGATCCAGTTAAGCATTATGTAAGGAAAGGGCCCGCACCCTTCATGATTTGCTGCTGCCTTTGCTATAACTCTGTCATGTTGCTGTTGCCATTTTGCATTACATCCCGACCCTGTTCACATTTGAATGTCCTACTGATTTCAGGGAAATGTGTTCACATTTAAGCTTGCATTGAACTGCAGTGTTTAGATTTAGATCTTTTAGTTTATGAAAAGCTTGATAAAATTGGCTTAGCAAAATCCAAGAAATACCAATTGCAACCAATTCTTATTTTGAATTTCTTGTACTTTCACCTCAGGTTTGGAATGTAAGGGATGACAAACTACATTTCCCAGCAATCCTACTAAGCACGGCCAATGGTGAGGAATCCAACACTTTATGGAGGGCTTTGTGCATCCCACTTAGTTCCAATTTAGTCCCACTAAGGGCTTTTCCACACGGGCAATATTAAAGTGCTCTCATCTGCTTTGGGAGCCAGCAGAAACTATGTGGCATGCACAGTATACTGATCCATATTCTGCCTCAACAATGAAGCAGAATACAGGCCTGATATGCTCCAGAAGAGAAAGACAGAAACTAAAAATTAACTAAAGATGACTAGCAATCATCCAAAATTCCCATCCAATGAATTATTTCCTAAATGGGAGCTCAAATCATCCAGGTTTCCTTATTTCAAAAATGGAAAGAAAAACTTGTTAGCATCCATGGGCATTTCTTCCCTAGCTGTGCAGAAATGATTGTGCCTTTACAACAGCCTTTCCACATTGGACATCTTCCAAATGTGTTGGATTATAACTTTCAGATGGTGTGGGTGAAGACTAGTGCTCCTGGAGGCATCTGTTTGAGGAAGTGTGCCTTGGGTATCAAGGACAGTTTGCTGCCTTGGACAATAACTTCTGGGTATTATCTAAAGATGCAGGAAGGATGGGGTCAAAAAGAAAAGATGAGCTTCTAGGTTTGTTAGCATATCCAGCTAGCTTCTCCTAAATATAAAACATTTCTTTTTATTTGGAATTCAAGAAAGAAAAGAATCTGCAGAATCAGTTTTGCTGGGCCAAGAACACCCTGTTAGCTTAGGAACTGGTTTTCACTCTGTTTGTTACTGTTCTCATCACTTACTGATTCATAACTGAGTTCACACCAAGAACATGACTTGACTCTGGACCTCTTCTGTAAGTCTGCAATAACTCTTACAGGTCTGTTGGCTGAAAGCAACTTGTAATAAGCAGCAGAAAAGTAATCTGGTATCTTTAGAATTCCAAAGCCCCTGCAGCTGCCATTTGCTAAAAACTTCTCAGAATTAGTACAGCTGCACATGTACAACTAAAAAGAGAGGGCACAAAGGCAAGAAAGAACACATATCCTAGCACTCTTTTTTAACTTTGCATCTCCATATGTCTGCAGAATAGTGCCAGAGTTATGAACCAGTGACAGTTTAACAGATAAGCCCTTCCCAGGGAGGAATGGGGAGTAAACAGCATAGTTGTGAGGCTGGTTATCTACATAATTGCCTGTGGATATCTGGTAGTACCCAACTGGTCCTGGAAACTACATTTTTTTTCTCAGTACAGGTAGTCCTTGACTTAGGGCCACAGTTCAATCCAACAATGATAAGCAGAGCAGTTATTTTATTATTTTTTATTTTTATTTTAATTCCATTTATATCCCGCCCTTCTCCGAAGACTCAGGGCGGCTTACAAGCTTAGCAGTAGCCTTCATTCTATGTATATGCCTGCTTATTAGGGCTTTCATACACCACCCAAGCGGCATTATTACAAAGTCAGCTTAATTGCCCCCAACAATCTGGGTCTATTAAGTGAGTCAAGTCCCATTTTACACCTTTTTGCCACAGTTATTAATTGAATCACTGCAGTTGTTAATTGAATCATGTGGTCATTAAGTGAATCTGGCTTCCCTCATTGACTTTGCTTGTCAGAAACAGTTGGGAAGGTGGCAAATGGTGATCACAGGACCCTGGGACAGTGCAACTATCAGAAGCTCATGCCAATTGCCAAGGGCCTGAAATTTGAAAACTGGACCATGGCGATGTTGCAATGGTCCTAAGTGTGAAAATCATTCATAAGTCACTTTCTCAGTGCTGCTGTAACTTTGGTCACTAAGCAAATGGTTGTAGGTTGAGTACTGCTTGCACCCTGAAGCCCACAAGAATCAGGGGCTCCAAGAAAGAAAATTTCTCAGGTTAAGGACAATGCCCATTATCTGTGGGAAATAACAATGTAGAGAATGCAGAGATTCTAAGGCAGGTGTTTCTCAAGCTTAGCAACTTGAAGATGCATGGACTTCAACTCCCAGAATCCCAATTAGCGCATTTGATTCTACCATTTTCATATACTGCCTTGTTATTTTATTTATTTATTAAACAAATTTATTGGCTGCCCAACTCACACATGGTGACTCTGGGGGACCTTAATGCCATTATCAGTTTTTGAGTGTCTCATTAAATATGCCCAGTCAGCTCTGCCCAGTCTTTCCCTTCCACTTGGCTATTCAGTCTTCTTTCATAAATTCATAAATAAATAAATCTTCATTTATTCTGCATAATATACACTCAAACCACCTCAACATACTTCCTTCATGTTAGTTACTTTGCACTACTTCCCAAAATGTTTCTGCCTCTATAGTGATGTTCATGTGCAGGAAAAACTGGCAATAGTTACTACGTAGTTATGTTTGCATTCAATCCAGATTCATTCAGAACCTGAACATTTTAGATCCCATCTCTTCTCTTGCTACTCATACGTCTTAAGGAACCCCTTTCCATTGATTCAAGGTGTTTCCCCAATATACTCAACTCTTGCTTCCAGTACAATAAAGCAGGCAAAAGCCACTTTCACTGCTTATGGCAAACAAATATATCTATCTTTCTATCAGTATTTCCATTTATTAAAATCACTTCATCCTATCAAAGTATGCAAATTCATCCAGCTGTGTTTTTTTTTAATCACTTAGTTGTAACATTTAATTATTCACAATCAACCAGCTTGATCTTTCATACATTTCACTTCAGATCCATATTCCTCAATGCTAGCCTTTGTTTCAGGACATTCCGGTTCACACCCAACAAAGTGACATCACCCTGCATAAGAAAGTGCCCAGGCATTCCCAACAAACAAATATTGCCACAAGGATTCATATATACTGCACAAAGTGCTCTTTTCTCTAACTTTCCCCCACAACAATCTTGTGAGGTAGGTCAGGCTGAGAAAGAGAGAAGAGAGAAGGAGCAGGTGAAAGAAGGAATTGCTCACCCAAAGTCAACCTCTCCTAGCCAAATGAAGAGTGAAATCTGATCTTCCCTAGGCTAACACTAAACTGGCCATCACTCCCAGCTGCCTCTCAATCGTAAAATGGAAGAAAATACGAATGGACAAAGTTACTCCCTGTTTCCTCCATTCTTTTCTTCCATGCAGTAATATGGTATTTGGGCAAGTCTTGATATTTAAATAGTTTTAGATTTAGTCATGATAATTAAGGGATACCTTCTCTGGCCTGTCTCTGAGTTTGCATGTTTATTTATTTATTGATTGATTGATTGATTGATTTGATTTGATTTGATTTGATTTGATTTGTATACCGCCCTTCTCCCTAAGGACTCAGGGCGGTGAACAGTGACATAAATAACAGAATGCACAAATACAGATATTGAAAACAAATTAAACCCTAATTTTTCCCAAATGCAGAAGATATTGGGATGTTGGGAACAGGCAAGGTGGTTGGGGGAGGCAGTTCTTCTTGCTCTTTGTGAATTTCCCCGGAGGTCCTGTGTTGGACCCCAAATGCAAACGAAGAACGGAGGTCGTCCTAAGATCCTTACGATAAAGCAACCAATCGAGCCCTTTGCGCTCCGCATACAGGGTGTGCAAAGAGACTCCTCGGGGTCGAGTATTTTAATGTGTGGACGGATCGATAGCGAACGAGGTTCGGTTTAGGAGCTTGGACTGAAATGCCCGTCTGCTTGCCTACCTTTCCAATGTAGCAATCGGCTAGGGGGCAGCCCAAGGACGGAAGCTGAGACCCCCACCCGATCTACCTTCAGTCCCTCCCAGGATCGCGTAAGCCCCGCTTGGCGCTCCTTTGGGTGGGTGGGTGGGGGACTCAGCAGTGAAGCAGTTAAGGCACGCCAGCCGTAGCTCCAGCCCCTGGGGCCAAAGCCAGCGTGGTGGAGGGATGCTCCTCCGTTATCCTGGCTTCCCCAGGCAAAAGTCACGTTGCTTTGGGCAGGAGAGGCGTCGTGAAGCGACTTCGCGTTTAGCATCCTCTTTCTCCTCCTGCTAAAAGCGGTGGAAGGATGGGGAGAGTCCTGCCTGGAGCAAGGGACCAGTCCGGGCAGCGTGAAGAGAGCGCCGAGCGGGACTTTCCAGCGACAGCTCCTGAATAATTGAGAGCCAGCAGTCACTTTACTGCTTCGCAGGCAGCCCAATTGGCACAGCAGCTCTGGTTTACAGCTCCTGATCTGGACCGGGATGGGAGGAGGTCGCTTTCCAGCTGAAGAGCTGCAGGGAGGCTCAGCAGGCAAAGAGAAGAGGAGGGTGACACAGCTCTGAAGGCAGCCCGGCTGGATCCCCATATCTGCTCCAAACGTTGTGCCCATTGCCTTTCATTGCCAGTTTGTAGCAACAACAGCAGAGTGCACTCCCGGCCACCAGCCCACCATGGCCTTGATCGTGCGTTTGAAGAGGGTCACCAACCTGAGAGGCAAAGCGGACAGGATAGCCAAGGTGGCTTTCAGAGGTACATGCCCCCAGTTGTGTAGCCTGCAGCAGAGGTGCTCTTTTTGATGCTGCAAGATAGGTGCCTGTTTGTGTGCCGGTCTGCATGTCCCAGGGAAGGGAAAGTTCTCTGCAGAGGAGTCTCAACCCTGCAGAACAAGGGCATGACTCTGGGGAAGGATGCTCTCACTCTCCTAGTGTTTGGGCGGCTTCATTCTGGAAAAGAATAGCTCATGCACCTATTTTGCCTGGACTAGTGCTCCTTGGAGTTGTGGCTGTTGTTGTTTAACTGGCAGGTTCTGGAGTCAGCAAGCCCTGGTGATGCAGCTCCTTCAGTTTGGAGCCACATTATGTCTGAAGAACCCTCAGAGGTTCCAAACCATAGTTTTTCCATCCAGTTAGGATCTGAGGACTGAGTTGGTATGTTATTGTTGACTATGGTTTGTTTTCTTATTCAAAGAATTATCGTGCTTGCAATTACACAAGTAGACATTTTTGAGCTTTTGAATGAGGACAGAGAGGAAGAAGAAGAAGAGTGCCAATAAAAACTTCAGGGTCATTTTAAATGTCACATTTTTTGAAAATATGTAACATGTGGCACACTCCTGCATCTCTGCAATGCTTCAGACATGGCAAGGTTTTTACAATGAGGTACCCATTTGGTGGAAATAGCAAGTGAATTGTGATAGGGGTTACAAGCAAGTTGCCTCCTAAACAGCAGTTTGTCAGATCCTGACACAAGAATTGGCAGAAGCACTTCCCCATTTTGAGCAGAGCGCTTTCTCAGCTTTTGCTGGAGATGCCAGGGTTGAACGTGGAACCGCTGGCATACAAAGTATTGCTTTAAATGTATGCACACAGCTTTGAAAGATACACATTGCCACTGTTCTCTGCTGAGTGCTCACTATATATAATAATCCACATTGTTTTTATACAGCACTGCAGAAAGTTAGTGCTCGCACTAATGCTGATTTGCAAAATGTAAACCTTTTGATCTTCATGTTGTCTAGGGGAGTGGAGTTAGAGCTGAAATTGGAAAGTGGCTTGACTAAAGTTATGGTATACTTATTTTCCACTAAACATTTATAGCATCACCTAATCATCACTGAGACAATATAACACCTGCCCTCACCCCTGTTACATTGGCAGAATAAGGGTTGAATTATACTGAAGGACAGTATAAATGGTTACTGGAGAAATGGGCTATGATTTGTAGTTGATATAAAATCTGCTCTGACTTTTTCAATTTATATGTTCTATTAGCATCACAGCTATTGCATGACACCTCCATGGAGTGTCCATTTAGTATATACATGACAATATATGAACAAAGAATGTCATAAGTATTATTTCTGAGATACTATATCAAATAATATTTTTCTTCTCACATGGAAAACATCCTGGACTTAAAAGTGAAATGGTTTGCGTTTTCAGGTGTTTGTTTTCTGAAATTCAGAACCAGCCATAAGAGAAAATAATGCATGGACCTCATCAACTAAAATCAAGTTGATTTTCTGATGATG
Source organism: Vipera ursinii (assembly GCF_947247035.1). Lineage (NCBI taxonomy): Eukaryota > Metazoa > Chordata > Lepidosauria > Squamata > Viperidae > Vipera > Vipera ursinii. The sequence goes on from NC_139512.1 coordinate 333,519,512, forward strand.
CCCAAACGAGTTAAGGAAATCCACCCAGATTTCTTGATAGTTGTCTAACTTCTACACCAGCTTATCCTTGTGTCCAAGAATATAAATATATTTATCTGTAAACTATCTCAGGTCAAGTCAACCAGCAGACAAGAATAAGTGGAAAGCCTAGCAAAATTTCCAAATAGAGGTAAGCGTGCATCTTAGAATAGAAATATTATGCCAGAAACACAATCTGGAGACTTTCTGATAAATTGAATTAGACATATTGGATTAGATCCTGAGTTTGTTCAACTGGAACACTCCTACTTAACTTATCTCCTTAGACCCCACATCAGTTCTAATCAACACATCTGCTGCCCCAATTCATTATAAGGACCAACCTTTGTCCCCTTCCCAGCTCTGAGCAGAAATAAAACTTGGGGGGGGGGAGAATTAGAAAGAAAACAATTGATGAGGAAAAAGGAAAAAGAATGCAACCATATGGGTTTAAGGAGTATTTCTTTACACATATTTTAATCTTAACTGTTAAAAAATGGTGGCTTTTTATTACACTTTTTAAAAAGGATTTTTGAAATAGTTGGCGTGATAGGAATGTTTTTATATCTCCTATTTCAAAAATATTGTGCATGCATTGTGTGTATATGTGAGTGGTTCTTAAATGCCTATTATCGATTCTGGACACAGGCTTCAAGGATATTTTTCTTTAGTAAAAGGCAAATGCAGCTGCAAGTTACACAGCCCCCTACATCTAAGGTCAAGGGTAACTTGCAAACAAGATCTGTAATGTAGAATGGCACACTTGTTACATATGAGGACAGGGTGAAGTTCCAGTCCTAATACTTAGAACTTTTCACAATATTGATGCTGATTCAAAATAAAATTTTCCCAGTTCTTTTTTTTTTTAATGCATGTTGAATTTTGGAACCTAGTCTCCCCATTTAGTCTATTCATGACAGATTTTACTCCAGTGCAATCTGAAGCTCTCCCTCAAATGGCTCTTGCACACTACTTAGTACCATGAGATTTAGTGGAATACTCCTCATCCTTGGAAATGGTTTGAGGCATATTGCCCCATTCAGAAAATGCAGCTGCTCCCTGAGGTTGATAGATGATAAAAATAATCTTGTGGCATGAAATCCCATCTTTTGCCTTGAAATACTGTTCTCTGCTTCTCTGTTATTAAAGATGAGGGAGGGACATTCTGGATATGTGCAGAAGCACTCCTATTTTTAATGATCACATTTGCCGGGGCAAATGGTACAAAAAGAGTTCAGGGCTAGTGTCATATGTCAGAAACTTGACAGTTAGATCAAGAAAATGCTACAGCAATCTATTGTTGTGATTCAGGGTCAGCCTGTGGGTTCGGCAGTTGGGTCGGACGACTCAGAGGAGGAGGGGGGTGTTGAAGAGCTTGCTGAGGGGGTTGAAGAGCTTGCTGATGAGAGCCCTCAGCCAGGCCCCTCCCACCTGGTCACGACAGAGACCCAGCTGTGTGAGCCTGACAGCGTGGATGAAGATGACCCACAGCTGGCCTGTTCAAGGACGCCCGACGCAGGAGGCAGTCAATCAGGAGTAAACAGAGGAAGGCAATGGGGCACCTCGGAAGGAGGCAGAGAGAAGCCACGCCCTGAACTGTATAAAAGGGGAATGCGTGGGAGGGCTGGTTTGCTGAAGGCAACCACTTGATTAGTTCCTGTTTCATAGCTCCTGTTTCATGGTTGGTGTCTTGTTTTGCTGTTTTATGTTAATAAATTTGGCAGGCTTAATTCCAGCCTCTTGCCGTTTGTAAAGGGGTTGTCCCTGCCTTTTCTGCAGGGCTGGTAGCAGGCTGGTACAGAACATCTATCCTCAATAGAGAGTTTGAGCTGGAGTGTTTTGCTGGGGAGTAAAGGAAAAGCTACTTGCCTTGTCCATGTGATATAATACCATCTGATGAAATAAGTAAGAAACTAGCAAAGATTTTCCGAGTTTTGGGACCAATCAACCTACTGTGGAAGATTCTGCCAATGGTAACAGAAGTAAGTAACCGCAGTAGGAAATTAAAAGCCACCAAACCAAGTCTTGCCCATGAAATGTGCTGTCTCAGGCAAAGAACGAATAACCAAAGTCATTATCGTAGGGCTATCCCAAATCCAATGGGGAATGCCCCTGTACAGGAAGTATCCCTGGAACTATTTTTGATATTATACAGTAACAACGAAAGGATTTTATTTATTTATTTATTATGTTTAATTTTTTGTGGAGTTCTTGGTGCTTTCTGAGTTTGGCTGTTTGCTTGCAGATGTTTCATTATCCGACTAGGTTATATCATCAGTTCAAGAGAGTGTGGGATTTGTTCTGGTTTCTGTACAGTTGCTTGCCCTGTCAGTGTTGGTGGGGGTGTGGTTTTCTCCTTGGTAGTGCCTTGGTTGAAGTATTGTTTTCTGCTTGATTGTTTGTCTGGTGTTAAATCCCTGTTTATCTGAGTATTGGCTGCTGGAGAGGATGTGTTCTGCAGAGCATGTGTTTTGTTTATTTTCTGAATGCATATATGTAATATTAAGCTAGAAGAACTAAAAGAGCCTCTTGTGGCGGGTGAAGAAGGAGAGTGCAAAACTTGGGTTGAAACTAAACATTAAGAAAACCAAGATCATGGCATCCGGCCCTCTCAATTCCTGGCAAATAGATGGGGAAGAAATGGAGGTAGTGACAGATTTTATTTTCCTGGGCTCCAAGATCACTGCAGATGGGGACTGTAGCCAAGAAATTAAAAGACGCTTGCTCCTGGGGAGGAAAGCCATGGCAAATCTAGACAGCACACTAAAAAGCAGAGACATCACCCTGTCAACAAAAGCGCGTATAGTCAAGGCTATGGTCTTCCCAGTTGCAATGTATGGCAATGAAAGCTGGACCATAAGAAAGGCTGAGAGCCAAAGAATTGAAGCCTTTGAACTATGGTGCTGGAGAAGACTCCTGCGAGTTCCTTGGACTGCAAGGCGATCAAACCGGTCAGTCCTAGAGGAGATCAACCCTGACTGCTCTTTAGAAGGCCAGATCCTGAAGCTAAAACTCAAATACTTTGGCCACCTAATGAGAAGGAAGGACTCACTGGAGAAGAGCCTAATGCTGGGAAAGATGGAGGGCAATAGAAGAAGGGGACGACAGAGAATGAGGTGGCTGGATGGAGTCACTGAAGCAGTAGGCGTGAGCTTAGATGGACTCCAGAAGATGGTAGAGGACAGGAAGGCCTGGAGGAACATTGTCCATAGGGTCACGATGGGTCGGACACGACTTCGCAACTAACAACAACAACAACAAATATTAAGCTGCAAACTTAGAAGTTTTACAGAAGAGTAGCATCAATATTTACACATAATAAACAACATAACATTTAAAATGTGCATGTATGGGCCCTACTGGATCCTTTCCCTCAAGTGCCCTAAGTCAGGAGTCCCCAACCCCTGGTTCGTGGACCAGTACCGGGCCACGGAATGCCAAAAACCAGGCTGCACAAACAAGCAAAGCTCCATCTGCAGGATGCAGGCAGCACACAAAACCACACCCCGTCTGTGAAAAAAACTCTTGCCATGTAACCCGGTCCCTGGTGCCCAAAAGATTGGGGACCTCTGCCCTAAATCACTGCAATTATTAGTCTAGGCATTTATTTCCTTTCCAGATTCAACTCCAGACAAATTGTTGGAGCAAGAAACAGCAGCGATCCAAGACTCAAAATGTGTTCATCACTTTCTCTTATTTACTATTGAAGTCCCTCAGTCTGATGCTGTAAATCTGTCTTTGTGGGGAGCTTAACAAATTCACATGACTTACCTAGATTGGTGGCAGTACTTAGCTAGCCTTGGCTGATTTCAGAAAGTTAAGCCAGGCCAGATCTGGTTAGTCCTTGGACAGGAGACCACCCAAAAAATACCAGGGTGGAGGCTAGATTGAGAACTTTAAAAACACATCCTGGAAGTAGACAGTAATAAACCATGTCTAAATAAAAGTACATAGATATGTCCAAGACATCACCAGGAATAGAACCCAGCTTGACAATGGATCTTACCTTTACCCCTTTTGGGGTTAAGTTATGCTTAACTGCCACAATAACCTTTTAATTTCTGCAGCTCCAAATAATAATACAAAAAAAATATGGAGATATGCTGGACATAGTTGAATGTGTATATTTATTTATTTATTTGTTTTGCCAGTCTCATCAAGTTTGCAGATTAATAGAAACTGGTGGCAGTAATATTGTCAAGATCATTTTAACTAATTTTCCCTTTAGGAGATTTTTCACTAAAATTACTTTCCATAGGCCTGTATTTCTTGTACAGAGGAAAAATTATCAGGAAAAATGTTTGAGCAAGGACACATATACACAATAATGATTCCATTGAGGCCTTTTTGTTGTAATTTTTGTAAAAGAACAACAGTAAATCTTGGAAGAAAGATACAGGCTTTTGAGCAATATGTTTATCTTGGCACCACAGAAAGACATGCTGTGCAAAAGAAAAGATTAGATGTTAGAAATGGGGATTTTTTTAGAGGATGATGGTGATGATGATGATTGATTGGTTCAGATTCCAAAGCACTAGATGTTAAAATAAGGATTTAAATTATTTTGACTTAAAGGTACCATGCAACTTGTTGGATCTGAATTTTCTTTTCTCCTGCAAAAGGCTAAATGACTTACTCTCTACAACTGAAAACCTCTGCAAGTGGAATTTGATCAACTTGCTGAAAGAATAGCATACTAGCTTTTCTCTTGTAATTCATTAAAGTGAATCCAACTGGATGATGAGGAAATTGCTATATGTGATCCAGATGGGAGTTGCCAAAGATCCTTTTCTAAAAGATACAGGTATAAAACAAGATTCCTGATCTGAGAATTAAATTCTGATTTTCTGAAAAGGATTTGACTGCATATAGTTATACTTTATTTAGACTGAGAACTGACCTTGCAAAATAGATTGAAATGTAGGTCTTGTGATAGATCATCACACATAAAGATGTTAGGAAATCTGAAGGCAACCATCCTTAACCCAGCATAATCCAGAAATATTTAACTTCTGTTATCAAAAAAAGTCATTATCATGGCTATAAAGTCTAGTTCCATTTTTATACACTATGCTATAGCATTGTTACACATGTAATGAAGTGGCAGACAGCTGCAGCCATTTTGAACTTTGGTTTTGGAGAAAATTTTTGGGAATACTATAGAGAGCCAAGAAAGCAAATCAATGTATCGAATGAACCCAGTGTTCTTGTTTCCCCACAAATGAGCAGGCTCAAATTATCCTACTTCAGACACAATACAAGACCTAGCTTTCTGGAGAAGATTCCAATGCTGGAAAAGGTAGAAGGAAAGAGAAGAAGAGAGCAATCAGCAACAAGATGGATAGACTCCTTTAAAGTGGCAATGAGGGTGCAGTTGGAAGAGCTGAAGGTCCACATTAGGGGGAGATCATCATGGAGAAAATCTATCTATTGGTTGCTAAAAGTTGACAATGACTTGATGGCATGTAATCAATCAATCTTTGGTTGCCCCTGACATAGAGGCAAGAGACTCAAATCAAAACAATTGAGACAGGCAAAACATGCACATTCCCCCCAATTATTGAAAAAAAGCCTAAGCAGATGCAAAGTCAGGCTTGAACACTATCTTAAAAACAACCAGTTATCAATGAATAGAAGGGGCAAAACTCCTACTGCTTGCTCACTTTTATACCCACTAGCTTCAGAACATTGTATTTTTCTTGAATATCTTCAAAAAGCAACCCTTGATTGCAAGAATCAACCATTTTTGTTCACTAAGAATGCTTCAGGCATTCATTAAAAATAAAGATTGCTCCTGGATTTTAGATTGTTCTATAGCTGAACAATTCCCAGTTAGTGCTTCTTTTAGTTAAAAAAAAAAGACCAAACCTTTTTACTTAATTTTTCTTGAAAGAAATGAAACTTGGAGGGGTTGGGAAAGTTGGGAGGTGATTAAAGCCCCCAAGTTGTAGAGCTGGAATGTCTTTCTGGTACAGCTGCTCAAGGCTATTTCTCTGCACCAAAATGTACATTTCCCACAAGGAAACAAATCATAAAATCCTGAATTGTAAAATACAAATCATTTAAGAACACCGAGAGAAGAAATACAGTTCCAAACAATGTCTCATCTATCAAATCAAGAAAACACCCACTAAAATGTATATGCTTAAGACTGTCTATGATATGTCTTGTGAGAGTGTGAAGATGGTCTTGGGAAAGGGGACAGAGACCACTGAAGAGCTGTAGTAGGAGAAGATACTACTCAGTCCTGAGAAATTGGAAAGGATGAGAAAGCAATTGATTGAGTGAATGAGCCTTTATTATCAAAGTACACGTGTACAATGAGATTGGCTGAGCCTCCCTTCATGTACCCCCCATTATAACTCACAATGACAACAAACCCACCATCTTGTTACACCATGTGAGCTAATTGCATAATGCGCCGGCCCCGCAAGTCTATCATACATAAGTTTATTTCCCATTCAGGAGCCTGATGGCCCATGGATAGAAACTGTTCTTCAGCCTGTTGGTGCGCCTGGCTATACTTCTATATTTCCTACGCAATGGTAGGAGATTAAAGACGTACCAACCAGGGTGTGAGTTGTTCCTGAGAATTTTCCTTATTCTTCCAAGGCAGCGGGCCCTGGCAATGTCATCCAGTGGAATCAGAGGACAGCCCACGATGTTTTGTGCTGTGCTCACCACCCTCTGTAGTATCTTTTTATCTGTGGCTGTCAAGCCAGCATACCACACCACAATGCAGTGTGTGAGGACACTTTCTATAGTAGACTGGTAAAAGAAGATCATCAGTCGTTGTTCTACCTTGTTCTTCCACAAGACCCTGAGGAAGTGGAGTCTCTGTTGGGCCTTTCTGACCACCTAGGTTGTGTTGGTTTTCCAGGTAAGATCTTCACAGAGGTAGACTCCCAGGAATTTAAAGGAGGAAATTATCTCTGCACAGCTCCCCCCCCCCGATGTAAAGTGGGGCAGGTTCCTCTCTTTTCTTCTGGAAGTCTAGCACCATCTCCTTTGTCTTGCCGATGTTCAGGTGCAAGTTGTTCTCTAGACACCATGAGGATAGTTTTTGTACCTCCCCCCTGTACGCTGTTTCATCTCCACATGTAATAAAACCCACTACGGTTGTATTATCTGTGAACTTAATGATCGTAGTGGATGGGTTGGACGATACACAATCATATGTATACAGTGAATAGAGGTAGGGGCTAAGCATGCAGCCCTGTGGCGAGCCAGTGCAAAGCTTCAGGAAGGTGGATGAAACAGACCCGACCCTCACTGTTTGTAGCCGGTCCCTCAGAAAGTCTTTAATCCAATCAAGATGGAGGGGGAAAAATTCAAGTCAGTCAGCTTTTCAGTAAGGATGCTCAGCAGAATAGTGTTGAAAGCCGAGGTATAATCAATGAAAAGCATCCTGACATAGCTTCCAGCTTTCTCCAGATGGCTTGCTACAGAATGTAAAGCAGTAGCTATGGCATCGTCTGTTGACCTATTCCCCCTGTAAGCAAACTGATATTTGTCAAAGTCCAGTGGGAGGCATGTCCTAAGATGTTGGAGAACCAGTCTTTCAAAGCATTTCATCACTACAGAGATTAATGCAATAGGTCTGTAGTTGTTTAGGCAATTAATTGCTGTTTTCTGGGACTGGGACAATGGTGGCTGCTTTTAAGCATGAAAGGCCGTTTGCCAGGAGATGTTAAAAATCCTTGTCAGGACCCCTGCTAATTGATCAGCACAGTGCTTAACCACTATCCCCAGCACCCCATCTGGGATGTTCTGTCTTGAGTTTGCTTAGTATAAGATGGGGCAGAGAGGTTTTCAAGATTCAGTTATTTTGCCCTGCAACAATAAAAAGCACTTATGGAAACTCTGCTGCTTCTTTCCTTCACTTTCTTACCTTGAAGAGCTCAGGCCCCAAACACAGGACAAATCTTATTGCCTGTTTCAGCCTAACCCAAGGCCATCCACAGGCTGTAGTCACAACAGTGACAGCTGATATTTGTGTAATTTTTTTTTTGGATTGCTAACAAAGAATTAAAGGGAGACTAATATGGCCATTTCAAACTCATTTGTTCTCATCAGTCAGCCATGAGTTTGAAATGGCCATATTAGTCTCCCTTTAATTCTTTGTTAGCAATCCCAAAAAAAATTTACACACACACACACACACACACACACACACACACACATTCTTTATAAAGAGCAATCCACAGTGAGATGAAAAAGCAGATCAGTGAGATGGAAAAGAGCAGATGTGGGGTTCTGCAGGATGAGGGAAATCAAGATTCCTAGAAGGAACTCAAAAATCCGTTCCAGAAAGTGGTGACAAGCTTTCTGCATTAGTGCAAAGAAAATTATTTTGAAGTACCTGAAAAGAATTAGATGATTTTGGGGGCCAGATGATGAGATCTGGATGTCTGAGGCATAGAGCTGAAATTGTGCACATCATCACATAACTGCACAACACTTGGATACCAAAGTGTTTATACATAAACTTTAATTTTGTAATTTGTTTAAAATTACAAATTAAAAACACTTTAATCTCATGCTAGATTTCATGTTAGACAATGAACATAGAGTTTTTTTGAATTTGGCCACCTTATGAGATGTTGGCATCCTTCTTTAATTGATTTATTTTTCTTACGTATTAATTTTTGAAGTCAGCAGCCACAGACTATTAGCATCATAGGCATTGCAATGGCCATGGGAAATTATATGGCTAATCCCCAATAGTCTGTTTTTACAGAGTAGATTTATTCAACAAGCCATTACTAAAACGTTCTTCGTAAAATAATGTCACTATTCAGATTAACTCTTCAATTAAATACAAATAGGTGCTAACCTAAATGATGGATGTCTAGTATTTGACCCAGCTCCTCAGTCTCTCTTTCCTAGCACCCATCCCAATTCATTCCTATAGTAGCAGATAGATAGATAGATAGATAGATAGATAGATAGATAGATAGATAGATAGATAGATAGATAGATAACTTTTATTGTCATTTTTTTACTGTTGGCACATTGGTACACATTAAAAATGAAATTTTGTTGTTTGCTTTCAAAAGTGTACACATACATAACAAACATATAAACATGCTATACACAACATATGTATAAACCTACACACTTACATATAAATAAGATAAATATTAATGACTGTCCATCTTGAATACATAGCGGAAAGAGGAAGCTTGAGAGTTCACAAGGTTAATACTGTATGGAACAAAACTGTGACTGAATCTGGATGTTCTGCTTCGGATACCACGAAGTCTCCTCCCAGAAGGTAACAAGGAAAACAGGTCATGAAGAGGATGTGTAGTGTCCCAGACAATCTTGCTGACCTTGCTCAAGCAGTGCTTGTATGCTATGTACAGTGCATATATGCTATGTCCAAACTTTCTAACCTTCTGTACAAATGCTTCATACCTTTGTGCATTCTTTTAACAACACATAGTTCAAAATATTCATTTTGTGCTTCTAGCTGATTCTTCCTATTATAAAGCTTTCTTTGTTTCTGCCAATGAAAAATGTTGCTTGCTGAATTTCTGAGATCAGTTAAGGGAAAATAATGTGTCAAGGGATTCTCCCCAGGGAGAATCTCTCTAGAAGGTTGCCAGTAGCTTCATGCCTCAGACTATTGTTGTGTAGATTTTTTTTATAAGTATGTGTACAGATCTGAGAAACACATTTGCATATGTTAGAAATATTATTGTGATTATATTTTTATCCCACCTTTTACATAACTCAAGTTTTCAGTGGGGGACAAGGAAAGGAGAAACAGCAATAGACTGCAGGAGATGACCAGATTGAGCCTAAGGGAAAGGTCAGACGTGTCATTAGTCATGAGGCCCTTCACGCCCACAAGAGATCTAAATCCAGCCCACCTTGAATTCCTTTGACTCTTATACACTGCCAATTTGCTTTGACCATTAGTAGCTCAGATGCTTTCAGAGAGCTTAAAATTGCAATAAATCTTTACACTGATTTGAACTGACTGAATCTCCTGATTTCCTCATCACTTGACACAGAGTTTGCTATTGTCCTTGAGAAAATCCTCTGTTCATAATGCTTTTCAAGGTCTTTTTGGCTAAACAAATTATTCCAAACAGACAAAAGGGAGATTAAAGATAGGTAATGACCAAAACATGCACTCTTGTCGACACCACACAATGCAGTTTGAATATTACATACTATAAGCATATGTCTGGAAGTAGCCAGTGTTGCTGTTGTGTATTTTGTTTTGCTGTTTAATCTAGGTTCTTTCAACAGTATTAAATTGCTGAAATCAATTCAAGTCCATGAAGTCATTGATCCTCTTGTTCATATGTAATTCATGTTGCATATTAATTCAGTGCTGGGATGCCAGGCCTTTCCTTTCTCCTGGGATATTGGTTAAAAAGCAGTGACAGACTCCAAGAGAAGGGAAAGCCACACAGCTTCCTTTAAACATTGTAAATTTTTTGCCAAGTTACCAAGGTAATATACAGGAGGAAATTATTGGGATGAGGGTGGATTAAATGTGGGATCCAAAGAGAACCTTAGATTCTCACGTCATTGAAGAACTTGGCACCTTTGTCCTTCTGATGAAACAATGCTGGATTTCTCCCTAGAGGTAGGGAACAGAAGCAGAGTCAACTGCACATTCAGAACAGAAGACACATGTTGAACTTTGTTTTCAACAAAAGATTGGACAACCCTTTGTCCGGTATGATACAAGGAGTCCTGCCTTGGGTGGAGGGTTGGACTAGAAGACTTCTAAGTTTCTTTGTTTTCAATTTCTGTATTTGAGCATTTTGATATTTATGTCCCTGTTCACCACCCTGAGTCCTTCGGGAGAAGGGCGGTATACAAATCAAATAAATAAATAAATAAAATAAATAAACTGATTTTCAAGCAGGAAGAATGGAATAAAAAAACTATCGAAACATCCTAAAAGGCGTTTCAAAGAGGGATACTTTAAGGAGGAGAAATAGAAAATAAATGGTTCCTTCTCACTGATGTGGTAACCATGCCTTGGTTGTTCCACCAATCCAGTTTCTAAGGAGGCCCTCATAAGCCCCCTTTCTCCCCCCCCCAAATTGTTAAGTATGTATACCTCAACCTTTTAGTTTGGTTGTTAAATGAATCACTAGTTCTTAAGTAAATCATGAAGTCATTAAGCAAATCCATCTTCCTTCATTGACTTTGCTTCTTGTAAGGCAGCTAGTGATTGATCATGTGACACCGGGACACTGCAAGTGTCATAAATACATGCCACTTGCCAAGTTGCCAGATTTTGATCATGTGATCGTGAGGATGGTACAACAATCATAAGTGCGAGGATCTGTTATAAGTCATTTGAATGGTCACTCAGCAAGTGGTTATAAGTTGATGGCTACCTATATTGCTTGCAAATTATCGAGACTTGTTGGGTGTTATTATTACTGATAATACCTACAACATTACCATCTTGTTTCATAGAGAAATGACTGGAAACTTAATTGAAAGATTAGATTTCTTTGCTTCAACCAGCATGGGTGCTCTCAGAAAGTGGATCTATATGTGTAAATAAAGAGATGATTGCCTGTACCTAGTGAAATAATATTTTCCCTTTTTCAATTACCCAAATCCTATATAAGTGAAACTGTGATTGCAATCCTATGGGGAAATTATCAAGGTTTCTTATTTTGTAACCACTCTAGCTATATTTGAATTTTAAACAGAGAGAAAAAGTAATTAACAACAACAAATTCTGCCGCACTATGTTACACAACACAATAAAATTGAAAAATAAGCAATCTTTTATTTCTAGAAGAAGGCAGATTTAATAATGAACAAGTCCTGCTGGCTTTCAGGGGAGGTTAATTGGGAATTGGGGATATATATTTTAGCATTTTTAATAACATTTTCCTCTACTGGTAAACTGAAAAAGTAGAGATCGAAGAAAAAGGTGAACGAAAAGTAAATTCCATGTTATCATCTTCCCTTGTATGTATCATTCCAGGATTAACAATTTCTCTGATAGTTTTACTCTTTTCATAAGGTGTTTGATGGGTCAGGTTTTTTTAGGCTCTTGCCACTGTACATTTAGGCTCCTTTGGTTTAATGTTTTCTTTTCCCCCAAGCAAATGAGTTGATCAAATAGGCTGGAGATGAAATGGATACAAAAGAATTCTCACCAATTGTAAAGTCAGCATCCACAAATCTTACAGAAAAGTCCAAATGCCATCCATAAGTTCTGTCCGATATAGTTAATGGCCTGAAGGCAGATCGCTCTTTGTGTTAATGTTAATAAAGTAAAGAGTCACAGTGAGTTTGAATAATAATACTGCAGTATGAGGAATTAGGGGGGAAAGGCACACAAAGAAGACTTAGAGAACACCCGAGAACAGTCTGCCAATACTTGACGGGTTGTCACAGGGAAGAAGGGGTCAATTCTTGGGACCTGAGGGCAAGCCAAGAAGCAATGGGGGAAAGTTTGTCAGAGGGAGACCCAATCTGGAAATAAGGGATTTCCTGACAGTGAGAACTAACTTGCCTTCCGGAGTTGTGGGTGCTCCATTTCTGGAAGTTTTCAACAAAAGATTGGACAACCTTTTGTCCGGTATGATACAAGGAGTCCTGCCTTGGGCGGAGGGTTGGACTAGAAGACTTCTAAGTTTCTTTCCAGTCTTATGATTCTATGGTTCTATATTGTGTATGAGGGAACTTTCAGATGGCTCCTCCAGAAAATTTCTTTAGCCTTCCTTTGCGGCCCTCCAGAAGTAGCAAACACTAAGCCATGTCCTAGGTTACTGAGGGCTATGGGCAGTGGTGGGATTCAGCAGGTTTGCACCACATTGGCAGAACCTGTAACTAATTTTCTGTTGCCCAGGCCCACAATGGACTTCTGGAAGTGGCATCCACACAGAGAACCGGTTGTTCATGTATTTGAATCCCACCATTGGTTATGGGCAACATATCAAACACATCTAAAGGGCATTCAGATAGGGAACTATCCTTATGGCTCAATCTTGTTTGCCCTGTTATAACAATCCTTCAGCTGATGTCTATCTGACCAATATTGTCTTGGAAAATCTAAATAAAGTGAGCTCCATTACTTTGGGTGCATTTATTTTATAATAAACTAAAGTGGCAGAGTAACTAGTACAGTGTAGTGTCTAAACCCATGGTGGCAAACCTATGGTATGCGTGCCACAGGTGGCATGCAGAGTCCTTTCTGTGGGCACATGTGCCATCGCCCCAGTCCTAGATCTTCAGCTGGATTTTATAAAATATTTTCGCTTTAGGCCTCCGCCGCCATGTGCAAAAAAAAGGTTCAATCCATCAATCAATTTCAACTTCTCGTGGGGAAAAAAAAGATCTCACAAAGTTGGAATTGATGGATTGAACTTTTTAGTCCCACCCAGTCTGCCGTTACCACCGCAGTCATGACCATCCAATGGGCCACGCTCACCCAGTAGACCACACCCAGCCAATGGGCCATGCCCACCTGGCACCCGACAATACATAAGTGGGTTTTATGTTGCAGTTTGGGCACTCGGTCTCTAAAAGGTTCGCCATCACTGGTCTAAACTATTAGTCAAAGACTGGGAAGATCCAGGTTGAAGTCCCACTTCAGTTATGGAAATAAACTGGGGGACTTTAGTCCAGGCAGTGTCTCTCAGCCCAACCTCCTTCCTGAGTTTATTGTTGCACAGGTAAATAGAAGGGAGATTCCCATGGAAATCACCTTGAGCTCTTGGAGGATAGGTTGAATATAAATTTAGTAAGTGAAAAATTCATATGATAAAATCATCTATATCTGAAGAGATTTTGTGTATATTTTTAGGCTTACAACTTGCTCTGGAATTAAATAATGAGACTGTCTGGCTTTGAAGTGACAAAATAAATAATTTCATCATAAAATTCAGGATGTTACAATGAGGTTAGGTACATCAAAGAAGAGTAAGACTATCTTAAAGTTTAATGAGATCAGTTGAAAACTGAGCTGCTGCATGCGTGGAACACGCTACGCTTGGTTAGGGATAATCTTACTTTCCTTTATGTACCCTAGTATGTCAGTCAAAAATAGCCCATGTGTTTGTTTCACTCTTACAGTAAATATATCATGCAAACCCATAAACAGGATAATGTTATTCAATAACCATGTAAAATAAATTATGTAAATGCAGCCAGTGACTATTATGCTTTATGGATGGTGTGAGATCTCCAGTTTGTCATCTGAATAATAGAAGTTACAGATAATGGAGAATTCCTGCTTTTCCCCTGACTCAGAACAAATATGTGACTTGACAGCTCCTGACTATTGCATTGGCTTCTATGCGGATAATTAATTGCATGAAAAACCTATCCAACTTATAATATATGACACGGTCATTTTAGATGTCCTTCTTTTACTCTAACAATCAGCTTTGTCTTTCCACAGCATTTTATCAATATTAAAAATCATTTTCTCTTTGGATTTTGCAGGTCTCTCATTCTACACTCGAGTGCTTGAGAACTGTGAGAATGAAGCTTCATTTGATGAGGTAAGGAAGGAATTGGAGAGAGGCTATGAATTGTGGCATCTTTATATTCTGCCACTAATTCAGACCTGCAGACAAGCTGCTCTGTTTTCTGTTTTGGCAATTGTGCTCCATCAGTATACAGGCAAGTTACTCTCTTGTGAGATGGGCGACTATGCAAATATGATAGATAGATGATAGATAGATAGATAGATAGATAGATAGATAGATAGATAGATAGATAGATAGATAAGTAAGTCATGAACGTAAGATCTGATCTTGAAAACCCCCAGCAATCACTACCTGTAGATATGACAAAGGAATATAGAAAATTCTGATACTTTGCTACCATCTAGTGCAGGGCTTTTCAACCAGTGGTATGGGTTCCACCTGTGGTACACTGGCACCTGGCAGGTGGTAGGCGACCATCCTAGAAAAGTGGTGGCGGGGGAGGGGAATGAGCTAAACCGGTGGCAGCACTGCACAAGCCTGAGCAAGAGATGACTGGAGCTGCAGGGCTGTCAGGGCTCAGTGGAAGCGCCAGGATCAACGCCAGGCTCCACCTGCAGCTCCAATCAGCTGGAAAGCAGCACTGATCCTGGCGCTTCTGCTGAGCCTAGAAGAAGCGCCAATCAGCTGGAATGTTGCAGCATGTCCAGGATCTTGTGATTTACATTCAGATGCTTGGCAACTGATTCATATTTATGATGGTCACAGTGTCCCAGGGTCATGTGAAGTGACAAAAAACTGCTGCAACCACCCAGCAGAGGGGGGGGGGATAAAAACCAAACACAACACACACACACACACACACACTGTTGTGTAGCTGGTTCTTTGTAGGCAATAAGCGAGATGGAAGGTTCCAAACAGTAACATGCTTTATTGGAGTCAAGCAGAACAGAACTGAAACAGTGGCTGCTGCACAGCTACTTATATGGTTGGCCAATAGGCGGCGGCCAATAGGTTTAAAGTAACCCATTCCCGCCCCAAATCTACCAATGATATTCCTGGAGACAACAAGTCTGGCTTGGTCCATAGCCATTACACAGACACACCATTGAGTAACCATTAAGCAGCATTTAAACAGACATGTGAATCAGTACAAGCAAAAACCCCAATACATTACACCCCTCACCCCACCCCCGCTGCCAATCCTCAACAGAAATGCTCACAACAATGAAAACCTCGGACAGGAGGAAGAGCGCCGCTGGGCGGACAGGCAGGTGTCCTGCTCGGCTGTGGCTTGGGGGGCACTTTTTTCAGTGCCATAGTAACTTCAAACAGTCACTAAGCAAACTGTTGTAAGTCAAGGACTACCTGTACTTCATCACTTTTTTCCTTTTTTTTTTTTTTGGTCATCAAGTTTTTGACACCTTGCTAGGCAACTGGTGGTATTTGGATATTGCCATATCCTAAAAGTGGTACAATAGGTGAAAAGGTTGAAAAGCCCTGATCTAGTGATCAGCCAGATGACTTCAACCTACAGAGGATATGAGACACAGTAAGTGTATTGCTGTTAGCTTGGAGGGTCACATACCTTTTCCTTAAGGATCTCCAACATTTTGCATTGATTGGCATATATTGAGAATAGAGTGTGGATTAAAATGGCTATAGTGAAAGAAGGACTTGCCCATTCACAAAATGGTTACTACAATCAAGAAACCCTCATTTCCCAAAATGATCCTGGCAAGCAAAAACAAAAAAGGATTTATTCAAGGTAAACTTCAACAGGAAGGTAATTATCTAAATGCTTAAACTGATAATTGAATTAACCCATTTTCTTGAATTAAATGAAGTGTGCTAAACCCCAACAAACTGACCAAAATTAAAACTAGGGATCCTCCCTAGTTTCTTGGACTGTAAAAATAAGGAGGGAGAGATGTACTTTCAGACATGAATGATTCTGTTCATATAACGTTATAATAAAGTTAGAGCTTGTATTTCTGGATGTGTTTCTTGCCTGAATTACTTCACAAGGCTGAAAGGAATAAATTAGGGCAGTGGTTCTCAACCTTTTCTTCAACACGGACCCCTTTTAAATACCTTTTGTGGCCACAGACACCCCCCCCCAAGACTTAACTCAAGATTTAAATCATAATATTTCTTCCAAGCTTTCGTGGACCTCTTGTGATGACATCGTGGGCCCCCAGCAGTCTGGATTTGGGGGCATCTGGCTTGGTAACAACACTTTAAAAAAAATCTTGGAACATTACTTGCTTGCAAACTGAATATGGGCAACCAATGTGATGTGGCTGTATAACAAATGCAAATGCGGTTTCTAAATCCACAGGAAAAATTATTCTAGTCTAGCCTGTTTTGGTCAGAACCTCCTCTGAATACTGTATGAAGTTATGAGCACCATCCTTTCAGAAGCATTGAGCAAAATTGAAATATGTTGAAAGAAGAACAACAAGTTGTTCAGGAGACTAGAGATGGAGTTGTTAAGTTGTGGGCTTTTGGGTGCAGGAATGATGACACGAGGCTGAGTACAGGATAACTCATACTTTATTCTTGCTGGAACTGTACTGAAACTTGGGCTGCAACCAGCCACAATATATAGTCTAGCCCCTAGGCGGCAGCCAATGGATTTGAACCACTCTTGCCGCCTGGGGCTAGCCCGGGGGTCAGCAACCTGAAACAGTGAAAGAGCCACTCGGAACCGGTTCCCTCACAAAAGGAAAAACTGGGAGCCGCAAAAAATGTGTGCACATGCGCGTACATGCGCGCATGCGCAGAACAGGGTTTGACTGAAGAGTGGAGCCAAGGCGAGATATGCACCTACCCTGCATATTTGAATTGATTGGTTGAACTTTTTTAGTCCCACTTTTTTTTTTTTGGACTGCACATGGCAGAGGACTGGGAGCCGCAGGAGATGGCTGAAAGAGCCGCATGCGGCTCCGGAGCCGCGGGTTGCGGACCTGTGGAGTAGCCAATTGCAGGATCGGAGACAGCCAGTCTGGGTTGCTGGAGAGCCATTGGCTGCTCCAGCAAGGCATGTGGTGTATCACCACAAGCCCAGTACATAACAGGAGTTCTATGAAAAGAGATTGAAGGTGCTAAGTACATTTAGCCTAGGGAAGACAAAACCAAGAAGGAACATGATAGCACTCTTCAAATGCCTGAAAGGATGTCACACAGAAGGTCAAGACCTGTTCTTTATTGTTCCAGAGTGAAGGATACTGAATAATGGATTTACACTACAAGAAAGCAGAGTCTGATTAAAGGTCAGAAATTAAGTACTAATGGTAAGAGCACTTTGCAGAACATGGTTTTGCAAAAGGTTGGGCTTGATGATCTCAATCACACCGTCCAACTCTAGGAGTCAT
This sequence comes from Vipera ursinii, assembly GCF_947247035.1. Lineage (NCBI taxonomy): Eukaryota > Metazoa > Chordata > Lepidosauria > Squamata > Viperidae > Vipera > Vipera ursinii. The sequence continues at coordinate 333,537,336 of NC_139512.1, forward strand.
TTTCTGTGAAATGGGCTGCTATACAAATATGACTAAATAAATAAATACATAGATTTTAAACTTTTTTATTCTTCACCTTCAGCAAAAATAGGAATCTGAATAGAAAGCATACATTGCAACTCTATGCTTCGGGGGTGGGGAAGGAATTTTACAATATTTTGTGAATTAACTCATTTTTAGTATCTGCAGTTGATTTATTTTTAACCAGTTTGGATCACTGCAAATCCAAAGCACAAAACATATGTTTTAAACATTGCTAAGCACATTGATTTGTGCTTCTTAGATTGTAAGCCGCCCTGAGTCTTTGGAAAAGGGCGGGATATAAATGGGATTAAAAAAACAACATATGTTGGGTATGTCTAGTTTAATGTAAAGAAGGACTAGGGGTGACATAATAGAGGGATTCAAGCTATTCTCCAAAGCACCTGAAGGCAGGACAAGAAGCAACGGATGGAAACTAACCAAAGAGAGAAGCAACCTAGAACTAAGGAGAAATTTTCTGACAGTTAGAACAATTAACCAGTGGAACAACCTGCCTCCAGAGGTGGTGAATGCTCCAACACTGGAAGTTCTTAAGAAGAGACTGGACAGCCATTTGTCTGAAATGGTATAGGGTTTCCTGCCTGAGCAGGGGGTTGGACTAGATGATCTCCAAGGTCCCATCCAACTTATTATTATTATTATCTCTGTTTTTATCTGCAGCCAGCAACTGTTTCCAGTTCTATTTGCTCTTCTGTGATCTCATTGTTGTACAATGGTTGAAGTCTCCTTCTAAAATTACCAATTTTATAAGACTTTAGTCATCCTCCCATAGGTTCTTGTGAAATTTGAGTCATTAGCTGTGATTTTTTTTTACTATCATTTTAGTGGTATGGATGTAGGTGGTAAGAGTTTATGGATGCCTTGTGTTTATGCATCCAAGTTGCTACTCCTATTCTAAAGCATAAAAGCCACCCTTGGTTCAGATCGTTCCTGAATGTATTACTTTCTTTTACCTGGAAGTCATGCATTTTAACGTCTGCTGTACATGAATTGCCTGGAGTTATGTACAGCAGTATAAGCTTTTTATACTGCAAAGAAGTTTCTTTGTTCACATTCTGAAATCATGCCTAGGGCAATCCTCTTTATCGCTCAGCTTGAAGTAAGCCCTGTCTATGCCTGTGAAGTTGCAGAGAATTTCTTAGATGCAGCTCTCACCATTTGTCTCCCTAAATCTGCAAAGCTGTCTCTTCCTCTGTTGTTACATAAACCACGGATGCTGCAAACCTTACATAACAGCCTCCCTCTCATCATATACCCATTAAAATGCTCAGGTTGTAGACACTCTCTTCCCCACCTACATTTTCTTTTTCCCTCTGTTCTTTCTCTCCCTTTCCCTCCCACACTTCACAGTGAGTTTCTTTTCTTTGTGAATTTTACTCAGCTGCAATCTTCAGAACCAACTTATTCTATAGAGAGTAAGGCATCAATGTTAGAAAGGGAAACTTGATTACATATCAATGCTTTTGACTAGGTGCAAATGCAGTGCAACTGGAAAATTATCAGCCTATACTTTCCTTGTGTGATGTCATCTTCCCTTTCTTCCACTGTTTTTCTATGAAACCTTTTCACGAGTCCCAAATAGGTGTAACCTTAGAATCAGGGTTAGTTCACATGTCCTGTGGTGTTCAAGTTTGTTTCTCAGCTGGGGGATCTACAGTTGTCATTAAATTAAAGATGTCTTACTGAACTATAATATGATTTATTTGCCTTTGGTGTATTGTAGGAATTCACCCATTATGGTTTGTAAATACAATTTACAGTTTAATACACTGTGCAAAACCAGTCAATTGTGGTTAAAAAGCAAACTAGGAAGGGTGTTCCCAGGGATGGTGTATTGTCCTTAAGTGTTTCATCCATATTCCACTAATGTCATCATCTTTGGGCTTTCTTTGAAAGGATTACATGCTTATGCAGAATTTATGTGTCCTTCTATATTTGGCTTTGCATACGTTACAAACTAGTTTGAGTTTGGCTTGTTTCAGTGCCCAACCTTGAATTCTCTTTGAGAGATATATAAAAGAACTTTTAAACAGTATGAGATAACCATTTTAAAATTATTAAAATGTGTTATATACATTTTATAATGTATATAAAATTTAAAATAAAAATATTAAATCCGCACTTGATTGCCTTCCACTTGAAATCTAAGGCCAATGAGTGATTTGTGAGATTCGCATAAAAGAGTTTTTCTGATAGATTGGTTCATTTTCAATAATAATAATAATAATAATAATAATAATAATAATAATAATAATAATAATAATTTTATTTATATACCGCCCTTCTCCCGAAGGACTCAGGGAGGTGAACACGGCAAGAATAAAAAATACAAAGTTACAAAAGTTAAAAAAGAATTAAATATATGCCCACTAAAAACAGTAAATACAAATATTAAAATAACAATAAAAAACCCCACCAATCCCCCATCAGGCCAGGCCGGCTTGTTCAAATAAGAATGTCTTTAGATCGCGACGGAAGAAGCGAAGATCGGGCGCCATCCGGAGCTCAACCGGTAACTGATTCCATAGCTCTGGGGCGCCCACAGAGAAGGATCTCCCCCTGGGGGCCACCAATCGACATTCTCTGATCGGTGGCACCCTGAGGAGGCCCTCTCTGTGGGAACGCACAGGGCGAAGGGAAGTTGATGCCGGCAGCAGGTGTTCCCTAAGGTACTCCGGACCCCTGCCATGTAGGGCCTTAAACACCATTACTTTCACCAGTACAGGTGAAAGAAAATATACAGATAAATGGACTGACTTTTTATAAAACTGAGTATGGCTATGATGTAGTCTTTGTTCTCAAAACCTTAATTAGACTTTTATAATGCTCCATGGGATCACTGCCATTGTCCTTTTTTTCAGATTTACTTATCTTAATTGACACCAGACCTGAAAGGGCTTTTTGATCTGATTCCATCCAATGTGTAAAAAGCATAATCAATTTCTTTAAAATATTAGTCCCACTGTGTTTTTACAACAGATCAAATTCTTTGAAGCTAGCAATCTTCAAACTGTATATAAGGCATGTGGATGAAGAGTGTCTGGAAAAATCAGGCACGATATTAGACACTTTTGCCACTCTTACACCAAAGATTGACAATTAATTGCTTTATATGAGGTGTACTTTTGTCTTTCCTGTGCTTACAGTCATTATACAACACTCCCTTGTGTATGAAGTATCTGCAATTCTTGGCTGGGTTAAATATTTAAATAAAGCTAGGAATAAAGGTTTGAAGAACATTCTTTGATAAATAGCAAATTCTTCTCTCTATTGTCTATTGCTGAAACTGAGTTGCATCCTACAACTAATTGTGCCATAGAGAAGGCAGAATGTCAAAAATCAGTATGAAAGCGGCTACTGTATTTCCATAGCTGCAAAGTAGATGTTTGCTTAATATATTATGTTTGCTTAATATATTTTTATGAAAATGTATAAGATAAAGTATCCCTGAAGATTTAATTGAAGATTTAATTGTATCATCATATTAGAAGTATAGGAAATGCCTTTCTGTCACTAAATTTTTAATAATGAATTGAAGGTACCAGAAATGCCAATAAGAGTGTAAAGGTCCCTCGTGAAAACAACTGTCAAAGAAAATTCTTTGCCTCCTAACATTCAAGCATGCTTTATATCCAATCCTTTATTTTGAGCACTGAACATCAGGTCAATAAAGCCACATGATGGGATCAAACAGAAGGAACATTGTCTGCTGGAATACAGTTCAATAAAGATGCACATGGCTTTGGGAACTACAGGCTTCCTTGACGTACCACAGTTGTGGCAAGAGAGCCTTAACCAAGACAATATGTCATTTCTGCAATTAAAACCATTTTAAGAAATGGAAAGTGCTTTGTTATTCTTGAATAAATCTTGAAAATAACAGTGTTGCTGCCAGCTAAAATAATGTCTATGAATTGTGGGAAATACAAGAAAAATAACACTACCACAGTGTTATTGTATTTCCTGCCTTTCCTCTGTGAACATGAGTATGTTCCCTAATTTTATCCCCACAATGAGGCAGATTGGGCAGAGAAAGACAGATCCTAAATCATCCATGATCCTAAATCAGTCATGGTCCAAACAGAGATTCATTCATGGAACTCCTGGTTGACTGAGTGCCTGTCATTCTCCAAACTCTGAGTCCAATAGGTATTGCCTACATTATAATGGCTGTATTCCGCTTGCTTCAGTAAAACATAACAGGTGTTCTTAAACATTTAGAGGAGAACTGCCTTGATTGGGAGTTAGAATCAAAATCATCCCCTCAAACATATGAATCTTTACTTTTAGGTTTCTCTAACTCTATTCTTTTGTGAGATTACAGTAAATACTGGGTGCAAGAAGCTTCTGGCTTCTATTGTCACTTGATTGTCCAATGGAGATACAACAGGTTTGGAAATTTTATAGCAGACAGTGGCGTGGATTAATTCTCAAAGATCCAATCTGTCCCTTCTCAAAACTGCTTCTGAACTGGCAAATCTGGCATGCAAGAATGAGAATATTAGTGCTTGATCTAGGCAAGGTTCTGTCACAGTCACATCTGGCAAGGAGGACAGCAAAAGGTAGGCCTCCAAAAATCCAATGCATGTATTCTTATGTATGCTACTTTATGCTGTGGGCTAAAGCTTTCTTTTGTGAATCTCTTCAGCTATATCAGTGGGGGGAAAGCTCTAGCTCCTCAGAGTTGTCTGAATCCTGTTTCTTTTTTTTCTAGCTAGAAAGCTTCCCAGTGAAGCTTTCAAACTTAGTAGGTTTGTTTATATCTTATTTGTTTTATTTTGTGCATGTATTTATTATATAAGCCAAACTACATCCAAGAGCTTCCAGAGCACAGAGTACTGCAAAAATAAAATAAAAACAATATACAAAATTCAAGTAAGAAGAGAATAATATAAATCAGTTAAGGAAGGAAGGAAGGAAGGGTTTCTGATGGTCCTCTACAGCTTTTCATAAGAAAACTCAAAGGGGAAGGCATAGATTCTTCTAGTTCTGCCTGAAGGTGTCTAGAAGAATAGCTTCCTGTGACAATATTACAAATAATAGAAAAAATAAGAGCTATTTCAATATATATGATCTAGGGCAGACATGCCAAACTCGCGACATCACATGAAGTCACACAATGTATCGGAACCTTTTCGCCATTGCCGGCAATGGGGTGGGTGCGGCTTCCGGATGACGTGTCCGGCCTGCGGGCCAGCAGTTTGACACCCCTGATCTAGAGCATGGATCTGGCAGTTCTTGGGGAATGTGACTATGGTAGAAGGAAGGAAGGAAGGAAGGAAGGAAGGAAGGAAGGAAGGAAGGAAGGAAGGAAGGAAGGAAGGAAGGTAGGTCTTGGTAGTTAAATTAAGAAGCATGGTAGAACAAGCAATCAAGTATCTGTTAGAAAATAATTCCAGAGTCAGGATACTATTGAAAAAGGCCCTTTATTTATCCCTCACTTTAGTTAAAGATTGGAGAGTCTCTTGTATGCACTTTGTTAAGGAATTTGTTGTGCAGTGGTCTCCTTGTGCTACCAAGGAATTGCACAGACAAGGAAGGGTACTGAGAGCAGTAAGAGTCACACAGTAACCACAAGAGTACACTGAGTTGTAAAAGCAAAAAGTATTTTACTTTTGAGGTGGTGTGAGAACAAAAATGCACAGTCAAAAATAAACAGTCCAGGTTATACACAATAGCAACAGTCCAAGGAGTAATCCAAAATACAAAGTCTTCTTACTGGTCCAGAGGTCAATACACAGTTGTACAGGTTTATCACAGTAGTAAACCAACAGTACAGCAAAACAGAGCAAAAACAGTAATAGTAGAGAGCAGTGAATTCAGAGAGAGAGAAGCTACGTTCCTAGCTTCCTCTTATGGCCATGAGAACACTTACACACCCATTGGCCAATTAACATCTTAAAGTTACAACATCATGGTTAATATATTTTCAACCCAACATTGTAGGCTATCATCATATGCCTAACACACTTCTATAATTTTAAACTTTTGTTTTTTGACCATCAAGCAAATAAATTAATAAACAAAGCCTCTATACTGGGGCAGGGTGTGAGGTCTGAACTGAACTTAAAAAGAAGTAGAAGGCATTGTAAATGATGGAAATCTTGGAGCTCATTAATGAGAGCTTATTCATGTTTACAAGGTGATTTTGGCCTTCCAAAATGGCATGTTTCCACAAGGGACAGATTGTAACTCCTGGGCTGAAAAGAGCTCTTTACTTTTGGTCTCCTTACTATGGTGTGGTTGTAGAATTAACAATGCTGACCTGTCATAGACCTAATTGGACTATTGTTTATTTCTTTGAGAAGAAAGGAAACTTATATTAGCTCATGAATTAATTGGAGGTGGCTTCTTATGTTTGTCAGTTAATCCTTTTAAGCTCTGCTGCCTGCTAGTTGCCAAGCAACTGAGAGTTTGACTTTAGGAGGCTCTTTTGGGTGTTTGAATAAACTCATATAATTGTTAAACTTTTTCAGAGGCAAGAATTCTTGTTGTGCCTATTTGTAAAGAAATCACTACTTAGGTAATTAGAATGTTTCTTTTTACATTTGATAGAATTTCCCTCACCGTTCCTAATACACACTACTTTGTAGATAATCTATATTATTTTCTTTCTTTACACTGGCCCAGCCTGCTTCTTCATCACTTTGTTCTTGTACTTGGAAAACTGCTTCTGGATTTTCAACAGAAAACATAAAGACTGAAATCATCCCATCACATTAAACCCTAATCTTAAGCTAATAAACCACCATTGTTTTGTTTATACAATATACTAATAGCTAGGTTTCCAAAACATGATGACACATACTGCACCTAACTGTTTTAGTCTAGTTAGTAGGCTGTCCAAAGTAAGCCAATTATTAATGTTGAGCTGCAGTCACCATGGAGGAAACAGAATCAAACTGGAATATAACTCGTCAAGATAACTCTTTGGAAGTAAAGTACAGGATGACTTCTTTTCTTGAGAATCTTGTTTGAGCAATATATCTATGCATATGACATGGTAGAAGACAGCAGGATTGTCATATGCCTCCAGATTTCATATGTGGTAATAAAATTGCTGCATATACATTCTATTAACAGATTCAGACATACTAATTACATTTTGGAAAGCACCTAAAAATGGAAATGGAAACCATCTACAGCTATACATTGTTCCTGGAAAATGGTTCAGGATCTTTCTGCACTGGTGGTACTCAAATATTGTCATGTCTTTAAAATAGTACAATCTGTGAAAAGGTTGAAAAGCCCTGCTGTAGACTAAAGAAATAGAGGGGGATAGGGTAGCACTGTCTATATATTATATTTATATTTATATTTATTAAATTTTTATACCGCCCTTCTCCCGAAGAACTCAGGGCGGTGTACAGGGCAATATTGGATGCTAGTTTTCTTTGTCTTTCAGTATTTTTATTTGTGTTCAGAGTATCTCAGCTGGAGGCTCACCCAAAAAAGCTAATGGGCAAAAAGTATGTCCCAGGAAAGACTTTGGTCACATAGCAATAGTTTCATTTGTTTCCTAAAATTTTACAAGGAGTCCAGAAGTCATATCCTTTCTTCTGTTCCTCTTGTGCTTTCCCTATGACTTCTTCTGTCTTTTTTCATAGAACAGAACAGAACAGAACAGAACAGAGCTGGAAAGGACTTTGGAGGTCTAGTCTAGCCCCCTGCTCAAGCAGGAGAACCTATACCATTTTAGACAAGTGACTGTATAGCTAGCCTCTTTTAAAAAATCTCCAGTGATGGAGCACCCATGATTTCTGAAGGCAAGCTGTTCCACCGGTTGATTGTCCTCACTGTCAGGAAGTTTCTCCTTAATTCCAGGTTGCTTCTCTATTTGATCAGTTTTCAACCATTGTTTTTTGTCTTGCCCTCTGGTGCTTTGGAGAACCCCCTCTTCTTTGTGGCAGCCCCTCACATACTGGAATCCTGCTATCGTATCACTCCTGTTTCTTCTTTTCTTTAGACTTAGACTATTAGAAACAATATAATTAAGGAAGCAAAGGTGAAAGAGCTGCATGAAGTTTTTTTACTTGGTAATGCAAGAAGTGTTGCTGGAGATGCCCTTTATCTTTACATTAAACATGATTATACTCTCAATTTATAAAAATCCATATCTTGTTTGATGGCATGGGTGGTTACTAGGGAGATGCCAGCTGATTTTCTGTGTTTTACTTTGCTGTGGGTAGAAGGCACAATTCCAGCCTGTGCCAGCCATAACACCAGAGTGGCTTTGTTTTCTGTTGCCTTTCTGTTTGCTACAGTTCCAGAAAAATGTGGGTATTCACCACTGAGAATTGAAGTTTTCTCATAAAGATAACTTCTCATTACAAGCAAAGGTGAACCTCACTACCAGGGCCAGGCAACTTTGGGGGCTGTGAGTCACCTTTGTCCATTTATTATATGATGGATTTTTAAAATTTGTTAGATGCCGCCCTAGTCAGCTATGTATGAGTTGGGCAGCTCTCTCTCTATATTTGTTTAATAAATAAAATGTATAATAAATTAAGTGGGATGCCTATAGGTGGAGTGGTGCAAAGAAGACAGTGGGGTTGGTACTTGGTTCAAAAATTAAACTGAGCTTCATTTCATCTACATGCATATTATTATTAATTAATTGTTATTAATTAATTTCAAACATTATAATTGCTCCCTACATATTGAGCAATTTCCTGCTACGTGGGTAGATTAGTACTTGGATAGTTTCATAGGCGTTTTCTTTGAGAAGTTTGATTGGTAAGGCATCTGTGTTTGTGACATGGTTGAGTATGTTTGCTGCAGAGGTGGGCATTCTGCTGAAGTCATCCTGAACAATTCTAGAAAGCAATAGAAGCTGTAGTAATAATATATACTTGGTGGAGCTGGGATTTTCCATTTCTTTCCCTGGTTTATTTTTAGAGGTTGCAGCATTATTTAGGAAGAAATGAGGCGAAGGTGTAATGCTGTAATCCACTTTTTCTCTCTGCACATCTAACATTTTCTAAATTCCTTACACTTGAACTCACAAAAGGGTTACATAATAAGCCTTATAAAATTATAAGTTGCTTTTCACTAAATACCCACTTTACAATCCTCTTCAATTCTACATTTATATTTTGAACTTCGTATCTGTATGATCTCTTGGTGGAAATAGATAATGTTCATTCTCGTATCTGGAGTGGGAATAATAGGTACATGAATGCCAAGGACAATATCTTAATTGGAATGTCCTTGTACTTATTCAAAAAATTGGGTTTTATCAAGTGCCTGTCCAGAAGATGATTTACATATTTGTGCCCACTATGCCATGGAAAAGTATAAAAGATGGCAGGATATCCCAAGTATTTTGAATCTTAGTGTAGACCAGAAGATCCAAGAAAATGCTACTCACTAGCTAGAGCAGGCATGTCAAATTCGCAACATCACGTGACGTCGCATGATGTATCGGGGCTTTTCCCCCATTGCTGGCAATGGGATGGGCATGGTTTTGGCATGACGCATCTAGCCCGTGGGCCGGCAGTTTGACATGCCTGACTTAGAGGGTCTGGACAAGTAGGAAAAAAATGGTGTGCATTAATTCTGTAACTCTCTTAAGTTATACGTAATAAAGCTCTTTGGCATTTATCCTGGTGCAAGCCTATTACTCAAATCCTACAACATAGTATACTACAGTAGTACCACCAAGTACTACTAGTGCCATCATATTGTATCATAAATAGGATTCAAAAGAAATACCATTCTGGGGGAGAAGAGCCATTGCAGAATGCTGGCATGAGCAATATAGCTTGGGGGGTTATGGGAACCAGTGGGTGATACCATAGGTGTGGAAATCTGAGATGGTTGAACATGGTGAGTCACCACCCAAAGCAGTAGTAAAATATTTGCAGATTTGGAAATATGGAAGAAAGAGTTCAGAAGAGCCAGGCCAGAAAATGTGTTGCCACTTTGGTTGTTTGATATGCTGACTGAAACTTGAAACCTGCTAATCAAAACTATATTTATTTAGAAATCATCTATAGCCGTCCATCTTAAGTATGTAACTGGGCAGTGAACAATATATAGAAAGGCAATATTTAAAAAGCTATATGTACAAAGTATAAAGAATGTGTGCTTAATCCACAGAAAATTAGGGTACTTGTTGCATCCCATGATTGGGGTCTAAGAAGGTGGGCTAGACGTTTATGGGATTCTTAGACTACCCAGTCAGAGTGAGATAAATATTTAAACAGAATTGGTCCATATTGCTAAGAAAAATAAACAACAGTCAGTTAAGAGATTGGGCATATTTTTGGGATAAGAAGGCTCATCTCATTTAGCCTTCTCTGTGGGCGAGCCGACCCTCTGGAATGAGTTGCCTCCGGAGCTGCGGATGGCCCCCAACCTTCGGTCCTTTCGCTGTGACCTGAAGACATGGATGCTTCAACAATCGGGCCTGGACTGACTATAGTTTTACATTTGGTTTTATGGGGTTAAATTACTATGTCTTGAACATATCTACTGTTTAATTCTTTTTAAAATTTTGTATTTTCATGTTCTTTTTTAGTTTTTATTGTTGTGAGCCGCCCTGAGTCCTTAGGGAGAAGGTCGGCATATAAATATAATCAGTCAATCAGTCAATCATTCATCTATTGCCATTTCTGGTTTTCTTGAGAAGAAGAAAAAATGTACTATATTATATAATCATCTATTAAGAAAGACCAAACCCTGGTGTATAGAATGGAGCTAATCTTCAGAGCTATTTGATTTGGTTCTTCCAAGTTATAATCAAGTAACCATAACCACACTTTCTGATGGTGGAGAACATAAAATAAGGCACACTGATAATAGGATTTTCTATGAAATATCCTGGTTTAATTTTCATACAGAACCCACCCTGATTTGGCTAAAAATGCACATTCTATTATAGGTCGAGAATAATGTCTCCCAATATATAGCATTTAAGTATCTTTGTTTTGTGGTATGCCTTGTTCAGACACTTTTATATTATACAGAAATGTTAAATAAATTATAAATATACAGGTTGTTTGAAGCTCACTTCTCTATGTGTTTATATAATAATTTTTTTAAAAGGTAAAGGTTCCCCTGCACATGCGTGCTAGTCATTTCCAACTCTAGAGGCCAGTGCTCATCTCCGTTTCAAAGCCGAAGAGCCAGCGCTTGTCCGAGGACGTCTCCTTGGTCATGTGGCTGGCATGACTAGACGACAAAGGCGCACAGAACACTGTTACCTTCCCACCGTAGTGGTCCCTGTTTTTCTACTTGCATTTTTACGTGCTTTTGATCTGCTAGGTTGGCAGAAGCTGGGCCGAGTAACAGGCGCTCACTCTGTTACACGGCACTCGGGATTCGACCCGCCAAACTGCTGACCTTCTGATCGACAAACTCAGCGTCCTGTAATAATTCCACAGGGCCCTCTTAGCTTCAGACAACTTACATTCATAGAGGAAGTTTCAGATTTCTCCTAATAGATATTTGGCAGGTTGATTAATTGCAGAATCTTGCACTAAATTTGATGGAAGTGTCCCAGTTAATGGTATAGTTATTTTTCGTATCACATTTAATGAACATTGTTGAAAAATTGAAGCTTCTGCATGTTGTATCTTTTGAAGAACTTACAAACAACTTGTAAATGGCTTCAAAAGAAGTGTAATTGCTTCTGAAAGCTGCCCCAGTCCCTTGGGATAACTAGATGAGATTCCTTTTATCTTGAAGTATACTCCTACTTTATTTATGATGTTGTTGACGAATGTCATCATTGTTTACCAAAGCTATTGATGCAAGCTGTAGATACATACTCAGTCTTTCTAACACTCTCAGGCAGAACTACAGTTAGAGATGGTGGGAGTTGTTCAATACATTAAGCGTGCAGGATTTTTTTTCAGAGATATAGTCATGGGAATTGGCCATAAATGTTTGTTGTTGTTAGCTGCAAAGTTGTGTCTGACCCATAGTGACCCCATGGACAACGTTCCTCCAGGCCATAAATGTTTACTATTGTTTTAAAGCATGGGTGTCCACTTTTTGGCTTTCAGTGAAGAAGAATGGTCTTGGGTTGCATATAAAATATATAATATAGCTAATATATATAAAAATTTCATAATAATGTTAAAGGTTTACAACCTTGTGGGGCTGCACTACTAGCAGTATAGGGCCACATGCACCCTACAGGCTGCAGTTTGAACAGACCTGTTTTAAAGGTTATTTAGATGTCATTGCCTTCTTTCAGAATCAGTTCATGATTTTCCTATTTCTCATCTTTCTTTTCTTTTAATCAAGACAACAGAGCCATTAGATCAGAAACACGACTCTGCTAATGCACACAGAATACTACACTTGCTTGAGCATACTGCAACATTTTCTCCATTCTAGGATGGATATATGATACTGAAGCAGTCCTTTGCTCTCACAGCTCTTCACTGCTACAAAGACAGTAATTGGTCTAAGCCAGGGGTAGGCAACGTTGGCTCTTTTATGACTCGTGGACTTCAATTCCCAGAATTCCTAAGCCAGAAATGGCTCAGGAATTCTGGGAGTTGAAGTCCACGAGTCATAAAAGAGCCAAGGTTGCCTACCCCTGGTCTAAGCATTTGTCCATATTTTGTCAGGTTAAATATGAAAAATCTTTTTTTTAAAAAAAAACTGAACAAGAATTCAAAAATTGTGGTCTTGCATTTTACTCCTATTTTTCCACTCAGAATATTTCCTCCCCCTCCCCCAATATTCATGATAACTGGGCTAATTCCTTTACTATCGTCCATCTTTTTAAAAATATATTTGATAGTAGTGTGAAATATATGTACTGTTCTATAGTTTCACAAAAGCAGAATTTGAAAACGTGGGGTCCTTTCCAGTTAAGCTGCCAAATTTTGATGGCATAATGTCTAGAACAACAGCACTGCCATTTAGAGGTAAGAAAGGCACAGATATAATCATGGATCCAGAGAATATAGAAAATATAGATATAGCCATTGAAAGAAACCCTGATCTACTCGTCCACCAACATTGCATACAACTTTCCAAATGTAAATTCATGGCGCTGTCTCTGTGTGAAACGGTCCTGCCTGCGCTTCCTTCTCCAAATATTCTGGAGGGAAGAACTCCCAGTGTTTCTGTGGCTTTTCTGTAGCTAAGAGACATTTCAACCTCGATTGTTTAAAAGAAATTTTCCACCTTCCATTCTTCTTATATGGCACTGTACTTGGAACGTGGTACACATGAAAACTCTCTCAACATGACCTCAATTCCTAGTGATTGCATGGTTGTATTCGTACTGTTTTCTTGGCAACAATCCAGAAATGGTTTTCAATTGTCACCTTCCATGGCGGTGGTTTTTGTTTTTCATTTTTTCAGTGCTGAAATTTCTGGTCCTCTTCCATCCAAAACTAACGCTGCCTAGTTTTTCCAAAGTCAGCCAAGGTTGGAGGCTGCCATCTCTCTAGATATTCACAGCAGCATTTCTTTAACATTTAGATCTGCCAGAAATACTTGAAAATGGAAAATTAGTTTGCAGCCAAAGGGTATTGAACTTTGTGGTTTGGACTCAGGAGAACAAGAGATTCAGCTTCTTTTTTATTTGACTGCATTTACAAAAAAGCAGCAAAAAGAAAGGTTGTAACGGAGCCAGATAAGTTCATCCATTTTCTCACTTAACAACATGCAGTTTGCGCATTTAGCAGGTGCTCTGCGAAAAATGATATGGCCCTTGCAGAGGGAGGGGGGGAGAAAGTTAGGGAGAGGCAGCCCCAGCCCCCACACCTGAATTCATATTACAAATTAATCATATAAGATTTGGGGGGGGGAGTGGTGGCAGTAAAGATACAGACAGCTTAATGCAGCATTTAGTTATCCCTTCATCTATTTTTAAACTGATGGTTAAACTTATTCTTATAAGTAAATGTGTTCCAAAATCCCAGTCAGATATCAAATTCCTACAGCTATATGAAGCAACAAATGTGTTAGCACTCACCATTTTATTTAAGTAAGTGTTTAAGTCTTTGTCAAGCAAAAAAGCTGTTTTTACAAATTTCTAGAATTAGAATAATCCTCTCATTTGCAAAGAAATGCAAAGAACAGCTCACTTTGGCACTAATTAATTTTCTCTCATTTTTTGTCAGAGACAGTTTCCTGATTCAGATTAATTTTAGGTATACAGAGTATCAGAGGTTTATAGTGGGTAAACATCCTGTTATGCTATTGAACTTCAAGCAAATATGCTGTAATATTTTAGATACCGGTACTCTATTCTGGCTGGCAGAGTAGACAATTCGCCTTGAAAAGAGTAATGTTGTTACATGCTGAATCTATTAAAAGTGCAACTACCAATTAATCAGCTAAGTCTCTAGTTGATAATTCTACCAACTTAGAAAGCACATATTAAACAAATGTCAACCCTTAGCCTTGTAGAACTCCTGACAGATTCTTATTTCTCTGCCTTTCAGTGATGGAAACTATTAAGCCGATTCCAGATTTCAGTAAAATATATTCTATTATATAAATAGCATCATTTCACCAATAAATAGCCATGGAAACCAAAACTCTATTTATTATACAGTACATTATTTGCTTTGTTCCAGAAGGACTGCAATTTTTTTTGCCAGTAATTTAGATGATGTTGATGCAGGAATTTAATCTTTATTTTTTCTTATAACAATTATACATAAAAATCCTTGCTGGTTAAGATGTTTAATTGTCAGACTGCCTAACCTAGCAGCCATAGAAACCTCTATTATTTGCAAGCATTTGATCTTAGTTGTCAGAAATGCAGGGAAACATTTGAGGAAGAAGTCATTTGAGGAAGAAGAAGTGGGATATACATAAATCAAATAAATAAATTGTAAAAATGAAATGAATTCACATGCCTTATGAAAAATCCTGAGTTAGTCAAGCAGTTCACCATTTGAAAAACTGTTAACAAAAGTGTATTTTATGAAAGAATATTGTGTGTTACATTAGGAAACAATGTGCATTACGCATGCATACTGGAAAAATGGATTGCAATATTCTTCTGTTCAGGAAGACTATGCATATAATCATAATATGCATTTTTCCCTGGTGAGTTTATAAATTGAATTCGGAAATAGAATTTAGAGTCTGATCCTCGTTGGTGTAAAAGGAAAAGAAGAATCCTCAAAGTGCATTCCACTGAGAGTATTCCATTGATCTTGAATCTGGATAAACTCACTGAGATTGACATAATGAAGGGTTCACGCTTTTTATTACATGGCAACATAATGTTTTGATCTTCTTTTAACCTTTCTTTGTAATCACTACTCACAGCAGGATTATAGCTTGACTTGCAAACAAATATTTGTAGTGACAACAACAGGCTGCAGCTGGTAGATTGCTTTTGATTGCCTTGACCTGACTGTTACAGTGAGAGTATAATCTTGGTTGGGTGGTGTTTATGAAAATGAAAAAGACGATCCACCAATTAGGATGGAAAAATGTTGATAGCCAGATGTTTTGAGGCTGGGAAAAACAAATTGTCACTCTTAATAGAGTGCAAAATGGCTTCAGTTCTTCTGGTATGCACCATCTGGAAAAGGTTCAAGTTAAGCCTTGAATATAGTGCAGCTTCTGGTGCTGTATTACATTCGCACCAAAGTGTGTGATCTTCCCAATTTTGTTTATTGACCCTGCTACCTTCTTCATAGAAAAAGGGACGTGGTGGCTCAGTGGGTTAGGACGGTGAGCTTGTCGATCAGAAGGTCGGCAGTTTGGTGGGTCGAATCCCGAGTGCCGCGTAACAGAGTGAGCGCCTGTTACTCGTCCCAGCTTCTGCCAACCCAGCAGTTCGAAAGCACGTAAAAATGCAAGTAGAAAAATAGGGACCACCACGGTGGGAAGGTAACAGCGTTCCGTGCGCCTTTGGCGTCTAGTCATGCCGGCCACATGACCACGGAGACGTCCTTGGACAAGCGCTGGCTCTTCGGCTTTGAAACGGAGATGAGCACCGGCCCCTAGAGTCGGAAACGACTAGCACGCATGTGCGGGGGAACCTTTACCTTTACCTTCTTCATATTTCATTTTGTCTCTTTCCTCCAAGGATAACCTCTCTTCCTTCCTGTAACTCTACTGCACCTTTTCTAGGTGGACGTCCCCTCCAAAATTTTTGCCCATTGTAATGTACTATATATGGAAATGACCTTGAGAGATGAGCCACAGCCAGGGAACAGAGGCAGCTTAGCCTGCAGAAGCAATAGGGATGTGGCAAATGTCTCAGAGGACTCACTGGAGAAGAGCCTAATGCCTGGAAAGATTGAGGGCAATAGAAGAAGGGGACGACAGAGAATGAGGTGGCTGGATGGAGTCACTGAAGCAGTAGGCATGAGCCTAAATGGACTCCAGAAGATGGTAGAGGACAGGAAGGTCTGGAGGAACATTGTCCATGGGGTCGCAAAGGGTCAGACATGACTTCGCAACTAACAACAACAACAAATGTCTCAGAAGGGACCCTCTCTACAATTACTTGGGCTGTAAAGGCAGCAGGGGGGGATATATTTTCAGACTTGCAAGATTCTGTTAATGTAACCCTGTAATAATGTAATATTACGGTAGTTCATCTGGCATGCTTCCTATCTGGACTCCCTCACTAGGTTGACCATTCATTCATTCATTCATTTTGTATGTTATGAAAATTTTAAAAAAATGACTCTTTACTTTTATGTAATTATTTGACCTATTTGTAAGCTGCCACAGTAAAAAAATATTCTCAGTGGCTGACATAGGAAAAAAATAAAATGTAAAACAACCTTCATCCAACACCTCCCCTCCCCCCACCCCCCGGCAGCATTGAAAGCACAGAAAGAAAAGTAAAATATGTCCAGTCTCTCCAGTAGATACCAAATCAACCCAAAATAGCCATAGATTGTATTACTTCAAGGTTGCATTTTGCCCTGGTTGAGGGAGAGATGTCTTCCTGCAGAAGAGCCAAGGAAGATCCCAGCTCCTGACCAGCACATCAACCACATATTGTATGGTATAGAATGGTCTTATTGCATGACTCATTTTGGGAAAAATGAGAGATTACCACTTCTAAGTTGGAATAGATCAATAACAATTTAGGTTTCTCTATGGTAGGCTAAGAATAAGACCAAGATGACATAATGAAAATATATTTTTTAAAAAAAATGTTAATGAGGATAATGGCTAACAAGACTTTAACAATTCAGGTTCATACAATGATTAGATGCATGAATGAGAACATAACCCAGAATGTAAGAATTTGCTTTCCTCCAGTTCAAGACCATTGGCCTGCCCAACTTTGTCCTGCCTCTACAGCATTTCAAATGCTTTTCATCTTCCTGGCTTTTCCTTGAGCTTCTACGGACTCAACCTGAAGTGGTTGACAGACCACTCGGAGACAGCTGGCTAGGTCTAACAGGTTTATTGAGGTACCGGACAAGTAGGTGCTCAGTTTCAGCTTTTTTATAGCCAGCCGCTGGCTGGCTGGGCCAATCCGCGGTTGTTCTTCTCCCGCCGGGATTCTGGAGCCAATCAGCTGTGGTGTGTATTTGACAGCTCCGTGTCCTCGTGGTGGTGGCGCATGCGTGGTGAGGCACTTGTTTGACAGCGGAGAGCTGTCAACTGGCTGCGCATGCGCTTTCGCTGGCGGCAGCTTTTGACAGCTGTCAAAAGCTCCCGCTGTTTCCCTGTCACTGTGTTTACCTCACACAACATTTACAACTCTTAACTCTTAACATTAGTTAACATATAACACACAACCTTTTTCATGTGCTACATTTTTACTTGTTTATTTCCTTCAACTGGCAGATCCTTTGCCAAACCCCAGGCAGAGAAAAGTCTTTTCCATTTAAAGTTCCATCAAGTTGAGCTACACTACAAGATTACAAAGAACCCATGTTGTTTTCTTGACAAAAATATTTAAGCAGTTTGACATTGTCTTTCTTTTTTATTTCTCAGCCAGCCTGTAATCTTAAGATTTCCTGCTGGATGCTCATCTGAGTATTAGCCAAGCATGACTTTGTTTAGTTTCCAAGCCCAGACAAAGTTGGCCAACTACTGCCACCTGCTGAGAGGTTTTCCCATTAACTGTTACCTTTAAACAAAACAGCAAAATCTAGATGCTGCTAGATATTGATCTTGGACCTTTCCCCAAGCAACACAAGTGAGAACTCTTACAAGTATAGGAAAAACTAGGAACAGAATTTAAAACAGACACAGTATGGATATTCTTCTGAGGCTACCTCTCTCTCTCTTTCTACTTGCATTTTGTCCAATGTGATTTAACACTCAACACACTTATAGTAAATACCTGTGTGATGAAAGAGAAAAGTGCAAACAGCTCATAAAAGGGTGGTTGAAAGGCCAAAGAGCCTCTTCGTGACAAATAATCCAAATACAAGACTGTAACATTCTGCAAGCTATAGATCTACTGAGTTTTGAAAGTCCATGTAGGTATTTATGAACCCCTCAATCAGATGGGTTATCCTTGTTCTCCAAAATGAGCATCTTCTCCCACATCATTGCACCAAGCTATACACTCAGATAGATAGTAGACTCTAACAAGATGCTATCCAAATGGATTGAACCTCAGTGCTCTCATCCCCAGCCATCAGACAGAGCTTTAAAAAGACTGCTTGGTCTGAAGAGTTCCATGCGAGAAGAGACAGAATTAAGACCTTATATGGAAGCCTTTTGGATACCTTTATCATCTGAGCAAGGTGAATAATTAACAAGGAGAAGGGCTTCTATATCCTGTTTATAAAACCATTTTCCTGAAAAGTTGCACCTGGTCCCAATACGATTGCCTTCACAGCACCCAACCTCTTACATTGTGATGAATATTCATTTTGATGTGATTGTTTCTGGCTTTGTTTTCAACCTTGCTTATTTATTGGTTTATAGTCTTGTTGTCTTTTAATTATCTGCTTCAAAACACCATTGACATTTTTATTAGAAAGATATTGTAAAACTATAATAATAAATCAAACCATATAAAAAGCTGAATATGCCTGCATGCCAGGAAACAATATCCAGGATATTTTATTTGTCTTCAAATTTATGAGGACTCACCTGGAGTCATATAGAATCATAGAATTGAAAGTGGTCGTCGTGTTCGATTCCCTTCACACTGCAGGATTCACTATACCATTCCTAATAAATGACTTTCCAGTCTCTATTTAAAATCTCCAGCAAAATGGAAGAAACCATTCCATGAGGTAACTATTTCACTAACAGACATCTCTTAACTGTTCTTCCTACTATCTGATCTACAGCCCTGAAATTTCATCCCATTAGTTTAGTCTTGTGTTCTGGAGGAAATTAGAATAAGTTCAAGAATAAGTCTATAATATGACAGGTATTTGAAGACAGCTAACAATCCTACACCTTCTCTTCTGCAATAATTATAATTATTATATGTTCTTTATTTGCTAATTGATGACCTGCTGTTTCTCTTGAAAAGACTCTGTTTAAAAATGTATTTTAAAAATTAATACATGTACGCTGAAATCTTGAATGGATCAAATGCATTCTTTACACCCTGAAAAGGAGCAGTGCACTGCCCTTCTCTTCACTGTAACTGAAATGCTGTGTGAGTAGAAAGTAAAGTTGATATCAAGAAAACTGTCAGTGTCTGGCATGCTGAAAAAACTGTAAGACCAATCCATGTAGTCTATCATTTTTTCTCCCACCAGATAATTAAATGCTTTAAGGGGTAGGCAAACTTGGCTCTTTTATGACTCGTGGACTTCAACTCCCAGAATTCCTGAGCCAGCTGCTTTAAGGAATTCCACAGGCAAATTTCTAACATACGTGATAATTAAACAACCAAACAACCAAAAACATTTAACCTCTACTAAACTAGATTAATTATAGTCTTAACAAAAAATATGTGTAAAAAACTGAGATATTTAAAAACATCAATAAATTCAGTGTCATATATTTTATCTATTTACCATTGAAGTCTCCCAGGTATAGAATAAGGGTCCAGCATGTTGACAATTCAAAAAAGTATAGAGTTCTTCTCAGTGATGGATATTCATCATCTCTGATAAAGATTATGTGACTTCCAGGCAAACCCAAACATTTTTTTTTATTTTGAAGAATTCCCATGAGATCTTTCCTGGGGAAAAGAAATCCTAAAGCATTGAGTGCTACTTGAATTTTTGAGCCATTTGTCATGATAATTAAAATTTAATTAAATAATTTAATAGTAATTTACTATTTAATTTAATAGTATTTCCAGATAGTAAACTCTAAATGGGATATTTTATTTGTACTTTTATATAAGAGCAACATAGACATCGTGTTGAAGAACCTCAGGGTGGAAATAGGCACCTTGAGTATCTGAGAAATGTGTCTTAGCATGCCAATTGTCTTCTTGTTGTCTCTCAATATTTTTGTAGACATTCCGATGGCCCATTGCAAGTAGCATTGATGTCAATGAGATGCTGGAGATTCAGGTGTTTAACTACAGCAAGGTCTTCTCCAACAGGTAAGTGATGCACAATGCCAACTAGAACACATTTCAATCTGTCTTTTTTGCCTTAGAAAAATGATCGAGGAAAGATAGCTTTCTGATATTTTCAGCATTTTGTATCCATATGCATTAGGCTTATTTATTTCACAACACCCTTCTTTAAGAGAAGATATTTGTGTATAGATAGGTGATCTTGAAAACTATTGCACAATAAAAGTTTTGCTATACTGAGAGAGCCCAGAGACCTGGTGTGGCACACAATGCATTATATGTGGTGAGTGGTTAGAATGCAGTATTGCAGGCTAATTCTATCAACTGCCAGCAGTTTGATTCTCACTGGCTCAAGGTTGACTCAGCCTTCTATCCTTCCAAGGTTGGTAAAATGAGGACTCAGATTGTTGGGGGCAACATGCTAACTCTGTAAATTGCTTAGAGAAGGCTGTAAAGCACTGTGAAGCGGTATGTAAGTCTAAGTGCTATTGCTATTGCTGTTGTCTTCCAGCATGTCACTATCCATTTCCTATAATTCAATATTTGCTGCTTAAGCAGCTACTTTATCTTCTCTAATGCAGAGTGCACCATCCCTGACGAATAGTATCTGAGTATATATAATAAGGATTGGCACCTTCTAATAACTGAAAAACTTACTAAGGCTATCAGTGGGTTTGTAAAACCTATCTTAGACCATTACTAGGCTTACAGTAAATTGTTTTTCCAGTCTCAATATCAAAAATTGTACCACTGCTTTTCAGCAGATGTAACTGGAGGTAACTTTTAAGGCTGTACAGGTAGAGGTGGGAAATGCTTGTGATCCTGGGCCTTAAAAGGTTTAAGTCTGATTTGTAATAAACCTGTCAGAATATAATAGAGATCCTGCTGGATTTGGTTAAACTATAATATTTCATTACTAATCTTTAGATGAACCAGCAGCCTGATGCTTAGTCCAAACTATAGGATAGACTCTTCCCTCTTGAACATGGCCTGTATCTCCTGCCAAGAGACATTTGCTAGGTAAAAATAAAAGTGGAATAGCTTTAAAATTGAGAAAAGGTTTGGCAGAGGTGATTTTCTTTCTCTAGAAGATTCTAGGATTTCCTATTGCCAGGAGAATCCATTGGGATGTGGCAACTAATGGTTTCCACAGTACAGTATTATTCTGCATCATTTGTAGTACAATGTGAAGTCAATTCTCCAGGCAGGATTATGGACCTTCAGATACTGAGATCAAACAGGCACCAATGGTGCATCTAATGGCTAGAGCAGCTATGGTGGATGGTTACCATACACTTACTCATCTATGTTAATGAATCTGCAGTAAGAAGTAGTAGCTATACCTGGATTTATACAGGAATCTGTTCCAGTTCTATGTTGGGAAGATGCTAAGAATAACAAAAAATCCCTTTCTTGCTCTTTTTCTTGCTTGATCATACTAGTTTAAAACCTGTACTGCCAACAACCGGTCCACACAAATAAACAAAGCCCCATCCATGGAATGCAGGCAGTAAACAAAACTATGCACTCTCCGGTCTGTGGAAAAACTTTTCTCCACAGAACCGGTCCCTGGTGCCCAAAATGTTGGAGACCTCTGCTATATAGCATGATCTACTAGGTTAGATGGATTTCACCATGCATAAATAGTACAATAAGTGAGTGCTTCTGCTGCCCATAGTTCTTTATTAGAAATGTTCACAAATCTAATAACAACTTGTTTAAACAAAATGATTATTTAAGAAAACATATTAAATAAATGTGATGGTGAATTTGACCAGTTTTCCACAGATGTGCACAAGATTTCTAGTATAGCACCGGGTGGTGAAACATGCAGGAAATTTGATTAGAGCAAGGTTAATTGTGTAACCTTGGAACAATAATATTTCACCAACAGCACTAGACATTTTAACCTGGATTACACCGTTAATGCAATTTAGCTGTAAACCTTTTGGAAACTCCATGTGTAACACATCAGGATAACTCATTAGTTATGTGTATAACAGAATTGGATGGGACCTTGGGGTCTTCTAGCCCAACCTGCTGCACAAGCAGGAAACCCTATGCCATTTTAGACAAATGGTTGTCTGTCATTCCACTGAATAATTGTTCTGTCAGGAACTTTTTCCTTAGTTCTTGGTTACTTTCTCCTTGATTAGTTTCTATCCATTGCTTCTTGTCCTGCCTTCAGGTGCTTTAGAGAATAGTTGACACCCTCTTCTTTATAACATCCCCTTAGACATTGGAACACTGCTTTAATATCACCCCTATTCCTTCTTTTCATTAAACTAGAGATACCTAATTCCTGCAACCATTCTTCATATGTTTTAGCCTTCAGTCCCTTAATCATCTTTGTTGCTCTTCTCTGTATTCTTTCTAGAGTATCAACATCTTTTTTTATATTGTGGCAATTAAAACTGGATGCAGTATTCCAAGTGTGGCCTTAACAAGGCATTATAAAGTGGTATTAACACTTTGCATGATCTTGATACTATCCTTCTGTTAGTGCAGCCTAGGACTTTGTTGGCTTTTTTAGCTGCAGCACTCTGCTGGCTCATAATTAAGTGATTGTCCACTAGGACTGCAAGATCCCTCTCACAGTTACTACTATTGAACCAGGTACCACCTATTCTATACTTGGACATTTGGTTTTTCTTGCCTAAATGTAGAACCTTATTGAATTTCAACAGGGTATTTATCCAGGTAGTTCCAAGTCTACTTCTAATTTATTTCTTAATTTGAATTCAAGCAGTTGTAGAAAATGAATCTAAATTGCCAAAATGAACCCTTTAAGGACTGTGACAAGGGTATAATTATATTTAAAGCCTCAGTCTACAACAAAAGACACATTATTAAACTTGCTTGAATATGGGTTGGCACAGCAGGGATTATGCTGACACAAAGTGTCTGTAGTTTTAATGGGACCATGCAAGCCACTGACATGGTATAAAAAATATCACCCTGTTCCCAAAATTTATTTAAAACATTAAGGACTTGAAGACTTCTTTGAGTGATACCTCCTCATCTAAAGTTTCTTTTCTTTTAGTCCAGACATTAAGAATTGATATTTCAATGGTATAATATATACCTTGCTTGTTTTTAAGCGTTAGGTTCCATCTTTTCAGATCTCCATCTTAACTACATAAGTGCTAGCATTTTATATGTATAGCAATTAACTCAGTGGTAGCGGTTTTCAAAGTAGAAAAGGTTTCCATATTCATTACTGCCTGGTTCTTTTAACCTGTGATGTAATGGGTTGAAGAGTTGAATCCTGAGACTTTCTACATGTATACTGAGCATGAATTTTATCAATGGGTTATAGTTGAGCCAATAAAATGAGAGGTGAGATTACTTGAAGCAGCATAGACTGCAACCTAACAATTCCAAGTTGGACAGTCAGAGGTCTCGCTTGGTATAAGATGCCATCTATCATTACAGTTATTTTATTTTAAATTATAAAAATTGCTAGTTAAAATCATATTAGTGATATAAAAGAAAACAGGTAAAAAGATTTCCTTTATCAGTGGGTATTAAATAGTACATAATTCAGTGTGCTTTTTGGTTTATTATTTTACCACTGATCTTACTGTGCCTGTAGGCTGTTCTCTTATAAGCTTATTGATTTAGGATGGGTATATTCCTCAAGATAATGTGTCAATTTGCATACACGAGAAGGTTTCGCACATGCTTGTTGTAATATTTGGATTTTTATAAATAACGTTAGAAGGAAGGAAGAACAGGGTATTGTAGTCATACAAGAGGGCGGAGTACTTGCATTCTTAATTCTTCTCTAGCTTCAAAAAAATAATCAGGCATTGTTTCCATAGTTTTAAGCAGTTGCTGATACCTCACGTGTTCAAAAATCACCCAACTGTTTGGCAATCTCATACAATGAAAAATTGATAGACATCTTGGCTTGTGGGTAGCTAAAGTGAGGGCTATATGTATTATGGCATATTGTGCCTGTTAAAAAAACTTGTTTTTGACATCCATCTGTGTGTGACACCTATCTGTTTCACCACAGCAATTTTGGTTTCCTGGTCTGGTTAAAACTTGTTCTTATCTCCTGTATTCCATTTTCAGGTTGTTAAAGTGCACAGTGCTGGACTCTTTTTTTTAAGCATCATACTGATAGAATTAAAAAGATTCCCTGATTTTTAATCTTAGGCTAAATCTTGGAAATAAACCATGTCACAAAGTATGTGCACTGGTGAACAGACAAATGCTAGATGGGAACATTGTGCAGATGGGTCAGAATTGCTGATTAGAAGCTTCTCTTCAAAGGCCAAGTGCACTTCAAAGCTAATTTAGAGTGCAAACCCACACTTCAGCGATGTATGTCAGTCCAGAAATAATATCCCGTGTGACTCCAGCTGGGAGCCTGGCAAGATTATTTTTTTCTAGAAATACAAGTTACCATTTTTATCATAAAATATAGATGTAATATTTTATTTTGTAACACTGTGGGGGTGCCACATGTGAGCTGCAAAAATCCAACCAACTAACTCAATGACAGGAAAGAGAATTGTCTGCATCTCTTTGCTACAACCCAATGATCATCCTAATTTTTGCAGCCCACATCTTGCAACTTTAATTACCAGAACCAGACTTTATCAAACATTCCCTAATGTTTGTTGATGTGTTGAAGTATATAAAAAATGTTTATGGAATTAAATATATCAGACACTGGGCAGAAGAGAGATCCAAATCTTACATAGACTATATGAGTTTTTACAGAATGATGGTAGCAAATATAGATATATGCAAGAATTTTCAAAATCTACTTTTCCCCCAACTCCCCCACCTCCCAACTAAGTAGATAAGTCCAAGAAATACTGAAATGCTGCATTACATCAATGAAAGATCTGGTCGCTTTATTCATACAATATGCCAAATTTGACTAGTTTGAAATTTGATTAGGGGTTGTTGTTTTTTACAGTTAGTGCATTGTGTAAAAGCCATCTGATTAAATATTCAATATACTATAGAATACATGAAAGTGGCTTAATTTAGTAACCCAGTTTATTGTGTTAAGAAAAGCCAGCCTGTAAGTGAAATTCACTGTTCTCCTGTGTATTTCAACACTCCAGATGACACTCATGCTTTTAAAGCCACAAGAGCATTGAAAACTGCATTTGCACTGACATAAATCATAAGAAATAGAATTAGGTACTCCTCCAAATGTTCTTTAGGAGCAGATATCTTGCTCCAAAAATGTTTATGCACTTTTTTTTACTAGGGTTTGTAAGTTATTAATTTTCTCCCTAGGAAAGAATCATAGCTGATAAAACCAAAATGAGATATGAGAAATTACTTTTTCACATAAAGATGCAAGAAACACATTCCATTTCGTCCAGTGTCTTTTGCGCCAGAGCACGGATGGGTGTATCGTGCTGAATAGAAGTTGCTTAATAAGGGATATCTCCTTACCAGAAGGAGCCAGAGATAAAGGAATGACACTCAATGCTGACTTGGGATGAATTATTGATGCAGCCCCCTCTGACTTTTCATTATACAGTTTTGTGATGGAGCCTTTATATTCCTGGACACTGAGTAGCTTATGGTTAATTAGATGGCAATATGATCACATTTTACTCCAGCCATGTACTGGGACTAAGAGGGCAAAACTTTCCTAAACTTTTAACCTGCAGACATAACCAGGTTTGTCGGTCTCAAGGAAGACAGGGAAAGTGATATTGTTACATAATTTTGCTTTCCCCCCCCCCCCCACAAGCACTCTTGGTTGCTTAAAAAGGAAAGTTATGCCAAGTAAACAGCCACTTGTACCTTGTGTACTGGCACTTTTCTGTGCTGAAAAAAATCCTTTGCTAAGTATGATTTCATGTAAGATCAAAGTCAGTTTTCATATCATGTCCATTGAAGTCTACATAATTATTTGGTTCATGCTAACATTTGAAATTTGCGGGTATCCCTTAATCATGATTACTTCAACATCTATATTCATTGCTTATGCATAAAGTAATATTTCTAGTACAATATAAAGGTAGTTTAAACTGAATGGAGGCTGACTAGGAATATCTGCTGGAGGCAGAAGAGTGATGTCATAAAGTTGCTGAGAAAAGATTGTGTAGGATCAGCTGAAAAACTGTAAAACAGAATTGACATCAATGCTCGAGTCTAGGCTGCTAAAAGATAACAGAATCACTGAGAGTTCCAGTAAAAGGGTTTGGTGCTTGTCAGCTAGAAAATGTACTGAAATGTACAATAGAGCTTTGACAGAAGCAGACAGCCCACATCTGTCTGTCTGGGGAGTTCTGGGAGTTGAAATCCACACATCATATTATGATGATCATAAAGTTGCCAAAGTTGAGAAGCTGATCTAGAGAGATCATTCATGCATAGTAATTGCATAAGCTGCATGTACTAAATTTAGGTGTTGGTCTCATACTTGGGTTGTCTCTTTCTACCTGTTCTACAATAGATCACATTTATATCCCACCCTTCTCCGAAGACTCAGGGCGGCTTACAATCTAAGAAGCACAAATCAATGTGCTTAGGATTTTGAGGATGTATTGCGATTTGATTGTAGCTTGATACAAAAGATAGCTCTGTCTCTTCTTCCCCTGGGTACCCATTTGAGGATGGTGCTGTCTTTCAGCATGGAGACAGAGGTAGCCAGTTGCTCCACATAAGTGAGCCATGGGTGCAAGAAGGAGTGAATAAGTGGGGAAAACAGATGGGATTGAGGATGCCCAGATCTTCCTCCCACTTGAAATGGGGGTCCTTAGAATAATATAAGTTGGAGCTGATAGTACAGCAAGTTCTCTCTCTGTATAGGTGATCAACATTGTGTCCTTTTTTTTCTTCTTTAGATAGATAGGAAGGTTTTCTGTTTTTATTAGCTTGGGGGGGTGTTATTTTTCATTTTTGTATTACCTATGAACCACATAGAATATATTTGGAACTGAACTGCATATAAATTGCAATTCTTCTTTTAAAAATAAATAATTTAGGCCACTGAGTCTACTGCTCAGTACAGAAATGCAAATTAGAGCATCCCCAAGTGACAAACCCAACTCTGTTTCTGGGTCATGATCAAACTGCTTTTAGTGTTAGGTCTTTCCTGTCATTTGTTCAGCATTTGCCTTCTTTTATCTTAAACTTATTTTCCATGTCCTATGCTTTGGAACAAGAGAAACCAAGCCTTGTTTATTTATTTAACCATATTTATAAACCACTGACCGTGAGCAGTGTATGCAAGCAAAGCAAAGCAGACTATCTCAATATAATCTAGTACTAATTAATTGCATGAAAATCATTATAGTAATAACAAAAACTACAGTGTGTGCTTCTTGTTTCCTAGAGCCCAAAGGTTACCTGGAACAAGACAATGTTTCCTTAACTTAAGCAAGTTTAAGATGTGTGAACATTAACTCCCAGAATTCCCCGCTGGCATCTGGGAATTAAAGTCCATACATCTTAAACTTGCTGAATTGGCCCTGGAATTTGACCAGCAACCAACATGGCAACTTCAAAGCAAGGACTGTTTGCCGAGTAGCAGACTGGATGTTGTACCAGCCCTAGCTTCCATGTCTTCTTCAAAGAAAGCCCACCTAGAAGATATTACAATAAATATTACAGTAGTTGCCAAGTTATCAGGGATGCATTACTGTCACCAGTGTATCAAGGTATTTGGACAGTGCTGACCTAGCCCCCTTAGATATCTAAACATACCCATCTCCTTTAATGGTTTCATAACTTGCTATGCTTACTTGCTACAGTAGTCCTCTGTGTTAGGATATTCTAAACAAAGTTGTGAGGGGAAAACCCTGAACTAGTCAGGCCACTAAGTGGCACTGTATGAACTATATTTATACTTAACTGCTCCATAAGAATTCACTCTGTAACTGATCTCCCTAGTTGCCCTTCTCTGAATTTGCTCTGAACTTTCAAGTTGGTGCCAAAAAATGGGCATGGCGTCTGACATTTTTCTGCCTCAGATGGTGAGCTTCTTGAGCTGGTGGATGTAATCTAAATGAGTCTCGAGGACATTATCAGCAGCCATCCTATGAGTGCTTCTATCTTCTTGTTACATGAGGAGCTATGACCACTGTTCAATAGTAGCATCCCGGATAATGAATGCTCTTTACCCCATCTCTTCTGGTGTGAATGCATACTGTATTTTTTTAACATCAGGCAAAAACATTTTTATTTCCCCCAAGTCTTTTTCAAGTCATTCTGCAGCTTAATTAAAAACAGGTTGTTTTTATTGGTGGCAGCCATCCTGGGAACTTAAAAATAAATAAAAGCTGCTAACTGTGCTCATAAATGCAAAACAGAAGAAACTGAGTTTGGAAAGGCATGAGGCTGACTCCATGAAGGCATTCATCTCTCACCATCCATGCTTTACTTTGTGAAACCTGAAGACCTTCCTTCTAAATTTACTTGCAAAGAACTTGAGACTTTGAAGAACTGTTGACAGGCAGGACAAATGAAGCTGATTAAGCCAATATTGGTTGAAAGGAATTTTGCTTGTTCTTTTAAATGTAATTTATTCCAGAATTTTATTCTGATAAAATTATGTATTTTAGCACTTCTATCCTGCCTTTCTTTACAATTCACAGGATGACTCTGTATTATGAATGACATAATAGGTATTCCCCAGATGTGACATAAGAAGTCTTACTTTGTAAGTAAGGACCTTCAAAAGCTCCCAACTACATTGGTTTGAAAAGATCCATCCAAGGACATGCCACACACAGGACTTTCTACTAAAGAGCTCACACTTTAAGAGCACTTTGGGATTGTTGAATTGGGAGAAACCCCATCAGGAAAAATGCTGTTCAGAATCAGTGAGACTAACACAACTCATCTTCCCAAAAATTGTCTTCATACTGTGTTTTATTAGCCTGGATTTAGGGTTTGACTGTTATGGGAGTGGAGTGCCCATGTTTTGTATATCTGAATGAATAATGGGCAGGGAAGAAAGAAATGAGAAGCATGAGAAAAGTTGCTCAAGAGGGGTTTGGAAAGTAAGATTTTATTGAATTAATTATTTTAACCACATTTATGTGGCTGCTCTGTCACAAAAAGAGACCATGGGTGGTGAATTGTGAGGAAATGTACTCATATTTTTAAGATAGCAAAGGATTTTTAGTTTTCAATCCCCTTTTCTTTAACTTCTTAACAGTTTCTCTAGAAGATAGCATGGTACTGCACACTTTGAAGATATTATCCCCTGTGATGATGATAGTACTTGAAAATGCAACATTGTTTTCTAAATCATTGGGGGTAGAAATGATCATAGGTCATATTTGGGAAAGATACTGCCTCCCTCAAAAAATAGGCTAAGCCTTTCTTGTTGAACTGAGGGCACAGATCTTTTTTTTCCTTCTTCTTCAAGGAATTTGACCCTTCCTGCTGTGAGCCAAACAATAGACAAACACGCTTTTCAACCTCATCAGAATTCCCTATAGTTGTAATGGCTGGAAAGCAAACGTAATTAAAACAATCCATTCTCAGTTCTGGTGTAAGTCATCTAGTGCATGACGAGTAATATAGTAATACAGGAAAACGTAAGCTTAAATAATCTTTGCTCACAAGAAGCTAGTGTGAAATGGGGATGGGGGTAGGAGATTGCACCAAGGTTAAAATGTTAACTAGAAATGTTCCCAGAGTAATGGTTTTGTCAAATCCATAGATCAGTAATAGGCCCATCTTGTACGATATTTTTATGTTGCATGAACCCAGTGGATTTCAGAGAAAAATTGACTGCACCTCAACATCAGCTTTGGCAGAAATTCATAGGATCCAAATTTTGATTACGTGGCCATGGGGTTGCTGCAATGGTCATAAGTGTGGAAAACAGTCATAAGGCTCTTTTTGCAGTGACTTTGTAACTTTGAACCATCACTAAGTGAACTGTTGTAAGTCGAGGACTACTGGTAATACTTGTCTTTTTTTGTTGTGCCTTTGGGGTCTTCATCAAGCCCATGCAAGAAATCAGTTCAGTCATCTGTCTCTATTGCTTAAATGTGAGAGAGGAAGTATCAGAAAGAGAACAACAGAGAGGAAAAGAGATAGATAGATAGATAGATAGATAGATAGATAGATAGATAGATAGATAGATAGATAGATAGATAGATAGGTAGGTAGGTAGGTAGGTAGGTAGGTAGGTAGGTAGGTAGGTAGATAGATAGATAGATAGATAGATAGATAGATAGATAGATAGATAGATGATAGATAGATAGAGAAAAGAAAAGAAAAGAAAAGAAAAGAAAAGAAAAGAAAAGAAAAGAAAAGAAAAGAAAAGAAAAGAAAAGAAAAGAAAAGAAAAGAAAAGAAAAGAAAAGAAAAAAAGAAAAGAAAAGAAAAGAAAAAAAATGGAGGAGGGAGAATAGGTATCTGCATTCACTTTTGGCCTTGGGATTTTTGTTTCAATTCTGTTTGTCTCCCAGCAACAAACATATTGCTCCTAAGTCTGAACCTGAAGAAGAAAGTGTTGACCCTCTCTGATTTATTAGATTGGATTGGATTGAACTGGATTGGATCAGATTAGATCAGATCAGATTACATTATATTAGATAAATGACCTTGAGTATTTTAAGTATCTTCTCTGTTGGTGCTTGTTGCAGATTGCATACATAGATGAAGAATAGATGTCTCTATATTGTTTTCAGTCACAGAGAGTAAACTTCCTGGAATGCTCTTGCATTTGTGTTCTTTTGTTTTCTGTTGAGATTTGGGTCTCCATTGTGCCAAATAGGCTGCTGAAGGAGTTAGGTCCTTTGATCTGATCATGCTTGTACTCATAATTTTAATACCCTTAATGCATTAATAGAGATGAAAGAAATATCTTTGAAACCATTTGAAAGAGCTCTTTGTGACTGCCTAAGAGTTAGCTTTACTCTTTCACCCTGCATTTTGCCTTCTTCTTTACTTAGGTAGAGATATAATGGCATTTGGTATGTAATGAAATGAGCAAAGGCAATCTTTAATCATTTGCCATTTTATACAGCCTTAGTCTGGAGAGATTGAAAATTTAAAGCACAATAGAAAAACAAGGATCTTCTCATAGGGTAGGCTTTGGGAGAAGACAGTGGAAAGTAAAAATTCCTCTTCCTCCTCCTCCTCCTCCTCCTCCTCCTCCTCCTCCTCCTCCTCCTTCTCCTCCGGCGGCGGCGGCGGCGGTGGTGGTGGTGGTGGAGGAGGAGGAGGAGGAGGAGGAGGAGGAGGAGGAGGAGGAGGAGGAACGTTTTTAGAGTGGAAATCATGACTTTTGTTTTTGGGTTTCTCAAAATCATCAGATTGGCAATGAGGCGAAAGAACATGAAGGACATGATAAAGTTTTTAGTTCCCTCTTATGCATATAAGAGAAAAGTGAGAAATAACAGTGAAGGAACTGCTGCTGGGGCAGGTTGATACCTAAAGTACATTTCCTTTCTATGATGAATAAGCAGATCCAAGATATATGGTTTCCTTTCACTGAAATATCTGGAGTTTGAATTAGGAACCTCATCTAATGTCTTAAAGTTTAGAAATATCCTTGTGAGAAACTGCCCTGGCTCTGATCTGAGACAGACACTTACAGGTCCTAAAATGGTGGCATGCACACTCCATTAATACTACAGATTAGCTGGCCTGGTGCAAACATTTCCTGCCTTAATCAACAAGGCAAGACCTCCTTTCTTGCTTCATGGAACTGGAGAACTATAGTCTGTATAGTCTTTTATCTCTCCTGCTCTACTTTACTGGGCTTGTTTACTGAGCCCTGGTGTCACAATGGTTAAAACTACAGCATTGCAGGCAAACTCAATCCTGATTGGGGCCCAAGGTTGACTCAGCCTTCCATCCTTCTGAGGTTGGTAAAATGAGGACCCAGTTGGGGGCAATACGCAAAAATGCTTCCATTATAAACCACCCAGAGAGTGCTATGAAGCCCAAATGCTATTGCTATTAAAATACAAATTCAGGGGGGGAAATCAGTCTATTTACATCTCTTAATCATAAAAGAAAATTAAACAAAACCATCAGAGCCAGAGAAAGTACATCTCTGGAAAATAATTGATGTAGAAGGAACAGCAGGATTTTGTCCAGCATGGTCTGCTATTTTTGCTGGGGTGGGGGGTGGGGTGGTGTTTGGCTTTTTTTTTCTTCAAAACAACTGGCTGGATACTTATGGAAATGATATAATGCTCTATCAGATCTTCAGCCTTAGCCATCAAAGCTTATTTAGGACCCATAGAAGAAATCCTTCACATAGCACATAATAGAACCAAAGAATTTAATGCCACACAATCAGTATAAAAGAATGTTAGATTAATGGAGGAGGAGATGCTATTATTTCTGGTGGCTATGTGTACAGTGTTGATGATGTGGCCATATATCCAGCGCTGATGTTACCTAGACTGGTAATGAAACATCTGTAAGAAAATCACCAAGCTCAGAAAGCACAAGGACCCCACATATTCAGTGTGGTCGAGAGCCAGAAGGACAAAGTAACAAGGGTATGACTGAGATTCAGGAACCAAATTCATGGCTTTCCATTTGATCTTGGAGTTCCCTAGAGAACCTTTCTCCATACATTCTTTCTTAGGCCAACCCTATTTTATAGAGTTGCTGTTTCAAGGAGAAAATGAAAAGAGCCCTGCCTGTATATTTCCTAAACTTCCAAAGCAAAAGTAGGTTATACATATAATAACACCCTTTTAAAGAATTAAAATTATTTCCAAAATCAATGGCAGAATGCCACTGAGAACCATTTACCAGGGAACATGAATAGGAGGGTATTATTGTAATTATGTTGTGCTTGGAGGCTTCCCAGGGGCAATATTTAACAAAGAGACATTGGATTAGATGGGCTTTTGGTCTGTTCTGTCCTTCCACATAAATGTTCTTGCATACAGTTTATGGCCATCTTAAATCACTATCTGTTTTCAATTTGAGCACTGAAGTCTGCATTGTTTTTCTCTTTTAGCTAAGGACAAAAATTGCAATTTGCCTGATTCTGTAAAATTAGTTTTCTAATTTGCAAAGTGGGGCAGCAATTCAAAGAATCCAAATTACTTGTTGTTGTTTTTTTAAAAAGGAGAGGTGGTGTGTGTGTGTGGGGGGGGTGACTGTTCTTCAGCTATGTGTAGGAGAATTTTGTGCCCTCACCTCAGTCCATTGTGCCTAGTTTGCAGAGCATGTGGCACTCCTATTTCTCCTATCTTTTTTTGGGGGGGAGAGGATGAGTTAATACAATGTTATGTTAAAAAACTGAAAAGAAAAAAGGGTCCATATGCAAATAATGAAGAAAGAGTATAAACAGGTGAGAAGCAAGAATTCAGGATGAAGACTGGCAAAAGTGACTAATAATAAGAAAAGGATTTCTTGAAGTATGTTCAGGAAAAAAAAAGAGTCAGAGTAGTACCTGCTCAGTGAAGATGGCAAAATGCTAACAAAAAAGGGGGAGAGTGACAGTATTCAGTTCTATTTTGTTTCAGAATCCCCCAGGATAAAAGGATGTGCTTCACCAGGAAATTGTGATGAGGAAGGTGAGCAGATAGAATGAAGCTTGTGATTAATAGAAACATAGCCAGGAAATACCCCTTTACTTTGAATAAGTTTAAAGGGTTATATTGGCTGCATCCTAGGGGACAGGAGGATAATCTCAGTGAATCCATGTGCATTATCTTTCATAAAACCCACAGAATTGCAAGATGACTGGAAAATAGCATAGCAAATAGTCTCTCGTCTTCAAGAAGAGGAAAAAGAAAGATCCAGTCTGACTACGCTAGGTATCTAAATAAATCATAAAGAATTTGATTTGTAAGCATGCTGAAAATAATATGGTAATTATTAGATATTACCTCCAGTTTGTCAAGAACAAATATTGCCAGTGTAACTTTACTGTATATCATTTTTAAAAAAGCAAAGAATTCCCTAACAGATTATAATAGATTAGTACCACTTAGTACCCTAATAGATTAGTACTCCTTTATAAAGCCTTAGTAAGGCCACATCTGGAATACTGCATCCAGTTTTGGTCACCGCGTTGCAAAAAAAAATATGTTGAGACTTTGGGAAAAGTGCAAAGAAGAGCAATTAAGATGATTAAAGATCTGGAGACTAAAACATATGGAGAATGGTTGCAGGATTTGGGAATGGCCAGTCTACAGAAAAGAAGGAGTAGGAGGGACATGATAGCAGTATTCCAATATTTGAGAGGCTGCCACAAGAAGGAGGGGGTCACATTATTCACCAAAGCACCAGAGGGCAGGACAAGAAACAACAGATGGAAACTAATCAAGGAGAGAAACAACCTGGAATTAAGGAGAAATTTCCTAACAGTGAGGACAATTAACCAGTGGAACAGCTTGCCTTCAGACATTGTAGGTGCTTCATCACTTGAGGTTTTTAAGAACAGACTGGGCAGCCACTTGTCTGAAATTTATTTATTTATTTATTTAATACTATTTCTATACCGCCCTTCTCCCGAAGGACTCAGGGCGGTGTACAGGGCAAGAATAAAAATACAGATTACAAAAATTAAAACAAGATTAAATAAATGCCCACATACTAAAATACATCTTTAAAACCCAATAAAATAACCATAACAAACCCCCCCCCCCCACCAATCCCTTCATCAGGCCAGGCCAG
Organism: Vipera ursinii; assembly: GCF_947247035.1. Taxonomy (NCBI): domain Eukaryota; kingdom Metazoa; phylum Chordata; class Lepidosauria; order Squamata; family Viperidae; genus Vipera; species Vipera ursinii. The sequence goes on from NC_139512.1 coordinate 333,572,392, forward strand.
CTTGTTCAAAAAAGTATGTTTTTAGCTAGCGGCGAAAGGAGCGAAGGTCGGGCGCCGTCCGGAGCTCAACCGGTAGCTGATTCCATAGCTCCGGGGCGCCCACAGAGAAGGATCTCCCCCTGGGGGCCACCAGTCGACATTCTCTGACCGGTGGCACCCTGAGGAGGCCCTCTCTGTGGGAACGCACAGGGCGGAGGGAAGTCGATGCCGGCAGCAGGTGTTCCCTCAGGTACTCCGGACCCCTGCCATGTAGGGCTTTGAATACCATTACTAGTACCTTGAATCTCACCCGGAAGGCAACCGGTAACAAATGCAGCTCGCGGAGCAGCGGTGTAACGTGGGAATATCGGGAGCCTCCCAACACAACTCTCACGGCTGCATTCTGTACCAGTTGGAGCTTCCGGGTGGTCCTCAAGGGCAGCCCCATGTAGAGAGCGTTGCAGTAGTTTAGTCGAGAGGTCACGAGCGCATGAGTGACCATGCATAGATCATCCTGGCTTAGATAGGGCCGCAACTGGCGCACCAGGCGAACCTGGGCGAAAGCCCCCCTAGTCACAGCTCCTATGTGGTCTTCCAGGGTGAGCTGTGAATCTAGGAGGACTCCCAGGTTGCGAGCCCTATCTACGGGGGGTAATAGTTCACCCCCCATAGCGAGAGGTGGAATGTCCAAATAAACCCGGGATGAAGGTATGCAAAGCCATTCGGTCTTGTTGGGGTTGAGTTGAAGTCTGTTCCTCCCCATCCAGACCCGAACCGCCTCCAGGCAATGGGACATCACGTTGAGGGCATCACTGGGGTGGTTTGGGGTCGAAAGGAAAAGCTGGGTATCATCAGCATACTGATGATACCCAACTCCAAAACCACGAATGATCTCACCCAGCGGTTTCATATAGATGTTGAACAGGAGAGGCGAGAGGACCGACCCCTGAGGAACTCCACAAATGAGAGACCTCGCAGTCTACCTCTGCCCTCCTGCCAACACCGACTGCGAGCGTCCCTGGAGATAGGAGGAGAACCACTGTAAAACCGTGCCTCCCACTCCCAATCCCCTGAGACACCGCAGCAAGATACCATGGTCGATGGTATCGAAAGCCGCTGAGAGGTCTAATAGGACCAGAACAGAGGAATGCCCCCTGTCCCGAGCCCTCCAGAGATCATTCACCAGCACGACCAATGCCGTCTCCGTGCTGTACCCGGGCCTGAAACCCGATTGGTACGGGTCTAGATAATCCGCTTCATCCAGGACCAGAGGGAGCTGATGTGCCACCACACTCTCAACAACCTTCGCAAGAAAGCGAAGGTTGGAGACAGGACGAAAGTTGTTCAATACAGCTGGGTCCAAGGCAGGCTTCTTGAGGAGAGGCCTCACCACCGCCTCTTTCAAGACAGCGGGGAAGCTACCCTCGCTCAGAGAAGCCGATATAACTGCCTGGAACCAGCTGCGTGTCCTCTCCCGGGCTGCATAGACCAGCCAGGAAGGGCACGGGTCCAATAAACATGTGGTGGTGCTCAGCCTCCCCATGATCCTGTCCACTTCCTCCGGAGTCACAGAATCAAACTCCTCCCAGGTGATATCGACAAGACCGCCCGTGTCCTGCTCGACAGACTCTGCCCAGTCAGAGTCCAGACCGGTCCGAATCCGAGCGATTTTGTCCAACAGATGCTGATTAAACTCCTCGGCACGACCCTGCAAGGGTTCCTCCCTCACGTCCTGATTCAGGAGGGAGCGAGTCACCCTAAACAGGGTGGCCGGGCGATTATCTGCGGACGCGATAAGGGTGGCGAAGTGGTTAGACCTCGCCTCCCTTATCGCAGCGAGATAAGACCTAGTATAGGTTCTTAGTCGCAATCGGTCGGATTCGGATCGGCTGGATCTCCAACTGCTCTCTAGGCTCCGTCTCCGACGCTTCATCTCCCGGAGCTCTGCAGAGAACCATGGAGCTCGACGGGATCTGCACCGGGTCAGGGGCCGCAGGGGTACAACTCGGTCAAGAGCCTCAGTGGCTGCCCTTTCCCAGGCTTCCACTAAGGCGTCTGCCGAGCTGTGAGCAAGGGAGGCAGGTGGGGACCCCAGTGCCGCCTGGAACCTCTGGGGATCCATTAAGTGTCTGGGGCGGTACCATTTGATTGGTTCCACACACCCACGGCGGGGGGTGGCAAAATGGAAGACCAGCCGCAGGAGATGATGATCGGTCCATGACAGGGGCATAACAATTGGGGAGCCCCCACCAAGATCATCTAACCACCGTCCAGATAAGAAAACTAAGTCAAGAGTGTGGCCTCCCTCATGAGTCGGTCCCGAAATTACTTGCGTCAGGTCCATGGCCGTCATGGAAGCCATGAACTCCCAAGCCAACTCAGATGATCCTCCCAGCGATGATAGATTGAAGTCCCCCAAAACTATAAGTTTCGGGAACTCAATCACCACCCCAGAGAGGACATCGAGAAGCTCAGGCAGGGCTGCTGCTATGTGACTAGGCGAAAGGTACACCAGCAGCAAGCCCAACTGCACACCAGGGCCGCATCTCAAAAAGAGAGACTCACACCCGACTATCTGGGGAACGGTGGCCTCCCGCGGACACAAGGTCTCCCTCATGACAACAGCCACACACCCACCCCTACCCTGAGCCAGAGGCCAGTGTAGCACCCGGAAACCTGGTGGACAAAGGTCAACCAGAGGAATCCCACCCTCTGGGCCCAACCAAGTCTCCGTGATGCAAGCCAGGTCCGCCTGCTCACCCTCGACCAGGTCACGGACGAGAGGAGCTTTATTCGCGACAGACCTGGCATTTAAATACACCAGCCGGAGCTCAGGAGGCTGCACATCCTCACTCCCGGGACCTCGGGGTGGAGCCAGAGGGTCGGAGTGCCTCACCGCTTGTAGGCAGCGGAAAGGCCTTCCCTGAGATCGATACGGATCGATGCTATAGGGACTCCTGCTTGAGCAGCGGGTTGGACTAAATTCTGATTATTAATGTGGGAATGCTTCTAGACATAATATATTTTCACTTCAGCAAAGTATTTGAAAAAAATACTGCACAACATTCTGATTAGAGAGCTAATTTAGTGGGGAGTGGATAACATAACAATTAAGTGGGTACATTGCTGACTTGATAGTTGATGAAAAAGCACTTTGAGCACTGAGTTGAATGCACCAAATCTGAAGGAAGATTCAGGAACATGGGTTTGAGAAGAGCAGTACAAATGTTCAGAAAACTTTGCTCAATGAAGAGTCTGAAAGAAATGGTTAAGTTTAACTATGTGAAATATGACTTCAGGGATAGCATTCTTCTAAACCCCAAAAGTGCAGGTTCGCATCCCACCAGGCTCAAGGTTGACTCAGCCTTCCATCCTTCCGAGGTAGGTAAAATGAGGACCCAGATTGTTGGGGGCAATAAGCTGACTTTGTAAAAATGCCGCTTGGGGTGTGTGTGAAAGCCCTAATAAGCAGGCATATGCATAGATTGAAGGCTATTGCTAAGCACATTGTGCTTTAGATTGTAAGCCGCCCTGAGTCTTCAGAGAAGGGCGGGATATAAATGGGATTTTTTAAAAAAAGAATGTCACATAGGAAATCAAGGCTTATTTTTTTTCTTTTTGTTTTAGAGTGAAGCCTCATCAAAGTGCTAATAGTTATGCATATCTGCCTCAACCATGACTGCACTGGTATGCTGTAGAGCAGGGGTGTCAAACTGCCAGCCCGCGGCCAGAGCGTCACAGAGAAACCGCACCCATCCCATTGCCGGCAATGGGAAAAAGTTCCGATACGTCGCGCGACGTTATGTGACGTCGCGAGTTTGACATGTCTGCTGTAGAGGCTTTGACTTAGTGTTTAGAATCTGTTGGGGTCAGAGTCAAGAGCAGTAACTGTAAGCCAAATGTAGGAGTCCTAGTAGACAACCAGTTAAGTAGGAGCCAGCTGCAGCTGTCAACAAAGCCAATGCAATCCTAGGCTGCATCAACAGAGGCATAGTATCAACATCATGTAAAATATTAGTACTGCTATATATTGCCTTGATAAGACCACACTTGGAATACTGCATCCAATTCTAGTCACCACAGTACAAAAAAGATGTTGAGACTCTAGAAAGAGTGCAGAGAAGAGCAACAAAAATTATTAGGTGTCTGAAGGCTAAACATATGATAAAGAGTTGAAGGAACTGGGTATGTTTATTCTAGTGAAGAGAAGGACTAGACTAGAGTAACACGATAGCAGTCTTCCAGCCATGGTGGTACAGTGGTTTAAATGCAGTATTGCAGGCTTACTCTGCCTTCCACTGCCTGGAGTTTGATCCTGACTTGCTCAAATTTGACTCAGTCTTCCATCCTTCTGAGGTCAGTAAAACGACTGACTCTGTACTTAAAGAATGCTGTGAAGCACTATGAAGCAGCATATAAGTGCTATTGCTAAGTGCTATTGCTATTTGACATACTTTCATAAAGAGGGAGGGGGGTCAATCTATTCTCCAAAGCACCTGAGGGCAGGGCAAGAAATAACAGATGGAAACTTATCAAAGAGAAATCCAACCTAGAACTAATGAGAATTTTTCTGACTATGGGAACAATTAATCAATGGACAGCTTGCCTTCACTGGAGGTTTTTAAGAAGAGACTGGACGGCTGTTTGTCAGGAATGGTATAGGCTGGGTCTCCTGCTTGGGCAGGTGGTTGGACTAGAGGACTTTCAAGTTCCTTTTCAACTCTGTTATTCTGTTATTAAAATACCACTTATTGCCTGGTGACAACTTACCAGAGGTACGTAACATCTACATTATGGGCATTGCATTGGCTTCCAAAAGATTTTCAGATACAGTTCAAAATACTGATTTTAAGCCATAAAGCCCTTTATAGTTTCACTAATTGTCCTGTCTGTTGCAATCTTAACTGCCAAGAGTCTTTTGATTATTGTGGTTTACAAAAGGGCCAGATACGCCCTTCTAACACCATGTTTCTGCAATTCTCTAGTAAGCCCAGAAATTTCCTTTTTGATCTTGTGACTCTGCTGGCACTAAATAACCATCAAATTCCAGCTGCAGGAAACCATGAAGAAGAAATATGAGTGTTTATCAAAAATATAGTATAAGCTGACATGGACAGTATCTTAAAAAAACAGAAACAGGCCAGCCTACTTGCAAGACAATAGGGATCACAGTGTATGCATTATTCATGGTACTGCTGGTGAAATAAAACTAGCAAACATGAGCTGTTCATTTTTTAATAGGCTACATGTTACTTTATCTGTCTACAAGCAGAACAAACTCTGTCACCCATCAGTTTCCCTAATACAAATGATAGATGAGTGAACTTCTGCAGAGGACACGATGATGATGATCATGACAACGATAATATTTCCCTGTTTCTAGAATGTAGTAGAAACTGCATATCTTCCTCTGTTGTTTTATCAAAATTTTTAAGCTTTTTAAAAAAATCCCCACTCTTCTACTCCAACTGCAGAATATTGCTATCCCTTCCACTTTCCAACAAATTCTTAAAATCACTTTTTTCCCTTTTAATCTTTTTATCCTCTTATCCCTGTTTCTTAACAGAATACGAGCCTTGAGTATGCTTACCGGTCAATTGTTTCTTTGTTGGCTTTAATTTCCATTGCCTCTCCTATTCTCTGTAGGTTTTCCTGTAGAATTTTTGACTGTGTGCTTTCTAAGGCTACAAAACTGTCTGATTTTGCATTTTAAAGTAATATCTAGTATGCAGTGATAGAAGGGTGGATAACATGGAATCATTGAAAACTGATTTTTAAATAAACCCATCAAATGTAGCAAGATTCAGAGGACCTCAGAGAAACTCTGTGCTCAATGGCAAGTTTTCATCACTAGATTTTGGAGTACAAATGGGAGTCAGATTGATAGATGCTTTGAAGATCATTAGGTAATCATCCTGTGTTGATCTAGGTTCTTTCCATACGATATGCTCTACTTTTATTCTGCTTTTCCCCTTTTGTATGGAGAAGAATAGAGCTGTACAGTGTGGTAGAAAATAACTGATTATATACTATCAAGTCAGCATCACCTCTTAGCAACCACACAAATAAATACAAATTAGAATTAGAATTAGAATTAGAATTAGAATTAGAATTAGAATTAGAATTAGAATTAGAATTAGAATTAGAATTAGAATTAGAATTAGAATTAGAATTAGAATTAGAATTAGAATTAGAATTAGAATTAGAATTAGAATTAGAATAGAATAGAACTGGAAGGGACCTTGGAGGTCTTCTAGTCCAGCCCCCTGGCTCAAGCAGAACCTATACCCGTGGTGGCGAACCTATGGCATGCGTGCCACAGGTGGCATGCAGAGCCCTCTCTGTGAGCACATGCGCCGTCAGCCCAGTCCCAGGGGGAAATGAGCCTCCTTCCTTGCCGGGGGAAAACGAGCCTCGGCGAGGACAAGAAAGGGGGGAAAACGCACCTTATTCTTCCCCGCCGGGGCTGCTAGCCTTGGCGACGAGAAGGAAGGGGGAGAAACGAGCCTCCCTCCTCGCCGGGGCTGCCAGCCTCGGCGAGGAGAAGAAAGGGGGGGGAAACGAGCCTCCTTCCTCGCTGGGGCTGCCAGCTTTGGCGAGGAGAAGGAAGGGGGGGGAAACGAGCCTCCTTCCTCGCCGGGGGGAAAATGAGCCTCCTTCCTTGCCGGGGGAAAACGAGCCTCCTTCCTCGCCGGGGCTGCCAGCCTCAGCGAGGAGAAGAAAGGGGGGGGAATTTTTTTAAAAAACGAGCCTCCTTCCTCGCCGGGGCTGCCAGCCTCGGCGAGGAGAAGGAAGGGGGGGCAAAGGCAACAGATCTACTCACCTTTTTAGTTCTCCCGTCTCTTCCTCCACTCTGCCAAGTGCAGTTAAAAAAACAAAGAGGTTTGTGGGTAGCCCACAAACGGTTTGTGGGCGGTCCCACAAACCAACCAATCAATTTAAACTTTTCAAGTTTTTTTTGTGAGAAGTTTAAATTGATAAATTTTTTAGTGCCACTTTTTTTTCAAAAGTAAACATGGTGGAGGGAGGAGGCCTGGGAGCCACATGGGACGGCTCAAAGAGCCGCATGCGGCTCCAGAGCCGCGGGTTGCCGACCTGTGGACTAGCCAAACCCAAGTGCTGCAGCCATTCTTCGCATGTTTTAGTCTCCAGGCCTTGTATCATCTTGGTTGCTCCTTCTCTGAATTTTTCCAAATTCTAAACATCTATTTTGTGATATGGTGACTAAAATTGGCTGCAGGTGTGGTCTTACTAGGGTTTTATAAAGTGGTACTAATACTTTGTGTGATCTTGATTCTATGCCTCTGTTTATACAACCCAGGAATGTATTAGCTATTTTGGCTGCTGCTGAACATAGCTGGCTCATAGTCAAGTGATTGTCCACTAGGACAGGGCTTTTCAACCGGTAGTGCGCGTACCACTTGTGGTACTTTGTCACATGCCAGATGGTATGTGATTGCTAAACAAGTCTAGCAGGGGAGGGGAATGAGCCTAAGTGAGCCAAGCCTGAGGGAGAGGCAGCTGCAGGACTGTCTGGGCTCAACAGAAGCCCCAGGAGCCGGCAGGGCTTCAGCTGATTGGCACTTCCGGAAGCAGCTTGGAGCTGGAGGTGAGGTTAAGACCCTTTGGACTGGCAAGATTTTAATGTATTCCTCTGGTGAGTTTTTGCCTCTTAAAAGATGTAACAAACAGCCACTACCACACACTTCTCCCAGAAGAACGAAGCTGAAGCCACCAGCCTGAGGATGACGGATGAGATTTCGTTGAAACGTTGCTCTTACACCTTCAATTCTACATGGGGAAAAAACCCGAATGACCGAAGATCCATATATATATATTCTAAATCCCTCAATCTGTTATTAACTTTCCAAAATCCATATAGTAAGCACCTGTCTGTTGTATTGTGTTGTACACACACACACACACACACACAGTATATTGGACAATACAACAGACAGGTGCTTACTATATGGATTTTGGAAAGTTAATAACAGATTGAGGGATTTAGAATTATTCTTTTGAATTATTTAGAAGATATTTGTTCATGGGAAATGGAGATTGCTTTCAAGCTTTTTTTATAAGGAGACCTTGAAAGCTTGACACTGGAGCCAGAGGATAAACAAACTGAAGCAGTAATCCTTAGTGCAAACTTTGAGTATCTTTCAGCCACGTTTTTGGACAGAATGGATCAAATGATTGATAAAATTGATAGGCTACAGTACTGCAGTTAATACAAAAGAGGTTAAAAACCAATTAAAAGCAAAAAGCATATTTTTGTGCACAAAGTAAAACAGTCAACAATTCCTAAGACAAAAAGATCTTCATATCCCAGAAGGTACAATTAAATCAGATTGGTTGGATTCAAACAATAGGCTAGATGGAGTTGAACAGTCTGTGGTTCAGCAAGTCTTAACATCTTGTACAGCGTGTCTTTGAGTTAAGTTATGGTTTATCTGCTTGCAGATAGCAGGCTTTGCAATACACCGATGGGTGTTTATTTAGCTCAGATTTAATATTAAGCTATTGACTGAAGTCAGCAAGTGTGGGGATCAATCAGTGTATCAAAACAATATCTAGACATCTTGAGTTATGCTATAATTCACAGCATCAAGTGTAGCAGCTTGATCATCATCCATTTGCCAGTTGGGCTTGTTAGTGCTTTAAGAACCAGTCTGCAGCTCCAGTCAATGACTTCCCTTACAAATGGCTGTCCTTTACACTCCCAATAGAGTGACTCAGAAGGTGTCATCAAGTGACCTGGCTGGGTTCCAAGGCTGGTGCAGCAAGATTGAGAAAGGGAGACACCGATGTTTAATTAGGGTATAATTAATTAATGGTATAATTTCTTTTGACTTTTGCTTTTGGGAAAGGGCAAAAATCATAACTGGCACAATGTCCAAATATTGATATTGCAGTCAGAAGCTGGTAGATAGCAATGTGGCCCTATTAGTCACATTATAAATGCAAGCTGTAGGCAGATTGCACTTCAGCACTTCTGCACAACAGCTAGTTGGGTTCCCAAACTTGCATATATGCATATGGGATGAAGGGAAGGATTGCTATTGTATTCTAGCATGTGAATCTCTGTGCTGTTGGAATTGCTTGCATGAATAAACCCTTATTTCACCTTCTACAACCATCCCAAATTGTTGTGATTCAGGGTCAGCCTGTGGGTTCGGCAGTTGGGTCGGACGACTCAGAGGAGGAGGGGGGTGTTGAAGAGCTTGCTGAGGGGGTTGGAGAGCTTGCTGAGCGGGTTGGAGAGCTTGCTGATGAGAGCCCTCAGCCAGGCCCCTCCCACCTGGTCACGACGGAGACCCAGCTGTGTGAGCCTGACAGCGTGGATGAAGATGACCCACAGCTGGCCCTGTTCAAGGACGCCCAACACAGGAGGCAGTCAATCAGGAGTAAACAGAGGAAGGCAATGGGGCACCTCGGAAGGAGGCAGAGAGAAGCCACGCCCTGAACTGTTTAAAAGGGGAATGTGTGGGAGGGCTGGTTTGCTGAAGGCAACCGCTTGAATAGTTCCTGTTTTATAGCTCCTGTTTCATGGTTGGTGTCTTGTTTTGCTCTGTTTTATGTTAATAAATTTGGCAGGCTTTATTCCAGCCTCTTGCCATTTGTAAAGGGGTTGTCCCTGCTTTTTCTGCAGGGCCGGTAGCAGGCTGGTACAGAACACAAATAACTTTCTGTAAGAACAACCACGTGAGAGGATTTATTCAAAGTGAAAGGCACAGTCATCCCAATACCTTTCCTCCTGAGCTGCTTTTCACTTCAAAAATTGATTTGAGGGTTTATTTATCTATGTTTCCATATTGCATACCATTAGCTACTCATTTCTTTGCTGTTCTGACTTCATCACAGTTCTCCTTTAATGCTTGTTTCCTGGCATGTTTAAGTTTCTATTCCTTAAAAGAATAAGGACAATATGTCAACGGCAAGAGGATCCCCTGTGCACACTGTTGCTATCATTTCACCAATGACATTTCAGAGCTGGGAAATAACTCCTGCCCACAACCTTTAGAAACTGCTGGCAAAGAGAATAGAAAACTAATCATTCTTTGGATATATGGACGGGGCAAAGATTACTGGGAGAGTATCTGTATCATTTTCAAAAGGTCTTTCTTCCAGTCTTCAGTATTTCCAATTAAAGGGGAGCTGGGGATGGGAAAGATCTTTTTTTGCCAGAAATCCTGGAGAGTAACTGTCTGTCAAAGCAGACAATATAGACAAGGGAGATCAGATGTCTTTCCTGAATAAAGTCAGCTCCCATGTCCCTAATGGCTTTCAATTACCTACCAATCTATCTCCAAAATGCTTGCCCTTCAGCTGGATTTACCCAACACACTAGACTAGGCTAAAATGGTCTTTGATAATATGGTACAGCATATTATGTGACCATGTAAAGTCATAATATGCTTTATTTGCATATGTCATCTTCTCTGAACACAGCAGTTGTACTTTGGTAATCCAGCTGTAGAGTTTAAGAAATTGCACAAATACAGGTTTATGCTGTCTTTCCTTTTTAGCTATTTCTTCCTACAAGAATCTGATAATACAGAAGTTTGTCTAGCTAAGATTAATCTTTCAGGTATCTCACTGTCTTTTCTGCTTGCTTTCTAGACTCATTGGTATATTCCAGATGGTCCTGCAGAAAGTGGTGGAAGAAGGACAATTGAATGTGACCGACACCTTGATCGATGACAACAATGTGTCCATTCAAGTAAATACCATATTGTTGCCCAAGAGGAGGTGGAGCTATTTTTATTCTGTCCATGGTCTTTGGAGTTGATTTATTTTCTTACTCCAACAATGGTGTTTCCATTATACTTAGATAAGCAGTTATGCATCCAGATCAAAATACATTGTAGGTGTCGTTTTGCATAGTTTCTTTCACTGCAAATGGATAGAGATGATAGAAGCTTACAGGCTGTCCTGAGTTTGCATTGTTCATGGGAAAAGGGTGAGAGGCAATTTAATAGCAATAGCAATAGCATTTAGCCTTATATATTGCCTCACAGTGCTTTACCACACTCTCTGGGTTGTTTACATTGTTAGCATTATTTGCATATTGCCCCCAACTATCTGGGTCCTCATTTTACCAATCTCAGAAGGATGAAAGGCTGAGTCAACCTTGAGCCCTGTCAGGATCGAACTTCAGGCTATGGGCAGAGTTTGCCTGCAACACTGCACTTTAACCACTGCATCACCAGGGCTCTGTTATTTTAAAAATGAGGTGTTATAATATAAACCTACCTTTACTACTTATTTCTCTGTTTGGTCTGGTCTTTATGCATTCATGTTACATTGAACCCAAAGTAGAGTCACCCTCTACTTTCCCCACTGAAAACAAGTCACAGCTTGTATACCGAAGCTTATTGAATAAACCACAGTTGACTTTAGGCAAATATGAAAATAATTGGGGATTTCAAAACAGTCCTTGTGGATGGTGGAAAGCCCTTTCAAGAAGTGCTTTGCTAAAGTGTTTGCCCAACAAGAGCCTTGGTGGACCAGTGGGCTAATGCCTCCTTAAGTAACACCAGCTGCCTGCAATTAGTGCAGGTTCAAGTCCCACCAGGCTCAAGGTTGACTCAGCCTTCCATCCTTCCGAGGTAGGTAAAATGAGGACCCAGATTGTTGGGGGCAATAAGCTGACTTTGTAATAATGCCGCTGGGGTGTGTGTGAAAGCCCTAATAAGCAGGCATATACATAGAATGAAGGCTATTGCTAAGCACATTGGTTTGTGCTTAAATTGTAAGCCGCCCTGAGTCTTTGGAGAAGGGCGGGATATAAATGGAATTAAAATAAAAAAATAAAATAAACTCCAGTTCACATTAAAGTCAAGTTCACGTTTAAACCTCCTCTTTACATCATACAATGAAGAAATGTTTAAAAAGTTCATATTTTTTTTAAAAGCTATAGAATCGTGTTCTGACTGTATAGTCCACAGAGTTAGAGAACATGAAAGACTAGCATCTGAGTATTGCTGTTTTGTTTTGTTTTTAAGAAAACTGTGCAAGGTGCACTCTCTTTCTCTCTCTGTTCAATCAATGTTCAATTTCTCTTTCAGTAAGTATACACAACAGGATATACAGGTAGACCTCGACTTATGATCACAATTGAGCCCACAATTTCTGTTGCAAAGTGAGATGTTTGTTAAGTGAATTTTGCACCATTTTATGACTTTTCGTACCCCGCCTGTTAAGTGAATCACTGCAGCTGTTAAGTTAGTAACACGGTTGTTAAGTGCATCTGGCTTCCCCATTGACTTTGCTTATCTGAAGGTTGCAAAATGGAATCACGTGACTCTGGGACACTGCAACCGTCATGAATGTGAGCCAGTTGCCAAGTGCCTGAATTTTGAGCACATAACGATGGGGATGCTGCAACGGTTGTAAGTGTGAAAAATGGTCCTAAGTCACTTTTTTCCGTGTTGTTGTAACTTCAGACAGTCATTAAGGGAACTGATGTAAGTCAAGAACTATCTGTAGTATAAAAATCTGCTACTTTCTGAATTGTGTTATGAAGTTTGCCTCTGCCTCCAAGGGTTTTTTGGTTTTTTTTCCTTTGGTCATACTTTGTTTTCCACCATTGCTTTTACCATGCCTGACTTTACATTCACCCAATTTCAGAGTTCAGAGCTTTTTAACCCATGGCTAAAATCACCCAGTGCCTATGTCAGAATAGAAATGCTTGGGTAAGGCATGTAATGTACTACCTTATTCAGTAACCATGGGAACCACACATAGAAAAGGAGAGCACGTTAGGAACCTCCCTTCTATTTTTTTTTTCTATTTCTCTTGTAGTTCATTAGACCGGTGTCTGGATTAGCCGGAGAAAGAGATAAATAGAAACTGAAGTTGGGAAAACATTTTGCAAAATATTTAATTAGTTTTTCTGAATGAAAGAGACTAGGGAGGGGTTGCAAAGCCATGGATTTCGCTATGCCTGTTTCACATTTAAAACTACATTTTTGCTTTACTTTGTTTTCCATTGCTTTCTCTCATTTTGGAACCTGAATGTATCACACACACACACACACACACACACACACACTGTAACTGGTGTATCCCTGAGGAGGAATTGCAATGGATCTTGCAATTTTAATCTTTTATTTTGATTGCAGTGGAAGCCTTTGGTGCTTTTATTGACATGACCAGAGACCAACCAGAAGATCACAGTCCCAAATCACCCATTGAAAAGCTGCTTGCTCCATAGACAGTGAAGCTTCTGAATGAGAAATAATATGGCACCAACGAGCCTCTATTTAGATTAACCCATATGCAATAGGCAGGCTGACATCAGTGACAATTGTGGGTGCAAAGCAGAGATGAGGACCAATTTGGCTTCCATTCAGAAGTTCTGCCATCACTTGGTCAATTTAAATTTAAAATAATCACATATCACACTTTAACAGGTTGGTTAATGTACAATTTATTTTTATTTAAAAAAAAGTAAAACTCAAATCCAAAAAACCACCACCTTGGGCACTTACTGTATATGCATAAGTACTTAGGTAATTTAAAAAGAAAAATATTGTTTTAAACATTCAAATTCAGTTTTTCTCTCCAGAAGGTCAATTATATAGATCATAAAAGTCATCTATTAAGGAGGCCAAAACTGAATGAAATGTTCCTTAATTGGTGGGTTCTTCCAAGTTCTTAAATGCTATGCCAATGTTTTAGATTAGTAGAAGTTCTCCACATTTTTAAACAAAAAGACATACACACACATACACACACTAATATATACAGAGCTATCATCATCATCATCACCATCATTCTAGCCATTGTCTATTCACTGCAGGATGAAGGCCTTTTCCGCATGTTTCCAACCAATAGGATCCTGAGCTTTCTTTTGCCAGACGGGCCCGCAATACTTGCTGATTGAGGTTGAATTGACTTGTTGAAGGAATAGATTATAATCTGCCACGCTATATCTTTACCTATAGGATAGTCCTCAATTTACAACCACAATTGAGCCTCAAATTTCTGTTGTTAAGTGAGACATTTGTTAAATGAGTTTTGCCCCATTTCATAACACTTCTTGTCATGGGTGTTAAGTGAATCACTGCAGTTGTTAAATTAGTAACCCAGTTGTTAGGTGAATCTGACTTCCTCATTGACTTTGCTTGTCAGAAGGTTGCAAAAGGTGATCACGTGACCCTGGGATGCAGCACCTGTCATAAACAGGAACCAGTTGCCAAACATCTAAATTCTGATAATTGATCACAGGGATGCTGCAAAAGTTGTTACTGTGAAAAATGGTCACAGGTCATTTTTTTTCAGTGCCATTGTAACTAAATGAACTGTTGTAAATCAAGAATTACCTCTACCTCTACCAATATATGTTTGTGCGTGTGTGTGTGCTTCCCAGTGTTTTCTGATACAAAATAGTAAATGTGGCAGCTCATCACAGGAATTGTATTCACTTCTCAGGCAGCATTAGTTTATAAGTCGTGATGATTGCAAGAAAGTCATGCTGTGATTTGGTGTCTTGAGCTTTTTCCATTAAGTATCCACATGAGGGGAAAAATATCAACATTTTGACATGTGTTGAGATGATTCAGCTGCATTCCATCTCTGAGCCACACAAATGCAGTGCTTTATCAAACTGTTCCCTATAGTGGTACAGCAAGTGCTGATGACTATAACCAAAGAAGGACACTGAATAGCAAAAGAGAGGTGTTGTCACGCTTAGGAAGGCCTAACCCTAATAATAATAATAATAATAATAATAATAATAATAATAATAATAATAATAATAATAATAATAATAAATAAACCTTTATTGTCAAAGTACAACATGTGTACATTGAGATTAGCTGAGCCTCCCCGCCCATGCTCTCTCCCCCCAACACACAGTGACAACAAACCCTCCATCCTACCACACCATGTGAATCAACTACACCACACACACACAAAAATGCCATAAGGTTTGAGCCAACACAGTAGGCATAAAATGTTGACCTTGGAAATATTAATTTTTCTCAGCCTTGGCAATTTTAAGATGCATGGACTTCAGTTCCCAGAAGGCCCCAGCTAGGTTGAGAAGCACCATGTCAACTGTCCCACTTAGTCATCTAGCAAAGAAAGAATCCTAGCCATTTCTTTTGCCAAGTCTATACTTTACTGAAGATTAAATGGTCACAGAAGTAAAGTAAGCTGAATCTGAGGTTTTCCCATGCAAACAACACAAAGGCAAGTTCTGTCTTCCCTCCCCAGTTAACTCCAAATGTCCAATCAGATGCTTATATATTGTTCAGGAAATGGGTGCTCGGTTCCTAGCTCTGCGTATCACAAATGACCTTGGTTGGCTCAGCTGGGCTTCTATCCCCCTCCCCACATTTCTTCACATTCCAATTGTTCCCTCCCCCCACCCCCGCTAATTTCTGGCTGTCATCTCATGAGGCTTGGATAGGTGAGATGCAGCCATGACTCACTACATACAGGCTTCAAGATAATTTTTAGTGTTCTGTTGTAGATTCCTATTTATTCCAAACTGGGTCAAAATTTGCCTCGCAGTTCTCACTTTTGTTCTGAGAAGGAGTCTCTGTTTTTCTTCTTTATTCACAAAGATGTCTAAAGATTTTTTTAAAAAAAAACTTTCTCTTGCTGGTGTTTAGTGATAGAAGCTGCCATTAGTTAGGAGGGTTTTTTTTGTTTTCTATTACTCATCTTCCCATTGGTTTCTAGTCCTCTAATAATTGGCCACATTTACCATTCTGAAAAAGCTCATGGGAGCAATTCCTTCAGGATAACAATTTTTTTTAGATTTAATGAACCTATTGGCAGCCAGAAAGGCTGGAGATTCCTGGAGAAATGCTGATATATAAGGAAAAAAATGATCCCTTGGCCAATTTGCAGATAGAGCAGTGCAAGAACACCATCCATGAGGCTATTGCCAAGTGTCCACATTTTAATCATGGGACCAGGGGATGCTGCCACTGCTGTAAATGTGAAAAACAGTCATAAGTCACTTTCTTCAGTGCCATTGTAACTTCAAATCGTTACTAAAAGAAAGGTTGTAAATTGAGGATTATCTGTATGCTGCTTCGGTCATATAAGTGACTTGCACAATCCAATACAAATCCAATCATAAACGCAACAAAATTAGAATTCAAACAATTGATCAATAACTTCCCCAATGATATAGGGTATCTCTGCTTGTCAAGGAAAACATCCACCTAGTAATACTTTCTGCATTTCAGCCCATGAGGTTCTGCAGGACAGCGATGTTTTGCCTGGTTTTTTGAAATACCATGGGAAATGCCATGCCTGCCCCAGGGGGAAAACCTGTTTGTAAGGGACAGGATCCATAACAGAGAGCCTCTGATTTGTTTTTGTTTCAGACCAGTGTTTCCATTGAGATTCGGTACCAGGCCTTGGATGGCAGTGTTGGGGCGTGGAATGATGATGAATTCTTGGAGAGTCCCAGGATCCATGCAGATGGTGATCCCTATGAAACTGATGTCCTGCTTCCAAGCCACAGACAGTCAAGCAAGACCAGCACTGCAGAGAAAGGCTTCCGGAGGTAAGAAGTCAAACCCACAATGAAAATGCATTTATGGATTCCTCGGTGCTCTCTGAGCTTGGTAGTTTGCTTGCAGACATTTTGTTACCTAGCTGAGTTATGAAATGTCTGCAAGCAAACAACCAAACTCAGGGAGCACCGAGGACTCCACAGTACAACTCTGAGCCAGAGATATTCTGTTCTATTGAAAAATGCACATCCTGGAACTGTGCCCTATATCTGCTAGTCCTGCCAATGGATTTACTAACCTGCTGATTTCAGATTGCCTGTTGAATTCATGGTCACACTAACTGCTCCCCACAGCTGAATCACTGGGGATACAGCATGAAAATATATTGCTTCACCATAGATTCTCCTGCATCTGAATAGCTTAGATGCTGATGTTCCTGGAGTTGGTCTAAGGAAAGTAATTCATCTTGGAATCCTACAAATACTGATCTCAGCAACATGTTCCCTCTTCACAACCTCCTGCAGATCAAGGCTGGTCTGAGCAAGGCTCAGCTAACTGGTATTTAATAAACAAGCAAGCAGTATAATAATAAATTTACTTGTTCCCCAAGCTGCTTATAGATCTCACCTTAATGACTTTCCAGAAACGTTTAAAAACCTGATTATTCTCCCTGGAATAGGATGTCTGATTTATTCTTTGTTATACTGATATACTGTAGATTTCAAGTAGGTTATAGGGATTTCCCAAAGGTGCTTTTTCACAAGGTAACTGGACTTTCTTGTTTTTCTTTGAAGACATTTTGCTTCTTACCCAAGAAGCTTCTTCAGCTCTTGGATCAGAAGCAAAACATCTTCAAAGAAAAGCAAGGAAGTCCAGGTGCCTTATGAAAAAGCACCTTTGGGATAACTATGACCTGGATGACTGAGAATCTCCATAGACATTATGGGATCTTTTTTACATATTTTTTTCTTTTTCTCCTCTTTTTATTATAAATTGCCTTTCTGAGGAGCAGGATGGTCTCAAAACTGAATAAATCAAAGTTGAGTAGAAATTTAATTGTCATTCAGGCAAATTAATTAATCTTTTACTACAAACTGGATCTACACTTATTCAAACAGTCCCATTTTTTTCTGATGAGTCATTCTTAAGTATATAATGACATGCCAGCTATACTTCTTAAATGAATAAGAAATGTAGATGGCATGTGATTATATACTCAAGAATGACCCATCATAGAAAAAGATAGAATTCTTTTGCCAGTCAAAAGCTCAGGAGTCAGTTGTGTACAAGAAGTTCTTGTTTAGTGAGTGCCTCATTTGCTGTTCTATGACCTAAATAAAGATTTGATTGATGAGTGCCTTGTTTAGTGTTTGTAGTTTGTAGTTATAAGATGATGAAAAAGTCACTTTACAACCAATCCCGGCATTTACAACCTTTGTAGTTCTGTAAAGCAAAGGAAAACCAAAGTAAGATTTCACTTAGTAACCGCTTTACTTAACAACTGAACTGATAGTCCAAATTCTGGTCACTAAATGAGTTCTACCTATAGATTATTTAGTCTCTACATGGTGATGCTGCCAATTCTATTTCTTTTTTAATTGATTTCTCTCTTCTTGTGAAGCTATCACTAGAATTTTTTCATGGAAATTTAGAAAGCATGAGAATATTTCCAAAGAAACTTCTAGCCTAATTTTTGTGTCTTAGAGCTTTTAACCTCAATGTTGGAACTGCATTCCTGGAAGAGGCATAGAATTTGAACTTCAGCATCATTTGATTTTGAATTGACCTTTTTGCAATTTTCCCAGGATATCTGTTGGCAGTAGGGGTTTCAATCTGTTCCAAGTTCAAGACAACTGTGCCCAGCCCAAAATATCCTTCTTAGCTTCTTATCCATTCTGTGCACCTCTGGCATATAGCCATGCTGGCCATATGACCCCAGAAATTGTCTTTGGCCAATGCTGGCTCCCTTGACCAAGAAACGGAGATGACCACCATGCCCTAGAATTGGACATGACTGACAGGGAAACCTTTGCTTTTTACCTGGCATAGGTGTTGCCAGTTGCAATTCTTTGGGGTATATTCTGTCCCATCTGTGTTCACTGTTTTGCAAACAGGAGCACTTTGTAGAGCAAAGATCTCTCCTAGGCCAGGCAAAATATAGAAAAAGCCAATTTGTTATATGAAATGGCTTTGAAATGTCTAATTGGAGTTGTAAATCAACTGCCCAGATCAATGTGTAACGATTTTGTTGCCGGGAAGAAACACAATGCTTGATGTTAACAAGCAGAATGCACCTCCCTCTCTCCCTCTCTCCCTCTCTCCCTCTCTCTCTCTCTCTCTCTCTCTCTCTCTCTCTCTCTCTCTCTCTCTCTCTCTCTCTCTCTCTCTCTCTCTCGTGTGTGTGTGTGTGTGTGTGTGTGTGTGTGTGTGTGTGTGTGTTGACAGGCTCATTTAGGAGTTCAAAATATATGTTTGATTCCTTCCAAACCCTGACAAGAAAAAACTGGGAGCAGTTATTCAGAAGAAAAGGCAGCACCTATCAGGTCAAACTTTACTAAGCCACCTAAAGGAAATTACAGAGTAACTGGGCAATTTTAAATGTAAGAGAAGGCATACAATAAATAGCTGAGAAGGTAATCACACAGTGCTTGGAAACCATTTCTCAGAATGATCTGTCAGATAACTGGCATCAGCATGAATTTGCTCCATCTATGGCTGTTTTCTAGTTATTTGGGTGACATTTACCACATGCCAATAGACTATTAATTTTGATTAGCTGCCAAGACATAATGGTCAGGCAGCATGAGAAATCAACTGTCATTCCTACAGCCAAAAATGCTCATAAAAATCCTAGAGACTGTCAGAAGTTACAAGCCCAGGGAGAAGATTAAACAAATATGTGATTTTAGGCCCCTAGCTCAACTGGTAGAAAATGGTTCTTATGTATCCGTTTGTAACCATTTTTTTTTAAAAAAAAAGCCTTTTGATTGCAGAGAAATGAGTCTCAGCTTTATGTAATTATAAAGCATTTCACTGATAGAAATTGGGTTGACCTAGAGGTTAAGCTTGACTGGTAAAAAAAATAAACATCCAAATGAAATTTCAAAATTGGACAGTTGTGCTTTTTGTATCATTCAAAGGAACAAGTTTATTGTTGTTGTTGTTTTTAAAAAGTAATGATGTTCCAAACTCCAAAATGTAGGATATGATTTTTAAGGCCAGCTTGAACAAAATAACATTTTCTAACAGATTCTGAGTGAAAAATGCTTTTTTTAGGAAAATGAAGGAAGAGTCCACTAATGTAATTTTGCTTGTTTTTCAACAAATCACCTTTTAGGGAAAGGCTGTACTTTCAAAGCTCATAACTTCTATCGCACCTTCAGTTTTTACAGTTTTTGAATCTATGAAACAAGATATACAGAACCCCCTACACCACTAATACAGACCTTTGTCCTGAAAAGCACTGTTGTTTGAGACAATAAATGAAACACACCAGCCATCCTCCAAATAATCTCCTGACATTGTTTCAAACATATGCATTTCTTGACAATCCAACATTGGAAGATTTCCTCCCCATCCCCTCCCTCTGAGTGTGCATGCACACTGACATTTTTCCCCCACTGTTTTTCATCCCTTATCCATTGAGTGAAAAGTCAGTTTTGGCAAGCTGCATTAAGGGTTTCTCCAGAAGTAAGCTATTGATTGTGCAGCTGTAGCAAATTAGTTTTGAAGTTGATGCCCTCTAGCGTCCATGTAGCATAAAACAAAGGACCAATCTCTGCAGGAAAGTGCTGTAAATTGTATGCCAACCTAGCAGTTCGAAAGCACGTAAAAATGCAAGTAGAAAAATAGGGACCGCTACAGTGGAAAGGTAACAGTGTTCTGTGCGCCTTTGGTGTCTAGTCATGCCGGCCACATGACCACGGGAGACGTCCTCGGACAAGCGCTGGCTCTTCGGCTTTGAAACGGAGATGAGCACCGGCCCCTAGAGTTGGAAACGACTAGCACGCATGTGCGGGGGAACCTTTACCTTTACCTTAATAAAAATGGTAACAAGATGAACTCACTGAATAGGAAAGTCTTAAGCATCCCATTCATCTGTGTAGGTGTGCATGTTAGTGTACATATACTAACATACACTAACATTCATACACTAACATTCATGCAGTATTTTGCAGCACAAAGTAGAAATGCATCTGAGTGCTGTATTGATGAGACATTAATTATAGCTTGTTCAGATGGGGTACTTAATGTATCAGTGATACACCATTAACTTACACTGTGCCTTCTCACCCATAACCCTTCCATGGGGAATTTGCCCAGCCGTGCTATTTATCTATCCAATTCTTTTATCATTTATCCTAGAATTGCTGTTCCTGCTCTCAGCATCAAACTTGGGTGCCTAAAAAAACCCATAATATACAAACAGTTCTTGTATTGACCCTCATTATTCTAGGCAAGAAGATGATGAAATGTATTACCATAGTGATGATGAACTGCTGGGTGAGGGAGATACCATCAGCCAAGGGTCTTTGAATGCCAGGTATGAAGCTCAGCTATGCCTGGTAGTGACTCAAGTGTGGGGTGTTGTGCTGAAGAAAGATTTCTTTCAGGCAAGGTGTGTGTTTTTTTCTACAAGGAAACTGCAGTAATCCTGCATCATTTGCACCCACACAACATGCTGGACCTGATTATTGATTTAATCCATTCTCCGGATTTTTATTTTGTAAACCTAACCAGGGAATTCTCATAAATTCTCCTACTTGTTGAAACGATCCCAACTTGCTTTGTTCTGTATTGTGTTTTAATTGCTTATTATATTGTGAAATGCCCAGAATCATTTTGAACTGGAGCAACACCTAAATTGAAATCAATCAGTCTCTGGCACACAAAAAAAGCAACTTGTAGTACGGCACCAGTTGTTTTTTTCCTGCATGGCTGATTATTTATGAGAACGTGGCATGACTGCAGAAATTCCTGGTGTTCTTTTGCTGAGTTTTGTGTAAACCTTTCCAAAGAGCATGCCCAATGCAATTCAGTGTGCTGTTGTGGTAAGTAGATGTGGTGGCATGTAATCTGGATTTCCAGAAGGGAGAGATTGCATTCCAGAGAAGCAAAAAACAGAGAGGTTTAGAGGAAAAGAATCAGATCAGCTCCTCCCTAGGAGTTCTCAAAGTATATGTTTAGTAGTGTAAGTAGTTTGCAAGATTTCTGTCTATGGAGGAGGAACAATATAGGAAACTACTTAGATTAGAAGAACCTCAGTGTGTCTTTTCTTGGCTTTTGGAGCCTGACAGTAGGTAAGGCTCACTCTGCTACCTGTTGATGATAGAGATTAGGTAGGTAACTAGTAGGTAGTAATCCACTAGGAAAGAATGATGGTAGATTTTATGTTGGCCAATAAAGGAGCACAGGTTTGGGGTGGGGTGAGTTACATGCAAACCAGAACAACATTCGTGCAAGAAGTGAACTGTTCAGTTGGGCCCAGACTCAAGAGAAGTTCTACCAGACACATAATGGTAAGCCTAAGGGCAACAAAGTCTAAACTGGGAAATGAGATAGGGGACTCCATTCATTCATTGGAGATAACACAGGAAATAAACTTACAGAAGCTAAACAAAATATAAAGAAAAACACTAATTATATCCCTTCCAAACAAAACATTACATTCCCAGCTTTTGTTTAACCTTTTGCAGATGATGTTTATTTGTTTCTGGAGTCAAGACAAATGTCTACATACAATTCTGATTTAAGAACAGACAACCTCACCCTTAGGGTCTCTTTCTCATCATTCTCCCATGATGGAATTGTTGTTTGTGTACTAGAGAGCTGATCCAGAAAGGGCAGACTGAATCAACTCCTATTCCCCTTGTGGATGACTGTGGACAGAGTTCCTTGAAACTATGTAAATTCTTAAGGATGCCTCCTCCCATCTCATGTCATTCTTTCTCACCAAATAAACAAGGCTAAAAAGAATTCTGATAGGGTTTTTTTATGGAAGTTGGCTATCTTAAGGTCAGGGATGGAATGAATCGAAGGGAGAAACAATAAGAGAGCAAAATTGCACAGATGCCAGGTTTCACTCAAAGGTGGATGGATACAATGCTTCCTAGCTATGAGAATTGTTTTAGAATTCTTCCGAGTTCCAAATGGGAATTGAGCACATGCCAGGCATGTACTGCAGAATTACTGTATTCCCATAATATGCTTAAACAGATCTATTTCAATCTGGTGGCTGCATTTGTGCAACTTCTGACAAGCAAAGTCAATGGGGGAAGCCCAATTTGGTTATTAACCATGTGATTCACTTAACAACTGCAGTGATTCATGTAACAACCTTGGGAAAAGAAAGTCATAAACCCCATAAACTCAGACTAATGTCAGAATAACATAAGTAATAGTTAAAAGGTAAATGGGTAGCAAATAACATGTATAATTATAGCTTAACTAAATGATTTAAAGAAATCTCAAATCCACCAGCATCACAGACTCATCAAGAAAAATCAGAGTAAATTGGTTTTTACTAGGGTGGGAACCAACTGTGACCAGGTCCCATATTAAATTGGATTGCTTTAGACTGAGATTGATTACTGGGATTCATTAAATAACAAATAGGTGAGAATAGGTGAAACATTCTGAGCCACAATAATCCACCAAAGTTATTATTGACTTATTATTATTAAGTACATGGTGTGAATGCATCTGCTAATTCTTTAACTGATCTGATTAATTGTGTTAATCATGTTTGCAACTTCACAAGACAAAGCCCAGCAAACTAACCTGGGCTGAACAGGCACCCACAAGAAGCTTTCTGCATGCAAAGAATGGTGAAAAATGCTTGCTTTCAAACACCTAAGCACAATAATGGTCATTTTTCTAGACTGGAACTATGCTATTTTCTCCAAAGAATCCTAGAAGTAATATATTTCTTGGGCTAAATTATTTCATAATGTGAAAAATTATTATTTTTCACATCCCCCAGCCTGAGTGCTGCCTGCCTATGGAAAAATAATGTATCAAGGGAAGGATTTTATCATGGAATATAGAAATTCATTCAAATCTTCCAATTATTTTCTGTTCTTGTTTAGTGTACAGGATGGTTTATCTGTTGTGCAAAGGTGCTTTTTCAAGAGACAACGGGGCTTTTTAAAGAAGCTTCTTGGATGAGAAGCAAAACGTCTTCAAAGAAAACCAAGAAAGTCCAGTTGCCTCTTGAAATAACACCTTTGGGACAACCATGACCTGGATGACTGAGAATCTCTACAGACACTTTCGGTTGTGCACTATTCAGACAACATGCTTGACCACACCTGTAATACTGCATCCAGTTTTGGTCACCACGATGTAAAAAAGATGTCGAGACTCTAGAAAGGGTACAGAGAAGAGCAACCGAGATGATTAGGGGGCTGGAGGCTAAAACATATAGGGAACGGTTGCTGGAATTGGGTATGTGTAGTTTAACAAAGAGAAGGGTGAGGGGTGACATGATAGCAGTGTTCCAATATCTCAGGGGCTGCCACAAAGAAGAGGGAGTCAAGCTATTCTCCAAAGCGCCCGAAGGCAGGACAAGAAGTAACGGATGGAAACTAGTCAAGGAGAGAAGCAACCTAGAACTAAGGAGAAACTTCCTGACAGTTAGAACAATTAACCAGTGGAACAACCTGCCTCCAGAGGTGGTGAATGCTCCAACACTGGAGGTTTTTAAGAAGAGACTGGACAGCCATTTGCCTGAAATGGTATAGGGTTTCCTGCCTGAGCAGGGGGTTGGACTAGATGACCTCCAAGGTCCCTTCCAACTTTATATTATTATTATTATTATTATTATTATTATTATTATTATTATTATTATTATTATTATTATTATTACCATATCAGTTATAAAAATCTCCCATCCCACTTGCTTAGCCCTATTTTGCCATTATAATGAGTCCAATGACAGAGACTGTTCCTAATGTTTTAAAGTGGAAGAAATTAAGAAAAGCTACTGGTGGATTTCCCCAGCTTCATTTCTTTTTTTAATCTCCTTCCATCATGTCCTGGAGATGAGACCAAAGCAACCTCATTAGAATACGATATACAGAAATTGTTACTGGACAATGGTCATGATCATGGTCATGATGTGAGCAAGGGGAATGAGAATCAGCCCTTAGTGGGTGCTATAAATTTATCCCTTTTGGCTAGCCTATTGTTTACAAAACTGTGTGAAGCCATATAATATTTCAAGATGAACACAGAGCATAAATGCAGCCAAAATACGGTGGGCCTTTTACATGTTTAATGGCAGCATGTTTGTGTGATGATCCATCTGTCTCAATATGGCTCTTTTTTGTATGTAAGCAATTAAATATTTTCTCTTTTTAACCAAATGAGCAGTTTGTTCTAATTGCATGTATTCTGTATTCACGTATATAAATGGAATAGCTTGGATGAAGATGCAGAAGATTGTGAAGGGTAAATATGGTGTGTGCAGCAATGCATGAAATTTGAAACAAAGGACAACTATTTATATTTTCTTGACTGTTTATGAAGCAGCTCCCATTAATAGAAGTTCAACACTGTACATTTTTCTAATTTTTATCTTCTTGAAAGAACACCATCAGAAATAAAACAAACAAATCTGTTTTACAGATAGTTATAAAATACAAAATAAATATTGGATTGCATCTTGCATAACAACTCGGCTCTTCTCCTATTCCAGTTTTGGAAATAAGATGTAGGTATCATCACTACCATCCATCTATAGCAGGGGTGTCAAACTGCCAGCCTGCGGGCCAGATGCATCATCTGGAAGCCACGCCCACTCCATTGCCAGCAATGGCAAAACTCTCCCGATACGTTGTGCGATGTCGCATGACGTTCCGAGTTTGACATGTCTGATCTATAGCCTTATTTTAATATATTTCTGTTTTAAAGTTGTTCAAGCTGATGGTCATTAGTGTTTTAATTATGGAGTTTATGAAGAATAATTTCCTTTTTCACCTGTTCAAAAATCTCACACTATTTGGATATTTTGAGTGATCCCTGGTAATAATTTTATAACCATAAAATTAAATAATATATACCAGACAGTAAGAGGAAAAATGAGCCCAACTTCCAGTATTTTATCAGAAATTTTTTATGGAGAAAATTATTGGAATTTAGGGGAGAGAGGGTTATAATATAAATAATAGATTTAATAAATTTCATATTGAAACCTAAGTGGAATCAGACACCATGCAGAATCTTTCAATGTATGTTTCCCTGTCTATAAGTACCATGGTCCCAGATCTGGATTTTCAGCTTGTTAAAATATTGTGGTTCTGTATAATAGCTTATTTAATAAAGAATATTAAATATAAATATCCCTTCACATTTTAATAGGCCTGTAAAACCATTTGAGACTTTACAAGGGGGGTTGCATTTTACTGTAGTTACTAATAAAGGTTATCCTTCAGTAGCCCAAATAATCCATTATCCTCTTTGATGATATACCTTGGTAGTATTTAATATTTAAAATTAAAGAAAATATGAACGTCTTTCTGAAAACATGCACATTTTATCGATAAACCCCAAAGGAGGTAAGGATTTGCTGAACTTTCCTTTTATTAATCTTCTTTCAGGAGAAACCTGGGTTGTCATGGGCACAGTTGTGCAGGAAAATCCCCTAACAGCCTGTATGTTCAAATTGGCCTCCTTGTATTTAAGCGTGCTTGACATAGGGTTAGGCCTGCAACTGGGCCAGCTTCTCTTAAATATTAATATTTTGAGATAAACTTTGTTGCCTGACCCCCAATATTCCATTCTTTGCTTATCATGGCTGGCCTCTTTTATGTTTTAGGACAATAAAAATGTCAGCAGCAGCACATAATACCTGATCTATGTTTATTTTTTAAAAAATTGATAGGTAGGATATGGCTCTGGAACATAAAACAATCTGACCCAACTGAATTATGCATGTTTGCTTTCCTTGGGCAAGTTTTTAATGCAGCCATCACTTGGCACACATTTGGTGCTTGCCAATCTCTTATCTTCTAGAGCTCTGTCTATGGTGCTGAATTTAATCAGGGATGCCCCATAGGAAGCATATTAGAGGATAAGCAGAAGACACACAAAATAGCCCTTGGCTTACAAGATTTCCTTTCCCAAGGCTTGAGAAATATACTTTTGTTGTTATTGCATGGCTTCTGTATTCGAGATGGCTGCTTTCAGTTTAATACCAATTTTTAATGTATTTCCTTTTCTGTGTACTTCTATTTGTGCATGCATGATGTTTATACTGTGGAATGGTTTGATAAAAATAAAATTATATGTGAAAATCTGCCTATATAGAATCATGAATATGAAGAAGTTAGCTTATTGCACCCCTATCATTTGCCTAGTTAAAATCACTTTGCAACAGAAAAAAAACAGGAATCTGCCATCTTTCTCCTATAATTCAAAATAAAAACAAACACAAAACAAAAACAAACATAAAAACAGAGTACATAAGGAAATCTGCATAGATCTCTCCTCCAAATGATCATTCATGACTCTCTCAGAACCATATGGGTAACCTTGCAAAAGCAATAAAAGACTGTGATTCTGAAAAGCTTCTTATGTGTTCAGAAGGTGATGATTTATCCTTCAAGACCTTATTTTAGAGGCCAGCTTTAGGCCTCTTTGAGGATTGCCACATGGGTCCTCTCCATTGGGCAAGAGGTTGACTGGAATAGCCCCCCACCTTAGTTCACACTGTTGAGGTATCCATCAAGTGTTCCTGCTATAAAATTCATGCAGGAAGATGTAACCCTGAATCGCCAAGCAATTGGTTCCTGGTAGGTAGAAAATAATCTGTTGCAAATTAGTACTCAACTCTCTTGACTTTGATGTTTTTCCCTGGCTTTCTTCTCTGGTGCAACAGTGATGACCACAAAAACTCCAGGTACATGTTGGATCTTCAGCTGCAATTCCTTTCCTTTTTTTAGTGTGTGCATTCTGTGTGTTTGTGTCTGTGTGTGCCTGCTTGTGTACTTCTTCTCTGCTCCTCCTCTAATGAGATCTAAAATCAAACAGGCATTGGAAACCTTTCTGTTTTCCTTCCCAGCCAAAGGTATATTGAGGTCTACTCTCATTTTCAGCAGCAAACTGAAATATAAAGAGCCTTGGTGGAGCAGTGGGCTAATGCCTCCTTAAGTAACACCAGCTGCCTGCAATTAGTGCAGGTTCGAGTCTCACCAGGCTCAAGGTTGACTCAGCCTTCCATCCTTCCGAGGTAGGTAAAATGAGGACCCAGATTGTTGGGGGCAATTAAGCTGACTTTGTAATAATGCCACTTGGTGTGTGTGTGAAAGCCCTAATAAGCAGGCATATACATAGAATGAAGGCTACTGCTAAGCTTGTAAGCCGCCCTGAGTCTTCGGAGAAGGGCGGGATACAAATGGAATTAAAATATAAATAAATAAATAAATAAATAAATAAATATGTGAATGACTCCATTGTTGGCTATCTGAATTTCATTTCAGTTATGAAATTCTAACTATTTTAAGGCCGGGAAAGACTATTTCTCTTCTCCATTGCAACCTTGGATATCAGAAAGTAGAAGATAACCTGTTCTATATGATTTGCATGATAGAGATGAAACAAACTGTGGCTAGGGCTGGAGCCAAAGTGGATTGGGCTACCCATTCTTTCTATGACATTCCAATTTTCTACCCAGAAATGTTCTTTTCCATTGACACGTAGTTTCTGATATGCAAGGTTGCAAGGAAGGAGAAAAATAGTTCTTGTTAAAGGCCTGAGCAAATGTCTTCCAAAGGATGTTGAAAATAGATTGCTGTAACATTGCAAGTGGCTGTCCCAGATGAAATGTTTCTAATCCTAATCTTAATCCTATTTTTTATATCTGTCAGATATAAATATTTCTCCACATTTTTAAAAAAAACTTTTAAAAAATACCTCTCCTACAAAAGTTTTTATTTCTCTTTCTATCACTTGTGTGTGCATTTGCAGTGCTTTTCCAAGAAAAATGTTTTTGCAGTGTAATAGAAGGGAGTTGGGTTATAAGTCTTCGTTTTCAAAAATTTCATACAGGAAGGGGTTTTTTTCCTTGTTTCATTCAAGCAAATTATTTCTTAATCACTTGATTGTTTCTGAATCATATTTTTACTTTCAGAGATAAAATTAAGGGAAAAGAGAAAAAACATCATTTGCCATTCAGGTAGCTTAATACTTTTTATTCTTTTCTTTTAATAATTCCCAGTTTAAATATCTAATCCTCAGCCAAAATGCAATAGTTTCATAATGATTTCTAGATAGACTGAGGATTTCATTTTTCAGGCTGATTAATGTCAGTGAGTGAGTGTGATAGAAGAAAAGCCAAGCCCTTGGAATCAACCACACCAGGAAATATGTACAGGCTTAGACCAATTAGAAGCCTGTTATTGGCTTCTGGGCTTTGCACTTAGCTCAAGACCCATCCCTATTTGGGACACTTTGTTTACTATGGGACAATGTGAATGTACTGTTAATGCTCAACAAGGTGGTGCTGATAATGCTGGTGGTGATGGTGGTGGTGTACATCTTGAGTTGGGTTGTGCAAAGTGTTTTTAATTTACAAAATTTCAGTCTCAGGATGATCCTTTTCAAATATAAAATAGATTACACTGACCTTAGTGGC
Source organism: Vipera ursinii (assembly GCF_947247035.1). NCBI lineage: Eukaryota > Metazoa > Chordata > Lepidosauria > Squamata > Viperidae > Vipera > Vipera ursinii. Next base: position 333,601,489 of record NC_139512.1, read on the forward strand.
AATATTATGACTCTGTTCGCACCATTCTGGGCATATTCTAGGCTTGTGAGATAGCTCTGTTGTGAGTTCAAAACAAATCCTTGGAACATTGTCAAAAGAGTTGGTAATTTTTAAAAGTTGTGTTGTGTTTAAGATTACAATTGGCCAACAATTTTAGAGATACTCATAAAGAACCATATCAAACTGTGACGGAATGCATGTCCTTGTTATCTAACGTTGAACACCACCATTTATAATTCCTGCCCAATGTTTGAATAACTCATTACTCTGGCATGATTAATATTGTTACTAAATTCCTAGAATCTCCATAGGACTTGCTGTCTCCCCCAGTTCGTGGGTCTGTGAGCTTTCCCCCAAATTTTCAAGAACTGCAACTCCATTTGATGGATAACGAACTACCTCATTTTTTTCCTTCAACCTTCACATTCTCTAGAGAAAATTCTATACTTGGACAAAATAAAAAAGTAACGCATATTTTGTGGGTTATCCTCATCAAATTCAAAAATCACTACCATAATTTTAAAATGAAAGGAACAGAAGATTCAGAGATAACCCAGTGTAGCAATCATCATATGATTAGAATCCCTCTCCAGAATTCATTATTATGCCATCTAGACCAGAATTCATCTTTCATTATCATTTTTGCTATGGAGGCTTCTGTGCTTTGTAGTATCACAGATTACTGAAGCAAGATCCTCTGGGCTCAATGATATCTATTTCTAGGGAAGTAGATAAAAATGAAAACTGCAACTTCTCATATCGTTTTCCGAAGCGTAGCAAGAAAATTTACATTATGGCCATTATCACCTCAGCATAATCTTTGGAGAGACTATTAGGGCTTTCAGAGCTGAGTTGCAGAAACAGACATGGCCAAAATCTGGAAGCAATGGGACATCCCCAAATCCTCTGTCTTTTCCATGATCTACACAGTCACCAGGATTTTGTAATTCATATCCTGTAGGCTTAGATAAGATTTTGGGGTTACAATATATAATCATTCTTTTTCCTCAGCTTTATCTCCTTCACATTGGGAGAATAATATGTACATTCCTGAAGAAAGAAAAATAGGATTTAAATCTATATAGCTTGTGGCTGTTCTTTTGTTACCCCCCGTTGATAGGGCTCGCAACTTGGGCGTCCTCCTGGATTCACGGCTCAATTTTGAAGACCACATAGGAGCCGTGACCAGGGGGGCTTTTGCACAGGTTCGCCTGGTGCGCCAGTTGCGTCCCTATCTGGACCAAGATGCCCTACGCACAGTTACTCATGCGCTCGTGACCTCCCGTTTGGACTACTGTAACGCTCTCTACATGGGGCTGCCCTTGAAGACCACTCGGAGGCTTCAACTGGTGCAGAATGCGGCCGCGCGAGTTGTTATGGGGGTTTCCCGATACTCCCATGTAACACCTCTACTCCGCGAGCTGCATTGGCTTCCGGTTGCCCTCCGGGTGAAATTCAAGGTGCTGGTTATTACCTATAAAGCCCTACATGGCCTGGGTCCGGGCTATTTGAGGGAACACCTGCTGCCGGCATCAAACGCCCTTCGCCCAGTGCGCTCCCACAGGGAGGGTCTGCTCAGGGTGCCGCCGGTGAGAGATTGCCGGCGGGTGACACCCAGGGATAGGGCCTTCTCGGTGGGAGCGCCTGCCCTCTGGAACCAGCTGCCGGTGGAGCTGAGGACTGCCCCCGACCTCCGATCTTTCCGCCGGGGCCTGAAGACCTGGCTCTTTGAGCTCTCAGGCCCAGGCTGAGGAGAAATTTTTAATTGGGGTTTTAAGTATACAGGGTTAATTTAATATTTTTTAATTTGGTTTTTTAACTTTTATATGGTGGATTTTTAACTCCCTGTAAACCGCCCTGAGTCCTCAGGGAATAGGGCGGTATATAAATGTAACTAATAAATAAATAAATAAATATTATCCTATGAAAAATCCTCCTAGTTTCTTATTAACTTTTTGTTTAAATTTTGTCTTTTTGCTTCCTGCCTGGCTCTGCTCACCCATTTCAGCAAGACCAAGGATAAAAAGTAGGTTTCGATATCATAATCTCTGCCTCTCTTTCATCTAAATTCTGTTCTGCAGCTTCTTCTGTCATTAGTTAATAGTCAGAAATTGGAACAGCATCTTGCAATAAAATGCTGTTACCTTCATCACTATCAGCACAATAGGGGGTTTAGTAGATGAGAGCTCATTTGCCATATTTTTCAGAACAGAGAGGCATAACCAAGGTGAGAGGCTGATATATATCCAGTATGCTTCATTTCATTTATTCCTTATTTATTAATCAAATTTATATAGCCACCAATCTCATCAAAGGTAACTCTTGGCAGTGAACAAAAATCAATAAAAACAATAAAAAGAAAAATGTGCAATGTTAAAAAAAACCTTATTAATATATAACATAAAATAGCAATAGCACTTAGACTTATATACTGCTTCACAGTGCTTTACAGCCCTCTCTAAGTGGTTTACAGAGTCATCATATTGCCCCCAACAATCCGGGTCCTCATTTTACCAAGCTTGGAAGGATGGAAGGCTGAGTCAACCTGGAGCTGGTGAGAAGCGAACTGCCGAACTGCAAAAATAGCAAAAATACAAATGATCACCTGGGAGCCCCAGATCTGACAACAAAGCCAAGAGCCGAGGGCTTTTTGGAATAGTGATACCATGTTTCATTTGCATAATAAACTTTCATATTTATAGGACACAATAAAAAGATAAGGTATGCTTTGAAGATCATTTAGCTCCCCTTGTTTGGACACAATGAATGTGTGAGCTCTGGATTGAAATTACGCAAGTGTGATTGATCCCACTAACTGACCAAGTCACAAAAAGTACCACTTTGATTTCCAAGTCCACTCTCCTCTTAAATTTCTGTTGTTTGATTTAATTTGGTCCAATTGGCAAAATTATAAATCAATCAATCAGGCTAGAGCTTGGAAGGGATCTTGGAGGATTTCTAGTCCAACCCTCTGCTCAAGCAGGAGACCCTATATCATTTCAGACAGATGGCTGTCCAGTCTTTTCTTAAAAACCTCTAGTGATGAAGCACCACAATGTCTGAAGGCAAGCTGTTCCACTGGTTAATTGTCCTCACTGTCAGGAAGTTTCTCCTTAATTCCAGGTTGCTTCTCTCCTCGATTAGATTTCATCCATTGTTTCTTGTCTTGCCTACTGGTACTTAGGAAAATAAATTGTCCCCCTCTTCTTGGCAGCCTCTCAAATACTGGAATACTGCTATCATGTCCCCCTTTCTTTTTTTGTCTAGACTGGCCATACCCAATTCCTGCAACCGTTCTTCATATGTTATATTTATCTGACTCTCTATTCAACTTGTGCAATTACCCCTACCTGTCTGTCTATCTACATAGCTACCTGTCTACCAACCTATCTAATTTATATATGGACACATTTTATAACAAATGGATACTGGTGTTTTTTTTTAACTTTGCACAATACAGTAGCAGAGTCAGTTTCAACTGATGGACTTGTTGAATACCGGATCCTTCCAAATGCCTTTCCATTCCCAGTAATACCACGCTAGATCAAATGGCTCTTTTCCTAACATTTGACCTAGGAGGTCAATGTAGGACAATGTGATTATAGCAATGGTGATAATATTTACATACCTCCCCAAAGAGCAGTTTACAAATGTCATCATATTGCCCCCAACATTCTGGGTCATTTTACTAACCTTGGGAGGATGTAAGGCTGAATCAACTTTGAACCGATGGAATTGAACTCTAGGCTGTGGCAGAGTTTGCCTGCAATACTGCATTCTAACCACTGTGCCATCATGGCTCCTTGACTGCTCCTTTTTAATCATGATTAATTTTTCCCAGGCAAAAACCCCTTGTATACAAAGGAAGGGCCATGTGTGTCTATAAGTTTAATATGGATAGGCAACAGGTGGTAAACATTTTCTATTCTCAAGGTCACCATAAGGCAGGCCTTCTACACCCAAAGAAAGTTCAAGATAGAATATTTTTCCATCTAACCTTGCACTGTTCATTCTAACTGGCAATCGCTTTCCAGGGACAAGATCTTTCCAACCACTTTAATCTTCACTGAACTTGAGGATTTTGTTCCACTCCAAGTAGTGGCTGATTCACAAACTACCCAGAAGTGAATGAGTTATTTAGCTTAGAAACCCATGAACCAGCCCTAAGATTTAATCTCTCCCTCATCTCTGACCACAAGATAGATGACCTTTATATGACAATTTCTTCATTTCAAAATGTTTCTTGATGTTAAAAAGGCAGATTTAACTGTGAATGATTCATTTCCAAGCCATAATCAGACCCATCTGGAATTCAGGTAGAAGCCACAGTTGCCAGCCTTGTGGCTCTTTTTTCACCAAGCATAAATCCTGAGCTAAGATTAGATTTTTTAACAAAAATTTAGTATGTACATTCTAAACATCCATTTAGGAATAATGGAGCAATCTGATAAAAGCCCAGAGACCTAAAAAGCAATGGCTCCCAAACTAAGTTACTAAATCATGGAAACCTCTTCTAAGGCTATGATTTTGGACCCTGTGAGGAGAAAATAAAACGTTGCTGGGAATCTGGAATGGCTGCTATTCAACCTTTGCCAAGCTGTCTCAGGTGTTCTCATCCAATATTCATGAAGGGGATGGTATCAATTCTCCGCTAACACAGCTGGCTTCCTAACTACGCCATTCCTTTCCCCTCCGTGCTGTTATTTTTTGGTGATGTCCGAAAATGGAGGGCAACTGGGCCTGAGTTTAATGACGCAATTGTCCCAAAATGGTGTAGGAGCAGGAAATGTATCAGGAACTCTTTTCTCTGTCTCAGTAACTTCCTGCCCCAAAGTCACCTTTCAAACTTTTGTCAGTGTAATTGTGAGATACTGGTAAAGAGGTCTGATTCTGCCTTACCTGGAACAGGTAAGTAGTTGCTTTGATTTCATAATCTCTGAAAGGTTTGTAGGAGTATTTCTGCTATGAATGCGTTGAAGAGTATCTATTGGCATACAGTATTTGAGATGTCACTCTAGAACAAGCATCATAAGCAAGCATATTTGCATGGGGGAATTGCATTTTATATTATTAGAAACTGGGTGGGATACAAAGAGTATTTAAAGAGAATGATCTCCTTGACATTAGTTGATCCTGCCTGCTGTTCCAAAGAATATTACATTCTATTCCAAAATCTGTGATGCTGGATATATACTTTATCTTCAATAAAGCCCACTCATTCTGGAAAAAAATGAGTCTGATGGGCTTTTAGCTGGTATACCCTCTGATGCACAGTGTGGCTGTTTTGCCCTCATTTTTCATTCTCCCTGTGTGTAGAAGACAATGCCTGGGTGACATGTAATACAGGAGTTTTCTGAGTTTAGTTTGCATCTTTGTGACTAATTGTTGTCTGTCTATTAGCTATCACCTTCTCCATTTAGCTGATGGGAACTGAATAAGAGGACCTTCCCAGTGTGTGTACATACAGTATGTAAGAGAGGAGTTTCACTATTGCTTTTAATAGAAGTTGTCTGATAATCCTGAGATTCAAAATATCTGACTCAGGTAACAATCTTCTTTCCACCAACTGCTTTGCCTCTGGAGTCCTATCATACCTTCCATCTCCTTGTTGCTCACCCAACTGCATCCCCCCCCCTGCCACTGGCCCATCACTTCCATTGCATTCAGCCAGATGGTCCCCTTTCGTGGTTTTCTATTTCAAAGGAATATTAATGCTTAATTAATTGGTATTTCATATGCACCAGCTGGCTGCCTTAGGACAGCTCTTGAAAATTTTTAAATATACTACAGTAACAGAATCCCTGAAAACCAGTCATATCCTCCCTCTTATCCCTTATGTTAAGTTTTAGAAGACATACTTGATGTCACTTTTTTTCTATGAAACCTTGGGTTTAATTCCAGATGGCACATTTCCTTATGAAAAGCCTATTAGGTTTACTAAGTTTTCTTCCAGACATGAAGCTACGAGGAGATCCAAGTCTAAATATCAGAAATTCATTTTGTTTTCACATTTCACAGTGCCCTTGCTTTTCTCTCCCCTCTCTTCTTTACTATTCTGCTTTCCAGAGTCTAAAATCTTGCAGGGAGAGCCCAGCCCTCTTTGTCAGTTGTAAAATGACATGTATATGGGTCCCACTGCATAAAAAATAATGCACTCGGTATTATTTGGGATACTCAAGGGATACTGTACACAGAACAGTGACTTCAGGACAAACAGAACAGGTTCATTGGGGTGTGTAATTTATTTCATTGGCATTTGGATATCTGTTTTGTTTGTTTAGTTTTTCTGACATTTTAGGCAGATTAAACCTACCCAAAGGCTTTGTCAAGTGAATTGCTTAATTACCTTCAGAAATGGGCACTTTTTGGTGCATGGTTATGGAAGGTTGTTGGAGCTGCAACAATAACAACAAAAATAACAATGAAAGAAAGGGAAAGGTGGAGTTAAATGCACCTGAAGACTGCCCATACTTCCGACAGTATAAGGAAAGCAAGAGTAGGAAATCAGTCAGTCAAATCCCCTGCATAATTGCAGCAATCTACTACTATAGCATCACCAACAAATTCAGCCTCTGACTGAACAGTCTAAAAAAGGGGAAGGCAGTCTGTTCCATAGCTAAACAATTCTTACTGTTATACTTTTAGATTGTTTGTAATTATGTTATAGGCAGGTTAAAGTGTATTATGTATTTGGTTATTTATATAGTTGGTTAATGTCAGTTAGATTATGATTATTATATATTTGTAACCCTGTAATCAGCTTTGGGAAATGGGGGAGGGGGAGGGGGGTTTAGGGGTGGGTTGGGGATGGGATAATATTGTAACTTTTCAATAAAAAAAAATCTTACTGTTAAGATTTTTTTTTCAAATATCCAACAAAAATCTACTTCCCTGTAATTTAAAACCATTGTTCCATGTCTACCTTTTTTCCCAGCAAGGTTGCCATGGATTATGTGGGCTATGGCCAACATAGAAGAGAGCATACTGGGGAAGCCTCACTTAAAATAATTATCAAACAAAACCTTCCTTCCTTCCTTCCTTCCTTCCTTCCTTCCTTCCTTCCTTCCTTCCTTCCTTCCTTCCTTCCTTCTTTCCTTCCCCAGTCAATTCCATAGCTTTCCTAATTTGGCTGACAACTAGAATTGTCTGTTTTCCAAAAGCATTAGCCCTGTTTTCCATCCCCAGAATTAATGTTGTTTATGTTTATGTTTATTGGACTTATATACTGCCCTTCTCCCGTAGGACTCAGGGCGGTTCACAAGGTATTTAAAATAACAATACAAATTACAAAAGTTAAGAACAATTAAAATAATTAAATTTAGTCCTTGAATAAAATATAAAACATAAAACCCCTGTTAAACTCCCCAGCTAAAACATCTATTACTTTGAGGGGGGGCATTTTTGGAGTTTGTAAGAGTTAAAGAACAAACCAAGTACCTTATGCCTTAAAATCTCCTCAAATCATCCTCAAATAAATTTGAATCTTGGCCTCCCCCCATCTTTGGAATATGATAACTGACATCAAAGAAAGTGTGCTGAGTGATCTTCAGCCCAACAGAAGATTGAAGTAGAAGATGGCTTTAAGGTATTATAGTCCATGTTGCCTAAGATTGCAGATTCTGCTGTAGTAAGGGGGAAAATAGGTGACAGATCTATAAGCATGTAGCATAACAGCATTTGTGGATCCCTACATACAGTATTTCAAGAAATCAAAATGCAGATGATGCAGAGCTGGAAAACAAAAAGGTCCAATAGAAGATAATATAAATAATTCATGATTGAACTGTGGAGTCACAGTGAACTCTGAGCTTGATTGTTTGTAGATATTTTATTACTCAACTAGGTAATATCATCAATGGCATTGTAAATAGGGTTTGTTCCTTGTTCATATAGTTAACTACCAAGGAGAAAAACCACACCGCCACCAACATAGGCAGGGCAAGCTATTCTATATAAACAAGGAACAAACCCCACACTCTCTGTCACTGAAGATGTTACCTAATTATGTAACATCTGTAAGCAAAAAAAAAACCTAGCTCAGAGAACACTGAGGATTCCACAATGGCTAAAGGGCAGGAAAATTCATGCCAATACAATTTGAATAATGGCAGTCCATTTGAAGCTCTGGGTATGGACATGGCATATATGTGAAATAGTTACTATTTCCATTAAATGCATTTCATGCTTAGAGAACAGCCATTGTGTTTCTGGGTTGGATAAAAACCCCTCACCAAGAATCAAATATGTTTATATTTTCTTGATTCAACTTTTCACTGGTTCATCCTAAACTACAACAAATTCTAAGTAGGAGTAATGCATTTACTCATATTTTTCTCTTGTTTCCTTTCTCTCACTATTTCCTATATTTGTCTTGTCTCCTCAGTTTGTTTCTCAGCTGCTTCTTGGAGAAGGAACCTCTCTCTTTTGCTTATGTTCTGAGATAACATAATGTTGTTCATAATGTATCTACTTTGCTTGCAGAGCTGGGAGAGGAGTCTTTTCAGCCATGAAGTTGGGCAAAACACGTCCCTCAAAAGATGATCATCACAGAAAGCAAGGTATGCATATGCACGCCACCTAAACTTCAATCAAATCAGTGAATTACTACAATCTTGTTGTACCCTGAGACTACAAATTAGCAGTTTCAGACTAAGTGCAAAAGATAGGTACCTCTTTGAATTCAAATAACTCTCTCTGCCTTCATTTTGTCCTAGGAAAGCCAATTTCCTGTATTTACTTGTTTATAGATAGATTGATTGGTTGGTTGATTGCTTGGTTGATTTACAACACACACACACACACACACACACACACAGAGAGAGAGAGAGAGAGAGAGAGAGAGAGAGAGAGAGAGAGAGAGAGAGAGAGAGAGAGAGAGAGAGAGAGAGAGTCTCTTGCATCCAAAAGAGATTTGGGGCAGGGAACAATGAAACCCTACATAAACAAGAAAAAAATGCAACTTTTAATGATCAGCCTCCCTACAGTAAAGAATCAAAAACTTTAGAGGGGCTCAATATTTTAAACTTCCCTAAGAGTCAAAACACTATTTTGTTTAGTTTACAAAATGCCAATAAGATAGGAGCTATCTGTCCTTCCAAGAGAGAGTGTTCTATAGAATTGAACTGCTACTGAGAAAGTCAGTGGCATGGTCCAGACTTATGTATCTTTTGAGGTGAGAAGATGCTTCTACCATAGATATCAAAACTTCAGTTCATGATGACATATCCTGCTGTCTCTACACTTCTCTGAGAATGTGATGCAAATAGCTTTGATTAAACAAAATAATCTAGATCACCTTATCCTAACTTGGAATCCTCCAGAAGAATGAATTTTCACCCATTGCCTTGCTAGCTAGACAACTGGGGGAGCTGAAACTCACCAGTTTGGAGAAATACTCATCCAGGAGCTTTTAATAGTGCCAGTTCTAAATGACTAGATCACAACTCACATACTTCTTTAGGTTTCTCTCACCTTTCTTGAAAGGATGCCCAGAGTTAAAGTTTTGTGATAGTCACTCAAATGTTTTAATTATGACTTGTCTTTCCTGGGCAGATCAACCAGCTATCTTGGAAGCAGAAGATCTGGACCGTAAAGCAATAAGGCTTGGAGGTGGCCTGGATCCAGATACCATCTCCCTGGCATCAGTAACAGCTGTGACCACCAATGTGTCTAATAAGAGGTGAGTACAAGACAACTCAAAAAATGGAGATTGGGTCTACATATGTCAGGGTGTAAAAAAGATGTGAGAAAGAATGAGAAATGTGGCCTTTAACATTAGAGGAAAATATTAACCTATTAAAATGTATTATTTATTTCTATCCTGCCTTTATTAACAAATAACTGCATTTTATAACCTTTTGCTTGGGGTTCAAAGTGACTCATCAGACTTTTTGCTCCTTCTGGATGGAGTTAGGATTTTTGCCTGGTTTATCCATAATGCTAAACTATAAGCCTGCATTTGCATCTCACAATAGATAGATTTACAGGTTGTGCTATCCCACAAAGAAGCCAGCTACACATTGTATAAAATATACACAAAGGGCTAAATGTTATATTCTTATTTATTATGTCATTGTTATTATCTTTCACTATTATCATGGTCTTTTTAAGATCCAAGCCAGATATTAAAATGGAGCCCAGCGCAGGAAGACCAATGGATTACCAGGTGAGATGCTTCCAGACTCTCATTTATGCTATGCAAGTAATATTTGGAGTCCACTGTCTCCACCACCACAATCCTTCTCCAATCAGCATGAATATCTATTCACCCTTATTGCCACCTTTCACAAACTGGTATGCTTCATGGCATCTTACAGGCTCCTGAGCAAGCATGTCCCAAAGCAGGAATTGTTGAAGGCACATGGGGGGAGGGAGTGATATTAGTGCAATTAGTACAACTCAGAAGCAGGTTGTGCTATTGCAGCATGCTTAACCCATGCTTAGTAGATCTGTGCTTGATTGAATCAATGCAACTGCTTTGGTTCACACAACATTCTGAAGCATAAACTTGCTAACCACAATTTAGCATAGTATGTTGTGTGAAGCAGTTATATTCTCCATCCTGCTTCTAGCTGATGGAGCAGGATTACTTAATAACAGAGATCCCCTTTCAATCAGAATAGAGCTGGAAGGAACCTTAAAGGTCTTCTAGTCTAATCCTCTGCTCAAGCAGGAGACCCTTCTATACCATTTCAGACAGGTGGTTGTCCAGTCTTTTCTTAAAAACCTCCAGTGTTGAAGCACCTACAACCTCTTAAGATGTTGCAAATTGACAAGCCTTTCTGGCTTTTGCACAGCACCCATAGGTAGCATGTAGCTCCTTTTAGGAAGGAAATGAGAAGAAGGAAATTAGAAGGAAGATGATGGATCTTTGGGAATGAATCTAACTATGTGTTTCTTTTTCTTCTCTCACCAGGTCAGCATCACAGTTATTGAAGCACGGCAGCTGGTGGGGCTCAACATGGATCCTGTGGTGTGTGTGGAAGTGGGAGATGAGAAGAAGTACACATCCATGAAGGAATCAACTAATTGCCCCTACTATAATGAGGTTAGCTTGCTACTTGTAACAACTGACCTGTCAATTCCTTCTTGATGGATATTCAGGTTAGAAAAAAACCTCCAGCAAATATGGAAAAAAGAGGTTCCTCCTAGCTATCAATGAGGCTTGGGAAATGATTTCTGCAGGAGGGCTGAAGCATTGCCTATCTTCATAGGCAAGTGGAGAAATTCCCACCAAGAACTCAGAATATTAAAAAGAGGTGAACTGGAGCATCTTTGTCAGTACTTAGAAAAAAAATCCTGATATAAGCTTGTTTAGTATTTAGGTCAGCAAATTGATTGGTGGAAAGGAAGTGCAGGACCATTGTCCCAAAGATGCTTTTTCACGAGGCAACTGGACTTTCTTGTTTTTCTTTGAAGATGTTTCGCTTCTCATCCAAGAAGCTTCTTCAGCTTCTGAGAGTTGAAGAAGCTTCTTGGATGAGAAGTGAAACATCTTCAAAGAAAAACAAGAAAGTCCAGTTGCCTCATGAAAAAACATCTTTGGAATAACTATGACCTGGATGACTGAGAATCTCCCTAGACAGCAGGACCATTGGATATAATAATGGCTATATTGTTTATCACTGGAGAAGAGCCTCATGCTGGGAAAGGTTGAGGGCAAGAGAAGAAAGGGACGACAGAGAATGAGGTGGCTGGATGGAGTCACTGAAGCAGTAGGCGTGAGCTTAAATGGACTCCAGAAGATGGTAGAGGACAGGAAGGCCTGGAGGAACGTTGTCCATGGGGTCGCGAAGGGTCGGACACGACTTCACAGCTAACAACAAATAACAACAACAACATCATATTGTTTATCATGTAATCAGGGCTAATGTTTCTGCTCTTCCTATTTACTGTATTACAGGTGGCAGATTAGGCCAGGGCTGGACCTTTGTCTTAATTCCTGCCTCATAAACACCACCTTTTTATCTACATTAGCAATTTTTATTTCAAAATATGAAAACTACATGGCATTGCATTTCCAACATAATGCCTGGGCTCAGTATGTCCAAAGGCACTCCTCTCTCTTTCTAAACATTCTTAGAAAATAAAAATAATGGGGATGAGGGGTGGGGGTTATACTGCAACATTTAGTCTGGAAATAGTGAATGCTCATCCACCTAGAGCAGGGGTAGGCAACCTCGGCTCTTTTATGACTCATGGACTTCAACTCCCAGAATTCCTGAGTCAGCATAGCTGACTCAGGAATTCTGGGAGTTGAAGTCCATGAGTCATAAAAGAGCCGAGGTTGCCTACCCCTGACCTAGAGTAATTTACAAAATAAAGTAGAGTAATTTACAAAATAAAGTAGAGTAATTTACAAAATAAAGTAGAGTAATTTACAAAATAAAGTATGATTCCATTAGCCAAATAGTAAAATTGTTTTCATTCAATTTTGATTCTCAGGTTATGATTATATTAACATGCTTTTTCATTGCTTAGAACCGGGGTCTTCATACTTGGTGCTTTTATGAATTGTGGACTTCAACTTACAGAATTCCTCAGCCAGTGTGCCTGGCTGAGGAATTCTGGGAGTTGAAGTCCACATGTCATAAAAGGGCCAAGTTTGAAGACCCTTGGCTTAGAAGTACCACAAATGTTTATTTAGCCTTACCATTCTTCTCCAGTCTCAAAGGTGCTTTTTCAAAAAGCAACTGGACTGTTTTTTCCTTGAGGAAGAAGAAGAAAACATTTCACTTTTCATTCAAAAGCTTCATCAGTTCTGATGGTGGGGGGTGGGGATGGAAGGATAGGTTCTGTTGAGAAAAGGAAAAAAATAATCCAGTTGCTTTTTGAAAAGCCACCTTTGAGACAACTATGGCCTGGAAAACTGAGAATCTCCACAGACGTTTTTCCGCAGGGTTCTGAGGAAAACCCTGGGGCTGCTTTGACATAGGGAATATTTATGTCTTTCTCAAATTAGCATCCTATCCCTAGATTTGTTTTACCAGTGCTCCTAGTCTGCCTAAGGGCAAAATTAAATATTGGATGGCCATATTTTTTTAGACAATCAAACTGTAATGAAATATGTCTGGAGAAAACAAAATGACTTACTATTTTCATTTTATTCTTTATTACTGATCGTTTCACTATAAAGGACCTTGGTAACCCTTTTATCTCTCTCTCTCTTTTTCTGTTTCAGTATTTTGTCTTTGACTTTCATATTCCCCCAGATGTCATGTTTGATAAAATCATCAAATTATCGGTGAGCAATGTTTACCTCTCAGTTCACTTTCTCAGTTGGCACAGTCCCTGAAGCATGACTGAAGAAGAAAGTATTCCCATCTTGAAAGTTGGTAACCTGAAATTCAGTTAGAGTTGATATGGATAAATAATGGGGAACGTAGCTCTCATTTGAGCTGAGCTTGGAACCTGATGACTTCATATTCAACCATGGTGGTGAAGTGGTTAGAATGCAGTATTGCAGGCACACTCTGCCCATAGCCAGGAATTCGATCCTTACCAGTTCAAGATTGACCCGGGCCTTTCATCCTTCTGAAGTCGATAAAATGAGGACCCAAATTGTTGAGGGGCAATATGCTGACGTTGTAAACTGCTCAGAGAATGATGTAAATCACTATGGAGCAGTATATAAGTCTAAGTGTTATTGCTATCCATCTCACTTTGTTGGCACCAATGTAAATATAGTTTGCCATTGCCTCTTATTGGTGTTGATTTTCAGTTTACATTAATGTTTATCTATTTATCTATTTAGAATTACATTTTTGACAGCACAGCTGTCTTGAAAAGTTAGTAGAACTAGCAATCTGAAATTATTGCACTCAAATGACAAATCTTTTCAGTAAGATGTGTGCAGTTGCAGCATCTTTGCTTCTCTCCTGAGATTAGCAAAAAGACAATAACTGATAAACAAGCAGAGGGAAATGTGACCCTTAGAGAAATGTGAGCTTTTCCTTAATTTGAACAATTTAATAATAATTATCTTTTTGGTAGCCTGCAATACATGCAGCTTTAGGCTCATTAGCACTTCACCTGCTGAAATACAGCTTTATATTGACATTAACATGATTGTATTTTAATGTCTCTTATATTTCTCAAATGTGTATACTTCATTTTATATTATTTATTTACTTATGGAATAGAATACTAATGGAATAGAACAGAATAGAATGGAGTGGAACAGAACATAAAGGAACAGAACAGAATAGAGTAGAATCAGCATTCAGTCAATTAATTAAAATAGAGGGAAAATTTGTGTGTGGGGGGGAGAAAATAGCAATAGCAGACTTAAATACTGCTTCACATTGCTTTACAATCCTCTCTAATGGGTTTACACAGTCAGCATATTGCCCCCCAACAATCTGGGTCCTCATTTTACCGACCTCAGGCTGAGTCCACCTTGAGCTGGAGAGATTCGAACTGCCAAACTGCTGGCAGCCGGCAGTTAGCAGAAGTAGCTTGCAGGACTGCATTCTAACCACTGTGCCACCATGGCTCTATATAATCCCAACCACTGCAATCTTATTTAGTCACATGACTTTGTTGTTCTGTAAAACAGAGACTAAAATTTTACAGTCCCTCTTTTAAGTACCGTATGTTAAATAGTGTAAAAATTCCATTTAAGAGATACTCAGATGCTCAGAAAAATAAGAAAGGTCTTTGCTTTAGAGGGATGGTGCCTTGAGGTGGAGGCAGAAAAATCTCCTTGGGGAGAACATTCCGTAGGCATTCTGGTGGTGGCAGCTAAATCCAAGGCAGGTTTTTTGGCCATCCTGTGGTCCTCTGTGCCTGAAATTACCTTTGTTTTGTTAAACTGTAGGTGATTCACTCCAAGAACTTACTGCGCAGTGGAACCTTGGTGGGGTCTTTCAAAATGGATGTGGGAACCGTTTACACTCAGCCAGGTGTGTAATGGAAAATAATATTTTGTGGAGGAAAGAGCTGTGTAAGAGAAAGCCTCCTGCTTTTTCTGGTCTTGGAAATTTTGCTTGAGAGGCACTTTATATCAAGAACTCATTTCCATGCAGTTTCCCAGGTCTGTATTCCAGGAGCTATGAAATATCCAGTTTCTACTGACAGCAGAATTAGATCCACCCATGTCTAATGTAGCCTTTCATCAATGTCCCAGCTGGTTGTCAGACCACAGCAAAAGTGTAATTCTTGTGGCCTCCCTTCTCCTCCAGCATGGCCATGGGATTCTCAGAAGCATTGCTTTCCGCTTTTTAAATGTTTATTCTAGTTTATATGTTCATCCAAACACAGTAGATTATATTTAATTAGTCAATAGTTTTGGACTATTGGAGGAAACCACATTCATAAGATGGAATATAAGACTAGATTAAAAAATAATGTCATTCTGCAAATGCTGCTGTGCTCAGACAGGAATGTTTGAAGCCAATGTACTTTCTTCCCCTTTCCTTGCAGAGCATCAATTCTACCACAAGTGGGCCATCTTGTCTGACCCGGAGGATATCACGGCTGGGCTGAAAGGCTACGTGAAGGTTGACATCGCAGTGGTGGGCAAAGGAGATAATATTAAGACTCCACACAAAGCTAATGAGACAGATGAGGATGATATCGAAGGGTGAGAAGTAGGAGTTGCGGGGCAGGGTTGGGTTTCCCCCCATGTTATTGTGAGAAGTTTTATATCCAGATATATTTTATTCTTTATACTGTTTCCATCTTCCCTTAAAATATTAACAGAATCCACAATGGCCTGAGAATCAGTGTCTCCACTAGATAATTAACAGTCAAGCTGAAACTAAGTTAATCAACTGAAATTAGCACACTTCCTCAAACTCCAACTAAGTTACTCAGACCTAATCCACAAATCAAAGGATAAGGTCTGCAAACACAGAGTTAATTAAATTAGGTCTCACAGAGGAACTGCATGTTCACAAGAATAAGCCTACACACACACACAGAGAGAGAAACACACACTTCAAATGCCACCCTAGAAACAGCAGGTAGACACTTCACCTTGGACAAGCTCCCCCTATAAAAATCTGCTGCTGTATACTGTTTCTCTGCAGACTGCCAGTAAAGGCAAACTGTTTTGCTTTTAGGAATAAATATTTCTTCTTTCCTAAATTATTCTTCTGACATTATCAGTCATAGTTTCTTTCAGGGCAACTTTGAACCTGGTTCTGCATCTGTTTGCTGTTTGAAAACTTAGAGAAGGAAAAATGCTCACCTTGTCTCTCCTCAAAATTACCACACACACACACACACACACACACACACAAACACACACACACACACACACACACACACACACAAACTGGTCTATTGGCTTCATCTTTTCTAGGGTACTCTTGGCCAAGAAAGCCACCCTTCATTTGTAATGTTTGTTCTTTGCTATTTTTTTGCACTTTCAATCTCAAATGTCATATCTCGACTCTGCAGTTGTGGATTAGTTTACTTATGGTTTGTTTTTTTACTTATTTTTCTGTTTGTTTATATGATTTATATGGCCATCCAGCTCATGCTGGTGAAAAAGTGGACAGATTTTCACAAATAACCTTAAATTTAAAAGACAGACAGACAGAGAGAGAGAGACCTGGGCAAATCTGTAGTATGAAAATATTACTTTTAAGGCCCTGAGAAAAAGATCTGTTTCCTGCCCTTTTGACACTGAGATAGCAAAGAAAACCTCCCAAGATTGCAAACAAAGGAGCAAAATCTAACTAGGTTGAAGCGTAAGAGATATTCCTTCATGTCCTCTATGTAAGTTTTTTTTTTCCTCTAGCGTAGGGGGGGGGGCATCCTTTTTGTAGCTGAGAATGATACCATCACCACTACCAATCATCATTACTAAAATTTTAGCCATGACAAAACGATAAGGAGATACTATGACATCATGAGGAGACATAAGGTGGGCTTACTATTTTATTTCCCTTTTTTGTTTCAGGGAGAATTTTGAAGTTTTAGAGATGCAGGTAGTACTCAACTTACAACAGTTCATTTAGCCACTGTTTGTAGATACAATGCCACTGAAAAAAATGACTTATGACCACTTTTCACACTTACTACTGTTGTAGCATCCATGGTCCTATGATCAAAATTCAGACACATGGCAACTGACTCATATTTATAATGGTTGCCGTGTCCCGGGGTCAGGTGATCACCTTTCGTGACTTTCTGAGAAGCAAAGTCAATGGGGAAGTCAGATTCACTTAACAACTCAAGAACTGCAGTGATTCACTTAAGAACTGTGGCTAGAAAGGTTGTAAAATGGGGCAGAGTTCACTTAACAATTGTCTTACTTAGCAACAGAAATTCTGGGCTCAGCTGTGGTCGTAAGTCGAGGACGACCTGTACAATAAGAACTGTTAGAAGCTTAATACTTTAAAAAAAATCTTCACCAAAATTCCTAAAGGACCTTCGCTCCTTCCGGCGCGATCTAAAAACGTATTTATTTGAGCAATCTGACCTGGTTTGATGGGTTAGGGCTGGGGTTTTATTGTTTTAAATTTGGGCATTATATTTAATCATTTTTAACTTTTGTATTCTGTTTTTATATTTATTGCCCTGTACACCGCCCTGAGTCCTTCAGGAGAAGGGCGGTATAAAAATATAATATATATAAATATATAAATATAAAAAACCTTGATTAACTGGTACTGCAATATAATCAAAGGGGATCATGCTAATGTTTTCCAACAATTTACCACTGAATTTTAGCAGTATGAGCTGGAAGAACACCACGATTATCAAAAAAAGAACCAAGGCAAGATGTAGCCCATGAGTTACCTTTCCTGTTCTTACACACTTTTGCTCTGTGGTATATAGTTTGCCCATCTTGACTCACATCCACTTCTAATGACACTTCTAATGCCACATTACACTTTTCCTCCAGTTCCTAGACCACCTGAAGCACTGCTTTGAGTATAATTAGTGTTCTTCATTAATCCTTGATTTACTGTGTCTTGCAGGAACCTACTGCTTCCAGATGGAGTTCCTTCAGAAAGGCAATGGGCTCGCTTCTATATTAAGATTTATCGGGCAGAGGGGCTTCCACGCATGAACACTAGCATCATGGCCAATGTGAAAAAAGCTCTCATTGGGGAAAACAAAGACCTGGTGGATCCTTACGCACAGGTGTTTTTTGCTGGACAGAAGGTATGTGATATCCAGTGAGATCTTGATGGATCAGGTCTGACAACCATTCATGTTTATTTTATATAAGTGTGATAAATAAATAAAGTATGTATAAATTTGTGAAATTTATAAATAGGTTTATGTTATCCTAGCATAGGAACTGGCATTTTTAGTAGGGACTCAGATCATTAGTCAGAAGTTTAATTTAGTCCAAGTACCTTAGTGCAGCTTTTCCTAACCTGATACTCTCCAGATACATTTAACAGAGATCATGCTGACTGAAGTGTTATGACAATTGACCTGACACAAACTAATCACACCGTTGTGAAAGACAGATTTCAATTTAGCTCCAAATATGTTTTCAGCATTTGAATATGTGAAATAATTTGCTTCTAAGGTATTAAAAGAATACGAGGGAATCTACATGTGCATTTTCCCAAGATATAGTAATGATAGTCATACAGAGCCTTCTTGTTCGGAGATGCCATATCGCTTCATACTGATCTAGGAAGAGCAGCAATAAGGAAAAGTTAAAAATATGGACGCCCTAATCTATCAGGTTCTAAAATTATTTCAATCTTATGTCCATGGCCCAGGGGAAAACTTCTGTCCAGAAGAGCAGCTATGAACCTGTTTGGAATGAGCAGATAGTTTTCACAGAGATGTTTCCCCCTCTCTGCAAAAGGATCAAGGTCCAGATCCGAGATTCTGACAAGGTCAATGATGTGGCTATTGGAACCCATTTCATCGATCTGAGGAAGATCTCCAATGAAGGAGACAAAGGTAGGGAGGATGCAGAAATTCTGTCTTCAGACACCTTTATTTTTTGCCCACTTAATGGGTTTTGTTCCTATTCTTCATTTTATGGCAAGTTGTCCCCAAATCTAGTTACATTTTTCTGTTTACAACAAAGGTACACAAATGTCTTATAATGGAATGCATTTTAAAAAAAGACTTAAAACTTCAGTGGGTTTGGCCACCATGACTTCCTCACCCTATATCCCTCAATGATAATATCCTGGCAACGTATCTCTTCTGACAACATTCCCTTGTCCAGCTGTACTGCCTTCAAAAAGATCACATGAAGTGTTAATACCACTTTATAATGCCTCGGCAAGACCACACTTGGAATATTGCATCCAGTTTTGGTTGCCACAATATAAAAAGATGTTGAGATCCTAGAAAGAGTACAGAGAAAAGCAACAAAATGATTAGGGGACTGGAGGCTAAAATATGAAGAACAGTTGGAGGAATTGAGTGTGTCTAGCTTAATGAAAAGAAGGACTGGGGGATGACATGAAAGCAGTGTTCCTATAACTAAGGGGCTGCCACAAAGAAGAGTTGATCAACCTATTCTCCAAAGTACCTGAAGGGAGGACAAGAAGCAATGGATGGAAACTAATCAAGGAGAGAACCAATTTGGAGCTAAAGAGAAATCTCCAGACAGTTAGAACAATTAATAAATGGAACGACTTGCCTCCAGAAATTGTGGGGGCTCACCAACACTGGAGGTTTTTAAGAAGAGATTAAACAACCATTTCTCTGAAATGATATAGAGTTTCCTGCTTGAGCAAGGTTTGGACTAGAAGACCTCCAAATCCCGTCCAACTCTGTTATTCTGTTATGCTATTATTATGAGGTATATATGCCTAGACAATATCATCTCCATTGCTACAATTGCAACTTCATCTCAGGCCTACTTGCATCTTCAACAATCAGCAGTGGAAAAGAAATGAAACTACTAGGCTTAAAACATTGGAAATAAATAGTAAATGATAGGTGTGAGCATAACATCAACAGAAATTACCAGACCAGGTTTCCAGTTTGCCACGCAGCTGCTATGGATGGCTGGGAGACTTGCTCTCTCTCCCCTGTCCAGTTTCACATTGCTGGGGGCCCCTGAAAAGGGCCAAAAGTCACCCCAAAGAGGTGACCAGCAAGGAGGGGCGCTCGCTGGATCACGGGAGAGCCACAACTCTCCCATTAGACCTGGCGATCCCTCCAAACCGGTGGATGAAAGGAACGGCCATTATGGCTCGTCCCTAGGTTGTGAACAGCCGAAGTCACATTTTCCACCAGGAGACTCTTAAAGCAGCACGGAAGAGACTGGGTGAGATCTATCTCTTTTACACCCTAATTATTTTCTGTACCTCCTTAAACTGCTGAGCATTCTCCCCCCTGCAGTGAGGGAAGGGGGACTTTGGCCCTCCCTCCAGAAAGAGTGGCGAATAAGTACCTAGGGGTGTTTAAAACATTGAAAAAGTAACTGAATCCCAATTGGAACATTATTTTTCAAAGCATGTCGACTGAAAGATCTTTTACTCTTAATTTTTCATTATCTACTTCTGCTGGAAATCTGGGTTTTTTCTTTTATATATAAAACTATATATATATATATATATATATATATATATATATATATATATATATATATATATATATATATATATATATATGTATATATATATATATATATATATACATATATACATATATATATATATATATATATATATATATATATATACATATATATATATATATATATATATATATATATATATATATATATATATATATATATGTATATATGTATATATATATATATATATAACTGAAAATATTAAAATAACTTTGGGACTCAAAGGGAAACTTTAAAAGGGGCCTGGCTGACTGCCCAGGGAAATAGATAAGATACCTAACCTTGAGAATTTTGAAACAACAGCTGTGAAAGGCTCTGTGTTCCCTACCTAGAAAAAAAACTTTTTCTCTCTTTTGGATTTTCTAAGTGTAAAGCCTTTAGTCTAAAATACCAATATGGAAGAAGACCAGGAACAAAATTTCCTCATGGATGAAGATCAACAAATTATCTCTATATTGAAAATACTAATTCAAACTCTTACCACAACCAATGAAATACTAAGAGGCTATAGGAAGGAACAGGAAGACAGCCCAGGTATGAAAGCCTACACTTTGACTACAACTAAAGAACCATCTATATAAAATACAATAGAAAAAATGAAACATTCAAATACTATGACAGAAGAATCTACTATTCAACAAATATTGACATTTGAAAATCCAGAAAAGACATCGACAACTTGGAAAAAGGAAAAGGCACACAGAACGCTGTTACCTTCCCACCATAGTGGTCCCTATTTTTCTACTTGCATTTTTTATGTGCTTTCGAAATGCTAGGTAGGCAGAAGCTGGGATGAGTAACAGGCACTCACTCTGCTACGTGGCACTCAGGATTCAATCCGCCAAACTGCCGACCTTCTGATTGACAAGCTCAGTGTCCTAACCCACTGAGCCACCGTGTCCCTCTCAAAAACATAGTGACTGGATGGTTTTGCCAATATCAATTAATATACATGATATTACAAGGAGACTGGTTCGATGACCCAAAAACAAGGACATGGAAGATGATTTGGCAAAGGAAAAAAGCCAGAATAAGACTCAAGAAGAATGGAGTTTCGACCATCTTATTGAAATCCAAAACAGAATGTACTTAAATAGATAAGATGTGCATGTTGAACACAAGACGTTGTTATGAACTGAGATAAAGAAAAAAAATGGTCATTAAAATTTAGCAGTATAAATACTAATAGCTAATTTGAATATTGATTTGTGCATAAAGGTCATGTAAAGGTGAATAATGTAGATAAGCTAAAAACTTATTATTGAAAGTAATAAATAGGTCTATATGGAACGTTAAAAATGAAAATTATTGGTTTAAGCAAGAGATAGCAGACACAAAGAGGAAGAGAGGAAGCATTAAATACTGAAATAAAAAGAAATTTTGATTACTATTTTAAAAAAACTAGCAAAAAGGAAGGATATCATATTGTATTCTCAATTTGTTGACATAAAGGGTGAGAAGTTAAGCAGACTGGATGTCTATTTCAAATGTTAGATTTTGTGAGGAATGGTGAGAGATGAATTGGGAGTATATTAAAAATTTTGGGAATGATTAATATCAAATATTAAATCTAAATGTTAGTGGAAATTAAAATTGAAAAATATATTAGGTCATTGATTGTTTAAAAGATTGTATCTTAAAACAACTAGAATATGTGTAAACTAAATATGGATATATGTAAGAAAGTTATTTTTATGTGATTGATAAGATAAAACTTGTCTTTTAATTTACAAATAGACAGTATATATGAAGGGAAAAAGAGCAAATGTTTATGGTAGCAATCTGAAATCTGTACTAATGATATCTATTACTACTACTCAGTCACCACGTTGCTTTTCAAATGTGTGAATGTAATATTAGAAAATTAATAAAATTTGCAAAAAAAAAAAAAAAGAAAGAAAGAAATTACCAGACCTCTGTTGAAACCCAGAAGAAGAAAAGGTAGCAAAGGCTAGAGGAAACAATATGGAGGAAGATAGATAGTTATTTTATTTATTTTTATTTTAATTCCATTTATATCCTGCCCTTCTCCGAAGACTCAGGGCGGCTTACAAGCTTAGCAGTAGCCTTCATTCTATGTATATGCCTGCTTATTAGGGCTTTCACACACACCACAGCGGCATTATTACAAAGTCAGCTTAATTGCCCCCAACAATCTGGGTCCTCATTTTACCTACCTTGGAAGGATGGAAGGCTGAGTCAACCTTGAGCCTGGTGGGATGTGAACCTGCACTAATTGCAGGCAGCTGGTGTTACTTAAAGAGGCATTAGCCCACTGCTCCACCAAGACTTACTAGACATTAGTATCTAATACAGTATAACAGGACTATTCTGGCAACATGTGTTGCAAATGAACCAACTTAATTGTTAAAAGCTGTTTCAATATGAGCATTTATCCAATTATTTTGATCTCTACAAGGTTTCTTGCCCACATTCGGCCCTGCCTGGGTAAACATGTATGGGTCCACCCGCAACTATACTCTGATGGATGAGCACCAGGACTTGAATGAAGGCCTGGGTGAAGGGGTTTCCTTCCGAGCCCGTCTGCTTCTTGGTCTAGCAGTAGAGATCTTGGATACCAGCAACCCTGACATCACCAGTTCCACAGAAGTTCAAGCTGAATTAGCAACTCCTGTCACTGATGTATGTTTCCTATGCTGTAATAACTATAGTATCTTATGTTGTCAGTATTATCACACAATCAAATTTACTGGGGAAGCCTCGTTTCCATGGACTTTAATCCATTCTTTATTGCAAATAGCTCTGTTTTTCAGTGTGAACCAAGAGCTGTCATATTGAGGAAGACCTAAGAAAACAATAGAGTTGTGTTTCGGCAATATGGCCAAGAGGTGCTGTATGTCTGGAGTTCTAGGTTTGATTCATCTGAATGCACAAACCTAAACTCAGTTCCGAGTTAGTCATAGTTGGTTTTAAAAAGCCAAAACAATTCATTACTAAATTGCATGCTTTGTGTGTACAAAATCTCTGGTACATTCCCATAAATAAGTAAAAAGCTTACTAGGTAATCTTTAGGAGTTGGTGAACTCCTCTAAAATGTTGAGAATTGTTATGGATACTCTTATAAACTGCCTGTTCAGTAAGAATTTGTTTCTTCACAATATGTCTCCCATGTCTCCCTGTTTCAAGAAAACTGGTGGGCATCAAAGGGATTATTTGCAGACATATTGCCGTCCCTGGTACCATGTTTTTACCTATGACATTGACCAATGATCTAAATTAATATGTCACAACTCATTTTCATAGGTTGAAATCCTTCACTATATTTATAAAACCTGCTGTGTTTATATTCCACCCCACACCACAGAGCTGCACAGGCAAGATGGAGGAGTTTTTCCTCTTTGGATCCTTCCTGGAGGCTACCATGATTGACAGGAAGAATGGAGACAAGCCAACCAATTTTGAGGTCACAATAGGTTTGTGAAGGAATTTTGTTAAGTATGGGATGTGGCTTTAGGAGGGAGATTTGCTTTCTGTGATACCATACAAGCAGAACTGAAAGTATGAAATGGCTTTTTCACGAATCTGAACAAGAAGGATGAACTTGCATAATTGTTTCAGTCTGGAAAATGCTTTTTCACTATGAAAAATTGTTGAATTCCTAAACTCCTGAAAATGATTGCAAATTTATAGTTAGATTTCATTTTGTAGGTATTCTAAAATTCTGCAAATAGAATTGATTAAAGATGTCTATGTTTAATATACTATAGTTACTATGCAACACAAAATCAAATGTTTCTATCTGACCTTCAATAGACAGAACTTAAGGACACATACTTGTATGTGTACTTTTTTCCCAATGACAACCCCTTAATAAGAATTGCCATCTACAAGGAAGTGTGCTTAGGACAGAGCGTACTATATTCTTTTTGCATTTTAAACTTTACATTGGTTATATTTCTAGTAAGTTAAACATCCACAACTCTGTTCATTTTATTATATTATTTTAACCCTTCAGTATTGTTTGAATTTTTTCATGTATTCTTCTTCCCATAAATATATTTCTGGATGAAACTGTGGCTTATAAAATAGGTAAAATGAAAAGTCCTCACTGACTCTCTCACTCATCAAGCTATACTTCAACTTTAGTTACTATTTTTTTCAAATATTAAAACAGGATCATTGGTAGAGAGAAATATTTGACTAAAATATGCATATTGATATAAATGGTTTAAAATGACATATCAAGATGTCAGGGTTTCAAATACAAATTTGTACCATGATTTCAGTAACATTGCTTCAGGGTGGTCTGTGGTGGCGGCGATGATGATGGTGGTGGTGGTTCTTGATATAGGATACAGATATGATTCTGATGTGTGATGAATTGTATAGGTGATTTTGAAACTTGCCGTCACCATGACTGTTCACATTATTTTTTGTCTGAGTTTTTTTGTGATTTATATTTCAATCCTTCTGATGCAGCTCAATATAAAAGCTATCCAGATGTGGAGCATAAGAAAATATGAATCACTTTCAACATTGAATAATGACAGGGGAGCATGATCAAGAAAATTGTCATGTTCTTGAGAATGATTTATGTAATATCAGTCTTATTCACATTTTAGGTTCTATGTTTCTTCCACTTCCTATCTGCTGGCTATATATAACACTAATCCATTGAAGTGTAACTAGGAAATCTCACTTGACAATGTTATCCCAGAAACTCATTTCTTGAGTTTGGGCATTATGGTAGTTCTCTTCATGCCTAAAAGCATAATCCAACTTCTGGGTATATCCAAGATATCATGATATGATTCGGCAAGGCTCTAATCAATGGTATAATCTTTCCATTCTTCATCCTGCAGAATCTGATTCCTTTTTCTTTTCTCCAAGGCAATTATGGCAATGAAATTGACGGCATATCCAGGCCCAGCATCAAGAAGAGGAAAGATGGTGGGGATGGCAATGAGGAGGAATCTGAGCTGCTACAGAATGACAGTGATGAGGAGTCCAATATTGATGGGGAATTTTTGTCAGTCTCTACTTCTCCAGCCATGAAACCATTGATTACTGACAGGCAAGTGAGCTTGGCCAGTCTGAAAAGAGGAAGACTATAGGATCTTTGATTGGGTGTTAAGCTGTATATTTTCTTTTCTTTGATTCAGAGATGGGGCAAATGATACTGCATTTCCCCATCTTCAGTACCATGTAGGAGAAATGGCAAAAACCCAGAAGACTTTTGTGCTAAGACTTTGTCACTATTGCATTTACATTTCTTTCGGTAAAAGACCAGTGGAAGAATCTTCTGATGTGTTCATTATTTTCCTATCTTGGAAAATTTTGTCCCAGTTTCCATGTAGCACAAGAGGTACAGTAAGTCTTTGTCTTTGACTTGCAACCACAACTGAGCCCCAAATTTCTGTTGCTAAGTGAGACATTTGTTAAGTGAATTTTGCCCCATTTTACGACCTTTCTTGCCACAGTTGTTGAGTGAATCACTGCAGTTGTTAAGTTAGTAACATGGTTGTTAAGTAAATCTGGCTTCCCCATTCACTTTGCTTGTCAGAAGATCACAAAAATTGATCACATGACCCTGGGACACAGCAGCCGTCATAAATATGAGTCAGTTGCAAGCATCTGAACTTTGTCCATGTGACCACGGGGATGCTACAACAAAAGTGAAAAAACAGTCATAAGGCACTTTTTTCAGTGTTGTCATAACTTCAGTCACTAAATGAAATCTTGTTAGTTGAGGACTACCATTATTAGAGAAAAGTACTAATAAATGGGGGGAAAGGCTATTGTGATACAGATTGAAAATATGTCCCTCTTTCTCCCGCTATTACAGGAACTATTTTCATTTACCATATTTTGACAAGAAACCTTGTATTTATATCAAGAGTTGGTGGCAGGACCAGAGACGACGTTTGTACAATTCAAATATCATTGACAAGATTGCAGACAAGTTGGTGAGTACCTGCAAAGAAGACAAGAGGGGGAGACGAAGACGGGGTGGGGTGGAATTAAATGCCTCTGGAATGAGTAGTGCAAATCTGACTGAGGGGTTTTAATTAATTTAATTTAATTGGGTTTTAGTTTAACTTCAGGGACTGTAATTTAATCATAGTTTTAACTGATTTTAATTTTGTATGCTATGTATTTTAATTTTCCCTGTAAACCGCCCTGAGTCCTACGGGAATAGGGCGGTATATAAATTTAAATAATAAATAAATAAATAAATAAATAAATAAATAAATAAATAAATAAATAAATAAATAAATAGATAAATAAATAAATCTCACACTCTAGCACTGCCTACTGAAAATCACTTCTGCTCCTTTAGGAAGAAGGCCTCAATGATGTGCATGAGATGATCAAAACTGAAAAACCACACCCAGAGCGCCGTCTCCGAGGAGTGCTGGAAGAACTGAGCAGTGGATGTCTGTAAGTCAGGAAAGGGGATTGGAGATGGCCAGCTGCCTCTTAAGACTCTTGATTCAAATAATTAATGAGGTTTATCTCCACTATGGCTCAGCAGTTAAAGATGCTGAGCTTGTCAGCTGGCAGCTGGGGTTCAAGACCCAAGCGCCACACAATGGGGTGAGCTCCCATTACTTACCTCAGCTCCTGCCCACCTAGTATTGTGCCACTTCAAAATTAACTTTATTTGACTTCCGGTGGCGGCGCGGCGCCGAAGACAGCCTCCCCTGGCTGCCCGCGGCTCAGCTGTTTGTTTTTTCGCCCGAAACAGCGCCGATCAGCTGTTCGGGCGAAATTGAAGCCCCCTCCTCGGGAGAAGAGGAGGGGATGAGGCCCCAGGTAGGGGTAGAGTTCTCCGAGGCCGCCTGAGCTTGGAGCTTGGGCGGCTGAAGGATCGAACTCCCCCGAAGCCTGGGTTGCTCCCAGCTGGCCGTCGTCTCTGCTCCGAACTTCCTGGAGCAGAGCCAGGCGTCTGCGAACCATCCCTGCCTGAAGAAAGGACTATGATTTAAAGGAGCAGGCAGAGCGGTACAAGAGGAAAAGGTGAAGAGGACTATTTTACTATACTCTCGAACTTGTTGGACTTTTTTAAACTTTAATTGAAAGTGCGTCATAATTGAGGATTAAAAGATGGCGGCTAAACCTCCCTCTAAAACTCTTCGGAGTGGAGGATCCTCGCCGGTGCAACAATCATCACTACAGGCATTGCACCCTCCTGAAGTGCTGACATCGAAGGATTTGCGAGATGCCCTGGATAAACATGCCCAGGTACTTTTGGAATCAATTAATCAATCAATTGCTGATAAATTTGCACAGATGGAGGAGAAATTGGAGAAATTTGAGGAAAGAATGGAAGAGAGGATGGAACAGAAGTACAGCGTGATGAAGGTAGACATTTTGACTTCAGTGCATAAAGTGGCGGAATGTGTGGAAGATTTAGATGAAAAAGTGGATGATTTGGCTCAAAGGAATGCCATATTAGAAGTAAAAGCACGGGAGAATGAAAATGTAAGAGGCAAGTTGGAAAGGGAGTTAAGCCTTGCCCAATATTACCAGATGCAGTTTGCTGTCAGAATTAGAGGCTTAAAAGAGAATGTTAAAGAAGATTTAAAGCAGCTGATCTCTGAGGCTCTCGAAGGGGTATTGAACCAGCCAGCATCTGAAATAAGAGCAGCTATGGATAAAGTGTTTCGGGTGAATTCATGGATTTCTAGACAGAGAAAGTTGCCTAGAGATGTGGTGGTTTATTTTGCAAAAAGAGAAATTAGAGATCAAGTTATACAAGCTGCCTATGATGCTAAGGTGGTGATTGCTGAACAAGAAGTCTTGGTTTTAAAAGAAATTCCTCCAAGGATTTTAAGGGGAAGAAAGGACTATACATTTCTTGTGCAAGAGCTCAAGCAAAGAGATATAAGGTTCAGATGGGAGATTCCAGATGGGCTGATGGTGATGTATGAAGGTAAAAGGTATAGGCTGATTACTGTGAAACAAGCACGTGATTTCTACAATAATGTCTTAAAAGCAACCCCATTAACGCTCCTGGAAGCTGGAAAGGGATCTGGAGAAGAAGAACAACAAGAGGAGGAAACAGAGGAAAATGGTGCTGGAGGAGATCAAGCTACAATCTCTTTGGATGATCCTAGAGAGCAAAGAGTGACGCGTGCTGCTTTAAAACGAGCAAAGAAAATAAAAGAACAAGATCAGCAAAAGTCTTCAGATTCTTCACAACGCATTCATAGCCAAGCTGTGGGAGGAGCACAGCCTAAAGTAACCAGTCCTATCAAAGCTGTGGTCCAAGAGCTTTTCGGGGATATACATGGCAACTAAATTTTTAACCTGGAATGTTAATGGACTAAACTCACCGCAGAAGAGGAAGAAAGTTTTTCAATATTTAAAACAATTTAAGATAGATGTTATATGCCTGCAAGAAACGCATATTAGAGTTTTGGATCAAAAGTACTTATTGAACTCGAGGCTGGGTACGCAATTTGTTGCTTCTGCAGAGAATAAGAAAAATGGAGTGGTTGTTTATGTTAAAAGTGCCTTAACAGCGGATCTAATTGAAGCAGATAAGCATGGAAGATATGTTATGATCGAGATGTTGTTTGAAGGTAAAAAGACGCTTTTAGTTGGATTATATGCACCAAATCAACAACAAGCTGACTTTTTTAGTTTACTTCATACAAAGCTTATCCAGTTGGATTATAAATCCTTTATTTTTATGGGGGACTGGAATGGAGTTATGGATGTACAGTTGGATAAGGCTGGAGCCTTTAAGCGCATTCCAAGTCACGCTAGACTGCCTAAATCTTTTTTTGAAATGAAGGATGACCTGGAATTGCGAGATATTTGGCGTGAGAGACATCTGCAGGAGAAGGATTATACATTTTATTCTGATAGACACCAATCTTTTTCGAGGATTGATTTTATTTTGTTGACTAATGATTTTCTTTTGAGAACTAAAAAGGTGAAAATCTGCGCAAGAACTATCTCTGATCACAGTCCAGTGTGGTTGGAGATTGATAAGGAAAGAGGAGATAGACGCTCATGGCGCGTAAATGAGAATTTGTTTAGAAATCAGAGAAATGTGGAAGAATGCAAACAGCGGATGAAGGATTTTTTTGAGATGAATATGAATAAGGGTACCTCTATGGATATGGTTTGGGATGCTAGCAAGGCCTATATGAGAGGGGTGTTGATATATATGAATAATAGACATAGACGTGCAGTGGAAACTAGAAGGAAAGAACTGGAGAATGAAATAAAGGAAAAAGAAAAGGCTTTGATTTTGAACCCAGAGGAGGTGAAGATCAAGGAGGCTATTAGACTGTTAAGAGGACAATTTGATAAATTAATGGCTGATCAAGTGGTGACCAATCTGCGGTTTGCTAGGCATAATACTTTTTGCAATGCTAATAAACCAGGCAGATGGTTAGCTTATAGACTGAGGAAAAAACAAAGGGCATCTAATATAGATAAGATTGAGTATAAAGGAAGGGTTGTGTATCAACAGAATCTTATTAAAGATGCCTTTGTGGATTTTTACTCGAAATTATATACTAAAGAGGACATTAATGCAAAAGATATTGATACGTATTTGGAGAAGGCTAGCATCCCGGTTCTTACGCAAGTACAAAAAGAGGGGATTAATCAACTGATTACAGAAGAAGAAATTTTTACAGCTATTAAGGAACTGAAGGTGGATAAAGCACCAGGCACTGATGGCTTGACTGCGGCCTATTATAAAAACTTACAATTAGAGATGATAAAACCGTTAAAGGAACTGTTCCAGACAATCCAGAAGGGGGGAAAGGTGCCACCGTCTTGGAGAACAGCTTTTATTTCTTTGATTGCGAAGGAAGACCAGGATGCTACTTTAGTTACAAATTATAGACCGATATCGCTTTTAAATACAGATTATAAGATATTTGCTAAGGTTTTGGCTAATAGATTGATGAGGGTTCTACAACAGGTGGTTCATGGGGATCAAACGGGGTTTATTAGTGGAAGACAAATGAAAACTAATGTGAGACATATAGTTGATGTGTTAGAGTTTTTGGAAAGGCACAACCAGATCTCTGCTGCGCTAATCTTTTTAGATGCTGAAAAGGCTTTTGATCAATTGAACTGGCAATTTTTGTTGAAAGTTTTAGACAAAATGGAATTTGGGGAAAATTTTTTACAACCGATTAGGGCATTATACCAAAAACAAACTGCCCGAATTATAGTTAACAATAGTTTGACAACAGTATGTAATATTGAGAAGGGCACAAGGCAAGGGTGTCCGCTATCACCCTTGTTATTTGTGTTAACATTAGAGATATTATTGGTTAAGATTCAGAATTCGGAAAAAATTAAGGGGATACAAGTTGGAGATCAGGATTACAGATTGAGAGCATTTGCAGATGATCTGATTGTTACAGTGACCCAGCCAGAGAACTCTGTTGTGGACCTGATGGAGATAATAACACAATATGGGAAGGTTTCTGGATTTAAAGTAAATATACAGAAAACTAAAATTTTGGCTAGAAACATGACAGTTTCGCAGAAGGCTCTCCTAGAAGGATTAACTGGATTTGAGATTGTTAAAAGGGTTAAATATTTGGGGGTGATTTTGTCGCCCTCTAATACAAAGCTATATAAAAATAATTATGAAAAGTTATGGGGGAAAATTCAAAAAGAACTGGAGAGTTGGGAAAAATTACAATTGTCTTTGTTGGGACGGATTGCAGCAGTGAAAATGAATGTCCTGCCCAAATTTTTATTCTTATTTCAAATGATACCGATTCTTAAGAAAGATTCTAACTTGGAGGAATGGCAGCGTGGTATCAATAAATTTGTGTGGGCAGGGAAAAAGCCACGAGTTAAACTTAAGATTATGCAGGATACTCGTGAGAGAGGTGGCCTTAAAATGCCTAATTTTAAATTATATTATGAAGCTGCTGCACTAGTAGGAATAAGTGATTGGATTAATTTGACACAATCGAGGTTATTAAATCTTGAGGGCCATGATTTGTTGTTTGGCTGGCATGCATATTTGTTGTATGATAAGAAGGTAGATACTGTGTTTAGGATGCATATTTTAAGACAGGCACTGCTGAGAGTCTGGAAGAAGTATAGACATAAGTTAATTTTAATTTAATTTAATTTAATTTAATAACATTTATATACCGCCCTTCTCCCTGAGGACTCAGGGCGGTTCACAGGGCAGAATAAAATAGTGAATACAAACATTAAAAAAGATTAAACAAATTGCCCTAATTAAAACAGTATAAATACAACACTAAAAACCCCCAGAAAAGTTAAAAACAAAAATAAAATAACCCCAACACTCCCCCTCAGGCTAGGCCGGCTTGTACAAACAGAAATGTCTTAAGATCGCGACGAAAGGAGCGAAGATCGGGCGCCATCCGGAGCTCAACCGGTAGCTGATTCCACAGCTCCGGAGCGCCCACAGAGAAGGATCTCCCCCTGGGGGCCACCAATCGACATTCTCTGATCGGTGGCACCCTGAGGAGGCCCTCTCTGTGGGAACGCACAGGGCGCAGGGAGCTTGATGCCGGCAGCAGATGTTCCCTGAGGTACTCCGGCCCCATGCCATGGAGTGCTTTAAATACCGTTACCAGTACCTTGAATCTCACCCGGAAGACAACTGGCAACCAATGCAGCTCACGGAGCAGAGGCGTAACGTGGGAGTATCGGGAGACTCCCAACACCACTCTCGCGGCTGCATTCTGTACCAGTTGGAGCTTCCGAGTAGTCCTCAAGGGCAGCCCCATGTAGAGAGCGTTGCAGTAGTCCAGACGAGAGGACACGAGCGCATGAGTGACCGTGCATAAATCGTCCCGGCTAAGATAGGGCCGCAACTGACGCACCAGGCGAACCTGTGCGAAGGCCCCCCTAGTCACGGCTCCTATATGGTCTTCCAAAGTGAGCCGTGAATCTAGGAGGACCCCCAAGTTGCGAGCCCTATCTACGGGGGGTAATAGTTCACCCCCCATAACTAGAGGTGGAATGTCCGAATAAAGTTAAGTTAAGCAGCAAGATACCATTGTGGGCAATCCCAAAACACGCAATAGAAAATATACATGCTGGTTTCAAACATGATGAGACTACTTACAAGGAAATTTTAAGTTTGGAAAGGAATATTTGGTGCTTGAAATCATATAGCTTCTTGCGAGAAGAGAAGGTTGTTCAGACTTGGTTTCAATATATTCAGTTAAGGGCCAGGTGGAAAGAAGACCAGAAAAATGGATTTGCAACGACTGATGAAAATTTGATAAAGCAAATTAGAAATCAAGGACCAGCACATATTAAACAGATATATCTTGCATTGATAGAGATCGATTCAGAAACAGAGCTTGTTAAGGATTGTATGATAAAATGGGCCCAAAACATTCAGGAAGTTATTACAATGGACACGTGGGAAAAGATTTGGGTGAGGAATGTAAAATTCACTCAAGCTCAAAGTCTAAGAGAGAACTTTTATAAAATGTTTTATAGATGGCATCTAGTTCCTAAAAAGCTTGCAAGTATGTATCCGAATTATCAGCCTAAATGTTGGAGGTGTGGTGATGAAGAGGCAACATATTTTCACATATGGTGGACATGTAAAAAGGTCAAGGCTTTTTGGATAAAGGTCTGGTGGAATATGCAGAAGATTTTTAAACGGAGGATAAAGTTTTGTCTGCAATTTTTTTTTGTTGGG
Organism: Vipera ursinii; assembly: GCF_947247035.1. Classification (NCBI taxonomy): domain Eukaryota; kingdom Metazoa; phylum Chordata; class Lepidosauria; order Squamata; family Viperidae; genus Vipera; species Vipera ursinii. The sequence continues at coordinate 333,634,656 of NC_139512.1, forward strand.
AATAATTGATGACGCTACAGTTGTGGACTCTAAGTTGATGTTGAATTTAGTTACGGCAGCAAGACTTTTGATAGGTCAATATTGGAAGAAAGAGGAACTGCCGACTATACAAGAGTGGATTTTAAAGGTTTCCGACTTGGCAGAGATGGCGAAGATTTCGGCCTATTTGAAAGATTACTCGCAAGAACATTATATTATGGAATGGAGAAAATGGATTGAGTTTATCCAGAACAAGTATAGGGTTAAGAAGTTTTATGTAGCATTCGAATATGTCTTCTTTCGTTTTCTTTTTTCTTTTTCTATTTTAGTCTTCTATATATATTTAATAATGCTAAGTTTTGTTTGATCCTATATAAGTTAGAGAGTGATGGATTTTAGAATTTATAGTTGTTAGTATATGGTTGTTTATGATTGCTTTTTTATATATATATACCTTGTATTTAGCTCTGGGAAGTCCGGGGGGGAGGGGGGTTGGGGGGAGGTGGGGGGGAGGAGGGAGGGGGGGAGGGGGGGGAAGGGGGGAGGTAGGGAGGGGAGGAGGGAGGGGGAAGGGGTTTTTTTAAAGGAAAACTGTATTTTTAAAACTTTTCAATAAAAAAAAAATTAACTTTATTTGAAGGACCTCTTTGAAAAATACAGAAATTATTGTATAAATAAGCGCTAATTAAGCATTAATTATGGAATATAAAATATTTTCAAGTGTTTCTAAGAGCAGAAGTAAATGCTATCTTGGTACATAATAACATAATAACAGCCTGGCATTTGGGGAAACAGAGGAATTCCAAGAAAGAAAGAAGAGCAGAAAGGAAGATGTATCTGTCCCATTCCACATCTCCTTTTTCTGTCTATTTACTAATCGTGCACCCCCTTACCCACCCTCATTTTCTATCACCAGTAAATTTGCTAAGATTCTCCTTTTCCATTTAATAATCAAATATTAAAGGATAAAAGATTGAGGACTGAATTTTGTGGTCATAATTTTCTTTTTTCACAAAATCCTCTTTCCGCAGGAGGTTTGTGTCTCTCTCCAACAAAGATCAAAACCATTCCTCCCGGACACGTCTGGACCGGGAAAGGCTGAAATCCTGCATGCGGGAACTGGTGAGCTTCCTTCCTTCCTTCCTTCCTTCCTTCCTTCCTTCCTTCCTTCCTTCCTTCCTTCCTTCCTTCCTTCCTTCCTCCCTCCCTCCCTCTTTCTTTCTTTCTTTCTTTCTTTCTTTCTTTCTTTCTTTCTTTCTTTCTTTCTTTCTTTCTTTCTTTCTTTCTTTCATAGTGCAGTCAAGACACTGGGTTAGAGATTCTACTATATATTCTACTATATATCAGCATATTTATGGTACCTTACAATCATTGGATAGCCTCTTCAATTGATGTTGAATAAAATAAGCCAGAGGGTCAAACAATTTATATTGATGGGCCTGAGAACTCATTCTCTCCTCCCTCATAATTATCAGCTGGGATTAACCACACAGTAATGAACACAATCACCATAAAATGTTGCTCACAATGTCTTCAGGTAACCTGGAAGAATATGATGGTAAACAGTTCTGATGGCCACTGAGAAATGTAGGACAAAGAAGGATCACTCTCTAAAACTCTAGCCATGTGAGAGGTTATCCATGCAGGTAACCAGTGTAATTTTTCTCTGAATATAGGCTTGAATCCAGACTGCCTATGGGCAAATAAACATTTTCCAGGGTTCTTTGTAAATTGCTTTACTATCACCTTCACAGACTTCCCCAAGAAGGGAAAATTAAAAAAAGATGGTAGTTCTCCTAATTCGCAGGGCTGGACTATTGGAAAGGGAAACAAACTGGTGCCTCTTTCAAGGCAGACAATCTCTCCCTCATCTCACAATGAATCCTCTTCTCAGAAGTTTTAACCAACCAGGGAAAACCTTGTAGATGGCAAAACTGGCTTAGGAGAAAATCAAATCCATGTTCTTGAAATCCACAGGCTCACACCTCCCAAGTATTGCAAGTTATCACTTTTGGACCCTAGATATCTGCCTTTTAAATCAAAGAGATTATCAACAATTATCATCCACCAAAGTCCAGCTAAAGAGTTACAATCCCCATTTGGCAAATAAAGACAAGCCATTAAGAGAACTTCTGTCCAGTGTCCCTTTTGCATTCATATTCCAGTAAGCAATTTGAGGCACCAACACCGCTGCTTTCTGAATCACTGGAAAAACTACTAAATATGAGTCTCAAATGTGATCATGCCAGATTCATGGAGCAAAATCATTTTAGGAATACACTGTAGAACATAAATAATTATTATTATTATTATTATTATTATTATTATTATTATTATTATTATTATTATTATTAATTTATTTATTTAACTTATATACTGCCCTATTCCCGTAGGACTCAGGGCAGTTTACAGGGCAATTAAAATCATACCATACAAAAGTTAGAAAATTTAAAACAGTTAATTAAAACAGTTAATTAAATTTAGGGTCCAAAATTTAAAAAGTTAAAACATTAAAACCCAATTAAAACCCCTCAGTCTAGGCTTAACAGCTCAAAGAGCCAAGTTTTCAGGTCCCAGCGGAATGAGCGGAGGTCGGAGGCAGTCCTAAGTTCCATAGGAAGTTGGTTCCAGAGGGCAGGCGCACCCACAAAGAAGGCCCTCTCTGGGAGTCACCCGCTGGCAATCCTTTACTGGTGGTACCCTAAGAAGGCCCTCCCTGTGGGAGCGCACAGGACGATGGAAAGTTGATGCCGGCAGCAGGTGTTCCCTCACATAATCCGGACCCAAGCCATTTAGGGCTTTATAGGTCGTCACCAGCACCTTGAATCTCACTCGAAAGGCAACCGGAAGCCAATGGAGCTCGCGGAGAAGAGGTGTTACATGGGAGTATCGGGGAACTCCCATCACAACTCGCGCGGCCGCATTCTGAACCAATTGAAGCCTCCGAGTGGTCCTCAAGGGCAGCCCCATGTAGAGGCCGTTGCAGTAGTCTAACTGGGAGGTCACGAGCGCATGGGTGACTGTGTGTAGGGCATCTTGGTCCAGATAGGGCCGCAACTGGCGCACCAGGCGAACCTGGGCAAAAGCCCCCCTGGTCACGGCTCCTATATGATCTTCAAAGTTGAGCTTTGAGTCCAGGAGGACGCCCAAGTTGCGAGCCCTATCAACGGGGGGTAACACCTCACCCCCCATCCTTAATGATGGAACAAACTGGTTAACCCGAGATGCCGGTACATACAGCCACTCAGTCTTGGCAGGGTTGAGTCGAAGCCTGTTTTATCCAAACCCGGACCGCCTCCAGGCAACGGGACATCACCTCAAGGGCATTACTGGGTTGGTTCGGGGTGGAAAGAAAAAGTTGGATATCATCAGCATACTGATGATACCCCACCCCGAAACCATGAATGAGCTTGCCCAGCGGCTCATTATATTCCTTAAGAATGTACTCGTGTCTATTTGGATTGAATAAATCTTAAAATCTTTTCTGTTAGAATAACCTGAGGATAGTTTAGATATTAATAAAGAATATAAAATAGAAGCCATTGTTTACATGTGGTCAGAAATAGGCCCAGGTACCTTAGGCGCATCCACTTCTAAATGCACATTCTTGTAGTCTTTTGTCTTGTCTTTCATCCTCTTTTCTTTTTCTCTGCTTCTTCTTTCACCACACAGGAAACGATGGGTCAGCAAGCTAAGACCATGAGATCTCAGGTTAAGAAGACCACTATCAGGGACAAGTTGAAGCAATCCCAAAACTTCCTACAAAAGCTGCGGTTCCTTGCAGATGAGGTGAGACTTAGTTTCATTAGTTCATAACTTTAACTCCCTTTAATATGTGCTAGGTGTCAAGGATGGTTTAGGTCTGCAGGTGCATATGGTGTCCTGCTCCTTGCATCACTGTTTCCGTTTCAATCAAGGAAGGAAATCGCTGCAGATTTGATGGTGCAACATCCCTGTTATGGGGACAGCTGCACCAAAACTTTAAACCTCTGTCCTGAATAGGAAGGAAGATCTAAGTGTCTATGGAGCTTCTCAGGCATCCAGGTCACAGTTGTTGTGAAAGTGCTTTTCCAAAGTCAGCTGGACTTTGTTTTTTCCTTGAAGATGTTTTACTTCTCATCCAAGAAGCTTCTTTAGTTCTGACCTAGGTTTTTGTTGTTTAAGAAGCATTTGGGACCTTTTAGGTTGTGATCCCAGGCAAATCAATGATTCCATTTACATGTGGAAGAAGGCCAAGTGATTGTTTGGGTGACCGAGTAGGAAATCCATCTTAGAACAATGAGAGAATGGAAACTAACTTTTTCCCAAACTAACTTTTTTGATCTCTAGCAGAGTCCCACAGTTGAAATAGGAAAACAAATGGATTCAGTGAAGTGTAGGTGCTTTGTTCATCATGCTCAACAATCTATGTCTTTCTCCTCTCTGCCTATCATTTTCAGCCTCAGCACAGCATTCCTGAGATCTTCATTTGGATGATGAGCAATGGCAAGCGCATCGCCTATGCCCGCATCCCCTCCAAGGATATCCTGTACTCCATTGTGGATGAGGAAACAGGCAAAGACTGTGGAAAAGTGAAGACGGTTTTCCTAAAGGTGACTTAGCATGTCCTTTTCTATCTGACTAGCATGTGAGAAGCATGTGGGGGGGGGAAAAGACGGAGGGATATAAATTTCCCAGGATATCATGATCCTCCTTATCCACAGAATCGCTTGTTTGTAGTCTGACGGCAACAAGGGCCAAGGCAGTTCTGTGCTTTCAACACAGTTGTGTGAAACAGAATTTCAGCTGAAGCTTTTCACATCCCAGAATTGTTGAGAACTTCATGATATAGTATGTTAGGAAATTGAGAAGAAAGGAAGGAAGGAAGGAAGGAAGGAAGGAAGGAAGGAAGGAAGGAAGGAAGGAAGGAAGGAAGAAAGAAAGAAAGAAAGAAAGAAAGAAAGAAAGAAAGAAAGAAAGAAAGAAAGAAAGAAAGAAAGAAAGAAAGAGAAAGAAAGAAAGAAAGAAAGAAAGAAAGAAAGAAAGAAAGAAAGAAAGAAAGAAAGAAAGAAAAAAAGAAGAAAGAAACCTGGCAACTGGTAACTTTCCATAGACTTTGCAGTTTGTTGCTGCAATTCAGACGAAGAGATCCAAGTTATTTCTGCTACAAAAGGCTGGTTCAGGCTTCAGCAAGAAACGCAAAGCCTGATCCATATATGGAGAAAAATAATGTTTTGAAATTGGATATTTGTATTTTTCCAACTCCAGGATATTTTCATCATTTAAATAATATACTCATTTGATAAACCCAAAATGTGAAAACACGTTTAATTGTGTAGTTTACTTTTGAGCATTTAAACACATAAGAAGGCATTTTTAAAAAAAATCAACCCAGTGTTCTTGGATTACAGCTCCAGTCATCTCCAGCCAGTTACAGATTTAATGATTTTGCTAGTGGGTTTTTTTTTAGCTTTGGATTAAATTGTAGTGTTTATGATAACTTCACGAGTTTCAGAACTCAAAGGTAGGAAGGAATAATTGGGGAGGATTCTGATAAAATGATGGAAACACACCCTGTTCAAACTTTCTCTTCCTTTTTTTCAGTTACCTGGGAAAAGGGGATTTGGGCCAGCCGGCTGGACTGTGCAGGCCAAAATGGAAGTTTATTTGTGGCTAGGACTGAACAAACAGAGGAAGGATTTCCTCAGTGGCCTACCCTGTGGCTTTGAGGAAAAGAAACTTCCTGCAGGACAAGGCCTCCCTACTTTCCCACCCATCAGCCTCCTTTATACCAGTAAGAAAATATCCCCTTTGTTTTCACTGGGACAGGTGGGGGCCCCTAAGTGCAGGCTTTCTTGTCTCTCACAGTGGTGAAGTGAAGGAAGATCTGTCAGAATACCTTTTCTAAGATAAAATGATGCCTCCTGCAGTTCCAGGTCCCTGGGGGGGCGGGGGGGACATCTCATTTTGGCATTAGCTGCTTCCATGTTACTTGAATGGCATGCTAGGTTAAGTGAATGTGGGACCAGGTTTTTTGGCACTTCACAGCTCCATCTTCCAATATACTGTTGGGTTTGTTCCACCATTTGCCATGTAAAAAGGGGGCACTCTGCCTAATATTGTAATGGCGCTATATCTGAGATATATATATAGTCAGCATTATTAAGGTGCCTGATTTTCTAGGTATAAATTTTGAAAACTGGTCCCTGGTTCAAGGCTATTGCAAAATGATTTCATTTTTTTTCTTTTCCCCAAAATCTAATTCTGCCTCTGTCTTCCTGAATGTACTAAATAATCTTTGTCCTTTCCATCACAGAGAAAAAAGTCTTCCAACTCCGAGCCCATATGTACCAGGCCAGAAGTTTGTTCGCTGCAGATAGCAGTGGCCTTTCTGATCCTTTTGCCCGGGTTTTCTTTATCACTCAAAGTCAATGCACCGAGGTAAGATGACGGCTGCCTAACTCAAGAAGTGTTGTTGCAGGTCAACCTTTTCCACCTCCGGGTATGCTGGGTTATAATTCCTATAAACTCCATTTGGTACACATGACAGCTGTGCTAACTAGAGTAATTGAAGTTATATTCTACCACATCTGGAAGGTGCAGGATGTAAAAATTCTATTTTAGGTGGTCTTTTAGGGTATTTGCAAGGTCAAAAACGTTGAGATGGTGTCTTCAAGGGTGTGATCAAAACTTTGCTTAATTTTTACCTGCATCAACCGTGCAACACTGCAACACTGTAGTCTATGCCAGAATTTTGAAGTGCATTTGCTTGATGGTTGCCTGAGGGTGTGCAGAATGTGTTCTCAGATGCTGTTCAAATGTTATTGGCTACATATTCATTGGGCTGTTGGAGTTCATTCATTCATTCAATTAGTACAGCTGGCCATCTCAGTCAATGACTGGGCAGCTTACAAGTCAAAAAATAAATTACAGTTAAAACACTAAAACATTTTTAAATAATAAAAACAATGTACTCATTCATCCTTCTAAATCCGTAAATAACTTGGGACTAATTCTTGATCCAATAATTTCTCTTATGTATTCTTTCTTTTACTCTGAGGAAAATCAGAAGTCCTGTTTCATGGTTCTCCAGCCATTGTCAACTCTGGTGCAGCAATTGCATGCCATTCCCATGTCATCATAACATCCCTGATGGTTTTTGACTGTACTACTAGATCCAACACAGGGGGCATGTAGTGTGTCATTTTGATAAAACAATGTCATCTGGTTGGGTGAAGAAAATAGCACCTCCTTCATGGAATACCCTCCTGAAAGAGATTCAGACAATCCCCAACCCTGTCAGTCTTTCATGAAGGCCAAAAAGACCTGGCTTTCCCCCCAGCTGTGAATGGAGTCTGCTGTGATGTGGGGATGGTGGAATATATGGATAAGGCATTTGTTATAGTGACTCAGCGTTCTTCTTTTAACTTACTTATGTATTTTGTTGCTATTGTTATTATTATGGTAAGTGGACAGTCATATATGTTTGCTGGATGGATAAATAAATAGTAAAAAATCATAGTTATTCTAGAATTGCCATAAGATATATGTCTATGAATGCATGCATGCATGCATATGTAACTAAAATAACAGTAAAAAAACAAAAACATATTTACAACAACAACAAAATGTTTCAAAACTTTTTCCCAATTCCATGCTCCATTCTATCCCACTCTTCTTCGTCTGCTTGTTTCCATGCATAACAAGCATTTTCGTTCTCTTTGGACCGTTTGACATCTTTTGTTCCTTACAGATGTTTCCCCGTACAATTAAAACTAATTATACATGGTGTCCTTGGGTAAATATGCTTTCAGTGTATTATGATATGCTCATTATGAAAGCCTTTTGTATTTCTCTAGAGGAAGAATTCCATAATTAAGATACGACCACAGAAAACAACTTGTCTGTGAACCAAAAAAAATCTGATTGAAAAGGGGGTCAGAATGCTGGGCTTGGTATAATAACCTTTAAATTTCAAATTCAAAACAAAGTGGATGATTTCTGTTTTATATTAACAAACAAACCAAAAACACCTTGTAGGACAGAAACCCAAAGAAGATTTGTTGAAATGAAGAAGAGACATCTTTAATCCTTTGCTACCTCCACTTCCAGGTCTTGAATGAAACACTTTGTCCTACCTGGGACCAACTGCTGGTGTTTGACAATGTTGAGCTATATGGGGAAGCGCATGAGATGCGGGATGACCCTCCCATTATTGTCATTGAAATCTATGACCAGGATACAGTGGTAAGAGAAGAGCAAGGCCAGTAAGGCAATTGGGTCTCCCTAGTCCATAAAATGAAACAGAGGTTCTTTTTTATATAAATTCAGAAGCTCCCAGTAAGAGTGTCTCCTGCTATCCCTCATTTTTGTTAATACAATTTGATATATTGCTCTTAGATGACTAAACTAGATAGTTAGCAGCAGGGTCATGTCCAGGATCCTGTTATACGTGTAAAAAAATTGTAAGGAAGGGACAGTTCATTGATGAAAAACAGCATCACTCCTACACTGCTGTCCCCATAGGCCAGAGGTCTTCAAACTTGGCCCTTTTATGACTTGTGGACTTCAACTCCCAGAATTCCTCAGCCAGGCATGCTCACTGAGGAATTCTGGTAGTTGAAGTCCACAAGTCATAAAAGGGCCAAGTTTGAAGACCCCTGCCATAGGCATTTCTCCCAGGCATTTATTTTTGAGGCTAAGATGAAAAAAGTAGCTTGTCTGCCTACTTTAATCCTGAACTTTTTGTCCACTGTTTTTTTCCCCTGAGGGTGGACTGGGGATCAAGATGTAATAGTCTTTACCTTGATGTTTTGAACAAAAATCCATCACTGGAGGTTTTTAAGAAAAGACTGGACAGCCACCTATCTGAAAGGGTTTATGATCTCCTGCTTGAGCAGGGGGTTGGACTAGAAGACCTCCAAAGTCCCTTCCAGCTCTATTCTGATTGATTTCAACTGGTAGGCACATAGCAGTGGCCCTTTGGAGACCCTGGGAAGGATTAGGATGGTGATTTCTGTATATTTTCAGGGGAAGGCTGACTTCATGGGACGAACATTTGCCAAACCTGTGGTAAAGATGTCAGATGAGGAATATTGCCCTCCACGTTTCCCGCCTCAGTTGGAATATTACCAGATCTATCGGGGTAACTCAACTGCTGGAGACCTACTGGCTGCCTTTGAACTCCTTCAGGTAATGGAATGAACTGTGGTATTTTAGAGCACATCTGGATAGTATCAGGCTTAAAACCTCATTAGACAAACTCATTTGAGCCTTGGTGGAGCAGTGGGCTAATGCCTCCTTAAGTAACACCAGCTGCCTGCAATTAGCGCAGGTTCGAGTCCCACCAGGCTCAAGGTTGACTCAGCCTTCCATCCTTCCGAGGTAGGTAAAATGAGGACCCAGATTGTTGGGGGCAATTAAGCTGACTTGGTAATAATGCCGCTTGGGGTGTGTATGAAAGCCCTAATAAGCAGGCATATACATAGAATGAAGGCTACTGCTAAGCTTGTAAGCCGCCCTGAGTCTTCGGAGAAGGGCGGGATATAAATGGAATTAAAATAAAATAAATAAAAATAAATAAATAAATAAATTTGTTTCAGAGTTAATCCTGGGGTGTAAACTATTCTGGCCTGAGGGAAGTGGATAGGACCCAAAATGGGATGGGAGTTGTATCCTGCCCTATCTGAGATATTTAGTGGTAGTGTTTCATATTCTCTCCTATTCTCTCATCTCAGTTAAAAATATGGTGGATTAGAACAAGAAAAGGCACTTACTTGTCTCACTGGATAAAATAGGGCATTTGTGAAAGAACAAGAGGCAAAATAACTAACGATACTTGCTATCAAGATAACCCAAACTTTTCTGCAGATGGATTGCATAGAGCAAGCCATAGAAATGGAACCCTGATAGGACAGGATCTTATAAATATGAAATGTTATTTCATTTCTGAAAACGGTCATTTGCTTTTCCATCTTCTTTCCTATTTGAGAATAGAGTTTGTTTCATGGATCTGCCTATTTCTCTTCCCCTGTCCCTCCCTCATATCCATGTTCTTAGCTTCCTTATAATGAGAAAGGCAGATCTTGCTGGTGGTCACCAATCATTTGTGCTAAAAATTAAGATGTTTCTCAAATTGTCTAGGCTGTTAAGATCGAACAAACTGCTTCTTGTTATTCCTTCATGTCTCTTAGCCCAAGGATCTATTTGCATCATGCATTCTGTTTATCACTTGTTCCTTTTATTTTGTATCTTTTGTTCTTTTCCCTATAATAGCTACACCATTGCTTGTTACCGGCCTTTTTCATCTTTCAATTAACTTATTTAAGTCCCAGATAAGCCATTGTAATTGGATTTTCTAAATTAGCTAAAAATAAAGCAAGAAGTAGTAATGTAATTTCTCTAAAAACAGAATTCTGTTTGTGTGTGTGTGTGTGTGTGTTGTGTGTGTGTGTGTGTAAGATAGTTTAGACCAGTGATGGCGAACCTTTCAGAGACCGAGAGTGAGTGCCCAAACTGCAACCCAAAACCCACTTATGTATTGTTGGGTGCTGGGTGGGCGTGACCCATTGGCTGGGTGTGGCCCATTGGCTGGGTGTGCCCCATTGGGTGGGCGTGGCCCATTGGGTGGGCATGGCTGCAGTGGTAACGGCAGACTGGGTGGGACTAAAAAGTTCAATCAATCAATTCCAACTTTACGAGATCTTTTTTTCCCTGTGAGAAGTTGAAATTGATTGATTGAACCTTTTTTTTTTTGCACACGGCAGTGGAGGCCTAAAGCAAAAAGGTTTTATAAAACCTAGCTGAAGGCCTAGGACTGGGGCGACAGCGTGCTTGCCCACTGAGAGGGCTCTGCATGCCACCTATGGCACACATGTCATAGGTTCGCCACCACGGGTCTAGACCCCTAAATCATAAGAAACTTATAAATGAAAAACTACCTTCTCGACAGACAATGCATCATGCTTGCAAAGAATAAGAAGCTAAAAAAAATAGATTCTCTCTCAGATCAGCTTTCTATCTTCCAGATTGGACCGGCTGGGAAATCAGACCTGCCTCCCATTGATGGACCCACAGATATGGACCGGGGTCCTATCTTGCCTGTCCCTCTGGGGATTCGCCCTGTTCTGAGCAAATACCGAGTAGAGGTAATGTGAATTCTTTTGATAACTATTGTGAGTTTGTAAGTATCTCTTTAGCACAAAATCCTTATAGCAGATCATAAACTGGTGGCTCGCTTTGGAAAACTGTTTTTATCTATCTATCTATCCATCTGTCTGTCTATCTATCTATCTATCTATCTATCTATCTATCTATCTATCTATCTATCTATCTATCTATGCTGCACATTTCCCCTATAAGGCGATTCTAAGTGGTTTTGTGAACTGGCAGAGGTATCTTGCCTTTATCTTCAAAAGCAGAGTCGATTACTGGGCACAGATTTGCAATCTTCTGTATGTTTGTGTGTGCTTAGATTTTTGTATATATACTGTATGTCCCCACATGAAGTCACATGAAATAAAACAAAAAGAGAGCTTGGAAGATATAATTACATATATACAATCATGAACAAAAGCATCATGGACAACTTATGAATAGTAATTTAGCTGTGAGTTAAATAAATATCAGAGCAAGAATTTCAACAATTTAGAATACATTTTTTGAAACCTTTAACATTTCGGCCCTTGTTTTATAACTAACTAAATGGAGGCTTTCCTTTCAATGCACATAGGAGTTTTAGGGCAACAGTGTTCATTATGAGGAAATTGGTCCATTGTTTCTTAAGCTCCTTAAGTTTCCTGGTAACATTTCTTACATTGTCTTCTTATATTTCTTAAACATGTATATTAATTGGATTTGCATTGTTTGCATCCTTGGTTTCTTTGTCTTTTTGGTGTTTCCAATTGTCTAACCATTATAGACTTCTCTTTTAATCTCTGATTCAACTTTCTTCTAGATTTTGTTTTGGGGATTGAGAGACCTGAAGCGAGTGAACTTAGCCCAGGTGGATAGACCTCGAGTGGACATTGAATGTGCTGGAAGAGGGGTCCAGTCATCTCTCATCCAGAACTATAAGAAAAATCCCAATTTTAGCACTTTGGTCAAATGGTTTGAAGTGGTGAGTTTTTCTCCCTTCTTGGAAGCAGCATAAGGAAGAAGGGAATTGAAATGACAGCCCTGATGGATCCCAACATAATCTAACCCAGCATTCTGTAGGTATCATTTTAGATGCTCACAATGAAGTGGCCTACTCCCACTGTTGCATTCTGAAATCCATGGAAAGATAGAAATTTCATGTCCTGTCCATCTTCTTATCCTTTCCTAGGGCTTCCTTCCCAGCATATACTGACCCCATTCTCCATAATGTGAGCATAGTAAATGGCATGAGGCTGAAATTTTAGACTATGTGGAATACATGTGCTCTTGCAATATTTCCTAAGGTTTTCCTATTGTAAAATGACACTGAAAAGCATGACATTTGTGTAACCCTCACTCTCACTTCCCGGACAGTAGTAGAATACTTGTAATTCAAGGACATCACATATTTCTTTGGCTATAATACTAAAACAATGTAGGTGAAAAATCAGATTAGAAATTCAAGTACATTTCTCATAAGACGTTGGTGGCCTAACTATGCCCAAGGCAATAACAATGTTAAGGCTAACCAGATATCGGCCTGACCCATATCTATTTACCAAAGGCTGGTTAACTGGTCTTGGAAGCAGACAATGTTTTGATGAGTTGCAGATTCAGCTGTGTACAAAGCTCTCACTGATCATCCAATAGACGTCTTTGGCAGAGAATTTGATCCTCCTTGGCTGCAGCCTTACTTTTACATACCTGGCAAAGGCCCCTTAGAAATAAGTAGGTTTTACATTTAAGACATGCATAGAGCTGTGCTGTTAATGCAGAATCTGATTATAATTTTACTGCCAAAAGTGGTATGCAAATATTTATACTTACAAATAGCCATTATATATAAAAGGAAGGATTCAAAAATGCATTTTATGCCTTGCAGCATTAATCTTACAATAATAGCTTTCATACCCTTCAGCAATAAATAGTTCCCTCCCCCAAATTTAGATGTCATAATTAAATCTTAATTTACCCAGTGTATTCATATTCTAAATATCAAATTCTTATGAAAATTTGGCAAACTTCATATTTGGCATAGATTGTATCATTCAGCACAAGGCAAAACACTTGATCAGCTGGTCAACAGCTCAACCAGGTTAGATATGCATTAGGTATGACAAGTTGACCTCTCTTAATAGCTGTTTGAGTATCCCCAAAATTTCTGTTTGAAAGTATTTTAGCTCACTCTGGCAATGATTCTTGTACATAAAGAAGAGGAGAGCTGACTAATAAGAACCAGAAAACAAACAATGAACTCTCCAAAGGTGCAGAGGATCTATTGAAGTTTATTTTTCCCAGTCCCTTAAGCATTCACAAACTGGGTTTGAAAATAAGAACAGACTTTTAGAATTTATGCAATCCAAACTAAGAATTCAACATTCAAAATAACATACTTAACCAAGGAGACAAACTCTTCAGAAGTTGCAGTTTGAAACTTTCTCTTCTGCTTTCTCAACAATAGTCACAAAAAAGACTGTTATGAAGCCTGTGAGGAAGATTTTACAGTTTAAGGAACCAGCTCTCTTCTGTGCCTTAATACCTTGTTGAATCAAGCCAGGCAGTGTAAAAGAGTGATGGAGTTTGTTTGTACAGGCCTGATAAGCTTAATTCAGTAGGTATTTTCTCTGGAGATTTCTATTTGTTAACCTCTGTATCTATCATCTTCCTAAACCTTCTTCTCTCACACCTACTCCTTTGTCAGAACAGCTTTAATGCTCCATAGCATTAAGAGTCTACAGCTAGTCATATTCTGCTGCTGTGATTTACCTCCCCCAAAGTCTGGTGTTTTCCCTTCACTATTCTCATTAGAAAGTCCAATTATGTTGTGAATTTGGAATATTCCAAATGTTATATCTAGTTACAAATACCATACATATCAAGAAAAAAAACTATGGGAAAACCTTAAGAGCTATTGTGAGTATTAGCCAAGGTTATTTATTTATTTATTTAGATTTATATACCGCCCTTCTCCAAGGACTCAGGGCAGTGTACAGGGCAATTAAAACGCTATAAACAACACACAATGTATAAAAATTAAAATAAGATTAAATCAAATAGCCCTAAACAATAAATACATTCTAAAATTTAAAATGTTTAAAATTTAAACTCAAAATCCAATCCCTAAGTCCAGGCCGGCCTGTTCAAACAACCAAGTCTTCAGGTCGCGGCGAAACGAGCGAAGGTCAGGAGCCACCCGGAGCTCAACTGGAAGCTGATTCCAGCGGGCAGGCACGCCCACAGAGAATGCTCTCCCCCTGGGAGCTGCCAGTCGACATTCCCTGACCAAAGGCACCCTGAGGAGGCCCTCTCTGTGGGAGCGCACAGGGCGATGGGAAGTTAATGCCGGCAAGAGGTGCTCCCGTAAATAAGGTTAGCAGGCTAAAGTTCTTCAGATATTTAGACAACTCACTAATCTTGCCGGTGTTAACCATGCTAGCTAAAACTAATGGTAGTTGAAATCCAAAACTTCTGGAGAGCATTCAGGATGCCTATTTTAGCGATACAGAAAATATATTAAGCTTGATAAATCCATAGACTTTATTTATAAAGCAGTTTTGTTGTTTCTGTGCCTCTTTCTTAAATGCCAGAACCTGATCAATATCCATGACTTGTATTTATTTTTATTTTCAGGATCTGCCTGAAAATGAACTCCTACATCCACCCCTCAATATTCGTGTGGTGGATTGTCGTGCCTTTGGGCGTTACACCCTTGTGGGAAGCCATGCTGTCAATTCTTTACGGAAGTTCATCTATAGACCTCCAGATAAGAAGTCTCAGCACTGGAGCACTGCAGGTAGGGAATCAAAGAGAATTCATGCTATGGGAATAGATGGCAGGAGAAGATCAACTTATGGACTGGTTGTTTTCATTGGCCAAGGGCATGACGTATTAATACATTCTAAGTATCCAGATGAAAAAATAGAAGAGAATATTTGTAGCTCAGGGTTCAATTGTGGAGTCCTTGGTGCTCTTTGAGCATGGTTGTTTTCTAGCAAATGTTTCCTTACCAAACTAGGTAACCTCATCAATACACTGCACTGGTGATGATGATGTTACCTAGTTTCATAATGAAATGTCTGCAAGAAAACATCCAAGCTCAGAGAGCACCAAGGAATCCAGATGATAGTTTGCTGGCACAGAAGAAAATGGGAAATCTGAGGGTGAATGGCAAATTGCTCTTCATAACAAGATGTTGAAGAGATTATGTTCAAATCTCACAACAGATAAGGTTTCTAGCTGAGTTCAGTCAACACTCTAAATTTAGTTGAAATAGGATTGAGCAAATTCAGAGTGTTAGGAGATATTGTCTTAAGCACATTATGTGAATTAGTCTCTAATAGCAAAACATAATATAATTTATTTGTTCAGACACAGAAGATTATGGGAACATTTAATTATATTTTGTTATTTCAAGTTTTAAGTTTTAGTGTGTTAGGAGAGTCGTTCTTATGTTAGCCTTAAGAAACAAAGATGTTGCATATCTATGACTTTGCTTCTTCAACCTAACGTGGCAATATTGATAATGGCTATACTTAAATTATTCCAATATTTGGCCAAGAGATATACTTAGTGGAATTAGAAAATCAGCTATGTAACACAAAACGATTGTGGTGATAGATGAGCCCATCACAGTGACTACATATATTCAATGTTTTGCTTCTTACTATTGTGAGGGTTTTTTTTCCTTTTAAACCCCAAGTTCCTCCTCAATTTCTTCTACATTTTTTCAACCAGATTTTCATTCTTCAATGTTATCTACTTTATCTCATCTTCAGACAACTTCCATGCTAAAATATTTCATATATCTGTGCTCTCTCTCTTTCTCTTTCCTGTCTGTGCCTATTATGCACTCTTGTTTTTTCCCTATTTATTTATTTTCTGTCCAGCTAAACTTATGAACGCCTATGTGACTCTTGCAAATGGGGGGCCCTACTCTCACCCCACAGGTGAAATTGTGGTTAACATGGAGCCAGAGGTTCCCATCAAGAAGATGGAGACCATGGTGAAGTTGGAAGCGGTAAGAGGGGTCAAGGATGAGTTACAGAAGTCCTAAAGGGTTTGATGCATGGCACCCAGAAGATTGAATCTCTGAACAGTCTTTCATTCAAATAATGAAGTCTGGGTTTGGTCCTTTCCATCTGTCTCTTGTTTTTCTCCTTCTGCTCCTATCCTTGTTGGAAAATTGCTGTGTGTAATTTACAGCTCAGTTTACATTCAGCAAATGCCCAGAAACTATGGTTGGGTCTATCCATGTGTTGTGAGATTAAGGACTTTTTATAATGTCTTCTGACTACTAGTTGATATTCATCGATACACTCTGCCTTCTGCCTATCTATTCTAGTATTGTTGTTATAGTCCTTTCACTGTATGTGGTAGATTAAGGGTCTCAAAACTTGTAGACTTCAATCCCCAGAATTCCTCATCCAGCCATACTACAAGTCTTAAAGTGGCCAAGTTTGGAGACCCCTATTGTAGATAACTTCTGTATTTTACTTCTTGGGCTACTGAGTCTGATCTTTGGTTCACTAAAATGATTTAGAGGCTTTAGTTGATTTGTGTGCTATACTGATTTGTGTGCTATGGTGATGCCTTCTGGGTATAATAATCTGTTGATAGTTTCTGAGATGGTTTTGATGTATGTAATGTTATCCTTTTTGTAGCTTTTAGTGGTTGTAATATAATGGTTTGAGAGTCAAGCACTTTTTGATAAAGTTGTGTGGATATCCATTTTGTTGAAAGATGTCGTACAGCTGGTTTGTTTTTGTTTTTTCTGGTGTTCTGGGTTACTGTGATGTCTTTGTACTTATCTGAATAATGTCTTACCTAGCTCCTCTTGTGGAAAGCTGGACTGTAATTTTGGTAATGGAATACCTGGTTAGTGTGGATTGTTTTTCGATAGACTTGCATTTCTAATTTGCCATCACTACCTCTGGAAGTGTAGTATGTTGTTTTCTTCTTCCCTTGTGAATTTTATTCCTTTGAAGATGTTGTTGATTTTTTCATGTGTCTTCTATAGTTGTTCCTTTTTATTATGAGGGCGTTGTCTGCATACTGGATCCATTCTTTTAGTTGTTATCTGTGGAAGTGCTACAGTTTCCAGACGCTGCATTATGATCTCTGCTATGAGTCCCAAGAGTGGTGATCTCATGAGTGTTCCTCTGATTTGTTGGTATATTAATTCATCAGTTGTGTTTTGATTGCTCACAATTTGAGCAAAGGTACCTTTTGGAGGTGGAGAGCACCTCTTGCCCTTATGAAGCCTTGGGGATTACAGAAATGGGCAAAGGGTACAAACCACACCCTTTCTCTCATATTGATGCACACTATATACTTAGAATTCCTGGAAAATGATACATGATTGAAGTCCGCCTCCCCCCACCAGTCCCCCCCCAACACGTCCTTAAGTGTGCCTTAAGTTTTTCTTGCCTATTTGTAATGGAATATTCATGTGAAAAACTGTTGGGTAGCAGAGGTCTTAACCTACTCCTTCTCAAGTTCTCTGTTTCCTACCTGTGAGTGGTTAGTTCCCCCTATTAGAGTATGCCGTGTCCATTTTCTACATTTGACAGTCTGCCCCAAAACTCAAGCATGATGCTTTTTCCATGTGACAATTGGAAAAGCTGAAAAATAGGAGTTCTGTCTCATACTCAAATGCACAGGGCACACTTTCCAATGATGGTGTATCTGAGAAAGAAACCAAAAAACCTCTCCTAATTTTAGAAATAGTGGTAAACTTAACTACCAGTGGTCTTTTTAATATCAAAGTGATATTTCTATACATGTACTTAACCACATCTCCTCATCTGCACTTCCCTCCATCCCTCACTTATTGGGAAGTGGGGGTTAATTAAAAAACACAGTTCAATCAGGGAACATTACAACACTCAAAACAACATGGAACAAAATGTTCAGACCAAATTTCAAAACAGAAAGGTTTTTATTTAGACCTTTGAACACTTGAACCCACTATTTTGAACTCAGAACTGTTACCAGATGTGCTCAAGAAACATGACACAAGAATTTCTCCAAATATACCGTATATCCACCACAGACCAAACGGTGTGTTCTGATTAATTGAGGTTCAGTAATGACACATAAAATGTTCCAATTCCACTTAAAATACTTTTAATAACAAAACCCATTTAAATTTAGTATGTACCATTTGGAATTGAGTGGTGGTGTTTTTGTTTTAATATGAATAACAAAAGCAAATATATAATTAATATTAATTATCTTAGTAGGGAAAATTAGCAATCAGTTTCAAGAGACTGAAGAGCATCACAGTGCCGAACAGTAAAACAAAACAAAAAGAGAATGAATTGGGTTTTGGTGCATCTGAATGATTTTTGGAGTTACCAGCTGCTGATTGCTTTCATTCTGTCCTTATTACCAATGAGGATTGGTAATAATTATTATTACCAATGATTATTGATAATAATTATTACCAATGAGGAGTAGAGCCCATGTGAACAATATATACCTTTATATATATTGCAACAGGCAATATCAGAATGAAAGAAGGCAAGGGAGGGAGAAAGAGAAAGAAAGTCTTGGAAAGCAGCCAGAAAAACCCAATGCAGTTCTAGGATGCATCAACACATCAACAGAAGGATAGTATCAAGACCATGTGAAGAGTTATTACTGCTTTATATTGCTTTCTTAAGACCACACTAGGAATACTACATCCAATTTTGGTTGCCCTGATATAAAAAAGATGTTGAGACTCTGGAAAGAGCACAGAGAAGAGCAACAAAGATGATTAGAGGTCTGGAGACTAAAACATATAAGGAACAGTCACAGGAATTGGCTATATCTAGTTTAATGAAAAGAAGGACTGGGGGTGATACGATAGCAGTCCTCCAATAGTTAAGGGGCTGCCACAAAGAAGAGGGGGGGTCAACCTATTCTCCAAAGCACCTGACAGCAAGATAAGAAATAATGGATGGAAGCTTAACAAAGAGAGATCCAATTTGAAACTAAGGAGAAATTTCCTGAGAGAACAATTCATCAATGGAACAGCTTGCCTCCAGGAGTTGTGGATGCTCCATCATTGGAGGTTTTCAAGAAGAGTTTGGACAACTATTTCTCTGAAATGGTATAGGGTCAAGCTATTCTCCAAAGCACCTGAAAGCAGGACAAGAAGCAACGGATGGAAACTAGTCAAGGAGAGAAGCAACCTAGAACTAAGGAGAAACTTCCTAGAACAATTAACCAGTGGAACAACCTGCCTCCAGAGGTGGTGAATGCTCCAACACTGGAGGTTTTTAAGAAGAGACTGGACAGCCATTTGCCTGAAATGGTATAAGGTTTTCTGTCTGAGCAGGGGATTGGACTAGATGACCTCCAAGGTCCCTTCCAACATTACTACTACTACTACTACTACTACTATTATTATTATTATTATTATTATTATTATTATTATTATTATTATTATTATTATTATTATTATCTTCAAGGTCCCTTCCAACTCTGTTATTGTATAATTCTGTAAAAGCAGTTTTGGGAATAAAAGGAGTAGTGGAGACTCCACATAGTCTTGCTTACCTGGCAGCCGAAAATGAGGCAAAAATGGGGCTTTAAAGTTCGCATCCTGCATAGAGTCTAGTCAGTGGAATGTATAAAAAAACTTGTTGGCTTGTTGCATTCAGTTAAAGGGCAGAATACAAATGGATAATCATATCTTGGGAACTGGGTTGAAAGTGTGGAAACTTCATTTCAGAGAAGAAATCTGGAAAGACAGGTAAAGCATTCAGAGGATTGTTTTTGTAGAATCCTGTTAATCTATCTCAAGATTAATTGAAGAAAGGCGAACTAGGTCTGATCCACATGACAGCATTTTAATTATAGTGGTCAATGAAACTTTGAGATTCAATTCCTACACCACTCTGTCTGAAATAATTTAGATTGTTCTGAATGTCCCTTGAAGCATAGCAAATTCTTTTTAATTGATGGGAGCAAATGACTTCTTCTCTGAGTTTTTCTCTATTTTGCTGTTCAAGTCAAGGACTCGAAACCATTGGCTTTCTGAGCAAGTAGTAACTGATGTGCCAACCATCAAGGGAGTTTCCTAGCCAGGTGAAATCTACAGGCCTAAATGCATAATGGATGGCTGTGCCTGGAACGTTGTTTGGAAGAGTCTACCTATCTAGAAAAAACCAGGACCATCAAGAATGATTGAGTATCCTGATTTGGGAGTGCAATTTGGATTAGCCTATTGTCTCAGCAGCCTTTTTGCAAGCATTCCCACAATATGTTCTCAGAATGATAAATGTGTCTATTGGGCCCAAAACTCTGGGCTTCTTCCCCTTCACTGATTTATGACACTTTGGCTTCTCCAAAGGCATTATTTAAATTCAGGGTGTTTGTGGGCATGAATAATATTTAAATAATGTTTATCACCCTTCGAAATGCCTGACCTTCCTGGTTACCTATCAGTAAAGAAGCTCATATTTTTTAAACAAACATAGTGCATGAAATGGGATGGGGAGTGGGGGGAAAACATTGACAAGCAAATTCTGTTCTGGTATTTAGGGAGCGGTGTGCATTCTGTTAGTCCTGACATATTTAGTATGACATATAGATTATCTCCACATGCTTTCCTAGTTTATGATTTTCTTTACCAGAGGAACTTTTTTTTTTCCTTTTGCACTTCCATCAACATTAAATACCATTGCAAGACTTTCGCAATGCAGATCTTCCTATGCCTGACCTTCCTGGTTACCTATCAGTAAAGAAGCTCATATTTTTTTAAACAAACATAGTGCATGAAATGGGATGGGGAGGGGGGGAAACATTGACAAGCAAATTCTGTTCTGGTATTTAGGGAGCGGTGTGCATTCTGTTAGTCCTGACATATTTAGTATGACATATAGATTATCTCCACATGCTTTCCTAGTTTATGATTTTCTTTACCAGAGGAACTTTTTTTCCTTTTGCACTTCCATGAACATTAAATTCCATTGCAAGACTTTCGCAATGCAGATCTTCCTATCCCCCAGAATGACCTTTGATTTCTATATTACCCCTTGGGAGGCTTCTCCAAAGTCATACTGGGAAGAGTGCTTACTTCATGCTTTTCAAATCAAACATTTTGGCAAGTATTGAAACAGTAAATACTTTCAAAGTGAGTGTCTTCCTTACAGAATGTTTTTGAGTTTGGCATGTTTTACCCAGTTGATGGTGAACAGCTGGATGACAAGAAAAATGGAGGGGTGGGAGAGGGGCAGGACACCTTTCCCCAACCAGGTGCCCTGCACTCAGAATGCCAGAACTCAGAGAATCCCTAGTCACTGTGAGAAGAATTGATATTGTTCCAAAACATCTGAAGGCATCAGATGGAGAAGACTATTCAAGGGACATGAAGAGCAAGTGGTAAAGAGTTTCAGTGAATCTGTGGCCCAGTGTTTGCTTATATGTGCTATAAAAGATTTGTGAATTGATGATGCTACATAAAGCATAAAAATAAAATCAATTTGTCATTAGCTATTCTGCATGTATAAATTAAGCGTCCTAGCAACAAATCTGGGCAGAACAGCACCCTAAGCTTCTTCATCCATCTGTAACATTCCTTCCATTGATTTGGGCTGTGTGTTACCTTCCTTTTTTGTTTGATGTCAGATATGTGCTTGGGCTTCTCCCGTGGCTCAAAGATGCTGTACCCCATGTTCAAGTATGTGTGCTACAGACAGCAATAACTCTCCTTCATTTTATTAACTCTCCCTTGTTTTTCTCCATTCCACATTCCTTTCTCTGGTGACAGAATTCTGATGCTGTTGTGAAGGTGGATGTGGTAAGTGACAGTAGTGCTTATATATGTCTTACTAAAACATCTTCTCTGGCATCTGGAAACAGTTTATAGTAACACGATCTTCTTACATTCAAGGAATAAGCTGAAATTGCTCCCTTCTTGGATGACCTATATATAATAAGAATAGACCAGCAAATATTTGAGACTGATAGATATTCACTGTTCTTCCTGAAAGTTTGAGGAAAGTATTTCCCAAGGTCCTTTGCTATTAAAGGTAAAGGTAAAGGTTCCCCCGCACATGCATGCTAGTCGTTTCTGACTCTAGGGGCCGGTGCTCATCTCTGTTTCAAAGCCAAAGAGCCAGCACTTGTCCAAGGACGTCTCTGTGGACATGTGGCCAGCATGACTAGACACCAAAGGCGCACAGAACGCTGTTACCTTCCCACCGTAGTGGTCCCTATTTTTCTACTTGCATTTTTACGTGCTTTCAAACTGCTAGGTTGGCAGAAGCTGGGGCGAGTAACAGGTGCTCACTCTGTTACACAGCACTCGGGATTCGACCCGCCAAACTGCCGACCTTCTGATCGACAGGCTCAGCGTCCTAACCCACTGAGCCACCGCGTCCCTTTGCTATTACACAGACAAAAATACACACACACTCACAGACCTCAAAATGATAGTTATGTGCAGTGCAAATACACACACATACAAACACACTAACACAGACACACTTGGAATTCTCAGTTTATAACATAAATTGCAATTTTAGTGTAAGGAAGAAATGTTGGGGAGATATAGATACATATGGATACAAACAAAAATATAAAAATGATTTTGGGCTATGGTAACAGGTACTTCAATAAATCAGTTAGAAAATAAACTGATTTATTGTAGTATCTGCTGCCACGGCCCAAATTCATTTGTATATGTATGTTTGTATCTGTATGTATACTACTGTATATACTTGTATGTGTTTACTTATATGTATACATATATGTATGTGTATATGTATGCATGTGTATAATTTTTATTAAATAATATTTTTGCAAAATTACATGATATAAACATGAACAAATTGAAAAGAAAGAAAAAGATAAAACTAAAAATGATGAAAACAGTAGAAATTGAGAAGGAAAGAAAACGAAATACTTAAAGAAGCAACTTTCAATCTTCTTTACAGACATACTTAATGCCCTTTTTCCTCTTCAAAATTACATAATATCGTTCCCTTATCCCCATATACAGCCCTTTTCAATCAGTACGTTCTCCATTTGTCTTTTTTTCTGAAAAAGTCCATCCATTGCCCAAATTTATTGACTGAGTCACACAACATACTAACCTAGATAATCAATTAACCAATTTTCTAGATTTGCAGAATACACTGATCCATTCAAAAAATGAACTAGTTCTTAGAGTATTCTAGCACCCCAAAGCCAGAGAGGCTGTAATTTCTGTTTGGAGAAGCTACAGGACTTCCATAAAATATATATGTTGGGTGAATTACAGCTACAGTATAATCCTCCTATTTTACAAAAAGAAATTTAAGTACACACAAAATACTGCACCAGGAATGCTACCTGTGACCCACAGGCCAAGGTAGCTCAGCTATTCTATAGAGTACTGTTTCTCAACTCAGCCATTTAATATGTATGGACTTCAAGTCCCAGAATTCCTCAAGGTTGAGAAACATGGGTCTAAATGTACAGAAATTAAACTGTCTGGATTTTTCTGCATTGACTGAATGTGTCACTCTAGACTCTTTGGCAGAAGTTTATTTTCCATTTCATAACTACCTCTCACTTCTTTTCCACTCTCCTTCAGACAGAAGAAGAGAAGGAGAAAAAGAAGAAGAAGAAGAAAGGAAATGCAGAAGAAGCTGAGGATGAGGAGCCTGATGAGAGCATGCTAGACTGGTGGTCCAAGTATTTTGCTTCCATTGAAACTATGAAGGTGGGCAACTCACTGGCAAGCAGGATGGATATTCCAAAGTTTCTCATTTAGTTTATGGCCTGCAGGCCCTGGACCAGTTTAGATGTCAGAGAAAGAAGAAGATCTCAGAAGTATCTAATAATTCATCTGGCAATATTATCCTAGATGATGAAAGAGTATGTGAGATCCATGTGAGATTTCATTCTTCATGAACAAAATATGCCCATTAAGCAATGGATGGAAACTAGTCAAGGAGAGAAGCACCCTAGAACTAAGGAGAAACTTCCTGACAGTTAGAACAATTAACCAATGGAACAACCTGCCTCCAGAGGTGGTGAATGCTCCAACACTGGAGGTTTTTAAGAAGAGACTGGACAGCCATTTGTCTGAAATGGTATAGGGTTTCCTGCCTTAGCAGGGGGTTGGACTAGATGACCTCCAAGGTCCCTTCCAACTTTATTATTATTATTATTATTATTATTATTATTATTATTATTATTATTATTATTATTATTATTATTATTATTCCAACTCTGTATTCCTGGTTATGAGATATACTTGGCCTTTCCAAATTCATTTATTTTTAAGGCATTGTTAAAAACAATCCTAAAGCAGTCCCTTTTTTGTTTTTAGATTAGATTGGTTGTGGTATGTTTCTACTATTCTTACCATAGGGGGAAAAAATCACTCTATTATGTCCCTCCCCTTCAGACTTCATAGTCTACATTCCGAAGAACTATCTGAATCTTTACAGTACTAATCACCCATATTATCACAAGCTCAGCTCTATTCTTGTAATTCCATTGTGTTACATTACGTATATTCCACTGTAAGGGGAAATCAACTCAAGAAGCTTGGGGAGCTCTGAAAAATGGAATAACAAAGCCCAGTCCAGTTCAATACCACTAAAAAAGAAAACCAAGAAAAAAACAACATGGTTGCACAAAAAATTCTCAGACCAACTGAGAGGGGAAAAAAGGATAGGTTAAAAAAATGGAAAGAGGGACACATATCTAAATCAGAACATCAACAAATAGCCCAAACCTGCAAAGATGAAGTTAGGAAGGCTAAGGCTTTGAAGAAAGTAAGGCTTGCAACAAATTTCAAAACAATTTTAAAAAGTTTCTTTCAACACATAAAAAATAAGAAAAAAAGTCAAAGAAACAGTCAGTCCACTAATGGGAGAAGATGGCAAAGAAGTAACGGGCAGTAGACAAAGTATTATTTATTGTCTTGAGTTAAAGGATAAAAACAGGAAGTATTGCATTTGAATTCACCTTTCTCTGTATTTCTGTTGTTTGATAAATGATTACTGTCCATGTGTTCAAAGAGAAATTGTGCTATATTTAACCATTCCATTGGCTAACATTCATTTTTCTAGCTACTTCAGCAGCAAGAGGCAGCTGCCGCAGAAGCTGAAGAGAAAGAAGAGATGGACACCACTGAGGGTAAATATTTGAAAAGTAGGAGGAGAAAGAAACAGGAGAGGAGATCTTGTGATTCTTCTGTTACAAAGAAAACTCTCTCCAGCAATAAGCAGGCCACACATTTTTTTTTCACTGCAGTTCTTTAATAAGGAAGCATTTCCCTTGTTGACTGATTGTTTGCTTACAGAATAATTAAAGACCAATACATAGTCATATTTAGCAAATCCCTTTATTGGGAATGGCATATGGTGAAGGACACAAGGACTGTACTGAAGGACAAGATTCTTATGAGGATATACAAAGATTTTCTCTGATGAGTATATTGATGCTCATGGGAGTTTATAAAACAACACTGCTTAAATTAGTAGAAAATATATTGGGGGAGGGAGGAGGATACTTTTTCATAACAGCCATACTGTTTTCATAACAGCCATTTGCCATTCTAAATCTCCTCTTAATCTGTTGTTGTGGCCAAAACCTGGCTCTCCAAAAATAACCAGATCACTTTAAAGACAGGACATATTTTTACATACATCCATGCATGCAAGTAATAATACAGCATATATTGGACCCCCATCAAAGCTTTGATACTTTGCTGAGTGGCTATGAGCAAAAGCAGAACCAGACCTTATTATATCTTCGACCTACTGTATTTCAGGGCAAAGAAAGGCAAAGGCAAAACAAAGGAAAAAAAATGAATGAACCTTTATTGTCAAAGTACAACCATGTATACATTGAGATTGGCTGAGCCTCCCTTCGTGCCCCCACCCACCCCAACTCACAGTGACACAAACCCTCCATCTTATTACACCATGTGAGCTAATTGCACAACACACCGGCCTTGCAAGTCAATCATGCATAAAATTTATAAAATTATTTCCTGCTCAAAAGCCTAACTGCCCATGGATAAAAGCTGTTCTTCAGCCTGTTGGTACGGCTGGCTATACTCCTATATCTCCTACCCGATGGTAGAAGAGTAAAGAGATACCGTCCAGGGTGTGAGTCATCCCTGAGAATCTTCCTCACTCTTCCAAGGCAGCAAGCCCTGGCGATGTCATCCAGTGGTGTCAGGGAACAGCCCATGATGTCTTGTGCTGTGCTCACCACCCTCTGTAATGCTTTCCTATCCGCGGCTGTCAGGCCAGCATACCAAACCACAATACAGTACGAGAGGAAGCTCTCTATAGTAGACTGGTAAAAGAGGGTCAGAAATGGTAGAAATGACAGCATGATATAGAAAGGACCCAGATTGTTGGGGGCAATTAAGCTGACTTTGTAATAATGCCGCTTGGGGTGTGTGTGAAAGCCCTAATAAGCAGGCATATACATAGAATGAAGGCTACTGCTAAGCTTGTAAGCCGCCCTGAGTCTTCGGAGAAGGGCGGGATATAAATGGAATTAAAATAAAATAAATAAAAATAAATAAAATACTTTAGTTAAGCCCATCCATGTGACTTCATTGCTTATCCCTTCCTACTAGGTCAGCATGCTTTGAGGTATGGTCAGTGAACAGAAGCAGTCTACAGGTAGCCTTCGACTTACAACCACAACTGAGCCCAAAATTTATGTTGCTAAGTGAGACATTTGTTAAGTGAGTTTTGCTCCACTTTACAACTTTTCCTGCCACATCTGCAGCTAAGTGAATCGCTGCAGCTGCTAAACTAGTGACATGGTTGTTAAGTGAATCTGGCTTTCCCCATGACTTTGCTCATGGGGATGCTGCAACGGTCCTAAGTGTGAAAAACGGTCATAGCTCTCTTTTTTCAGTGCCTCTGTAACTTCGAATGGTCACTAAATGAACTGCTGTAAGTTAAGGACTATCTGTAGTTTACCAGGCCACAGGTTTCTGATGATTCTTACCCCTGTTGCCACTTGAGCTCAGTTCAGCATGCTGAGAATGTTTTTTTTTTGTTTTGTTTGTTAAGGGAACTTCAAGCAGTTCATATCTCTGGGGGATGAAGAGAGTAGGATCTCACAGGTTTGGTAGTGAATGCAGTTTATATGTGTGGATGTGGGAGGGGGCTATATTTGTTGTTGTTGTTAGTTGCTAAGTCGTGTCCGACCCATCGCGACCCCATGGACAATGTTCCTCCAGGCCTTCCTGTCCTCTACCATCTTCTGGAGTCCATCTAAGCTCACGCCTACTGCTTCAGTGACTCCATCCAGCCACCTCATTCTCTGTCGTCCCCTTCTTCTCTTGCCCTCAATCTTTCCCAGCATTAGGCTCTTCTCCAGTGAGTCCTTCCTTCTCATTAGGCCGCCAAAGTATTTGAGTTTTAGCTTCAGGATCTGGCCTTCTAAAGAGCAGTCAGGGTTGATCTCCCATAGGACTGACCGGTTTGATCTCCTTGCAGTCCAAGGGACTCGCAGGAGTCTTCTCCAGCACCATAGTTCAAAGGCCTCAATTCTTTGGTGCTTATCCTTTTTTATGGTCCAACTTTCACTGCCATACATTGCAACTGGGAAGACCATAGCCTTGACTATACGAACTTTTGTTGACAGGGTGATATCTCTCCTTTTTAGTGTGCTGTCTAGATTTGCCATGGCTTTCCTCCCTAGGAGCAAGCGTCTTTTAGTTTCTTGGCTACAGTCCCCATCTGCAGTGATCTTGGAGCCCAGGAAAATAAAATCTGTCACTACCTCCATTTCTTCCCCATCTATTTGCCAGGAATTGAGAGGGCCAGATGCCATGATCTTGGTTTTCTTAATGTTTAGTTTCAACCCAAGTTTTGCACTCTCCTTCTTCACTCGCAACAAGAGGCTCTTTAGTTCCTCTTCACTTTCTGCCATTAGAGTGGTATCATCTGCGGGCTATATTTTGCATCACACTGTTTTAGTATCTGCATTTTAGAAACTGTAGGATTAGCTGAAAAGTTTATCAATTTAGTTTTCAGACAGGCTCTTCCGTCGTCATTGTTACAGAGTGTCATAGGGTAATTGTGTAGATTATAAACAGGGCAATAGCTGATGATGGCAACTCTTTGTTATTCCGACCGAAAAGGGGTGTCAGCCATGGTAGCTTTTCTCTTGGTTTGGTTCTGAGTCTATAAACACATTCACTTCATTTATGATATTTATCAGTTCAGGTAATGAAATATCTGTCCAATAAGAAATCCCAGGGCCCCAAGAATACATTGAATGCTCATAGCCAGCACAAGATGCTTGCTTGCATGATTATTTCAGGACTGGAAGCTAGATCCGTATTGCAAAGTTTAATTTTTACTAGCTTTCTGTCACTTTTCCTGTATGCCATGGCCTGATTTTTTGGGTTTTTTTTTAATCTCATGCCTTCCTACCACAAACTTCTTATTCTTGCCATCCATATCTGCTACTCTTCTCTGCGAGCTCAGAAATGAGACTTGATGACTCTCCTATGAAAGGCTCAAAAGCCCAAGGAAAGACCAAAGACAAAGTCAAATTATCCAAAGAGGACAAAAAGAAAAAACAGCAGCAGCAGCAGCAGCAGCAGCCAGATGCCCTTGAAAAGAAGAACAAGCAGAAGATTGATGAGATGAAGGTGAGTTATTCCCAACCCTAATTCAATGAAAAACATTTTATCCAGTCATGATGTTGCAATGTTTTAGCTTTGCATTTTTAGTCCTTTTTTTTCGGTTCAAGAAATGAAGGGAAGCTCAACAAGAATCTAAATCCATCATACAAGACTTCAGTTTATGTGTTCTGGGAGACGCCACTTTCCCAAATGAAATTGGGCATCTATTATATTACTGCCAATCAGAACAATTAACAATCAGCAGGCAAACCTCCCATTATTCTAGGTTTGCTGAAATGTAGTAGTGCAATGCACAATGGATAGGCACCTCTTATCATGGACTTCATCAGTGGTCCTTTCATAACCCCTTTGCTCTATAAAGAACATGCCTGGTGATGCTGCATCATTACCAAAGGGAGCAAGGCCAGAATTTATGCCATGAGGTTTGCAGAATGTCATTAAGTACAAAGTGGAGTGTTTTAAGATGCCCATAATATTCCACTTGTAAGGCTGGCCAACCCTAATGTGTACTCTAAAGGATTGGAAATTTTATCTCTTTCCATCTCCAGATTTAGATTTAGATTTTATTAGATTTATATACCGCCCTTTTCCCTTAGGACTCAGGGCGGTTTACAAGGTTTAAAACATCAATACAAAAATTAAAAAAAACAATTAAAAATGATTAAATTCAGTCCCTGAAGTAGAAATATAAAACCCCAATTAAAACTCTCAGCCTGGGCCGGAAAGCTCAAAGAGCCAGATCTTCAGGTCCCGGCAAAATGAGCGAAGGTCGGGGGCACTCCTAAGCTCCACAGGCAGCTGGTTCCAAAGGGCAGGCGCACCCACAGAGAAGGCCCTCCCCCTGCGTGTTATCCGCCGGCAGTCTTTTACTGGCAGCACCCTGAGGAGGCCCTCCCGGTGGGAGCACACAGGACGAAGGGAACTTGATGCCGGCAGCAGGTGTTCCCTCAAATATCCCGGACCCAAGCCATTTAGGGCTTTATAGGTCATCACCAGCACCTTGAATCTCACCCGGAGGGCAACCGGAAGCCAATGCAGCTCGCGGAGTAGAGGTGTTACATGGGAGTATCGGGAAACCCCCATCACAACTCGCGCGGCTGCATTCTGCACCAGCTGAAGCCTCCGAGTGGTCCTCAAGGGCAGCCCCATGTGGAGAGCGTTATAGTAGTCTAACTGGGAGGTCACGAGGGGTTCTTGGTACTCTCTGAGCTTAGTTGTTGATGTTTCATTATCCAAAATTGCTAACATCAACAGCGGTAGTGACATACATGACTAGTTACTAGCACTGATGATGTTACCAATTTTGAGTAATGAAATATCTGCAAGAAAACAGCCCAGCTCAGAGAGCATCAAGAAACCCTCATTTCAACCCTGAGCTACAAATACTCTCCTTTATTAGTTGAGAAAGATCCTCTTCTGAAATCTTGGAGACTTGCTATGAGTCAGTTCAGAGAGCACTGAGCTAATTGGTTCAGGAGAAGGCATTTCCCACGAACATCGTTGATACATCACTCAGTAACGGAATCTTGGGAACCTCTGGATCACTCATTGCAGCTTATCTACATTTCTGCCTACATTTTGGAATTCCAGATTACATGACCATATTCTTAAAATGAAAACAGTACCTAACTTGGTGTCATTAGAATGTACTGCACTCCAAAATACCATCAAAAGCATTTACAAGGGATAAAAATATCATCAAACAATAAAAGCTAATTCTTGTCCTAAAACTGCAAAATAAAGGAAAAGCCTATTTTGCAATATTTCCTTATGGTACTTAGTTTTGACAGGCTAAGAGACAACATATTTTTTTTCTTTAAATGTCCTCTTGGAGAACATTAGAGAGATAAAACTTCCATTAGGCAGAGAGAGGAGTCTTCTAGTAAATCTACCATTCCACATCAGAAATTCTGAAAAAAAGGAATGTCAACCTAACACCATCATACACACACACATACACCTATCTCAGTTCTGGGGAGATTTCAATCATACACAAAATTGGTTACAGTTCCTTTTGTTCATCCATTTCTTCAACCCTTTCAGCCTTCTTTTCCCCGATATTTTGATAGGTCATGCTGGTTGAAGATAGCAACAATTATATTCAATACATCTAAAAGGCTTCCCCAACGAATGTAGCTGCTATAGATTATCAGTATACCTCTACCGCATTGATTAAATAAATCGACCTTATTTAAAAAGCTTTTCACATTCTTTCCTTCATTATTCTTTTGATATGACATTTTATTTACGATTTATTTATTTATTTATTTTTCTGCAAAATAAAATGCACACACACACAAATACAATATCACAGTCGAATTCTCTTCTGTGTGGGTGCTGTTCATCAGTGATGAGAGTGGAGAAAGGAAGATACAAATGAAATGAAATAAAACTTGTGGCAACAATTATATTTTGCAATATCATAAATGAATTTTTTCAGAGGGGTGAGAAAACTGGAAAAGTAATAGGGAAAAGAGATGTCATCTATTTGGGTGGTTCCATTCTTGCATATTATTTTATGTTTACAGATGTTCTCCATATTTTTTTTTATAAAAAAGGATCAAGGACCACATTTTAAAGCTGGTGATGGGAATGTCTGTGCAGCACACCTCCTGTGTCAGCACAATATCTTGATTTTGATCAATACGTACTACTGTTCCTGAATAAGTCTATAATATATGATCATAATAGTCAAATTATGTTATTTTCTCCATCCTATCGAGGTATATCCCAAAGAACTGGAGACAGAATTTGATAATTTTGAGGACTGGCTGCATACTTTCAACCTCCTTCGTGGGAAGATTGGAGATGATGATAATTCTGCAGATGAGGATCGCATTGTGGGAAGATTTAAGGTGAGTGTGAAATTCCACTGACTCATTTCCAATTTTATTAATCCTGGTGGACTACTGGCAAGCCAGAAAGGCAAAGAAGGTATCTGATTTCACTCATCTTTTGACTTGAACAGAGAATTTGTTAAACAGTTAAACAGGTCTTGTTTTAAGATAAAGGGGCTTTAGCAAGATTAAAGGAATGAATGAAAAGATGGGTAGATAAATTAGGAATTTTAATCCAAATTAAAGAAGAGTTCAAGTCATTTCTTCTCTAATATATACACAGTGCATCTCTTCTTGCAGAGTGATTTCTCTTTTCCACATGAGGGGGGAAAAAGGCCACTGAAAGTATTGTTTGGAATTGCTCTAACCATTTGCAGCACCCCCATCAGTCAAACTTGCATAGAGCATTTGCAGATTGTAAGAACAAAATATGCAATATGTGATCATTGTCATGATGCCAGTTCAGCACTAAGGAATAATTTTTTTCACTGATTTTGCTGAGTAGGTAAATATTTTGTCACCATTCCAACAGCTGAAAAAATAATGTCTCCTTAAATACAGCTCTCTTGTGGAAATCATAAGTTTTTGTAAGTTACTTATTTATTACATTTTATATTTTTTTTATTTTAAAATATTCCCGAGTGGTATAATTCTATTAGAACCACAAAATTTTTGATTGCACTATATTGTTTAAACTTTAAAGTTTCACAAAACACTGGTACTGTTGTGTCACAGGCCTGGACACAGAAGATGGAAAAAGAGAGCTTAGTAGATGCTTCCTTCTTGCTTTCTTTGCCAAAACCTAGATGGACTTTTAATTGGGCTAAAATTATATCTTCTCATTCCCAGGGGTCCCTGTGTGTTTATAAAGTGCCTCTTCCTGATGATATCAACAAGGAGGCTGGATATGACCCTACTTTTGGCATGTTCCAAGGAATTCCAAGCAATGATCCCATCAATGTGTTGGTCCGGGTCTACATTGTGAGGGTGAGAACAAGTGAGAACAGCTTTCAAGGCCATTTTGTTTTTATATCCATTCCAGATCTGAGCACTGAACTTTTCCTCCTCTGAAATTTTAGATTTCCATGTTTTATCTAGAAACTCTAAGCCTTTGTTTGCTTTTTGCTATTGAGTACTGACTCCCCAAAGTTTAGGATAAATGATTTGTTGCTATGCCTTCCCCTGAATAATTAGGAACAGATTTTATAAGCTTAGGGTGGGAGTGAGGGGTAGGGAGAAGAAGAACGACCCCAGGAATCTCTGAAATATTACAATGCTATTCAGCTGAGGTTAATAAATGTATGCTATTTTGCTGGCGCCTATACACTTGTTTGCTCTCTCAGTAGATTCATGTGCTAGCTGGTTATTGGGCCAGCTAAAGAGAGAAATGTTCTGAATGGCTGCAAAATTTTGAAGTTCCAATTCTAGAGCAGATGTGCCCTACAGTCTAATAGGTTTACCTGCTAATGGTTTTCCTTTCCCAGTGCTCACTTTTTCTAGGCTTCTGTCTCCTAACTTCTGTACTTCTTGAGAAGTCCAAAGCACTCCGTCTAACTGGCCAGCCAATGAGGTAGAAGGGCTCCTTGGATCCCTATCAGAATTACTTTGTCAACTTAACACTTGATTTAATTTATAATTCACCCCAAAAACATACTGATGTGTATTCAGTGAAAATGTATTATTAAAGCAGTAACACAAAAATCAGGAGCAGCAATTATCATGAGCAATTAAACCATAAAATCACCATAAAGAATAGCAGTAAAACAATTAAGTTTTGAAAACACTAAATTTAACATGTTTGAGAGACTTAAAAAGGTCTTTCTGTAACACTAAAAGCATTATGTGAAACTTTCTGGGAAAAGTTCCTTTAGAGCAGGGTTCCACAAAGTTTTCAGCTCACTGAATCCCCTTATGAAGTTTCAGATTGTTTATCAATCCACAAATTTTTATTGCATGAATTAGATAAATACTTCATTAATTAATACCACAAAACAATAACAACAACAACAACAACAACAACAGTAATGGATAGTCCCATCGACAATTGAGGTTTGATATTGACCCCTTTGGCCACCTAATGAGAAGGAAGGACTCACTGGAGAAGAGCCTAATGCTGGGAAAGATTGAAGGCAAGAGAAGAAGGGGACGACAGAGAATGAGGTGGCTGGATGGAGTCACTGAAGCAGTAGGCGTGAGCCTAAATGGACTCCAGAAGATGGTAGAGGACAGGAAGGCCTGGAGGAACGTTGTCCATAGGGTCGCGATGGGTTGGACACGACTTCACAGCTAACAACAACAACATTGACCCCTTTGGTGAGCCCTGCCTTAGAGGAAGTACCACCACTGTACCACCAATTCTCTTGATTGTTGGTTGACTTTCATTCCAGGCTACTGATCTGCATCCTGCTGACATCAATGGCAAAGCTGATCCTTATGTTGTCATCAAACTGGGAAAGACAGATATCAAAGACAAGGAGAATTACATCTCTAAACAGCTGAATCCTGTCTTTGGAAAGTAAGAGATGCCACTGGTGAATCAGAATGAGTGTTAAATACTACAGGATTACATAGAAGCCAGTTTTAAGGCATTTAGATATTATTTGTGTACTTAAAAAAACAAGTTACAAGATGTTACTATGAAAAATAGGAGCACATATGCAATGGCATGAGCTTAATGAACTAACTTTAGTGCAGCCCTGAATCCTCAAAGTCTTTGTTTTCATTTATAGTTCTATATTTTCTTGCTCATTTTAGCCATCAACATACCTCAGGAACAAAGTTTCTTCAAAACAGTCAAAGGATGTATTTTAGGTTTCTCCGTAACACTCTCCATTTCATGGAAAAGTTTATCCCATTTGCTGTTGTTCTTGTTTCCTCCCATATAGATCCTTTGACATTGAGGCTACTTTCCCCATGGAATCCATGTTGACAGTGGCTATTTATGATTGGGACTTGGTGGGCTCGGATGATCTGATTGGTGAGACAAAGATAGATCTGGAGAACCGGTACTACAGCAAGCATAGAGCAACATGTGGCATTTCTTGGACCTATGCTCTGTAAGAATATTTAACTTTCTCATTATTATAAAATGTTAAAATAAAGTTCTAATGATTGTCCCAAAAGCCAGCCCTTTCTCACCCAAATTATGGGTCTACTTTTTAATAAGACAGTACCAGGGGGAAAAAACTCACCCCCAAACCTATCTCTTCAATCTTTGGAAAGATTTACAGTAAATCACATCCCTGATTTCCAAACCTGCCCATGTCTTAGGAAGTCTTGTAGATAAGGCATATGATTTTGAATATTTTAAGAAACAAACATATAGCATTTTTAAGAATAAAGGAAGTTTTTTTCACCACGTCATACTCTTAGATTATTCTAACACTGACTGCTCATGATAGATAGAAGGGACAGAACTTAGTGCAAAATCTAATAGGATTTTGGCATAGATGCTCTAATTCAACAGATGTAGCACTTCCAGATGCATTAACTGTATCCCCTCTATCAGTCATGTGTGGTCAGCTGACGTAAGTAGTGTTCAGATGCAAGTAAGAACAATGTTTCAGATCTAGATATAGGCCACCTGTTTAAGATGACTCCGTGATCTCATTCGTATATCAAGAAATACATTCCAGGGTCATAAATCATTCTTCCACTTACCAATGCAATATTCTAAAATAGCATCCTGATTTTAAAAGGGCATCTGTTAAAAGTAGGACTACATGTTTGTGAAGTTACAGGCCTGAGGACTTGATCTGAAAATCTTACATTTCTCTCTCTAGCCATGGATACAATATGTGGCGAGACCCTCAAAAGCCTACCCAAATCCTATCCAAGCTTTGTAAAGAAAATAAAGTTGATGGTCCCCACTATGGCCCTGGAGGCAGGGTGAAGGTGACCAATCGAGTCTTCACTGGCCCCACTGAAGCAGAAGATGAAAATGGTAAATCTTGAAAATCAAAGCACTTTAATGATGTATTAGTTTATTAAGCATAACCTTCTATTATTTTATAAACAAATTTGTTATCATATTGTAAAAATATTGACTTTAGAAGTTGATGTAGAATTCAGAATCCTGAGAATCAATGTTTTATCTTCCAAAAATCAAAGTCCTCACTCTCATGGTTGTAAAATGTCCACAATTATTAAAGAAATTTTAAAATTGAGAGTGAGACTGAGTGGTAATTAGAGTTGTGAAGGCAACTTTCTGTTCCTCACTTTACCTTCTTTCTCCTCTGGTAATAAGTAAATAAAATTAAGTTATTCAAAACAAGCAAAATTATACTGATTTACTTAATTTTCAGAAAATGCATGTGAAAACATTCCATTAATCTTAACACAAAATTTGGTTTACTTTACTTAAACCCCATTATTCAAATGCCATTCTGCTAATATAATCCTTTATTGTGGTATATTTAATTGTATTTGGCTCTCAAGGGGCAGTTGGTACCTTACCCAGAGTCTATTTGGATAAGGCATGCAATAGATGACCAACCAACCTTGTTGCATTCTTTCATTGCCACCATTGCTGTGTTCTCTATGCTTGCAGGTCAGAAAAAGCAGACAGATGAACATCTGGCACTAACTGTGTTGCACCACTGGGAGGAAATTCCCCGTGTGGGCTGCAAATTAGTGCCTGAGCATGTGGAAACAAGGCCATTGCTGAACCCAGACAAGCCAGGCATTGAGCAGGTATTTAGCAATATTGTTGTCTGCACATAAACTGTTCTTTTAGCCTGGCACATCAATTTATCTACATTCTGCTACAACTTCTGTTTGTGTCTTATACTCTTTCTTATAAAGTCTAAATATAGCATTGCAGTAAAGAAGCCACTTTCTGCATAAACCTATGGCATTTTCATAATACCTGTGAGTCTGATCAGATCACTGTTGACACAATCGTAAGATGATGTGATACTCATCATTTAAAAGGAGTTTCTAAAAAGCTTTGGAAAGAGTTTACCATTAAAATCTTTTCTGAGAAGAGGTCCACACTGGTTATAGTTCTTTCTTTTTTCATTTGTAAATGAAATTTATTGAGTCAAGATTAGCAACTGACCCATTAAAACTGTCTCCTTTTATGGGCTTTGGGGTTGGTCAGAACATAAGACTTGTAGGCTTGGGAGGAGGTGTACAGTCTTTTTAGATTTAAATGGGAGCAGTTCTTCATCCTGCATAGCTAACACATTAGAGAAGCTTCACTTAAAGCTTGGATAGGAGTTGAAGTTACTCATTTCAGAGCTATCTCAAAGTGCACTACTACCAATTTTTGGATGGTATTTCTTAATAGCTTTTTCCTTAGAGATGCAAAGGACATCATTGTATAGGCTGGAAATGTCCTTGATCTTTCTTGGCACAGCTACTATTCCTTCTTGTTCTTTTCATTTTGATGCTGGGAAGGTGAAAGACCTTAGTAATCCTTTAGAGAAACAGTTTTCCTAGTGCTAATCAGCTGGGCAGAAGGAGACTCCACTGTCTAGCTCAATAGTGGATTAATATTGCAACTTTTCAGTGGCAAAAAGGTGAGAATTAGGAGTGTGAACTTGGTTACTGGTAATAAGTTTCTCTGAAAGTACACATGTGTCCCAAGAGCCACCAGTTGATTGGCTAGACTGATATGAATGACTGCTTATTACTGCCTCTAAGTTCTGAAGCAATGTATCTCTGAATGCTAATTGCTGGACAGAGAAAGCAATAAAGGAGGGATGCTCCCTTTGAATTCAGCTTATGTACTTCAAAGAAGTGTCCCATTGTTCATAATTCAAAATGAATCAACTGGCTAATCTCATGTTTATAAAATATTGGGATGAACAGGAGTCTGCAATAGATAAGATAAACAAAGAAGCAGTGGAGCCTGGAAATGGAATCCAGTGGTAAGAGGCTAAACGTGGGGGCATCAGGAACCAATAACTGGGTCTTTCCAATATTGCAGGGACGGCTGGAGTTATGGGTGGACATGTTCCCGATGGACATGCCGGCACCAGGCCCTGCCATTGACATCTCACCAAGGAAACCAAAGAAGTAATGCCTTGCCCTAGTTTGGGTGAGGGGTGGGTGGGATTCTGCTTGGAAAGTCCTAAGTCTGATGGGGTCAGTGCATGCTGGAAAAACAAGAAATCTTCCAGGTGCAAAATGATGAGTAATATATGACTGTAACTGAGGAGAGAGAGGGGGGGTGGGAGAGGAGAGAGAGAGAGAGAGAGAGAGAGAGAGAGAGAGAGAGAGAGAGAGAGAGAGAGAGAGAGAGATGAAGTTATAATTGAAAATCAATGTTTTTATATATAAATTGGATGGATGGTGAAAAACATGTTTATAGCATTTTTAAAAACTGATTCTGTAGGAAAAGATGCATTTCCCAGGAAAAGATGCATTTGGCTGAAGGAATTGCCACATATGCAATGTGAATCCCTGCCTATAACTCAAAGCATTCCTTTGAGTTCAGATGTGAAGTTCTGCAAGTCCCTGGAGATGACTTTTCCGATGGAACAAGGCAGATTGTCATGCTTCACATTTATAAATTCAGCCTTTTCTTCTATCCATTAAAGTGGCTCCAACCTTTGTTCAAGCTTGTTCATGAGCCAGAAAAAAAAGAAGTTAATGCTTTAATGAATCCTTTATTAAAGCAACTCTTTTAAGTAGCCATATTTTTTTCAGGAAAGCTAAACATGGTCATTGATTCATGAATTGCATTTGATTCATGAATTGCAAATGAATAAACAAGTTATTCTAAACATTTAAGAGACATGGACAATCATAAAGAATAAGTGAAATTTATCTTTTATCACCATTTTTGGAAGCTGCAGAGGGCAGTTTTCTTCAGGCTTTTCTTGATGGGTTATCTATGAGCATCTGATTGTTACTGTTGGAAACAAGATGCTACCTTAGACAAATTTTGGATGGGAATTCTTCAGGACTTCTTTAGCTGACTACTCAAATGTCCTGTGCATATTTATATAGAGCATCATTATTACTAAACATATGAGAAAGGTAAGATGACCATGTAGCCCTGTATCTTTCCGACAGTCTCATCTTAGATTGTTGCATGAAAGTTATCTCTGTACAGATTAATAAGGAGGCAGTGTTAGTAAGAATCACTTTTTCTCCCAGTTGCCCACCTTAAACTTTGTTGGGAAATTACACTGTCTTGGAACAACATCTCAAAAGCAAAACAGATTGTGTCAAGGCATGGGAATTTGAACCTTACCTTGTTAGAGGCTGGGTTATGGACAAAATCAATAGGATTTCATTTGGTTCCCACCCTTTTCTGACTAATACAGAATAGCAAACCCTTATTTGTTAGCAAACCCTCTGTCTGTGTTGCCAAACATATACTTGCCTGTCCTTAGTCATTAAAAGCAAATTTGGATTGAAAGGATATCTGCTGTTTCTTTGGAGAAGTAGGGGGTGAACATCACTTTGAATCTGAGGAGTCCCAGTGGATGCTTTTCATCTCCAGTTATAAGTTCAAAACAATTGAAATGGAAACTAAACAAGCCCAAGATATAATGGCCTTGTTCAAGCAGCTCTAATCTTCCTGGGTGGGGGTGGATGTCTTAAAAGTATATGCACGTTATTTTTATTGGCAACCTTATACCCTTAAAATCCACCTCTATCCTTCCTCTCCTCGGCTCACCCCTGTCTCCCTTCCTTCCTCCTTGCCAGATATGAACTTAGAGTAATAATCTGGAACACTGATGAGGTAGTCCTGGAGGACGATGATTACTTCACTGGCGAGAAATCCAGTGACATTTTTGTCCGGGGGTACGTACAAGCTGCCCCTCAAGGCCAGCTGGGTATTCTGTGTGAGCTTTCTGTGACTTTGGTGCCGCTTGGCTCTCAGATCTCTGCAGAGGATGGCTGATTGTTTCATAGGCAAAGCATCTGCTCTCTGCAGGCAGCAGTAATGGATACTTTGCTTCTCTGTTCTGCCCTTTTCTTCTGTTCTCTGTGTTTTTGTTCTTGTGTGCTACTGTCTGCTGTGTGTGATAGCTAGGTGTGAACCTTTGGCAATTCCTGGGAACATCAGTAAGGTTATCTTGAAAATGTTGAAGTCAGATA
This sequence comes from Vipera ursinii, assembly GCF_947247035.1. NCBI lineage: Eukaryota > Metazoa > Chordata > Lepidosauria > Squamata > Viperidae > Vipera > Vipera ursinii. The sequence goes on from NC_139512.1 coordinate 333,674,259, forward strand.
TATTAAGAAGCTATTGATCAAGACGTATTACTCAGCCCATCCAAGAGGCAGGACTATTTGAACAAGAGAAAGCACAGAGAAGTTTACTTTTGATCCTTTGTAATTCCTGTGGTGGGGGCACCACAATTTAGATCTGCCTAGTGTACCTCCCTAGCTTTCCATAAAGAATCCCATAAAGTTCCATCAGCTCTACCAATACAGTAGGGAGGTACAAGTGTTGATAGAGCTGAAGAACTGCTTTCAAAGCAATTTCCCCTAGCAAAATAAAGTGTGTGGTGAACTAGGAGCATTCTGGACCATCGAACGGTATTTTTGTTATTATTATTTTTTAATCCCATTTATATCCCGCCCTTCTCCGAAGACTCAGGGCGGCTTACAATTTAAAGCACAAATCAATGTGCTTAGCAATAGCCTTCATTCTATGTATATGCCTGCTTATTAGGGCTTTCGCCCCCCCCCCAAGTGGCATTATTACAAAGTCAGCTTATTGCCCCCAACAATCTGGGTCTTCATTTTACCTACCTCGGAAGGATGGAAGACTGAGTCAACCTTGAGCCTGGTGGGACTCGAACCTGCACTAATTGCAGGCAGCTGGTGTTACCTAAGGAGGCATTAACCCACTATTTTGACTTCTTTTGTTTCCCATCTATTAATAGTCTCTTTACAAAGTATTGTTTCATATGTCCAACTACATTATGTGCACACATAAAAATGTGAACAAGTGTTTGGAAAATCTGTGCATCATAGAGTAATACCTGCCAAAAAAGTGAAACTGTCTGATGGTCCCCGAGCAAGGAACCCTTGATTTATTTTATTAAGTGCATGGCAATCTCTCTTATGTGGCATTGAAGCTCTGACATAGTTTCACTGGTTTGATCAAAACACTGTTGAGCACATGAGTGGAGAGAAAACAATTTTTATTTTTTATTTATTTTAATTCCATTTATATCTCGCCCTTCTCCGAAGACTCAGGGCGGCTTACAAGCTTAGCAGTAGCCTTCATTCTATGTATATGCCTGCTTATTAGGGCTTTCACACACACCCCAAGCGGCATTATTACAAAGTCAGCTTAATTGCCCCCAACAATCTGGGTCCTCATTTTACCTACCTCGGAAAGATGGAAGGCTGAGTCAACCTTGAGCCTGGTGGGATGCGAACCTGCACTAATTGCAGGCAGCTGGTGTTACTTAAGGAGGCATTAGCCCACTGCTCCACCAAGGCTGTATGATAACAATGAATCTCATAATGATAAGACAACCAGTGACTTACACAGAAAATAATTGAACATCATTTTGATATGTAGCCCCCTTTTTCTACTTATGGACCACCAGGAGGGCCATTTTCATTCATATATGCGTGGAACTGTCAGTCATACTTAGGCCTGGGCCAGCAGGAAACACTGGAAGCAGAATCCCTTGCAAGTCAAGATCTAAGATACGGAATGTAATCAAAGAGACATCAAAGAGGAGGGAGGGAGAAGCCTAGAAGAAGCATGAGATCTGTCTGATAAGCTAATGCCAGTGAAACAAAAAATCCTGGGATTCATCATTAGTTTCAGCTGCTATGAGATACCTTCATATGAAGAAGCAGTGATCAGAAACATCTAAAACAACAGTAGAAAATTAAGTGGGCATATCCAGAATGTTTCTGTTAGCTAAGCAAATGGTTTAGTATAAACTGTTCTGCAGAATATCTAAGTAACTCAGAAGCAACTCATGGGCTGATCCTGGAAGAAGAATACTATTCTCTTTTTCCTTGATCCTTCTTGTGGTAGATCATCACAAAAGGCACCAGAATAAGCAGCTTTCGACTGCTTTTGTCTTAGGTGGTTCTAAAAAAGACAAATACAACACAAAGCAGTAATGGATTATGTACTCAATGCTATTTAGAATTTTTTTTCTACTTAAAAAACATTCCTCTTAGTAATTTTGGATTTTCTCTTCCATATTTGCATAGCCCAAGGCCATCAGTCAGTTGTTCTACAGCAGAATAGTTTCAAGATTTCTGTCTATGGAATTCATGATTGTGCAAAGATTTGATTGTTAATGGGCAGGGGAATCATGTACCTTCCAAACAAGATATATCCTAACATTTCATAGATGTACCTTGACCCCTTCCCAATTAGATATACTTCTGCCAAACCCCACAGTCTAAGCTATATATATATATGCCTAGGAATGAGTTGTATGGTATATGTAAAGGGTGATTTTCTTCTTTCTGATTGAATGTGGAGTGTTCTTGTCTTCTGTCTTTCTGCATGCTTTGGGAAATTGAAGTGGTAGGGTGGGTGTTCTGCTTTTTGTGAACCACAATTCTCAGTCAAGAGGTGGAGGCCTGGCTTGGCAAGGAAATTGTGCAGATGGGAGCATTGAACATGGATTGCTTGCTTCTCTATTGCATGCTTTGGAGGATGGGAAGAGCATTTTGGACAATCATTTGGGGACATGTGCAGGCAAAGCCTCTTATTTGAGTAGAAATAATCTCACCCCAGTGGAACGATCAACCTCACAGAGGACATGGTCTATTTTCAGTTGTATCAAGCAGAATCATTCAAATGCTCAGCATGAAACTCCTGGGAAAAGTCTATGAAATAATTTTGGTATAATGGCAGAAATTCCTGATATTTGACTGTCTTTTCTGAAAAGCATCATAAACTCAACGCTGGTAATAAAGGCAACACTTCAAGACTAAAGCTGTCTTCATTCAGTCATTCAAAGTACTCTCTGGGTCACTTGGACTTCTAAGGTTCATGACTGCTACATTTTGAGCTCTTTGCCACTGCTTTTTTTTTACTTACAACATGGAGTCATACTCAAGGAGAAGACTTTCTAGTCTAGTGCACCTCAGTCTGTTTCACCTCTGTGAGATAGGTCAAATCAGGAAACAGACACTTCAGAGATTACAGGAATGCTACTCTACTGTTGTAGGGTATAATAAGTGAATCTTAAAAGCTTTTGAATTTCTTTCTTACACTTTCCATTTAATCATGATTATGATTTTTTTTCTCCCTTTACGGCTCACCTGTTCCTTCATTACAGTTATATCTATTTTCCTTTGTTCCTTTGGTTTGCATTAGTCATTGCCCATTAATCTGCTGGCTGTGAATGATGGGACTTGCAGTCCAACCCATATAAAAAAGGTAAAGGTTCCCCCGCACATGCATGCTAGTTGCTTCCAACTCTAGGGGCTGGTGCTCATCTCCGTTTCAAAGCTGAAGAGCCAGCGCTTGTCCGAGGACATCTCCGTGCTCATGTGGCTCAGTGGGTTAGGACTCTGAGCTTGTCGATCAGAAGGTCGGCAGTTTGGTGGGTCGAATCCCAAGTGCTGCATAACAGAGTGAGCACATGTTACTCACCCCAGCTTCTGCCAACCTAGCAGTTCGAAAGCCAACCAACCCATATACTAGGTACTAAATTGGAGGTAGATTCACTCCACATCCTCATGGTCTCCTCTGTCTTCCTGCAAACAAAGCTCTCCATCTTCCAAAACTATATTTTGTCATCTCTCTACACTGCTGATTGAGCTGGCCCAGAATGAACAATCATTCAGTGATATCACTGGGGGGTTTTTTCCGATCCCATCCTTTCTTCTGATCAACTTCCTTGTTTTTGTTCATGCAGGTGGCTGAAAGGCCAGCAAGAAGACAAACAGGATACTGATGTCCACTACCATTCACTGACAGGAGAGGGCAATTTCAATTGGCGCTACATCTTTCCTTTCGACTATCTTGCAGCTGAAGAAAAGATTGTTATTTCTAAGAAAGAGTCTATGTTCTCCTGGGATGAAACTGAATACAAGATTCCAGCCCGACTCACATTACAAGTGTGGGATGCTGATCACTTTTCTGCTGATGACTTCCTGGGTATGTCGGAGGACTTGATTGCTGATCAGATTTAACTTCCCTGGATCAGAAATACAGCTGAAATAAGCAGAGTTTAAGACTGTGAGGATGTCATCAGTAATTTGTTTTATCAAACTGCACCAATTAAAATGAAGATGACATACATTAATCTGAGACTCATTAATTTTAGTATTTTGGAATCTTCCTTTAAAAATTGAAGTGGGCCTTATAAATCCCATGTTCCTTTACAATTTAAAAGTTGAGCCAAAAATACTTAGAAGATTACGATATTCTGATTTATCTCTAGCAGTCCTTGTCTCACAGCTAAGAGAATCTTCAATATTTCTCTCTTCTCTTCCTACTCGCATAGGAGGCATTGAGCTTGACCTGAACCGCTTCCCACGTGGTGCTAAGACAGCCAAGCAGTGCAACATGGAGATGGGAACTGGTGAAATAGAGGTGCCCATGATCTCTATCTTCAAGCAGAAGAGGGTGAAGGGCTGGTGGCCCTTTTTGGCTCGAAATGAGAACGATGAAATGGAGATGACGGTAATGTTGGTGGAGAAGACCTGCCATTGCTGTTTAAAGGAGAGATAGATTCCATAAAACCTAGAGCCAAGACAATTGGAAAAAGATTATTTTAGACTGTAGGAGTAAGGGGGAAAGTCCCTAAACAAGCCCAGAAAAATGGTAGGAAATTATGGGATAAGCAATAGCTCACAAAGACAACTCACACAGAATAGATGAAGGAATGGAGCATTCCTTGGATTGCATGGGTTTAATAATAATAATAATAATTTTATAATAACTCGGTGCTTCCTTCTAATTCTTCACGTTGATGGGTAGGTGTTAGGGATGAATATGATAGAGAGATGAGCTTGCTGGAGTCATGCATGGTCTATTACCACAGTGACAAAGGGTAAAAATACCTTAAGTCCACAATAAGCAGACAGCATTTGTAAGCGGCTCAGACATTTCCTAATTCACAAAAATATAAGAAAGGGGAGGAAGTGCATAATAAGACTTGCAAAATTTGTGCCAGTGCTACTAGGTAGACCAGACCAAGACATAATTTCCACAGGAAGGATAAAACTAATTTTATTGAGAAGGGGTCTATTAATAGAATTTTACAAGTGTCATTGTGTTGTATCTCCTTCCCTTTCTGTAATTATATTTCTGTGATAATATATAATATATATTAGACAATATATAATATATGCTATATATTATATTTCCTGAGCACCAAAGAATTGAGGCCTTTGAACTATGGTGCTGGAGAAGACTCCTGTGAGTCCCTTGGACTGCAAGGTGATCAAACCAGTCATTCCTAGAGGAGATCAACCTGACTGCTCTTTAGAAGGCCAGATCCTGAAGTTGAAACTCAAATATTTTGGCCACTTAATGAGAAGGAAGGACCCACTGGTCAAGAGACTAATGCTTGGAAAGTTTGAGGGCAATAGAAGAAGGGGATGACAAAGAATGAAGTGGCTGGATGGAGTCACTGAAGCACTAGGCATGAGCTTAAATGGATTCCAAAAGATGGTAGAGGACAGGAAGGCCTGGAGGAATGTTGTCCATGGGGTCGCGATGGGACTACTTTGGAACTAACAACAACATATTATATTTCTATGAATTAGCCAGGTGTCTGAGCCACTTATTAATGCTTTCTGTTGGTTGTGCACTTAAGAGATGTTCACCCTTTGTTGCTTTAGTAATAGAGCTCAGATATTTAAGAACATGTGAGGTTGTCCTCAACCCTCCTATCTTTTCGTAAGGGCCTAAAGACATGGCTTTGCCAGTCAGCTTGGGGCCCCAATGGGAGAACAGCACAATGAGTAATAACAGATCTCACCTGTATCTTTATCTTATCTAAAAAGAGAGCCTTCTTCATTCTGAGGGTAACCCTGTGATCTTTTGATCCCCTGCAGGGTAAAGTGGAAGCTGAGCTTCATTTACTGACAGCTGAGGAAGCTGAGAAATGTCCAGCTGGATTGGCGCGTAATGAGCCAGATCCATTAGAAAAACCCAAGTGAGTGCATGGGAAACAATGATGGGAGCAGGGATATCCAAGCAGATTGATACCCTGTGGGGATACTGAATTGGGAAGGTCATGGGAGAGGTTACAAACACATGGTACTATGGCAGCAAGCAAAATTAGACTGCCTCTACTGTCGTCACCCATTTTTCCCCATGACTCCATTCAGTTTTCCTGTTTTTCTCTTACTTATATGTTTTTGGCCTCTCTCTTCTCCTTGCCCCACCCTGCCCTAGCCGCCCAGATACCAGCTTCATCTGGTTCCTGAACCCACTCAAGTCCATCCGCTACTTTATCTGGCATACCTATCGTTGGCTTCTGCTGAAAATCCTTCTCCTCGTTCTCTTGCTCCTTATGGTTGGCCTCTTCCTTTACTCTATGCCTGGCTATCTGGTCAAGAAACTTCTCGGGGCCTGAGTAGGCTTCCTTCTTTGCCCAGGGTATTTCTGTTTTTCCACCTATTCATGCTTACAGTATCATTTTATGCCACAATAAATCCATTGCAAATGTAGGCAAGCTGAGGTGAGAAGGACGGTAGATAGCTTGTAAATTATAATAGTGCCATTCCCCAAATTAGAATGTATGTTCTTCTATCCAAATGAGTGAGGGTTTGCTAATATTGATTGAGTGGTTTTGACATGTTTAGAGAGAGTTTTCCTGATAATTATATCAAATCACTGGAGAATAGAATTTTAGGCTTGAAAACAAGCCATGGAATTGAATTCCAACCCTAAACATCCAAGATAATAAAATTCTTGGTGAGGAGAAAAGGAAATTCAGAAAACCTCTAGATCACAAAAATCCCCAGAAAACCTGAGTAATCCACTACATTCTTCCAAATGGCTGAGCCTTGTGTTATGCAAAATGCATCCCAACATCCTGTCAAGGAATTATGGATGACAAGCTGCTTTATTAGGGCTTCTGAAGCAAGACTGCATAAGATAAAACCATTTTTTGTTAGTTTGGCATTAATGAATAGTGGCCATCAAGTCTGGATAGTTTCTAACCCTTGTACCATACATACCTTTACTGATACAAAAGGATCTGTCAAGTATCTGGTGGGTGATGAATAAGGCTTGTTGTTGTGCTTGATTTAGCCTCTCATCAAGAATCTTTTTGTGCCATCAGGCTAACAATAGGATAAATGAGAAGGTGCCAAATCTTGCTTATTTTGGTAGCTTTGACATATTTAAAAAAGCAATTTTCTACTGAACAGTGGGTGTGCTTGGGATGGTAAGTTGTAGACCAAAGTTGAATGAATCATCTCAAAGAACAGTTATTCCCATTAAGCTTAGACAATTGCTTTTTCCTTTTCAGTCGCCCAGACACATCTTTCATCTGGTTCCTGAACCCACTCAAGTCTATCAGATACCTCATTTGTACCCGTTACAAATGGCTCATTATCAAGATTATCCTGGCCCTTCTACTTCTCATCATGGTGGCCCTTTTCCTTTACTCCATGCCTGGTTATATGGTCAAGAAGCTTCTGGGAGCATGAGACAGCTGCCCTATTCTCCCATTTCTAACCTGATTGTCAGAAACAACCTTTCATTTCTGTTTGGTGGCTTCCATATGTATTTTTGGACCTTTTGGGGAGGGGGATTTTGGAAGCAGGAGTCAGATTTAAGATTGCTTTATTGTTGCTTTATGACTTGAAAAGGGAGAGTGTCCCTCTTTCCCAAAGTTCAATGTAAGTTCTCTTTTCAGCCATTTCCTCCAGTCTCTTTATGCCTCCCCTCCCACATTTATTTGTTGTTGCCTCAGTTTCCGTGTCCTCCATGAATGAATTAATCTTAAGTGGAATTACCTTGACAACGGTAATTCCATTTTGTGTGGATTGCATTTATCCCATCTCTCCCTTCTTTCTTTGTTATTGTTTTCTTCCTTTGCTGATATCACAAAGTGTGTCTCCCCAAAAAGCTGAAATTTCAAAGGATTCCTGTTCATATTAGATTTGGAGTGATCGGCTACTTAAGGAATCTTGGCATATTTTCTTGGAATCTGATGCTGCAGTTTCCCCTCATTAAGAAAAGAGATTGCCCTTGCTTCCCTGACTGTGTAACACTTTATTGCAATGGAAAGTGGGGAAGCTTGCCCTTCCAAGGTTTTGCATGAAAACAGCTAACAGATTCTTAGCTTCAGGCAACTAAAGAAGATAAGTATTTTGTTTTGTCGGAGTGTGTAAAGTAATGGCAAGAGTGTGAACTGCAATGACCCCAAGCTGTGGGTTCAGTTCAGATCATAGGCAAATTATTATTTCCCTCATTTTAGTTCCTTCTTTACAATTTGTTGTGAGGTGCATGTTATACCAAAATAAACTAAAATTGACACACTTCAAGACCTAACTGTTAAATAAAAAGAGCATGCAGTTAGTGCTCAATCTTGAAACATTCAATGCTTTAAAAACATCCCGGAATCATTACAGAAATGTTGCTTGGGTATTCACCTGTGTACACATTTATACTCCATTAATGCAATTGGGAAATAAAAGAATTTTTGTTTTTTTAGATGACCATTATAATGGGATTGGTTGTGATCTTTAGGCAGGGTTTTTGATATTTTCCAGTTGGAACAACTGGCAAATCAAGCTTTGAAGAAGAACACAGTGGAAAGGCAATGTTTCATGGAAGGCCAAGTTCTTTTGAACTTCTAATAAAGCTGTGTAAACAGCTGCTTTTTATGGTATGTAATTTAGCAGGAAGTAGAATCAGTTGCTGAGACAAATAACATCCAGAATAAGGAGTATGGTGAGGCTAGGGGACGTGTTATAATGTCATATCCTATTTTAATGGATATGGGTCAGCTAGTGAAGCCCTCTGAACAAGATGAGGGCAGGAAGGATGGAGTGAAATATCTAGCTTAGCCTATTAAACTCAGATTATGTTGTGGGAATGTAGGCAATACCAAGTGATACAGAAGGACAACTAACATGGCCAGTTCACGTTATTATTTAATAAAACTGGGTATCTTTTCAAAGCTCACACATATTTAGTTCAATCTATCCTCCCATACACATTCAGTCCTCTCCAACAGAAAGGACCATTTAAGATCTTCTTTCTTAATTCAACAGTCCAGTGCTCATAAGCATCATCTCTTTAACACAAACACACTAAGATGCTGCTCATCTTATTCTCATTCTACCTGATCATTAACCTACTGTCCCTGCTAGGGTTGGTATCCATTCCTAACCATTGTGGCACCAAAATGCTGAATTGTGTGTGATGGTACAAATTCTGTCACTTTGTACTTGCATCATACATTGGAGCATGCAGGCTGTGATATCGCAACATGTTTTATCACATGTTACCCTGCCCCCATGCCTGGTACCAAGGAGACATAATGTGTATGTCAAGTGTGGATGTGGATTTTAGATCACTAACACATTATCTTGCAAGCAGTTGCAGACGCATGTGGGGGAGGGGGGGCAGCTACAACTCTTTCTAGTTCTTAATGATAAATTGTATCTGTTAGCCTTGCATAATGAGTCAGATACCTCTCCCAAACATATGCTCGATACTATACCATGCTATAGTATCATAAGGCAGTGGTCCCCAACCTTCTTGGCACCATGGACTGGTTTTTGGGGAAGTAGTGGTTTCAATTTAACCTCCAGCTGTGTGGCCTGGTTCCTTACAGGACATAGACCGGTACTGGTCCATGGCCCAAGGGTTGGGGATCCCTGTCATAAGGGACCTGCAATAGCTAATACAAGCAAAAAATCTGCCTTGTCAGGAGGCAAAGATAGCTTACAAGTTGGAAGAAGATGTGATGTCCTAGCTTTAATTTATCAGATTTCTAGGGGGGGGACCACAATTCCACTGCCTTTTTGCTGCTCTCTCTCTCTCTCTCTCACACACACACACACACACACACACACAGCGTAGCACAAGTGAAGTTTCTGTATTTCATGCTTATTATTTTCTGGGTTGTGTGAAAACTGTTGATTTTATTTCCTTACAGTTGTGGGGTGGGTCTGATATTGGTAGGGGTACTTTTCTGTGCACTGTTAATATAGCATCTCTGGATTAAGAGAAAATCTGTAAATTCTTTAATAAAAATAGATCACTGAAAGCAACAGATTCCTATGTATAATAACGGCACAGGGGAGAAGCTGAAGAAAACCGCTGTATTTGTCAAGATGGAAAACTATATCTTACACCCTGCATAAGAAATGCAGTTCTAAATTAAGAGTCCCACTTTTCTTTTACACTATCTTGTGCTCCTGGTCCTGATATCCTTAAAATGTACATCCAAACTTCTAAAGATGGCACACCATCTTTAGGAAAACAACAGCACTCTCATTTCTTTATGTGAACTAGAATTTTCTGGAAATGTTTAGTTGAGTTTCTTTCCAAGAACATCTTTGCCATGTAATCACATTCTGTGCTCTCTTTCAGTACGATTTCCAGGGACTTGGTCTTCCTCTTAGCGTTTTAAGAGTCTTTCTTGAAATCTACCACATATCTGCACATTGCTATTATTTATAGGCTGTAAAGCACTGGATTATGACAACACATTTTCCACACACTAGTGGTCATGGTAGAATGAAGCATCTCAAACTATATGGCTTAACGCAAGGGAAAGACAGTCTCAGTCCTACAGATACAGTATATATGTGTGGGGGGGCCTTCTTTTTTTCTCAGTCAAAGCTGCTATTCAAGTTCATATTCAGCGGTTCTTTCGGATTGTATTTCAAATATTTCAAAATGCCAGAAGTTGCAATTTCAAGTCTTTCTGAGGCTTGTGATACCATCCAATTACAGACACTCCGTCCCAGCCTTGTCACATGTCTCCTTAGGTAACAAGGATGAGTCAGAAGATATTGTGTAGTCATTAAATATTTATTTATCATTTTCACTTTTAATTCTTTTGAAATGCTTTCCCTTCCCCCCCCCCCACAAAAAAAATACATGGATAGAGTCAAAAAGACAACTTGTTGATATAGTCTTAAACTTTTATGAAGGGTAAAGTTTTTCTCTTTTCTGAAATATGCCAATATGGACTTCATCATCAAATCACATTGAGTTGTGGTTTGGACATGTATCAGAATATTTGGAAAGCAGGTTTAATGTGCCTTAGTTTTAGTTTTAACTTAGTTTTAGTTACTCCCTATATACATGAGTTCTGCCATTATGTGTGTCTCAGTTTAACTCAGGAACAACTAACCTATGTGTTTTCAAACAAGCACCTCAAAACAACAGAGGGGCTTACATGCTGAAGTTGTTTGTGCCCACTCTTGCCTCTTGGGGACTTAAGTGGGGACTGGCTGTAATGACCTGGCTGTAATGATCCAGACAAGTAGTGAGAATACTGGGGGAATAACCAACCCACATCTCTTGCACAGAAGATTATCATGGGTTATTCATCTGCAAATGCAGTAAGTGGGTAGGTGGAATGAGCAACGCAGCATTGGCCTGTAACAAACAGAAGCAAAGAGATTAAGGCTCCCTTGTATCCAGCTCAATTTCAAAATGCTTAAAAGTACCCAATCTCAAGGTATATAAGTTTTATTAAGAATTAGCACTGGTTCCCAAGATCTATAGATTGGATTAAATAAAGTCTGTTCATAATGATTCTAGATTCTCTGGTTTCTCTTTTCTTTCTTTCTTTTTTTTTTACTAAAAGCATAAGAGTCTTTGTGAAATAAGCCAAAAATAGACTTAGTTCAGTATTCTGTTTTCTGCTAGCTGTCTGTGGGAATACCACAAGAAAGCTAATGAGGGCAACCATCTTCTTTTTCTAAATCCACTCTCTTAAAATTGTATTTGGCAACATACTATCTCAAAACATGGTTCAAAATAGCTCAAGCCCTCTGACAGACTGTTTCCCATGTTAGAAAACTAGCTAATAGTCATCTTGATATTGTGTGGCAGCAAATTCATTACACTGACCAAACAATTTCATCAAGAAATAGCTGGCTGCTTGATCTTCCTCCAGTCTGCACCACTGACTGTTACCACAGCCTTGCTGATATTGAGGTAAGAGGAACAGGATGGGCCCCAGCCTAAGACTTTGGTAGTGCTTTGTGTCTAACAGTTGCTCCAATTTTATCTCCTTGCTATATACTCAATTATAACTCTCATGCATTCAACCATGGGTGTAAATGCATTCCCCTGAGACACTAAATGAAACAGTCTGGTGAAGAAACACAAATCTACCTCTATCTTAATCCATATTGCATTCATTCTTCACTGAAAGTCTTATGCTTACTAAGTTTCATACTTATCAACATATAGATGTCAAATCCCCTAACAGCTGGGCAACATAATGGAAGCAAGATTTGCAGATGTCAGTAAAGTATATTTCAGGATAATGAGCAAATACAGAGTTTTGCAAACTGCAAAAGAAAATTCCTACCCTCATTCATTAGTGAATTCCTTAAGGCAGAGTATCAAAACATTTTGAAAATTCCTTCCAGGTTTTTTACAATCTGGATTAGTTGCAGTTTATGAGGAAAACTGTTAATAGACTCTCCTATCTTACAGTAGCTTATACCTAATACAGTAAGCCTTCCCCTACTGTCTCAGCCTCCCCAATGCCTCTCACACTAGCTAAAATTTAGGATCTGGAAAACAAAAAATGTAGTACTTGGATTAAAGAGTGGTGCATAATGGAAAGGAGATGGTAAGATAACATACTGTGTATTATAACTGACTTAATATGTTAAGCAAGTAAAGTTAACATCACTGAATCCAAGAAAATAAAATGTGAAGGACAACTGCTGAGATCTATGTGGACTTGAAACTATATAAACTAGGACAAAACTAGGACAGAAGCCTTCCACCCTCTTCTACAATTTTTATTTTGAGGAAAGGTTTTTATACTGATTTGAATTTGATTTATTCCTAAGCATTTTCAGAAATTTTAGAAAATGCTGTCAAGGTTTTGCTGCTGATGTAGCTTGTATATTTTCAAAATATTGTTGCGTTTTTAAAAATGTTTTCTCTGAAAATTATCCTGGAGGGATAATTTATGGCAGGGAAAATGACAAACATTACCAAATAAACATAGATCAGTGTGACTTAAATTCAGTGTGAGAAAGGTTTTGCAAACAAGATGCTGGATAGGCCCTGCAGGGATTTCCTGGCCTAGTTACAGGTACATAACTGGCCTAAAATATAATAAAGCACGCCATATGTAAGCACCTTGAAAACAATGCTAGGGCTGCCAAGCGTCTGCATGGCTTTATCATAAATAAGTATTCAGAGAGAAATCTTTTCTCCTTTAACAACATAACTATACTAGTGGACAAAGGGATTTAACTCACCTACATTTCAACAAAGCTTTTGACAAGATTCCATACAGCATTCTGACTGACTAATTGTTGAAAGTGTAGTATACTGTATAAAAATGGAGCAGTCTAACTATAAAGGTTGCAGGTTCTGCATCTCTACAAAATTTTAAGTAGACGCCAGATGGACAACTCATGAAGAGGGTCAAATTAGTTTTCCTGCATTTTGTAGAGGATTGAATTATATGGTCCCCTACTCCTCCACAATTTTATGGTTCTACATTTCTATCCATTTACTTACTGGGGATTGTAAATATTGCTGTAGCAGCATCTGAAGTTCTTCATTCTGCTGAGTCAGACCATTAGTCTCTGTAATCAGCTTTGCCCTCAGAGTCAGAAAATGACTAGACAGATGGAAAAGAGAAAGGGGTCCTTCAGTACAGTATGGACAACAGTGCTTTCGAATGGTCAACTTTTGAACCACATGGATATCCCGCACCCCTTCCTCAGCCCTCAAGTAATTTTCGGAGCTCCTCAGAGTAGATATGACCAAACACTGCTAGTGAAGCACTGTACCAAAATGGGAGCCTCAGGTATTAAGGAAGATTAAGGTTTTATATATCTTTTTTTTAAAAAAAAAGTCTATTTTTTCCCTTTGGGGGAGATGGGAAGGGTGAGAAACTCAAGGGTGCCTTGAATCATGCTTTCCCAACCCTCCTCACACATTGGATAATTTTTATTTTGCCCTATTACTCCAATACTATTGGAACATTAGCAGTCAAACTCAGTAGCCTAGAGGTGGGGAATGCAGGATGAGGACAGTTATGTATCCTCAATGAAAAAATACAGCTTTTCACTATCATAGAGAAATGAACCCATTAAAACTGGGCAACAGAAGATCAACTTCCTGATAAACTGACCAAGTAAAGAGGAGAAAGTCAGTATTTTCTGTTCACATGTCTATAAATTTGCATTTAAAAAACCAGTGACAAGACTGGGATTGAACTGGGATTTGATTAAAGTTCATTGAAACTGAAGAAATAAGTCTTCTGCTTATTGTGGTGAAACTACTCTCACCACAAGTCTCTAGGACGAGTAACACATTAGCACGCTTTGTTAATATTGCTTAGGTCAAATGTGTCTAGTCCACTCCTTGTATGTGCAGAGTTGCTCTACTATCACTAAGGGCATGGATGTGCAGATCACTTACTAGTATTTTTGTAAGCCAACAATCAGAGCATCCCAAAGCTTCAGTTTTCCATCTGAGATAACATGAGCCAATGCATCCCAATATTCAGAATCTTTAGAGTTGTCCCGCTCTTCATGTACTTTCTTTATCTGTGGCCATTGGTCCCTAGAGGTGAAGGAAAGAGCCACTGGCTGGAATAATTTGATCTGACATAAGCAACTTCCTACTGTATTGGTCCTAAACTCCTATCACAACCTAAGAGAAGGCTTCAACTTAATTCTTCTATGCTGTTCTCACCAACTCAGACATTAGCATGACCAGGGGCTGAATCACAATGCTAGAATAGAAATCTCACACTGAGCTGTTATTTTGACACACTGTGGAGATGGTGGCTTCTCAATGTCCAAATCTTGATGAAAACCTCATCAAATATAGCAATGATGGAATCCCCTCCAATCCAGACGGTTAAATGCATGGGGCATTTAATAGTTTACTTCCCCTTGACCCCAACCTTCTCTAATTTTTATATAATTCTAGGCAGCTTATGACAGCACAAACACAAAAATATAAAACAAAACACTAGGAAATTATTAAACATTACTAAAGAAATTTAAGACAATAAAATCTTCATTAGCTTTCAAAGGAAATGTTCACCAGTCAACAATAGAGCTACATATCCCTCTGTTGAATAATTTATGCATCTGGGTAGAAATATTGAATAGCACAGATGAGATTTTCTTTCTCAATTTTCAAAACAATATTTCAATCCATTTGAGGCAGTACTATTTGTACTGAGCATCAGTTGCTCTGCCCAGTCCTAACTGGAGATGCCAGAGACTGAACTTGGGATTTTATGTGTGAAAATACCCTTCTGCATAAAAATCTTTCCACTTTTATACTTAGCCAAAAATGCCCTGACAATATTTTTCTGCTAAGTCTCCATTATAATCACATTATGTAACAGGTGAATCAAGAGACCACTAGTGGGTGAGATTAAATAAATATTTATGGCCATTTCAGGCAGATCAGGGGAGCCCCTTCCCCTCCAGTCAGCCTTATCTGTGGTCATTTTGCTGTTGTCCCTTAAAAGGCTAGGAAGAGCAATGATCTGCTGATGGCCTTTTATGAAACAGCCCTAGACTGTTCAGCTGGCAATACAATTGCAATCTATGGCACTTAACAGAAATAAGTAGTATTGAATACATAGGTAAAGGTAAAGGTTCCCCCGCACATGTGTGCTAGTCATTGCCAACTCTAGGGGCCGGTGCTCATCTCCGTTTCAAAGCCGAAGAGCCAGCGCTTGTCCGAGGACGTCTCCGTGGTCATGTGGCCGGCATGACTAGACGCCAAAGGGGCACGGAACGCTGTTACCTTCCCACCGTAGTGATCCCTATTTTTCTACTTGCATTTTTACGTGCTTTCGAACTGCTAGGTTGGCAGAAGCTGGGACGAGTAACAGGCGCTCAATCTGTTACGTGGCACTCGGGATTCGACCCACCAAACTGCCGACCTTCTGATCAACAAGCTCAGCATCCTAACCCACTGAGCCTCCACGTCCCTATTGAATACATAAAGAAAGCAAAAGTAGGGAGACAAAAACCTAAATAAAAGTGCTGCTTATGACTGAGCTTCCTTTATGCTTTGGAAGTGTTTGTTTTTCAATCCAACTCAGTTTAATGACTAAATGGAGTATAGGAGGGAGACTGGAAGAAGCCTAAAGATGATGGACAGTCCTGCACTTGGTAAGGTCATGGCTACGGCAGCACCACTAATTAACACTTTGGAACATATGCAGAAGGAACAGAAAAAAGGATCTACAGTTACAACAGTAATTTTGTACAGGCAGTTTTGTGTCAACTCAGGATGGTTGGACAGTATTTCAGTTCACTTAACCCTTAACAGGGGAAAGGCCCTATACTATATCCTACACTATATCCAATCAGTTTAACATCAATACCTGGGAAGCTCCTAGAAAAGATAATCAAAAAACAGATCTGTGAACAACTAGAAGCAAAGAAAGTCATAACTAGTAGCCAGCATGGGTTTGTTAAAAACAGATCATGCCAAACCAATCTTATCTCATTCTTCAATAAAGTGACTAAATTAGTAGACCAGCAAAACACAGTGGATGTAGTATACTTAGATTTCAGTAAAGCATTTGACAAAGTAGACCAAAACCTACTCCTTGGTAAATTAGGAAAAGGTGGAATAGACAACATCATCACCAGATGGATCTGTAGCTGGCTGACAAACGTACTTGACGAGTAGTCATCAACAGCACTACATCCACATGGAGAGAAGTAAGCAGTGGGGTAGCACAAGGTTCTGTCTTAGGCCCAGTACTCTTCAATATCTTCATCAATGACTTAGATGAGGGAATTGAAGGGGAACTCATCAAATTTGCAGATGAAACCAAACTGACAGGAGTAGCCAACACCCCAGAAGACAAACTCAGGATCCGAAAAGATTTTGACAAACTTGAACAATGGGCCCTATGCAACAAAATGAGTTTCAATGTGGAGAAAAGCAAAGTCTTACATTTAGGCAGGAAAAACCAAAGGTACAAATACAGATTGGGCGAGGCCTGGCTTAAAAACAGCAACTGTGTGTGGGACCTTGGAATCCTAGTGGACGATCACTTGACTATGAGCCAGCAGTGTGTAGCAGCAACCAAAAAAGCTAATACAATCCTGGGTTGTATAAACAGAGGCATAGAATCAAGATCACTCAAAGTATTAGTACCGCTTTATAAAACCCTAGTAAGGCCACACCTGGAATACTGCAGTCAATTTTGTTCACCATATTGCAAAAAAGATGTTGAGAGTTTGGAAAAAATTCAGAGAAGAGCAAATAAGATAATTAAAGGCCTGGAGACTAAAACATACGAAAAATGACACCAGGACATGGGTTTGGCTAGTCTAAAGAAAAGAAGAAATAAGGGAGACATGATAGTAGTGTTCCAGTATCTGAGAGGCTGCCACAAGGCAGAGGAGGCCAGGTTGTTTGCCAAAGGACCAGAGGGAAGGACGAGAAACAATGGTTGGAAACTGATCAAAGACAGAAGCAACCTGCAATTAAGGAGAAACTTCCTGACAGTGAGGACAATCAACCAGTGGAACAGCTCACCTTCAGAAATCGTGGGCACTCCATCACTGGAAGTTTTTAAGAAGAGACTAAACATTCACCTGTCTGAGACGGTATAGGTTCTCCTGCCTGAGTAGGGGGCTGGACTAGAAGACCTCCAAGGTCCCTTCCAGCTCTATTCTACTCTACTCTACTCTACTCTACTCTACTCTACTCTACTCTACTCTACTCTACTCTACTCTACTCTATTCTATTCTATTCTATTCTATTCTATTCTATTCTATTCTATTCTCAGTGGCACTACTTATTTGAACTTGCACCTATTCCTGGCTGCTCATGAGCATCATATGCACTACTACCAGGGCCAAGCCAACTTTCTGTTTTAATCCATTCTTCATCTTTTGGGCAAATCCAACACCTTTACCAGCCCCATTTTTCAATCCAGACCTACCTTGGTATCTGGAATTCCTGAACAAATGCCTTGAGAGCCTTCAAAATGTCATCAGGATGCATACAAAGTGCAGAAAGGGGCACTGTTGTAATTGTGGAGCTTTTATCCTCCTCTTGTGGTTCTGCAGACACCTCCTCTTCCTCCTCTCCTATACTCTCTGCCTCTTGAGATACTTCTTTGACAACTGTATCTGCCACTACAGCTTCCAAGTCCTAAAAGAAAATGAAGGATTCTGGGAGAATAATAGCCATACTGTATGTCCCAATGAAATACAGAGAATATTCAACAGTCTGAGAGAGCTATGTGTAAGGGAGAGTATTAAACGAAAACAAAGATAAATAAGGCATGAAAGAAAAGGCCAACATTTTGTGAAAAGCAGCCATAACCCAACATTTGCTGGTATTGGTTAAAAGCACAATCCATGACTGCAACTAAAAAAATCCTAAGACAGAATGATTATTTTCGCCAATTCATGTTTCTCAGCCTCCATTGGGCAGAGATGGAGGGACATTCAACTTCAATGACATCGCATAGAGAAAGTCCATGGGAGGTGGGAGTAGGCAATTAAGCCAGAACAGAGCTAAGACTAGAGTGATGAAGGAAGTTTTGATGGTTGGACCACTGTACAGATAAACCCCTACATGCATCAGATTGAAAATCACGATGTTCATTAGTTGAAGCCCCCAACACTATTACCTGTGAACCAGCCATCTTCTGAGCCTTGAAATTCATGAAAAACTCCAGCATTCGATACACATCATCTTCACTGTCAATTGATAGGGCCTATAAGAAAATATAAAGACCTAAATGGGTGCTAAGAGATCAGCTAGTTAGGTGGCATAAGGAGTCCAGTTAGAACTCAAAACTAAACTTAAAAACAAAGGTTGAGACCTTACACTCCTGGCAGACTGTACAAATCTCTACCTTGGGGTAAATAGGAATAACTGGGGGGGGGAATCAGTTACTGAGGTAGCATAGAGAGGCCCCAATCCCATGTACATGCTTTCCCAATCACTTCTGCAAGAGAATTAAGGAACTTACGGTGAAGATGGAGTCCAGCTTCATGAGAGTGCGATCAGGCCTCTCTAGAGGTTGCAGGAGACCCCGAAGCTTGCTCTCAATCAAAAAGCCCTGGCAAAGGAAGCGGATACAGAAGACAAGAGGCGAAACATCAATTGTTGGTCTGACTACTTCCTAGAGCTGAACCTGGGACATGACTTTAAGAGGATATAGCAAGGCCCCAGCCTCAGAAAGCAGACATCTGTAGCAAGTGACGAACCCTATGCTTCCTCATTTTCTCAGCTCACCGACTCATCACATAGGAGCTCCAGAATGTGCTTGATGGTCTTCCTTGAAATAGACCAAAGTTTCTTTGATTCTGGTTCAGCTCCCACACCCTCTTTACCCTCCTCTTCTGGGACCGCTTCATTCTCTTCTGATGGTCTGCCCTCGGATGGGGAAGAAAGCTGCTGAAGTGATTGACTTGCTAGAGAAAAAACAGAACTTGGGGTAGCAGCATAACACAGAACTTTCCTAAATACATAAAGCAATTAAACCAGCTATTCTTTATCCATTGATTTTTTAAAAAAAAAATTAGAAGTCTAACATATGCCATTTTAACAAGTCAACATACAGCATCCCTCATACAAGATGGGTGGGCCAGCAACAGAGTGCCTACATCACTATAATTCTATACCACCAGACAAATTCCACATTTATTACAAGGTGCACGAGCCTAAGAAATTTTCAGTCGTAATTGATATTAAAAACAGCATTTCGCTTTACAGTGTCACAAGTATTTGTTAATTTGCAGGTACTGACAAAACCAAAAACAGGATGTTTGAGGAGGGGTGATGCTATATGATCAGAAATATGGGCTTAATAACTCGTCTAATTATTTAGAAAAGGCTGTAAAAACTGATCCCCAAAGTTGCATGCGACCCCCGAAACACAATGCAGCTTCTATAAATTCCTTCAAAAATTGACACCTTGCAATTTTTTATATGGCCAGATTCCAGAAATTACAGAGAAATTAATAGTTACCAATATATAGCTTTCTGAATTGAAAGCAAAAAGGTGCTTCCGAGGAGTAGGAACAGGGCACTTCCCTGAAACCCTTTAAAGCAGCTGTACCTTTTTCTATATTCACCTGGCTGCTCTTAAAAGTTGCCATGTGATCCTGGGAAAAGATACAATTAATATTTTGGTTTAAGGAGCTATAAAAAGGTATCCATCTGTTTTAGTGAAAGTAAAGTATGTAAAACTGGCGTATCCAGGTATGACTGCATAATCTGCATTATATACTGTATATGACACAAAATTAGTCTTCATAGGAGTGAAATTTGGAGCATTGCAATAGCAGAATTTGTCAATTTCTGAGAAAAAATTTTTTTCGTCCTTCGTTTCTGAGGAAACTATGCAATTGTCTTCATTTTTGTCCCCACTTCATGACTTTCATGTCCCATCATCTTCTTACTTGCTAAATAAATCCCATTTTTACAATGGGAAACAGAATCATTTATACAGGCATTAGCAATGTGGTGCAACTTGTCTCAAATTGCATCGATCATGCTGCCTTTATGCAGAATTCCACAAAGGTTTTGGAACTTTGCTTACTGTCAGGTGTGATCACCTCACGGGCCAGCTCGTTGGCTGATTTCATCTGCTTAGTATGCATGATAGGTCCCACATTGTGCAGGAACCAGCCATCGGGTTCAGTCCAGGGTAACCCCAACTGCTGAGCATGGATGACACGGTCAGCATCAAAGGCTTTGCGAATCAGCACCTTGGCCTCTTCTTCATTCATCAGCCACACATCCAGGAAATGTTCAGCATCCACAATGGCAAAATGTCTGAGATAAGAAAAGAGATGCATGACTCAACAAACTTGAATCTATACTCAGATTTTGATTGGCACCAATACACAATGGTTTGGCTACAGATCAATAATGAAATAATTAGAAGTCCCAAGATTCAGATCCTAATAAACATGATGATGTCATCCATTTAGTCATCTCCAATTCTTGGTGATGCTATGGGCCAGGTCTCTTTACGCCTTGTACTGCTTCTTTTTGTTGTTCTATGCTGTGGCTGGTGTCAGATTTGATAGTGCAAATCCTAATATATGTAACTAAATTGCTCAGATCATACAGTGTATCATGCTAAACTCTATAGCCAGGTTAACAAAGCATAATGGCAGGGCCACCTAACATGCTATACCCAAGTAAACTACATGTAAGACTTAATGAATGAATGAATCTTTATTGTCAAAGTACAACTATGTATACATTGAGATTAGCTGAGCCTCCCTTTGTGCTCCCACCCCCCAACACACAGTGACAACAAACCCTCCATCTTACTACACCATGTGAACCAACTACACCACACACCGGCCTCCCAAGTCAATTCTGCATAAAATTCACACAAGTTATTTCTCATTCAAAAGCCTAACAGCCCACGGATAAAAGGTGTTTTTCAGCCTGTTGGTGCGGCTGGCTATACTCCTATATTTCCTACCCGATGGTAGGAGAGTAAAGAGATTCCATCCAGGGTGTGAGTCGTCCCTGAGAATTTTCCTCACTCTTCCAAGGCAACGAGCCCTGGTGATGTCATCCAGTGGGGTCAGGGAACAGCCCACAATGTCTTGTGCTGTACTCACCACCCTCTGTAATACTTTCCTATCTGCGGCTGTCAGACCAGCATACCAGACCACAATACCATACGAGAGGACGCTCTCTATAGTAGACCGGTAAAAGAGGGTCATAAGCCGTTGTTCTACCCTGTTCTTCCGCAAGATCCTGAGAAAGTGAAGCCTCTGTTGGGCCTTTCTAGCCACCTGGGTTGTATTAACATGCTATACCCAAATAAACCACATGTAAGACTTAATATAATGGTGTGGTTCAGACAATATGCTGAGCAAATGGCAGGATTCATACAGCAAGCTGATGTAGGCCAATATTGATTTGATTTGATTGATTTATTATATTTATATGCCGTCCTTCTCCCTAAAGACTCAGGGAGAAGGGTGGCATATTTATTTATTTATTTTATTTTATTGGCTTTGTATACCACCCTATTCCCGTAGGACTCAGGGCGGTTTACAGGGCAGTTAAAACCATGAATACAAAAAATTAAAAACAATTAAAACAATTAAATTAAATTTAAATTAAAGTCCTAAGTTCTGTGGGTAGTTGGTTCCATAGGGCAGGCAGAGAACGCCCTTCCCCTAGGAATAACCCGCTGGCATTCATTAACCGGCGGTACCCTGAGAAGGCCCTCCCTGTGGGGGCGCACAGGACGATGGGAAGATGATGCCGGCAGCAGGTGCTCCCTAAGGTACTCCAGACCCATGCCATGTAGGGCTTTATAGGTCATTACCAGCACCTTGAATCTCACCCGGAGGGCAACCGGAAGCCAATGTAGCTCACGGAGAAGAGGTGTTACACGAGAGTATTGGGAAGCTCCCATCAAAACTGCTCTCATTGCTAAGCTTTATTCTACCTCAGCAAGAAGACCAACAACTGCCCTCACTTGCCTAATGTAGAGCAACTTAAGGAAACAACTGTGGGTTTTCCTGGCATCACATGCCAGCAAAAAAAGAATAATTAATTGCTTTTCCAACAGGAAGAGGCAGGTTTTGACAGATGATTGCTCTACCTGCTTCAAGGATTTGCCACTGTTTACTAGACAGAATGCCACAGTGACTGATCCAGTGGCGATAATGAAGAAAGACTTCTGAATGAATGTCAGAAAAGCTGCAAGAAAAGCAGTGAAAAGAAGCAGCTCTCAAATGTGAGTTTTCAAACACACACCTTGCAGTTTTGAATGTAAGAGCCGTGGCTGAGAGAGCACGTCTCCCGCCTCCATCCATGAGTGATTGTATGCATTGTGATTTGAAAGTTGGTTCTCTGAAAGCTAAGGGACCGATCTCTTCTGTTACACTAGCTAAAATAACTGAAAAACAATGTAGTGTGATCAGAGATGGATACGCTTGGAATACCTTAAAGTGGCCTAGAGGAACTAGACAAATTCCACTCTAACTCTATCATGACAAACATTGAGGAAGAGGAACATGTCAAGAAAAGAAGAGAAATACTACTCTAATACCATGGACTTATTTGTCCGAGGCCAGCAGTAAAGGTTGCAAATGGTGTTCACATGACTTCAAGGATGCTATGAGAGCCAGAACTTTCAAAGACTAGTCTTAAGGACCCTCATTCAATACTGTCATAAATTCAGTCATTGAACCAATAGTTGTAATGCTAGGATCATCTGTATGATTTTAAACTGGCCTACATGGTGGGGGCTGGTGATGAGATGAAAGCAACACTGTGAGACTATGTACTTGAATGGGTGAGTAAAATTTGGTGTTGCAGTTAACAAGTCACGAAGAAGAGTCATGTATAAAAAGAAGCTTGTGTGGTTTGTGCTTCAGTATATTGTAATATCTGTATGTATGCACACAAAAAACTTGTTAATCTAGGTGTATAGGGTAAACAGAAAGAAAAATTCATCTTTCACTCCCCCAACATGGGTTTACAGGACTCTTGGTGTAAAGAACACAAATCTTCATCTGTTCTGAGGGCAACATAACTGAGTGCAGAATTCTAGGCCAGCGATAAAGTGTCTCAAATTGCTTCCATCTGCCTCTTGTTCCAGTGTGCGCTCCCCACCTCATTGTTCTTTGCAAGTCCTTGTACTGCTCCACAATCCGCTTATAATCAGCTGTCAGTGTCAGGTTCTCCTCACGATACTGCTTGATCTGCTTGGCTAATTTCAGGCGCAGGTTATTGAGCACATCATGCTGTCTAAGAAGCAAATGAGACAGACACATCTACAACATGAGCCAACCCAAATTTAAAGGGCTTAAAACCTTTAGAACTCATGGTTTAAAATATTCTGTCCCTTTGTGGCAATAAGAGTTATTATTTAATGGATTTCATTGTTCAGAGATCATGGATTTTAGACACTACAATTTTACATCACCCTTTGAGGAGCTGAAAAGCTTCTGAGGATATGCATACGGGTAGACCTCGACTTACGACCACAACTGAGCCCAAGATTTATG
Source organism: Vipera ursinii (assembly GCF_947247035.1). Lineage (NCBI taxonomy): Eukaryota > Metazoa > Chordata > Lepidosauria > Squamata > Viperidae > Vipera > Vipera ursinii. Next base: position 333,698,157 of record NC_139512.1, read on the forward strand.
TTGCTAAACAAAACATTTGTTAAGAAAATTTTGCCCCATATTATGACCTTTCTTGCCACAGTTGATAAGTGAATCACTGCAGTTGTTAAGTCAGTAACATGATTGTTCAGTAAATCTGGCTTTCCGACTGACTTTGCTTATCAGAAGATCACAAAAGGGAATTGCGTAACTCCGGGACATTGCAACCATCATAAATATGAATCAGTTGCCAAGCATCCAAATTTTATTCATGTGACCGTAGGGATGCTGCAATGGTTGTAAGTGTGAAAAATGATCATAAGTCACTTTTTTCATTTCCATTGTAACTTTGGTCACTAAATGAACTGTTGCAAGTCAAGGACTACCTGTACTTGGGTGCATTCCAGCATAAAATTTACAATACAGGTAGTCCTTGCTTAATGACCAGTCACTTAACAACTGTTTGAAGCTACAATGGACCCCCCCCCCCCCAGACCTGTGGAACCGCTTGCCGGTCGAGCTCCGGATGGCCCCCGACCTTCGCTCCTTCCGGCAGGATCTAAAAACCTATTTATTTGAGCAATCCGGCCTGGTCTGATGGGTTTGGGGTTGGGTTTTTAATATGGTTTTAACTATTGTATATATCGGGCATAAATTATTTAATTGTTTTTTTAACTTTTGTATTTTGTTTTTTAATATTTATTGCCCTGTACACCGCCCTGAGTCCTTCGGGAGAAGGGCAGTATAAAAATTTAATAAATAAATAAATAAATAAAAGATACTTATGATCGAATTTCAAAGTTACCCCTACTCTGCAGTCGTGTGTTCTCATTTGGGTGCTTAGCAAACAGCTCACATTTACAGATGTTTGCAGAGTTCCACAGTCAGATGACCACACTTTTCAATATTTTTTGCTGGTTCCTGACATTTACTTCCTGTTTCTGACAAAAAATGCCCATAAAACAGATTCGCTTAATGACAGCTGTTTAATTCAATGACAGCGGCATTTGCTTAATGACAGCCACAAAACACAATTATAAAATTGGGTGTGGTTACATGATGATCCGTCCAACAGCCACAACAACTACGACTGTAATTCCAAGCTCAATTACAATCACAAGCTGAGGACTACCAGCATTTGCTTTTCCTTTCCAGGCCAAGGAAAAATAGTGATTGCAGAAGTGTCAGGTGTAAAATATCAGGGCCATACGTTAAGTTCCAATTAAGCTGATTTGTTGCTCATGCCCATGCACAGAAATCTAGTCAAGCAACAGCCCTATTTTGGCACTAGATAAAAGGTTAATCATGAATGGAATTTATATCACAATCCTGGCACAGGTTGGACTTCGTCTACTTGTGGCAACATAGAGACTCTAGGCTGATTACTCTTTTGACTCAACCCCCAGGCTCTGCTACTCTTCCTACTACAAAAAGGAAGCAATAAAAATATGAAGCAAGGAACCTATTCTGCTACTCACTTATTGAGCTTCCGCTTCTGTTGGGATTTGATTATGGTGTTCTCATCATCTCTCTTCTTCAGCACTTGGAAATTATATTCCAGCTTCTCTTGGTTTAGCTGGTAGATGGCTTTCATTTGCTGGAGTTGCTGCTCCAGGATCTGGTACCACAAACAAAAATATTACATTAAGTCAACTTTGTAATAGCAGAGCTGTGCTAGTTTAGAGCAGCAAAAATCAGGAGTGCGATAGCACTTTTTCTGACTAACAAATTTTATTAAAGGGCCTGCATGCCTTTGGTCCCCTTCATGGATTACTGCCTTGTCGTGGCGAAGGGGCTTGCGTAATTCAATGAAGCTATGAGCTATGCCGTGCAGGGCCACCCAAGACGGACAGGTCATAGCAGAGAGTTCTGACAAAACGTGATCCACTGGAGAAGGAAATGGCAACCCACTCCAGTATCTTTGCCATGAAAACCCTATGGACAGTACCAAAAGGCAAAACGATATGACGCTGGAAGATGAGCCCCTCAGGTCGGAAGGCATCCAATATGCTACTGGGGAAGAGCAGAGGGCTAGTACTAGTAGCGCCAGAAAGAATGAAGCGACTGGGCCAAAGCCGAAAGGACGCTCAGCTGTGGATGTGTCTGGTGGTGAAAGGAAAGTCCGATGCTGTAAAGATTTTTTCTCCATAGGAACCTGGAATGTAAGATCCATGAATCAAGGAAAACTGGACGTGGTCAAACAAGAGATGACAAGACTGAACATTGACATCTTAGGTATCAGCGAACTAAAATGGACAGGAATGGGTGAATTTAATTCAGATGACCATCAGGTATACTACTGTGGGCAAGAATCCTTCAGAAGAAATGGAGTAGCCTTCATAGTCAATAAAAGAGTAGGAAAAGCAATACTGGGATACAATCCTCAAAATGACAGAATGATCTCAGTTCGAATCCAAGGCAAACCATTCAATATCACAGTAGTCCAAGTCTATGCCCCAACCACCAGTGCTGAAGAGGATGAAATTGACCAGTTCTATGAAGCACTACAGCACCTTATAGAACTAACACCAAAAAATGATGTTCTTATCATCATGGGGGATTGGAATGCTAAAGTAGGAAGCCAAAAGATAACTGGAATAACAGGCAAGTTTGGCCTTGGAGTGCAAAATGAAGCAGGGCACAGGCTGATAGAATTCTGTCAAGAGAATACGATGGTCATAGCAAACACTCTTTTCCAACAACCCAAGAGACGGCTCTACACATGGACATCACCAGATGGTCAACACAGAAATCAGATTGACTATATGCTCTGCAGCCAAAGATGGAGAAGCTCTATACAGTCAGTAAAAACAAGACCAGGAGCTGACTGTGGCTCAGACCATGAGCTTCTCCTTGCAAAGTTTAGGCTTAAACTGAAGAAAGTAGGGAAAAGCACTAGGCCAGTCAGGTATGAATTAAATCATATCCCTGTTAATATACAGTAGAGGTGACAAATAGATTTAAGGAATTAGATCTGATAGACAGAGTGCCTGAAGAACTATGGACAGAGGTTCGTGACATTGTACAACAGGTAGCAACCAAAACCATCCCAAAGAAAAAGAAATGCAAGAAAGCAAAATGGCTGTCTGAGGAAGCTTTGCAAATAGCTGAGGAAAGGAGGGAAGCGAAAGGCAAGGGAGAAAAAGAAAGATACACCCAATTGAATGCAGAATTCCAGAGAATAGCTAGAAGAGATAAGAATGCCTTCTTAAATGAACAGTGCAAAGAAATAGAAGAAAACAATAGAATAGGGAGGACCAGAGATCTTTTCAAGAAAATTAGAGAAATGAAGGGAACGTTTAATGCAAAAATGGGCATGATAAAGGACCAAAATGGCAGGGACCTAACAGAGGCAGAAGAGATTAAGAAGAGGTGGCAAAATTACACAGAAGAACTATACAAGAATGAGCTTAACGTCCCTGATAATCACAATGAGGTGGTCACTGACCTCGAGCCAGACATCCTAGAATGTGAAGTGAAGTGGGCCTTAGAAAAGCTGAGCAACAACAAAGCTAGTGGAGGTGACAGTATTCCAGCTGAGCTATTCAAAATCTTAAAAGACAATGCAGTAAAAGTGCTACACTCAATTTGCCAGCAAATTTGGAAAACTCAACAGTGGCCACAGGATTGGAAAAGATCAGTTTACATTACAATTCCTAAGAAAGGCAGTGCCAAAGAATGTTCAAACTATCGCACCATTGCACTCATTTCTCATGCTAGTAAAGTCATGCTTAAAATCCTACAAGCTAGACTTCAGCAGTATGTGGATCGAGAACTACCAGAAGTGCAGGCAGGATTTCGAAGAGGCAGAGGAACTAGAGATCAAATTGCCAACATACGCTGGATCATGGAGAAAGCTAGGGAGTTCCAGAAAAACATCTACTTCTGCTTCATTGACTATGCTAAAGCCTTTGATTGTGTGGATCATAACAAACTGTGGCAAGTTCTTAAAGAGATGGGAGTACCAGACCATCTTATTGGGCTCTTGAGAAACCTATATGCGGGTCAAGAAGCAACAGTGAGAACTGGACACGGAACCACTGATTGGTTCAAAATTGGGAAAGGAGTCCGGCAAGGCTGTATACTGTCGCCCTGCCTATTTAACTTATATGCAGAGCACATCATGAGAAAGGCAGGGCTAGATGAATCAAAAGTTGGAATTAAGATTGCCGGAAGAAATATCAACAATCTAAGATACGCAGATGATACCACTCTAATGGCAGAAAGTGAAGAAGAACTAAAGAGCCTCTTGTTGCAGGTGAAGAAGGAGAGTGCAAAACTTGGGTTGAAACTTAACATTAAGAAAACCAAGATCATGGCATCTGGCCCTCTCAATTCCTGGCAAATAGATGGGGAAGAAATGGAGGTAGTGACAGATTTTATTTTCCTGGGCTCCAAGATCACTGCAGATGGGGACTGTAGCCAAGAAATTAAAAGACGCTTGCTCCTGGGGAGGAAAGCCATGGCAAATCTAGACAGCACACTAAAAAGCAGAGACATCACCCTGTCAACAAAAGTGCGTATAGTCAAGGCTATGGTCTTTCCAGTTGCAATGTATGGTAGTGAAAGTTGGACCATAAGAAAGGCTGAGCGCCAAAGAATTGAGGCCTTTGAACTGTGGTGCTGGAGAAGACTCCTGCGAGTCCCTTGGACTGCAAGGCGATCAAACCGGTCAGTCCTAGAGGAGATCAATCCTGACTGCTCTTTAGAAGGCCAGATCCTGAAGCTAAAACTCAAGTACTTTGGCCACCTAATGAGAAGGAAGGACTCCCTGGAGAAGAGCCTAATGCTGGGGAAGATCGAGGGCAATAGAAGAAGGGGACGACAGAGAATGAGGTGGCTGGATGGAGTCACTGAAGCAGTAGGCGTGAGCTTAAATGGACTCCAGAAGATGGTAGAGGACAGGAAGGCCTGGAGGAATGTTGTCCATAGGGTCGCGATGGGTCGGACACGACTTCGCAGCTAACAACAACAACAATGCCTTTGGTAAAACTTGTTAGTCAGAAATAGATGCTACTAAACCTTTTTTTACATTGAGTGATAAGCCAGGATTATGATATCAATTCCATTCATGATTTTGCTACATAGCAATCAGGCTGAGCAGCAATAATGCTATCCCTTTAGTATTTTCACCACTTGTCAACAACATTGCCTATTGCATACATTAGAGTGCCAAGGCGGAGCTTTTCAAGCAAACACTCTTGACTAAAAATTTTAGTACCCTCATCTAAAAACAGGTAACTAGCTTGGGAATCTGGAAAGGAAATAAAGAAGCAGAGCTATTGAGAAGAATCCAGAGATGAAAGTTCTCTTACTGAAGACAAAACACTGTATGAAGTTGAATAGTTTTGCAGCAGAAGAAAAATTAAAATAGCACAATTCAAACATCGCAATCCTGATCTTGAGCTGGGGAAGTTGGAAGACTTCCAAATACAGGTATCTATATAATTTTTAGATATTTTAAAACTTTACTGAAATCTACACATATTAATGGTTGTGCTACGGTTATCCACTTCTAGTGAACCAGCCTGGCCAGCTTCTTGGTGTCCATCAGATGAAATAAGGAACATACACTGAGGAATCTGCTAATGGCAACCTCACCTTCCCACTGCTCTTTGGGGCAAATTGTCCTGCTTTACCCAGCTTCCCCCAAACGGGTACAGTAAATTGTTCTTGATTCACACCTGTACATCATGCTCCAATTTGATCTTCATAACATTGTACTCCTCAGCATCTTGCACCCGCAGTTGGTTCAGTTCCTGTTCATACTCCTCCACCTTCTTCAAGCGAGCCATCATAAAATCCAGCTTTAAAAGGGGGAAAATATGTTAAGTATTAAAAATAGCCTAAGTTCTCCCTTATACTCCACTTGATTATATGCTATGAAGTCATGGTCAATTTTCAGTGATCACATGGATTTTCTCCATGATGATCTGGTTGTAACCTTCAGCTCTTATAACATACCAACACCTTCCCCCCACAAAACCTGCACACAATCATTTTAGTGACAATGGCAGAGGCCTCAATTCATACTATCAGCTAATGATCTGCTCTAAAAACTTTCCAGATAATAGCACCATATTAGTATCAACCTATTCCCACACTGCAGAAGATAAGGACAGCATCTCCTTCCTTTCAATTTCATGGTATGTCAAAGTTTTTAAAAGATTTTTTTTCCAAGATTTTTTTTAAAAAATAAACACAGTGTAGTCAGAGGAAATAACATTTACGATCTATTCTTTTGGGGAGGGGGGACACTTTTCCTACCACTGTGTGCATTTCACATTATGAAAGACACAATGGCAGAGACAGACTAAGAAACATCAAGACAAACTGTTATGTTCTAGATTTTAAAATATAAAGTCACCCTAAATTACACTCTGGAGATCAAATTAGATTTCTTCTACCTATACTTATTTATTCACCCTCAAGCATCGCCCAATAATCGAGCCATCAAAAATCTGGACATTGGCAAGGACTTTTCCAGAAATATTTAATATTTAAGCTTTACAAAAGATTGTTATTCAAGTTTCCCTTGCAATCATCTTCCCTTTTCCTCTTATATTCCATCTGTTGCCATATACCTTTCTTTTCCATCAGCTTTTCCACAAAGAACTCTTGGGTTATCACTGCTCCCTGAGATCCAACAGAACAAAAAAACCCCAAATTACCTCTTGTCGGTTTAGAGTTTGCATGGCTTGCTCCCATTTCTTTTTGTTGCTTGCAAGAAGTTCACGACGCTCCAATTCAAAGGCTTTCTGGAAAAAAAAATCTATGATTTAAACACCTCTTAGCCTACGAGCAAAGAAGTGAATAATCTCAAATAAGGGTAGGAAAATCTCTCTATAGAGCTAACATTTAATGATAAACATGATGTGAATTCCCCACTGTAACGTGAAGTACAATGGAGTTATACAAGTGGATCTTTCCCAAGTGTTACTGCTGAGTGAGATCAAGTGAGTCTCAAGTGACAATATTTTTAGAACAAAGAGAGTCACTTGTTCAGATCCATACCCATACAAATTAAATCAATCAGTCAAGACTTCTTGTTCCTTCTAAACTTTTAATAGTTTTTTTTTAAAATAATTTTCACTGTTAAAATGTTAAGCTCCTTCTACATTAACAGAATAACAGAGCCGGAAGGGACCTTGGAGGTTTTCTAGTCCAACCTGCTAATCCTGCTCAGGCAGGAAACCCTAATCCATTTCAGAGAAATGGTTGTCCAATCTCTTCTTAAAAACTCTCAGTGTTGGAGAATCCACACCTTCTGGAGGCAAGTCATTCCATTGATTCATTGTTCTAACTGTCAGGAAATTTCTCCTTAATTCTAGGTTGGTTCTCTCCTTGATTGATTTCCATCCATTCCCGTTTGTTCTGCCTTCCGTGCTTTGGAGAATAGGTTGACCCCCCAAAATTCATTAATTCATTTTGTGTTGTGTTCTTTTCCTACTGTGATCAGTTATTTACTGAATATTTGTAATTTTTATCTATTCCACTTATAGTAAATAGATGTATTTGGTAAACAAATACAATAGTAAACTGATACAATGCACATAAACATTTCTTTCTCCACTAAAGAAGACTTGTCCCAAAATAATTATATTAACATTGATTATTTAGTTGTGAACTCAGAATAGAGACCTCTCATTTGAATTCTTCCTGTTTTTGCCTTCATATTACTCTATATGTCACAAATGGCATAATAATCATGTGTCCCACTCAGTGTTACATATGTGAGACGGGTGGCTATATAAATTTAATAAATAAAAATAAATAATAAAAATAAGACCAAGCTTCTGTCTTAAATTTCAGTATTGACTACTCATTTTACAACAGAAAACAAGAATCTGATAAAAAAAATCTTTAGTAGTGTCTGCAAGCTATGGAACTTACTCTTCAAAATTATTAATTTGCCATCTAGTCTCCTGAACTTTTGAAACAGAATTGAATTCAATTTAGCTAAACATACAGAATTGATAAAACATTATTTCCTTAGTCTTTTACTATTTATTTTAATTTAATTTAATACTGTCAGTAGTTTATAACATTCTTAATCTGTTTAGATTAAGATTAACATATAACAGGCTACTTATAAATTAGTAAGAGATGAGATACATTTTATACACATTGTATTGTTTTTCATATAACTCTATTTTCTTTCTCTTATCTGTTGTACATGCACAACAAATAAAAATCATCTTTTGCTAAAAAAAAAAATCATATACCTCTATATACAAAAGTTCTCGACGGTAGTTTTTAACGAGATTTCGGATCTGTTCCTCCATTCGCTCCAGCAGCAAATTAACGTCTTCATTCTGTTTCCTAAGATCTTTCACATACTGATCATCTTTACTCTTCAATTCCTAAAAAAGCAAAATCAATCAGAAAAGCAAAAAAAAAATTAATTTAATTCAGAAAAAGAATTAATTGTGGTATTGTTCCATGTTTACCTCTGCAAAACTGAAAGCTGTTCAGCAAGCTACAGGATGTGTTCAGTAATACAATCAGTCAAGACTTAGCAGCTGCACAGCATGTAAAGCTTGGTTAATTGTGGTCAGTTGTGTCTAACCTTTTTATAGCTTAGCTATTATACAATCCCAGTGTGTTTGGTGAGTTTCATAGTTCAGTATGTTGTGCAAACTCAGTAAATAAACCAATTCAGAAACCAATTCAAGCTGACTGTACCAATCTACTGTAGTTAATTTGCCTTCACCCCCAAATTTTTGAGTGGAAATGCATATTTTTAGGGCAGGAGACTACAGTACCATGGAAGCTCTAAATGGAGAGGGCAAAGATGAAATGGGTGTAATTTTTGATTATGCTTATACTACACTGCAACACACCCTACTACAGACAGACATCCTAACCCTCACAGGCACACAATTATTCAGTATGCATCTTTCCTCATACAGTATAAACACACTCATGTATCTTCCCTCTCTCTCTCTCTCTCTCTCTCTCTCTCTCTCTCTCTCTCACACACACACACACACACACACACACACACATTTTCTTTTCTCCTCCCACTACTTCCCAATTCATTGATCAAAATCTGTGGGGGGTTTTACCATAGGCTTTTCTCTCCAACAGCTGTGATCCCTTCTTTCCCAGAAAAGTGGCTCAAAATCATGATGCTTATGGCAGGAAAAACAGTTATCATACTTCAAAAATAAGATCCTGTAGTTTGCCAAACAGCCAAACATTAGTAAACTACATGAAATCACAGAGGGGTGGGGGTGGAGGGTAGAGAACACAAATATTTCCAGACATCACAATGTGGTGGCAGATTAAATACCCTCAGCATTTATGGAAACTTTAAAATTTATTATCAGAACTCAGCAGCAAGTTTGAAAGTGGCTCCAGGGATCATAATCTCACCATTGGGAGCCATATGTAGCTTGTTGGTCATGGATTGTGCACCATTATTTTAAGCATCAAATAAGGTGCTGTTCGCTGTTTAGTCCTATTGCTGTTGAGGCTATTACTTTTCAAAATCTCATATTTCTTCCAAAGATCATAGGGCAGAAGAAATAGCTTCTATTCACATTGCTATGTTCACCAATTGCCATTTTTTTCCAGTAATAGTACCCAGCTGTGAAAAAGCCATTCCCAGAGAGGATCTTCTGGAATTTATACTTTGTTGCAATGACAATCTATTTTACTTCCCAGGCTTTTCAACTTTTAAAAAATAGCAAATATATAAGAATAAAATATTTATTTTACCTCAGATATTCCCTGTGAATTACAGGGAAGTGGGTCATCTTATATTTAATGGGGAACATAAAGACCACTGTTGATTTTTTTGAAGGGGTGGAAAATGCACATATGCACACAGGGAAACATATTAGTTTCAGCTAGAATTAGTTACTCCCTTTTAAAAGGGGGAAATAGAGCTGGGCAGTATCTGAGAGTTTGCTTGTATTCTTCCTTGCAGTGATTACTTTGGGGAGATCTTTTGGGGAGATGAATATAGTAGATACTTGTGTTCTAGATATTAAGTATTTTGATGCTATTTTTGGTTGACACTAAATGTTTCCTTCGTGTATTGGAATTTTCCAGGTAAGAAGTAAATGTTCAGGAGATGATTGCCTCCTAATTTTTACCATCATCAGTTCAAATTAGTTTTCATATGTGTGTGTATGTATATCTAAGGTAAAAGTAAAGGTTCCCCCACACATGCGTGCTGGTCGTTTCCGACTCTAGGGGCCGGTGCTCAACTCTGTTTCAAATCCGAAGAGCCAGCGCTTGTCCGAGGACATCTCCGTGGTCATGTGGCCGGCATGACTAGACGCCAAAGGTGCACGTCACGCTGTTACCTTCCCACCGTAGTGGTCCCTATTTTTCTACTTGCATTTTTACGTGCTTTCGAACTGCTAGGTTAGCAGAAGCTGGGACGAGTAACAGGCGCTCACTCTTTTATGCGGCACTCGGGATTTGACCCACCAAACTGCCGACCTTCTGATTGACAAGCTCAGTGTCCTAACCCACTGAGCCACCGCGTCCCTTCTGTATGTATATGTATATGTATGTATATATGTGTATATGTATATGTGTGTATCTTTCTCTCTCTCTCTCTGTTTATATGTGTGTGTGTGTATATATCTGTATGTCTGTGTGTGTGTATGTGTATGTATGTGTGTGTATATATATATATATATGTATGTATATGTATATATATGTGTGTGTGTGTATATATATGTGTGTGTGTGTATGTATGTATGTATGTATGTATGTATGTTAAATATTCAGAATACACTTGCTTAGTCCCAGACACGGGACAAATCTTATTTCCTGTCTCAGCCTAGCCCACAGGTCTGCAACCTGCGGCTCCGGAGCCGCATGCGGCTCTTTCAGCCGTCTCCTGCGGCTCCCAGTCCTCTGCCATGTGCAGTCCAAAAAAAAAAAAGTAGGACCAAAAAAGTTCAACCAATCAATTCAAATATGCAGGATAGGTGCATATCTCGCCTTGGCTCCACTCTTCAGTCAAACCCTGTTTTGCGCATGCGCGCATGTACGTGCATGTGCACACATTTTTTGCGGCTCCCAGTTTTTCCTTTTGTGAGGGAACCGGTTCCGAGTGGCTCTTTCACTGTTTCAGGTTGCTGACCCCTGGCCTAGCCCATCCACAGGCAGTAGCCACAGCAGTGGCAGCTCATATTTGTGTAAATTTTTTGGCTTGCTAACAAAGAATAAAGGGAGACCGATATGATCATTTCAAACTTATTTGTTCTCATCAGTCAGCCATACCCTTCTGAGATTCGAACCTGGGCCGACACACACACACACATACATTCTATAGATAATATATATGTTCCCATTATTGCATGATTTGGCTAGCTGCAGGGAGAGATGAGATTCTATTGCTCTTTTCGCACCTAGCCTGTGTATGATTTATGTTTGAATATTGGAAATCAGTAAAGAACTTTCCAAAAACAAAAGCTTCCAAATTACCAGTTTTACTTAGGTAAGGACTGCTTTTCCTTCACAGTTTAGTATATGTATCTAAATATCCTTCTATGTGAAATCTTCTGAAATACTTACAAACTATTATAATCTTCTTCTTTAAAATTCCTTTCTCTAAATTCAATGTTCTTAGCATAGACCTTTCAGCATGTCCCTGCAGCCATATTTGCTGAGAGCAATTTGATGCATGTACACTAAGCATGAATCCTACCTGCTGTAATTCACTAATGACCTTGTTCTTCTCTTCAATCAGCAATGCACAGTGCTGCTGCTGTAGATTAAGAGCCTCCCAGAGATCCTGGGGGATGGTCTTTTGCTTGGCCTTGGCCCACTTGGCGGTAATCTCATCAAACTTGTCCAAATTGGCCTTGGCTTCATTTTCAAGTTTCTCAACCCTGAAAATAACAATATCTAGGAAGTTTATTCAAAACAAACTAAATGAAATTCATTTCTATTCTATATGAAGATTAAAACTCATAAATTTTTTTGGGACTGCTGTGGATCATGAATGATCTGAAACTTCCTTGGAACATTAATTCTGTTCCTTCCTCAGTCTTTCTTTTTGGTGGAAAAGCCAAGCTTCAAAAAAAAATGTACAAAGCAGCCTTTTCTCTTTGTACTTTTCGTCTGCTGGGTCTTGTAGTTCATTCAAGTTCAAGCTAATGCATTATAATGAAGTACAGATGTCATGTTTAATTTCTGCTCAAAAGCAAGGGGATCTGTGGGGGATAGTGGTAGACATCACAATTGTCAAGGAATATTTATTTGCAAACTAAGACAACTCATGAAAAATACATCATCTACACATATATGGACAAAACGCACAAACATACATATAGATAAGGCAGACTGAAAACAGTTAGTAATATGTAGTGAACATCAGATAGCTTCTATAAGCCATAGCTATTAATAAAAAGTTTGCAATCTTCTTGGAGGCATCCTGCTGTGTATGCACAACTCATTTTAAAAGTTGCAGGGCTCTAGTTGTGCAGTTGCAACTACCATCTTGACCTTTTTGCCCCCAGATGCCCCAATTCAAGGGGAAGGTGCTTTATTAAGACAACCCTAATTGTGCTAAGCTTGATTTTTATCCTTCTTTCAACTCCTAAACACTGCACAGTTCCAAGAGATGCTAATACAGAGGTCTTACCTTTGCCGAGTCAGCTCTTCTTCCTCTGATCTCCTGTGTGCCTCTCGAGAATCAGCTGCCACCTGGATGTTTGTTACTAGCTGTGTGCCATCAAGCAACAGTTTGGCCAATCTCTGAAAGAAAACATGCCAGAATCAGATTACACATACATACAATATACCTAATTCAGTTATAGAGTTAACCCATTTCAGGATTTGCGGAATATAATTAATATTTGAGGGACTGCCTCTTCCAGATTACATCTACTTGTCCCAGAAGGCAGGCAGGCAGGCAGAGGCATATTCAGGTCCCATCTGCTAAGGAGTTTCATCTGACAGCACCATAGAGGCAAACATTCACTGTCATGGTACTTGCCCTACAGAACATGTCCTCACCCAGGTTGAGAATGACCCCCATCATACTGGTTTTCTAGCAATCCTTTAAACCTTTATTTTGTCAGCTGGCCCAAAGCGGGGTCCCTGTGAAATGGCTACACTGTATGTAAGATCTTGAAGACATTCTCCTATGATTTTAGTTACATTTATATCTGTTTAATTAAATATGTTTTTTTCCAAACTTTTATAATAGCCTTTAAACACAAACTATTCAGACATCAAGTTTCTGTTTTATTCTACCTTGTTGGATAGGCTATGTAGTGAATGACTTTTCTGCATAGAGTCTACTCTAGACTGTCCAACAAGGCAAAATATGTCATACAATTTGATTCACACGGTGATTCCCTAATTCTCTACTAACCTGTCTACTCTCCTCTATTTGCTTGTGACTCCTGCTCTGTTCCTCTTCTACAAATTTTTTTGCATCAGGATCTTCCCCAAGGGCTTCTCTAAAACGGAAAAAACAAACACAAATATCTATTTAACCTATACATGATAGGGGTACCAATAAAAAGCTAATCTGAAGCAGGTTCCTAATAAGTTTATTTTTCCTGATAAGGAAAAAGGCAAAAATCAAGATGTTAAAATTTGGGAGGGTTACAAATAAAGAGATATTTCATCATCCCACTCTCTAAAATTCTGATACTGAATGCATTCTAAAAGCCTTGTATAAAAGCATCTGTTATTCATAATCCATGATTTTTGTTCAGTTTGAATTGGAGCGACCTTTTAGACACAGGCAATGGAGTGGGCAATATGGATGAGCCCCATTTCGTGGAAACCAAATAGATGGAAGGTGGATTTGGGGGATGAGGGGGGAACCATTGGGATGAAGACCCAATAGACTCTACTGAATAGAGACAGGTGAAGATTGACAGGGCTCAAGAGTTCACATAAGTTCGCGAGCATTTTATGACCGGTCACGGTTACCTCGTGGGGGAAACATTTATTATGCCATTGCTGGACTGTGGATTTGCAATTACGAAAATCACTGGCAGGTTTGCCTTTCATGGTTCAATTCTTGCAAAGCGCTTTGGGGATTCGTTTTAGGACCCCGAGGCGATGCATGGGTGTATATCCCCCACCCCCATCCCGTCCCCTCTATCAAACCGACCGTCTTTTCGTCTCCAGACGGGCAGCGATGCGAAGGCGGCGGGCGGCGATGCGCTCCAGGGGGTCTTCTGAGTTTAAATTGGCGGCCTTGGAACGCGGGACGGCGCCGCTACCAGCATCCCGGCCGGCCCCGCCCGCCGCCTCCGCCTCCACGTCGACATCTGTCCCCGCTTCGCCTTCGGATACAGCGGCGCTCATTTTGGCGGCGTTGATACTCCACCAGCAACCGCCTGTCTCCGGTACCCTGGTAACAGCGTCCCTAGCAACCCAGACGTAGGGCCTGCCCCTTCTACGGAAGCCGATTAAATAGCTGCCTCCCTGTTATTCCTATCGGAATAACAGCGTCCCTGTTTCCTCTTGAATTCCTTCGCAGATCGCGGTAGTTAGGTTGAATCGTGTCAGTAATGGCGTGAGAATCCTGTAAATAACTAATGCAGAAAGGATCAGTGGAGGTGATAACACCAACGTGTTGTCATTTAGGATCACTCTAATGATCGCGTTTAGTGTGATAAAAGCCTTCCTATTCAGCCAACGGTTAACAAAACGTGGCTCTTCGAAGAAGACTTTAGGGATCCCTGGAGATTTTGCTGATGGACTGGTGACACATTAAGGCCTCCTTGCTGTTATGGTTGTGTTGTCGATTTTCTACGTTTCAAATTTATGTTAATGCAAGTCACTTGGATGCTTTGGAAATAGAATAGCGTATAAGTCAAGGTGATAAATGGAAATGGAAATAAATAGAATTTTCGTTCAAGCCATGGACAAGGGACTTGAGAAAATGGAAAACAACTGCAGCAGAATTTGCTAGAGTAAAATTACCCATTCAAAACCTTTGTGTCATTTGTTCTTATAATAAATATCAGCAACTCCTCACGTTCACTATGTTTTGATGAAGAAACAGTATACAGTAGTTACATTATTTGTGATTCCTTATTGTACTTATATATGAAAATACTACTACTTTAATTAATAGTATTATGAATTATTATTATAACAACCACCACAACTCCTTGATGGGTTCCTTCAACTCTTGGGGGGTCAGTATTGACCACTTTGAAGAAATTTGGTATAGAGTTTTATATAGCTAGGTCTACTTTAAAAAAAAACATCTTTTTTCAGTTTCCAAGTCACGGAGAGTTTGACACAATGATATCACTGGGAAGTTCTAGAAGGCTGCAGGCAACCTGAGATGATCAGAGTTCATGGACCAGAGTTGCCCGGTCCTATTGTGAAAGCTACTAAGCTTTCCTTCCCTTTTGCTCTCCTTATGATGTTATGTGTGATGTCATTCATAGTTAGAACAGGTTGCCAAGCATCTCTTCAGATATCATATTGAGGCATTCAATTGTTTAGATAAGAGACTATTTTGTAGATCTATACTGAATTGAAGTTTTCTCAACAAGCTACAAACCAAAAGCCATCTGTGGTAATAGATTCATTTTTATCTTTATACTCCTTTTTCTGTTCTCCAAGGCACAATATAATAATAACTGTCTCCATAGTTAATTCAATTATGGCAATATGCAGTACATTATCTGCCTCTAGGGAACAAAAAAGCTTCCCGCATCCTTCTCCAACTTGGTAAACCTCCAGCTTGGTGTCCTTCACTTGTGTTGGAACTACAAGACTGGATTTGGGAGATGTAGGTTAAAATATCAAAATGCAACACTTTTGACTGGTTTTTGCGAAGCATAATGATTTATGGAGGCAAAGTAACAGAAAATAGATATTATAAAGTGAAAATATAGTTGGGATCTGCAAACATATGCCTGTGTCTGCATATGTGGTTAAATGTGAAGGTTCTTGATTTTTATCCTTACTCTAGTAAAGGGATAATTTCTGCAATCGTATCTTAAAATTGTTATACTCTTGGTAGTAATCTCAGAAGTAAGACATTGCTTCATTTCTAATGCCTGGCATATATCCATATTACATCCTTTTGCTAAGAAGGAGTCATAAAAGGGAAAGAGATCTTCCATTCTACCACTGATAAAGCAATAAAGAAAGGATAAGGATTATATGCATGAAAAGAAGGACAAAGGATTTAAACTCTGTACTGGAGAAGATTAAGATATTTTCAGAGTATAATATGGATGTTATATTTGTGTTTCTGAGCAACAACAATTTTTTTCAATACAGTAGTATCACTAATGCATCTATGTGCCAATCCTGGCTTATCTGTACACTATGATTCCTATGAGGTCCAGATCTCACGTAGAAAAACTGCAGAGCCTGGCTTCATGTATTTGCTTTCTTTAACAAATGCTCAATTAAGTCATAAAAATTAATAGTTTCATTAGAACAACATAATACATTTGATTTTGATTTTCATTACTGTTTGTTCTGCAGAAAATGGCTATGCAAAGCCAGCCTGTTTAATTAGTTTAGGATTCAGCATGAGGAAAAACTTAGCAAACATATTTATTTCAAAATTAAGTACATGATTAGTCATTCTTTCAGTGAGAAAGATGTTCTTTGATCCTCTTCCAGAGTTAAATGTCTGACACATAAATGTTCTCTGATCAAATGCTCTCTGATTGAACAGTGAAAAATTGTAGGAATATTTTTTAAAAGGTCTGCTGGAGCAAATGAAGGACCATTTAGTTCAATATTCTACACACTGACAGAGAGATGATAGCTCTCTTCCACTGAATTTCTTAACAAATGGTATTTATAGTGTGCTGTCTGTGAATCCAGAAGAGAAGCCAGAATTTCTAGGATCCAAATCTAAAAAAACTACTGCTCTGAAGAAAATGTAAAATGAGATTACATAGACTTTAAGGAAAGCGGCCAGCTTAAGCAAAAGGCAATCAAAGGAAGTAGACAATAAAGGGGGAAGTAAAAGTAAAGTTTCCTTCAGGTTGGCCTCAGCTATTGAAGATTTCATAGACTTTCTTCACAAAGGTATAGAAATAGTTTGCTATTGAACTGTTTCAGGATTCCCTCTACCCTTCATCTTCCCCAATTTATCAAACAATCCTGGGATTTCCTGGTAGACTCCCATCCAAGTTGTTTCCAGGGGCAATCCTGCTTAGTTTTTTTAAGATCAGCCTAAATCAAATGTAAACAGATTCTTATAATCCAAGGAAAAAAATCTTAGTATGAATAATTGCTTGAAAAAATGACTGCAGACTGCACTTTACATTCCAGGGAATCTGAATCCAACTTCAAACGATAAGATAACGTTTATTGTCTTTTTTTTTACTTTGAGTACACTGGCCCAAATTAAAAATGAAATTCTGTTGCCTGCTCTCAAAAGAAAGTATATATCTACCCATATACAGACATAACAGACATATTCACATGCCATACACAAACACACACACGTATACGTAATTACACACATATATATGAATATTAATCGCTGCCCATTTTGAATACATAGCAGAAAGAGGAAACTTGAGAGTTCACAAGGTTGATGCTACGTGAAACAAAACTGTGACTGAAGCTGGATGTTCTACTTCAGATACAATGAAACCTCCTCCCAGACGGTAACAAGGAAAACAGGGCGTGAAGAGGATGTGTACTGCATCCCAGAGAATCCTGCGGACCCAGCTCAAGCATCGCTTATATGCTATGTCCTGGATAGAAGGAAGTGAACTATCAATAATCCTTTTTGCCATCCTCACCACTCTCTGCACCGCCTTCCTGTCTGAAGCAAAGCAAAACTGCAAGCCAACAAGGAGCAAGGGAGGCAGATCTCTTTCAATTGGATTTTAACCATTTTATTTATGTAATAATTCCTCAAAAAAGTGTCTGTAGATAGAGATTATCAAATCAAGCATAATAATATTTCGGTAATGATTCACCATCTTAGCAGCTGCATAATATCTTCATCATATTTTTATCTTGATTTATGTCAATAGTTGATAGCTTGTGAGAGAATAATCAAATATTTTTCAAGCAGACAGTCATTGGCTCCATCCACAGGTCTGCAGTACTTTTAAAACTACAGAGAGATTAATGGCACTATTTGAAGCCAGCTATTAATATAATTTTCTGTGTTAGACCATTGAAGCTAAAGAAACCAAGAAAATGTATGTGAGGCTTTAATCCTTTTACGGATTCATCATGGGAGAGAAACCAATGAACACATATCATCTGACTTTTTCAAACCTTGTTTTTCTAAATTTACTTTCAGTGGATTAATTTTGCTGTTGAAGGAAATCAAATTGGGAACGTTTGAAGACTGGCAAACAAATGCACCGACAATATGAAATTTTGAGTAATGGTACACTTGGTGAAATTGAAAATCCATTATAAAGCCAATCATCTAACTCAAAGGTCACCAGAAAAGGTCCAGCTTTGAAACCAAAAATGAGATATGCAGCTTAATTTCTCTCTATATTGAGCAACTTACAAAAGCTAAGTTGGAGAGTGGAGAGATTCTTCATATATGCTCACTATAAAAGCTTTGAAGCTTTTTTAGCTACATTCCAGTTCTCCATTCTCCATTCTCCTTGATTTTTAGAATTAATCAAGCAGTCCATTTATATTTAGGAGCTATCAAGTGATCCCTCCCTCTCCAGTAATAGAATGATAAACTTCAGTCATCCCTAAGATGTTGCTATGGAGACTAACTGCCGCCTGGAATCTTCAAAGAAAAATGACTTTGGAGTGAAGATGTCCCTTCCAAATGATCCCTTACAAGAGCTATGAAGACTTTTCACGATGTTCTTCAGCAACCCGCCACCGCCGCCCTCTTCGAAACAGCAACTCGCAACCATGTTTTGTCTCTTGCACATTCTTCACTCCAATTTGTTTGCCGCTTTCACAAGATGAACCCAAATTAAGATTCAAGGTGAGTTGAAAGGGAGGGAAGGAAAAGAAGGAAGGAAGGAGAGAGGGAGAGAGAGAAAGAAAAAGGAAGAAAGAGAAAGAAAGAATGAAAGAAAAGAGAAAGAAAGAGGGGGAAAAAGAGAAAGGAAAAAAGAAAGGAAAGAAAGAGCATATGCTGCAAAGCAAAGGCCTTGCCCCTAACATTTATTTTTATACTCTCTTAAAGAGGTGTTTTTTGTTACTGGCACTTTCCATGACATCTACCTTGGGAAAAGTAGACTTTTTGGGAGTGTAATCACATCATAATATCAACATTCCAAATATGTGGCCTGTTCAGCCCCCCAAAACCCAACAACCCCTATCTGTATTATTTTCATATTTCAAACAGAGGATCAAAGTTCTGTTTCTTCAAATAGTTAATTAAAATTAAATACGGAATATAACAGGACTACCTTCTAAAGATATGCTTAGTATTTTAGAAGTAAATGTTTAGAATTGGTTGAATTATTTCATATAATCTCATGGGTATGTACCAATAAGTTCGGTTCTTGATGAAATATTGCAGGAATCTATCCACAAAAACTGTTGGCATAGCAATGGTTAAATCAGTCAACATTACTTGTTAGTATTCCTAACACCATAATATTAAGCTGTGTTTTGTAATGTCAATTTTAATCTTTCTAATGAAGAATTCCTGGCAAATACTTTGGGCACAGCATCTAAATAGGCTGGGAACCTCCAAACTACCTTTCCAATAAGATTATCTGGAGCAGTTTCTTCCTATATGTAATTTTCTCATTTTTTATTACATATATTACCACTACAAGACAAATTATAACAAGGCTTTTAAAATAATCTGGTATGTCAGTTGCTGAGATCCAACTGTTGAGAATGCAACAAGCCTTTCATTATATCGTACTGGAAACATGTATCCATGATAAAAAAGGACTAGGTAAATTCCAATTCTGCACAGGAAACTTCAGCAATTCTTACCCTGCATTGACTTTCAACAGATAAGATTACTGATATTTTTTAATTAGTAGGGCAAGAACAGAATATCTTGGTTGACATCTCTTATAGTTACATGGACTTGTTCTTGGCTTGCTTTTTATGGTTGAGAATTTAAAAAAAATTAACATATACCATGGTTATAAAAAAAGATTTAATTCATACTGAACTATTACGATTTAGAATCTAAGCTTTAAAAATATTTGGGTTATGCCATGGTTATAAGGGAAGATTTAATTCACGAAATAAAGCCCTGAGGGTAAGGAACACCTACATACACTTATAAAATAATTCTAGGACATTTGAGGATTATTTTAACCCAAGTGACCAAGAATGTATGCTATTTTTCTCATATCAAAGAACCATGGAAATTGCTCTACTTTTGAAAGGTTTGTTTTTATTTTTGCCTTAAGTTCTCAGTGTGAATCTAATCTGCCTCCACTTTTAGGCCCAAGTCCAATTCTGTTAAGTAACTTCACCAGTATAAGATCCAGCTACATTATTTCCATGGAGATATAATATCTTCATCTTAAGAAAGGAAGCTGTCATCCAAACTATGAAATTTTATATTGCTAAATTCTACAAAACAAAAACCAAATACCACTGAAAATATATTTTGGTCACTCCTTTGGGGAACAGTAAAAAATATTTAAAAGGAGTTACCATTTGCTACGCAGCATGTTGGGAGAAAGTTGAAGCAAGAAAAATTGGTCACCCTAGAAACCAAACTTAAACAAATCTCAGAATCCAGATAATTTACCAACATCTGTCAGTATTAATGTTACAGTCAAGACAAGATATGAGATGCATAATAAACTGCAGATTTTTTTGCTATTCTTAATCAAGTAAGCAGACTGGAAGTCGGGGGGAAAAGCTTTCATATATAATAAATCTCTCAGTTGAGAACATTCAGCATCATTTTTGTAAAATCTAGTATTCTTTGACACTGGCACTTTCCAGATGGGTGGACAACCCTCAGAATCCTCCATTTATCCTTTATTGAGAATTCCAGGAATTGAAATCTATACCTCTGAATGAAGTATGGATGGAGGAACAGGCAGACAGACAGATACAAATTATGTCTCTCTTCTTTACAACTGACATGGCTTCCTCATATGAAAACAAGACCATTGACAATTGGCAAAGTCCTGTTCTGAATGTGTAGATAAAGAAATAACCAAATCTGATACTATAACATGTAGAAGGCAAAATAAAAAATAAGTAGAGGGAAACCTGACCATGAGAACAAAGCATTAGTGATGGTACTTTTAAAACACAGGTATATTTTCTTGAGAGTATCTCTGACAGTTGCTGATGAATTGTAATTTTGAAGATGACAAAGCAAAACTGTGGAAGATAAGGATGGAAATATATTCAATGTATTTAATGTACCTTCCATTAAAATTAAAGAATCACATTCACCTTAATTTTTAACTGCCTTGCTCCCTTTTGAACTACCTTCTAAGACAATTTCCACATTGGTGTCAGTGAAAGAATCCTCACTAAAACATTGGCTTTGCACCATCTGTCAATAATACGAAAAGGTCAAACTCCTCTGAGTCAAAGCAAATTCAGAGTATCTACATGTATTACCCTTGGCAACAAAACAAACAATTTTCCAGGATTTTTTTTTAAAAAAAACACTTCCTACTTAAGTCGTCAGCTCTAGGATTTCTTGAAGCACTGTTTGCCAATTCCATGTAGCTTTTTTCCAATGTCTGTGAAGGTCATCTAGGTTCTAACAGCAATGTCATACTAGCAAAAAATACACAAAATGACTGGGGCGGTTCCCATCTGCTTGTGTTCCCTGAAATATGGGGAAAGGGGGAGAGGAGTTGGCAGAGCTCCTAAGAAGGCTTGCCTGAATTTTCTTTCTGTGTCAGGAAAAAAGAGATAGGAAAAGGCTGAGATTGGATTGCACTAAGGATGAATAAATGCACTAAGCCCAGCATCAAAAGAAGGCTAGTGGGCTACATGTTGCCCCTGGACCATACCTTTTGCATCCCTCCAGTAGATATACTCCCAGTGATTCTTTGTCCCGAGGCTGAGGGAGTGGAAAAGACTTGCACTATGCCTGAAATACAGCCAAAAGTTCATCAACCTAAACAACTAATTCTTTTGCCTGTAACTAAACATAATGCAAAAAATTTAATTCTACAAATTGCATGAATTGGCCTTTATTTAAAATTTTGCTGGAATATCAAAGTAGGGCAAAGTTCAATAGTTACAGTCTTGTTCTTTAGGTAAATAGAGGATGTGAGATTTACACTTGGATCAATGCACAGAGGTTCAGCAGGGAAACATATTTCAAACTGTTCTTTCTAAAGTAGCTTGGTTGATGAACACCATTTATTTAACAAAAAAAAGTCCTTTTAGCTTTACTGACATTGTTTCCCACATTCGTGCTCTACTACATTGTTTCAGCAGTCCGTAAATGCAACTCACTATTAAAAAAGATCTTGAGGTACTTAACCCAGAGACAAACTGCTTACATGGTTAATAATTATTTTTTCTCAATAGAGGATAGACAGGAGGTCAAAGCTAGAGATGGACTGTGCAAGCAAAGATCAAGAGAGCTGCAGTAATAGTGTTAAGAGCTCAGAGAGGTAAGGTTGTGGTGCTAATTGAAGAAGATTCATTTGAATGTGATCACTCAATGTATTTCACTAAAACAAAGACTCACACTCTATGCAAGTCTGGTTGTAGTGTTAACCTTTGTGATATTATTCACAGTTTAATGTGTTGTGTAAATCCATCTGGTTTTGTTATTTTATGATTCAGTGTATTGGACAACTAAGTAAATGTGGAATTGAGCAACCTGATTATGTACTGTATGATATGAGAATGTAACCGCTGAATCTGGGATATCTTCCACAGTTTAATTTGGAGCCACTCTTTTGTATGATATCACATCTATGCAGGGGTATCCAAAGGATATAGTTAAAGTTCAACTTTTCCCCCCAAAAGGAATACCAATTTAATTATGGGTGGGTGTGGGGGGGAGCAGGAAATCAATTTCATGCTAATATGACTTGAAGTCAACCAGTCTGTTTTAGCCAACCTGCCATACTGGACACCTGTTGTGGGAAGGAGTGCTACCTATGCTGCCTTGAACTTCTTTAGGAAAGATGGAATATAAATGTAACAAGCAAACAAGTCAATATTGTAATTTTAATGCAGCAAGAATAGAGGATTTTCCAGGATGACATTTAATTTCAAAAATATTACAGGGGAACAAAACAAGACCAGACCTTTGCAAATAAAGTTATTAAGGTCTAGGCAAATGAATCAATGAAAACATGAGAAACAACGTGAAACCAAAAGCAATACTATAGTAAAAATGAGGAACTGAAAGAAACTAAAGTAGACTTATTTGACCATCCCTAGCAATCTCCATATATTGCTTTTTAACAGGTTTATTGGATCACCTTTTTAACCTATTATGGAGTATGCATTTTGCAGAAGGGCAGTGTGTATTAGCAGCAAAACTAAAAAAAAACCCCTTCTGCATTCAAATCTTAGCAGAAGGGGAGAAACTAAAGGTGGGAGAAACTTTATCATGATGATTGATGCTCTGTTTTAATGGCTTGAATATTTCATCCCCCAGAGAAAAAGCAATGAAAATGGAGTATTTGGTAAGTGCAGACTTCATATTTTATAATTTTCTTTCAAGCTTTCAAGGGTACAATTCTCTAGGTGTATCTGGCTGCCTTCTGTTAAATAAGACCATAGTTCCAGCTAAGCCCAGCCAAGTGAGTATAGTATCCAGCAGGGTTGTTCTTAGACAATATGCAATTCACTGGAGTCTTATTTGTGATCTCCAGAGTCCTATTCCCCATAGGCATTCGTTTTAGTTCTGGAAGGGGATTAAAAAGCAATCAGAGGGGTCAGCATTTTGGAAACTTAAGGCACTTATTTGACCTTTTAAAATGGGCCCTGATCCTGCCATACAGCGAGCTTGTTTCTTGACAAGCCTGAAACAGATTTAAAGCCAATGAAAGTTCTAGACTCCTGATTTACATTCATGGTAGCACTAAAGTTAGATTGAGGCATCCCATGTAGTAAGTAAGGACTTGGTTAAGTGGGAAAGATAGAACAGGAAGATTTGATTGTTGATCTGTGTAAATAGGAAGGGGAGACAAAGACAAACCCAGTCCTAGATAACCGTTAAGCAAATGCTTAGGGTACCAAGGGGGGGGGAGCATTTTTTCCTCTCACTATCATCCCCTTACCTCTTTCACTACCAAACTCAACTTTAAATGTTTGTATTTGCATTTTTCCCTTGTAACAATTTTATTAAAATGCATTGAAAGTGTTTGAAATTTGCATTTTTTTCTATTCACCTAATTATAGGTAAATAATTTGCTTATATTTCTTACTGCTGTTTAGTGTTCAATAAATCATTTTTAAAAGTTCAAGCTTAGTGTAGTAGTGAATTTTTAATCTCTTAATTCTCATTCAGCTTTTGTTGAGCCTTAGTGTCTTGCCAGTTAAGCAACGGAAGAGGCTCCATTTGGGTGTGTGTGTGTGTGTGTGTGTGTGTGTGTGTGTGTGTGCTTGGGGTACCAATCCAGTCATATGCAGGTATTGTTGCAGCTCCAGCAATAGGCTCTTTCTCCACAGTTCAGCTGGTAGAGTTCTCACCGCAGTAAGAGAAGGTGACCGGAGGAAATAATGAAAAAGAAGAATGCTCCAGAAATGGCTCACTCTGTCTGTTCTCTGTTATCTTTCAGTTGAAGAAGGTGCTAGTAGAAAACCAGCAGTTGAAAGATGCTGTAAGTGTTGCTCTTCTGTAAACTAATGTAAAACGTAGTGCTTATGTTCTCTTGTTGAAACTAAACCTGTATAACTGAACGGAAACAAACATACCACCTTAGCCCCATCTTCTATGACTTCCAACCTCCTTTTCTGTTACTTTATTCTATAATAAAATGAGCAGGGACCATGGTGCGGGAAGAATGTAACAATATATAATTTGCACACATTATAAAAAACTGTAACTAAACATAATGCAAAAAATTTAATTCTACAAATTGCATGAATTGGTCTTTATTTAAAATTTTGCTGGAATATCAAAGTAGGGCAAAGTTCAATAGTTACAGTCTTGTTCTTTAGGTAAATAGAGGATGTGAGATTTACACTTGGGTCAATGCACAGAGGTTCAGCAGGGAAACATATTTCAAACTGTTCTTTCTAAAGTAGCTTGGTTGATGAACACCATTTATTTAACAAAAAAAAGTCCTTTTAGCTTTACTGACATTGTTTCCCACATTCGTGCTCTACTACATTGTTTCAGCAGTCCGTAAATGCAACTCACTATTAAAAAAGATCTTGAGGTACTTAACCCAGAGACAAACTGCTTACATGGTTAATAATTATTTTTTCTCAATAGAGGATAGACAGGAGGTCAAAGCTAGAGATGGACTGTGCAAGCAAAGATCAAGAGAGCTGCAGTAATAGCGTTAAGAGCTCAGAGAGGTAAGGTTGTGGTGCTAATTGAAGAAGATTCATTTGAATGTGATCACTCAATGTATTTCACTAAAACAAAGACTCACACTCTATGCAAGTCTGGTTGTAGTGTTAACCTTTGTGATATTATTCACAGTTTAATGTGTTGTGTAAATCCATCTGGTTTTGTTATTTTATGATTCAGTGTATTGGACAACTCAGTAAATGTGGAATTGAGCAACCTGATTATGTACTGTATGATATGAGAATGTAACCGGTGAATCTGGGATATCTTCCACAGTTTAATTTGGAGCCACTCTTTTGTATGATATCACATCTATGCAGGGGTATCCAAAGGATATAGTTAAAGTTCAACTTTTCCCCCCAAAAGGAATACCAATTTAATTATGGGTGGGTGTGGGGGGGGGAGCAGGAAATCAATTTCATGCTAATATGACTTGAAGTCAACCAGTCTGTTTTAGCCAACCTGCCATACTGGACACCTGTTGTGGGAAGGAGTGCTACCTATGCTGCCTTGAACTTCTTTAGGAAAGATGGAATATAAATGTAACAAGCAAACAAGTCAATATTGTAATTTTAAAGCAGCAAGAATAGAGGATTTTCCAAGATGACATTTAATTTCAAAAATATTACAGGGGAACAAAACAATACCAGACCTTTGCAAATAAAGTTATTAAGGTCTAGGCAAATGAATCAATGAAAACATGAGAAACAACGTGAAACCAAAAGCAATATTATAGTAAAAATGAGGAACTGAAGGAAACTAAAGTAGACTTATTTGACCATCCCTAGCAATCTCCATATATTGCTTTTTAACAGGTTTATTGGATCACCTTTTTTAACCTATTATGGAGTATGCATTTTGCAGAAGGGCAGTGTGTATTAGCAGCAAAACTAAAAAAAAAACCCTTCTGCATTCAAATCTTAGCAGAAGGGGAGAAACTAAAGGTGGGAGAAACATTATCCTGATGATTGATGCTCTGTTTTAATGGCTTGAATATTTCATCCCCCAGAGAAAAAGCAATGAAAATGGAGTGTTTGGTAAGTGCAGACTTCATATTTTATAATTTTCTTTCAAGCTTTCAAGGGTACAATTCTCTAGGTGTATCTGGCTGCCTTCTGTTAAGTAAGACCATAGTTTCAGCTAAGCCCAGCCAAGTGAGTATAGTATCCAGCATGGTTGTTCTTAGACAATATGCAATTCACTGGAGTCTTATTTGTGATCTCCAGAGTCCTATTCCCCATAGGCATTCGTTTTAGTTCTGGAAGGGGATTAAAAAGCAATCAGAGGGGTCAGCATTTTGGAAACTTAAGGCACTTATTTGACCTTTTAAAATGGGCCCTGATCCTGCCATACAGCGAGCTTGTTATTTGACAAGCCTGAAACAGATTTAAAGCCAGTGAAAGTTCTAGACTCCTGATTTACATTCATGGTAGCACTAAAGTTAGATTGAGGCATCCCATGTAGTAAGTAAGGACTTGGTTAAGTGGGAAAGATAGAACAGGAAGATTTGATTGTTGATCTGTGTAAATAGGAAGGGGAGACAAAGACAAACCCAGTCCTAGATAACCGTTAAGCAAATGCTTAGGGTACCAAGGGGGGGGGGCATTTTTTCCTCTCACTATCATCCCCTTACCTCTTTCACTGCCAAACTCAACTTTAAATTTTTGTATTTGCATTTTTCCCTTGTAACAATTTTATTAAAATGCATTGAAAGTGTTTAAAATTTGCATTTTTTTCTATTTACCTAATTATAGGTAAATAATTTGCTTATATTTCTTACTGCTGTTTAGGGTTCAATAAATCATTTTTAAAAGTTCAAGCTTAGTGTAGTAGTGAATTTTTAATCTCTTAATTCTCATTCAGCTTTTGTTGAGCCTTAGTGTCTTGCCAGTTAAGCAACGGAAGAGGCTCCATTTGGGTGTGTGTGTGTGTGTGTGTGTGTGTGTGTGTGTGTGCTTGGGGTACCAATCCAGTCATATGCAGGTATTGTTGCAGCTCCAGCAATAGGCTCTTTCTCCACAGTTCAGCTGGTAGAGTTCTCACAGCAGTAAGAGAAGGTGACCGGAGGAAATAATGAAAAAGAAGAATGCTCCAGAAATGGCTCACTCTGTCTGTTCTCTGTTATCTTTCAGTTGAAGAAGGTGCTAGTAGAAAACCAGCAGTTGAAAAATGCTGTAAGTGTTGCTCTTCTGTAAACTAATGTAAAACGTAGTGCTTATGTTCTCTTGTTGAAACTAAACCTGTATAACTGAACGGAAACAAACATACCACCTTAGCCCCATCTTCTATGACTTCCAACCTCCTTTTCTGTTACTTTATTCTATAATAAAATGAGCAGGGACCATGGTGCGGGAAGAATGTAACAATATATAATTTGCACACATTATAAAAAACACAGAGATGTGGTTAAAACAATGCAATACATCTACCTCATAATCTTCATTGTTTCTATTTCTTTGTGTTTCTATTTTGTTTGTGTACACATACACACACACATGCTCATTCATTCATTCATTCATTCATTCATTCATTCTTTGGATTAAGCAGGAAGGATCAGGTCATTGTTTCCTAATCCAAGGAATAAATGAACTTCCTTCCTCAGTAAGAGCTCCTCCTTAAACTCTTGTTTCTTACACTGAAATTGGTTGGAAATGACACTAACTTCCTTTCTGGAAAGAAGCTAATTTCCTTTGTGTATCTCAAACTTTTCTTCTATTCTGATCATGACAATGGCTTGACTTTCTGTCCAAACTATATTTACTACAACCACTGCTTCTTTACATTTGCCACCTATGCTGTGAAAATAAACAGCAGTTGCTTCCCTTTCGGTAGGTGAGTCTTTGAAGGCATGTGTTATACCCTTCAAATTGACTCCTCCTGATACTTCAGACTTATCTGAAAGGTCTACCACAGGGCAAAAATAAAAAAGAAAGGGAGGGAGGGAGATGTATGTGTTGTGTACTGTTTTTTTTTTTTCTTGAAGCAAGAGACGAGGCGAGTGAGTTCAGACAGGAAAATGCTTTTATTGAAGTGCAGAAACTGAACTGAGAAACAGGGCTGCAAGGCAGCTATTTATACTCTGGCCTCTAGGCAGCAGCCAATAGGTTTAAAGCAACCTATTGCCACCCTAGAGCCAACCAATGGCAGTCCTGGAGACGGACTGTCTGAGAAGCTGGCGGCCATTAGCCAGCTCCTTGCTTAAGCAATCTTCCAGCATTCAAACCCACATGGTACACTCAAGTTAAACAAGGCCCAATATGTTACAGTATCATTATTCCTTTGACTTGGGTTAGAAGAGAAAGCTAGCAGAGCTTTTGTCAAAGGAGGAGGAGGAAGAGGACAAGCAGGAAGAGAAAGAGCAGGGGGAGGAAGAAAAAGAAGAGAAGGAGGAAACAACCCACTCTCCTAGGATCTTAGCTCAAAGGACTGTATAAAGATGAGGGGAAATTCTATGTACATTACTTTCGAGTCCCTACAGAAAAAGCAGGATATAATTGTAATATTACATATACACACACATACATACATTACTTAAGGAGGCTAATGCCTCCTTAAGTAACACCAGCTGCCTGCAATTAGTGCAGGTTCGAGTCCCACCAGGCTCAAGGTTGACTCAGCCTTCCATCCTTCCGAGGTAGGTAAAATGAGGACCCAGATTGTTGGGGGCAATTAAGCTGACTTTGTAATAATGCCAATTGGGGTGTGTGTGAAAGCCCTAACAAGCAGGCATATACATAGAATGAAGGCTACTGCTAAGCTTGTAAGCCGCCCTGAGTCTTCGGAGAAGGGCGGGATATAAATGGAATTAAAATAAATAAAATAAATAAATAAATACATCCATGCCTCCATATATATGAGAGACAATAAGTAGGATTATTGAATGAATTGTTTTTATTTATTTTATTCTGTCAGTTTGGCAAGTCAAGATCCAAATTGAGTGGAGTGATTGGTTAGGTTGTATATTACTAGTTGGTCTATTGTCAGAGATGGCAACGTCAAGTGTAACAGGAAAAGCCATATGAATGAAACTTCTGTGTGTCTTTTATAGGTCGCCTTCCTGAAGCAGCAGAATAAGGGTAAAGCTTTTCTCTAATTTGATTCCATGAACAAAAAACACCACTTCTTTTCAAGAGTTCGTAATACAGCCAACCCCTATAATCAGCTAAATGTTTTACATGCTGTTTTATTGTATTTCAAGTAAATGACTACACTGGACAACTTGGAAATTAGTTCCAAGCATTAGTGAGCCACGTATTTAGACATATCTTCATGGATATTGGACAAACCAGATTGACCCTTCATTATATTATTATTTAGTAATTGTCCACTTCTTGTTGGGATCTTCAGTGTGGCAACTGTTGCCAACAATATGCTTGTGAACTCCTCACACTCCCACTTTGGCCTTCCACAAGTTTTTCCACATTCTATTTTTTATTATTATTTTAAAGTATCATTTTGCTTGCAAAGAAAAATATTAGAAAAGAATCTGGCATGCTGCAAAACATCACCCTCTCCACAATCAATTTTATTTCCACAACTTAAAATGAGAACTAAGAATCACTACTTTTTTTGAAAATAAAAATGACTAGGTTGATGCAACCCAGTGCTGCTGTTATGAAACAGATGCCTTCACCAAAAATAAAAAAAGTTAAGACAGGATTGGTAGTGAATATCACAGAGATGCCCAATAAGGTGGCAGGGTGTGGTCTTGCAGTCTGCTTCAGGTAAACTGGTGTTTGTGTTTTGCTTTACCTTTTAGGAGAGCTAATTTATGAAAATATACTTTTTCCCCCAACCCCACCCCCCAAAAAATGGAAAAAATCTGATTTAGGGAAATCCAATATCTTCTTTTTCATTTCCTTTGATGAAAACTCAAAAGCGATGCAGTTTATACAAAGCCATGAGTTTTGATTGATGGAGCTTTTTTCCTTTCCAGAAAAAGATAACAATGTGGATGACTGCAAGAGGTCAGTGTCAGTATCAATTCTACAACTGAAGAGGTGAATCTCTGAGAAACAGCAGACATCAAGTATTCTTTTTCCCTTCTCTCTCTTTTTTTAAGGTCCAAGGATAAACTTGTCTCTGAAATTGGGACTCTCTTGACTGAAATTGCATTTCTCAAGGAAGCACGAGAACAACTGGTGAGCTTTTTGAATCAAGATGCCCATATGTCTTGAATTTATTCCTTGTCGTGTTCATTTATGCCTCACGTTTGTAAAATATATTGGGAGAATCCAGGGATGACACAGTTATACCATTAACCCCATCTATATTGTTCCTGAAAGGATCTGATTCCAAGACAGATGCTCTAAATCAGAGATGGGGAAGTATGGCCCCTTTATGATTTATGGACTTCAATTTCAACTTCCAGAATGGCTGCCTCAGGAATTCTGGGAGTTGAACTTCACAAATCATAAAAAAAAAACATAGTTCCTCACCCATGCTCTAAACCAGGGGTTCCCAATCCTTGGTCCATGGACCAGTACCAGGCCGCAGCATGCCAGCAACCAGGCCACACAAACAAGCAAAGCCCCATCCACGGGGTGCAGGCAGCACACAAAACCACACACCCTCCAGGCAGTGGAAAAACGTCTCTCCACGAAACCAGTCCCTAGTGCCCCAAAGGTTGGGGACCTCTGCTCTAAACCATTAATTGCATCCAGGTTTTCTGCTTCAGTAAGTGATGTGGCTCACATAAATCAAACTTTCTTTGTCTCCCACTTAACAGCTCCAAACTCTCTTTCTTTGTCCCAGAGCGTATTATACACCCCAATGGAGCATAAACATTGAGAGCTATTTCATGCAAAGAAATCGTAGTTTTGCTGTCTGGCACACACATCAGCCTCCTTCCCTCCTCTTTTGCAAATGCAGAATTTTTTGTTGTTTGTTTGCTTGCTTGCTTGGATTTTGCATCACAGACACATTTCTCTTGTCCTTTCCTTTTGAGGAGTGTTAGGTGATTCCTTCAAATATCCCAGCCTTGATCTCAGTGGATTGAGTGTATTCTGGAAGAACAATGAGGGCTGGGCTGGGGAATATGCTCTCAGTGGAGGAAGGCTTGCAGGCTCAACAGAAGGAAGGATTTAGTACTATAGAAAGACCCAGAGGGACATACTGTATGCAGATACACATATTCTAGCCCAAGGAGAGAAGAAATTACAGAAAGTCCCACTTTCCTCCAGCTAACCTTTCCCATTTTTTAGTTCTCATACCACATGGTACTATTAGTTTTTTCTGAATCCCAGGGTCCATTTTTCATCACTTCCCTATTGTATTCCATACTGCTTAGTGGTATTTGCAGTTACTCTCCCAACTCCCTTGTTCTGATGCTCAGTTTAAGCACAGTTAACATACCAGGGGATCGTCTCCTCATCAGCATCAAAGAAATGATATGAAACAAAATATAATAGACAAAAAAATCAGTGCCTGGCAGGTACACCACTTTGTATCAGATTTGGGGAGGTGTAAAATGGATGGTGCAGCTTTTGACCAGAAAGTTCATAATTTAAAAAGAATCCACTCCTCAAATTCCTCTCTCTCTCCAAAGCAATTATTGGATTACCCCCAATCTAACAGGAACCTTGATTTTGGAGGATTTTTTTTAATCCCCCATAAATTTCAGTCAATAATTAAAGTATTTAGCTCAAACCTAGGTGAAATATTGGGTAGTCAAATGGTGATGATCAAGTGGATTCAGCATGGTTATGAGGACATAAATGTCTGCCATAAAGCTAAGTGTTTCTTGCCTGCATGGAAAGTGCCCAGCATAAACTCCCCATATCAGCTGGGTTGGTATAATGGTTAGAATGCAGTCCTGCCCACTGTCAGGAGTTTGATCCTGACCAGCTCAAGGTTGACTCAGCCTAACAAGAACCCAGATTGTTGGGGGTAATATGCTGACTTTATAAACCACTTAGAGAGTGTGGTAAAGCACTATGATGAGACATATAAGTTTAAGTGCTATTGCTATTTGCTTAATAAATTTATTTTAGACGTGAAAGGGAAGAAAGCATCACACTTAGTTGTGATGGGAGCTGTTTCTGCAGGAATAAGAGGGATGAAGAATTTGTGAACAAAGTATCTCCTGAGTTGTTTGCTCTTATGTTGCTTCTCAGAGATTTAAGGACCCTGAATCCAGGAAAGAAACTACTAAGGCTCTTACTGAAACCATCCAGGCCAAGATGGATATAGCCCATGCTAAAATAGAGGCTGCAGAGGCTAAGAAAGAAACCTTAGAAGCTCAGAAGATAGCTGAAGAAGCTAAAGAATCAGCGGAAGCAGCTCAAGCTCGGGAGGACAACCTACTGTCCTATGTCTCCAAAGTTGCCAGTTTGGCCTACCAGCAAGCTGCAGAAGCAGAATATGATTGTGCCCAAGCTCGGAAAGCCATGGCAGTAGCAGAGGCCGTTCAAGTGGCTGCCTTCACTGATGGCAGAGCTCGCCGGAACAACAAGGAGAAGTATCCTCGAAGCCATCGGAGTCATGGGGAATGTCGGTGTCATCATCATCACCACCACCACCATCATCATGGCCAACATGAGCGCCACAGTGATTATGAGACACAAAGTGATCTCATCCACTCTGAACCAGAGACTCTGAGTAGCACCCGATAAAGCAGGGCTGGGTGGGGTGGCTTGATAGTTAATGTCATTTGAGGAAGCGTGCAGAATTAAATTTTTTGTCTGAACCATGAACAACTGATTCATTTCATAGGTATATTTAGGACAAGGTTTAGGGGACACCTGATAGCAGTCTTCCAATACTTGAAGGGCAGTCACAGGGAAGAGAGTGTCGATTTATTCTCCAGAGCACCTGAGGGCAGAACAAGAAGCAATGGTGGAGCTTGTCAGATGCAACCTGGAAATAAGGAGGAATTTCCTGACAGAACAATTAAGCAGTGGAATAGCTTGCCTCCCAGAGTTGTGGGTGCTCCATTGCTGGAGGTGTTCAAGAAACGATTTAACAATCATTTGTCCAGGATGCTATAAGGACTCCTGCTTGGGTAGGAGGTTGGACTAGAATACCTACCTTCATGGTCCCGTCCAGCCATGTGATTTTTATAATTTTAGCCTGTAGCCTTTCCCCACTTCCCACAGTTTGCATCCGCGCTTCTATTTTTCAGATTTTATAATGAACATATAGAGATCAAGTAGTCATGCTCCCTCCCCATATCTGTATGTAATGGTTTTATAAATATGTATTATGTTGTTATTTATTTAAATGTATTGGCCACCCAACTGGGGTGGATTTCAGTAGCCTACATGGAATGACTTGATACATCACTAGCTCATGTTCAATTTTTTTTAAAAAAAAAAGAATAATGTAAATAATTTTAAAAACAATTCAGGGTTTAAAGACCCGTAGGAAAACTGTTCCAAACTGCTATAGTCTGAAACAAACATCGAGACTGTAGAAATCCACAATTCTGTATTGTAACACAAAACATTTTTAAAAATGCAAAACTTACCCTATGAATATTCCCAAACTTTTAGCCTCCCTGGGGGACAAAGGTTGCAAAAATGTTTATAAAACCCAAGGCCCTTGTTTTGCTCTGCATTTCATGAATGCATCAGTTGTTTATCTTAACAAAAGGCTACAACTTCCAGCCAAAGACCGCTCAGTCCCCTTCTCTAATCAAGACCAGTTATCTTGAAAAACCAGCTCAATTCTTAGTTTGTGCTTCAGGGGATGGGTTGATGATGCAGTTTGTTTGTGCCAACACCTGCAACAATTGATCCAGTTAAGGCTTCTGCCTCCAGATCTGAAGGAGCAGAAAATGAAGATTTACGTCTTGAAACCTTTTTAATTTGGTGAATGTGTGGCAGGTGGGAATGTTCAGGAGGAAAATATTTTGAAAGCAGAATTAGGCCTTAGAAGTTCAATCACTAGCAAATGACTACCAAGAAGTGGAGGAGGAGGAGGAGGAACTGGTGCACCGAAGGGTCTCTTCTCCTCCCGCTTCTTTTCCTGTACAAACTCAATTCACTTTCTTTGCACTGGACATCTTGGTTGTTCTATAGAAAGGTTAGGGATATGGTCTCTGCATATCACTCAACTTTAAAGTGTTTTCTTAAAATGTTGCAAGAAAAAAATCAACTTGAGAAAAACAGAAATAATTTGGAAGAAGATCAATGCTGGTGTGACCAAATGGAACACAACTAATGGTTAAGGAAAACCCCAAACTTCCAGATTATGGAACTCTCCATTGGGAAAAATCTTGAAACTCAGAGCAGATAGCTGACAAAAATAGGTTTCAGAGTCCAGTGATAGAAAGGGGTCATGCAAACTACAACTGTTTCTAGAAATGCAACACACCATTACCTCCAAAATTATATTTTTAAAACAATCTTCTTCAGTTTGAAAAGAAATACTATATTTATCGAGTTAACCAGTTCGTTTAATAAACTTCTGTCCATAATTTTGTATCAGATAGTGATACTAGAGTGAGGCCTAAGTCACCATGCTGCTGAGTTTCTACACAAGAGTGTTTTTTAAGCTGGAAGGTTGACTTGAATTCCCAGAATTCCCCACCAGCCATGCTAGTCTGCGCATCACATCTACACGTCTTCAAGCCACCAAGCTGTAGAGTGCACTGTTGGCAGCAGATACAGTTTTTGCAGCATAACTAGATCTTGAACAAAATAACAGAGTTTAAAACATCTAAGCTTCAACATTTTAAGAAAGGAAGAGTAGAATAACTCTGTATATTCTGTGACAGTAGAATAACTCTCTTAGCTACGCGTGTCTAAGACTGACTTTTGCAAATATTTTGCAAGGGTTGAATAGGCTTTTCTGTTTCAAAATTTCAAGTCATCTTTTACCACTTTCTGCTTTATAACCTATTCTGAAAGATTTGGAAAGAAGGGCTGTATGAAAATGTGCCTGAGGAATCAGTGATGAATCCACACTGAGATTACTTGAATACATGTGATTGTTGTTGTTTTAAAAGTGGGTGTTCAAGTGCGTTAGAGAGAGTTTGTTATTAAATGTTAGGTTTTTCCCTGTTCTAGGTTCTGTATAATTCTGCAATCTATGGAAAATGACTTCTGGGGGCCCATTTCCACTGGCCGCTGACAGTTTGGAGCTCATTTATGCTGCCACTGTACCACAAATATCATGCAATTCACAATATATGTTCTATCTGCATGAACTATCATCTTTTTCCCTGACAAAAGAACTGTACATTTCAGCATGTACATAAACACCAAGGGCTCTATCCCTGTCTTTTATAATTACAGTACAGCTCTTATTGTTATGCTAAATACTATACTCTTTCATATGTAGGCCGCCTCCTATCCTATATAGCTTTGTAAAAGGGAGAACCTTTTTTCTTGTGCAACAAAGAGAAATACAGAACATCTCAAATATTTTTATTATTCAGAATGCAATAATCATCAGCTTGCTAAGCAAACAAGTTATTATGTCTGTAGCTGCTCAGCTTCTCCCTGTATAGCGTATCTTCAGCTCCGGAGCTGTCCTGCCGGTTTGATGGCTGCGTCCGTCACACATAGCTTGCAATAATATGTTCATCAACCTTTGTTATTCAAATTCTATGTAATGAATGGAAGCCTTAAATGGCTTGGCTTCTTGTAACTTTGTTGTATACATTAGGAAAA
Organism: Vipera ursinii; assembly: GCF_947247035.1. Taxonomy (NCBI): domain Eukaryota; kingdom Metazoa; phylum Chordata; class Lepidosauria; order Squamata; family Viperidae; genus Vipera; species Vipera ursinii. Next base: position 333,734,091 of record NC_139512.1, read on the forward strand.
GTGGAGGATATAAGGATGAAGGATGAAATGGCACCTCCCCCGGTAGCATTACAGGCTGGATAGAAGAATTACAGTAGTTTCTACTGTAGCACCTGAGTCATATAAAGGCAGAAGTTGGGCGGTTCCTTTTTGATAGCATTGGCAATAAGAAAGCACAGTATCTCTGCTATTCTAACAACCTCTGAGGTCTCATAGTTTCTTCTCCAGTAAGTCCTTTGTTCACTCTCTGGTTGTCAAATTTGTCCTATCACTGCCTAAAGCACTTCACTCCAGCATCCTCAGCATGCCCACAGTTTGTTTTTCCCCAGCTGGAAAAGCTACATTGGAGAAGACTATCTTCTGTTCCCTTGCAGGCCACATCATCCATCCAAATCCGTCCTTTCCCTGGGAGAAGAATTGAATAGAATCATTAGCTTGCAATGGTTAATAATCTTTCATTTTTGCATCAAATTGCAATAGCTATGAGAACATTCACACTTTGCAAAATCTAAATCTGTGTTTCTCAACCTAGGCAACTCTAAGACATGTGGACTTCAATTCCCCAAATTCTCCAGCCACCCATCATTCATTCTGTTGGGAGTCATGCTTACACCATTCTATGCAAGCTTTGTATCTAATCTAGAGATTTACAGGTCAACATATAAGTAATGTAATGACCTATACTCAAGATGCACAAGTCTATAAATTCATCCAACCCAATGATAACATTTGGAAGCATTTTTAAGGCTGCCATCATGTAAATAATAGCAACTTAATCAACTGCGAGTAGATAAATAGGCACCACTTTGAAAGCAATGGGGACATGATAGGAGGCCCCCAACTGGGTGTTCCCAAGGCAGCGGTGTTATCACTGTTCAATCCTTTCAAGCTCTTCCAGTACATTAATATAAAATAATAGATGAGCCATGGCAGGGGTGAATCTAAAAGCACAATCCCACTCTGTGGGCAGCACTGCAAGGTTGCATAGATAAATAATGTATATAAATACTGTGAAAGTTGCTTTCTGTCTTGCAGTTCTAAAAATTAAAATGGGTATCTTCAATAACCATTTCTAAAAATGAATAAATGTGAGTTTTTCTGAGATAATTTTAAGCAAAATGCTCCATTGCCTCACCAACTGGTTTTCAGCAGATCCTTCATGTCCAAACTGCTTTGACTTGTGTCATTTTGCTGCATAAATAGGACCAAGGCCAAACCACAGAAGATGTTCAGAGATCTGTTACTGGGATGCTAAAAGTCATCTCTGAATGTCTCACAAGGTTTTTTAGGGTAGGACCGCCTCATAGCCTAACAGAAAGATCTTATCCCAGGCCAATGCTAGTCTTTCCAATTCCCTGGAAGACATGAGTCAGGACTCTCCCTTTTCCAGCCTCTGACTCACTAACTATAAAGGAGATTCTACATACAGTTCAGGGCTCTGTAAAAAGCTCTCTGGAGAAAGTGGATAACAAGAATAAATCCCAGCCAGAAAAAGCACAGTTTGGCTTTGGTGGTCCAAAGGGAACAAGTTTTCAAGCATCAAAGGAGGGAAGAGCTGGAAAGATTGTATGTAACAACCACAGGAACACCCAGCAAAGTTTGGAACTACAGCTGGACCAGGCACAATTATTTATCCAGCATGTATAATGCTGCCTGATATGACAGATTACCATTGGTAGAAAAGCCATGTTTACTACAGAGGATTAATGGGATTCTTTGTTTTGAGTGGGCAGTTGAGGGAATATTTCAGGACTGTCAAGATACAGCCAGTGTGCTTTCCAATGAAAGATGGGCAGGATGAGTAGATTCAAGGGAAAACAAATGAAGAGTTTCCTAATTCCCCCATCAGAAAGAGTCTGAGAGCAGCTTTTCAAACTAACACATTTTGTTCAAAGGCATAAGCTTCATGAACCAAAGTTCCCTTCTTTAGAAGGAGAACAGCTACACTGATACAGAATCTCAGCGAGGAAGAGGTGTAGGTTTATTTTTTTTTTAATTTTAATTCCATTTATATCCTGCCCTTCTCCGAAGACTCAGGGCGGATTTACAAACTTAGCAGTAGCCTTCATTCTGTGTATATGCCTGCTTATTAGGGCTTTCACACACACCCCAAGCGGCATTATTACAAAGTCAGCTTAATTGCCCCCAACAATCTGGGTCCTCAATCTGGGTTCAACAATCTGGGTCCTCAATCTGGGTTTAACCACTTCATGCATCCAATGAAGAGAAGTACAGCTCATTAAAAAAACTTATGCTTGTTAATTAAATGTCTTACTCTAAAAAGCTGTTCTCAGATTCCTCCTGATTTTGGGCAGCCATAGAGCAAAATGGCTCCCCTCTTATGATGTCTTTGTTCCCAGTGAATATTGGCTGGAAGCTCCTGCAGGAAACAAGAATCTAGAGAAAACCTATATGCAAGTGTACCTAAGAATTAAATTCCAAAATTTAAAATACCATGGGAATATTGGAAACAGCAAGGTAAAAGTTGGTGGAGAATATTAGTTAGTCATGGGGATATCCTTTATTTCTTTGAAGCACTGTTAGCTCAGCTTTTTTTTTTTTATTGAAAAGTTTTAACATACAATTTTTTCTTTAAAAATCCCCCCTCCCCCTCCCTTCTCCCTCCCCCCCTACCTCTCCCCCCTCCCCCCCTCCCCCCCCGACTTCCCAGAGCTAAATACAAGGTATATATATAAAAAAACAATCATAAACAACCATATACTAACAACCATAAACTCTAAAATCCATCACTCTCTAGCTTATATAGGATAAAACAAACCTTAGTAATATTAAATATATATAGAAAAACCAAAATAGAAAAAGAAAAAAAGAAAGAAGACTTATTCAAATGCTACATGAAATTTCTTAACCCTGTACTTGTTCTGGATAAACTCAATCCATTTTCTCCATTCCATAATATAGCGTTCTTGCGTGTGATCTTTCAAATAGGCCGAAATCTTCGCCATCTCAGCCAGGTCGGAAACCTTTAAAGTCCACTCTTCTATGGTCGGCAGTTCCTCTCTCTTCCAATACTGACCTATCAAAAGTCTTGCTGCCGTAATTAAATTCAACATCAACTTAGTGTCCACAACTGTAGCATCTGTAATTATTCCCAACAAAAAAAGTTGCGGACAAAACTTTATCCTCTGTTTAAAAATCTTCTGCATGTTCCACCAGACTTTTATCCAAAAGGCTTTAACCTTTTTACAAGTCCACCATATGTGAAAATATGTTGCGTCTTCATCACCGCACCTCCAACATTTAGGCTGATAATTCGGATACATACTTGCAAGCTTTTTAGGATCTAAATGCCATCTATAAAACATTTTGTAAAAATTCTCTCTTAGATTTTGAGCTTGTGTAAATTTTACATTCCTCACCCAAATCTTTTCCCACGTGTCCATTGTAATAACTTCCTGGATGTTTTGGGCCCATTTTATCATACAATCCTTAACAAGTTCTGTTTCTGAATCAATCTCTATCAACGCAAGATATATCCGTTTAATATGTGCTGGTCCCTGATTTCTGATTTGCTTTATCAAATTTTCATCAGTCATTGTAAAACCATTTTTCTGGTCTTCTTTCCACCTGGCCCGTAACTGAGTATATTGAAACCAATTTTGAACAACCTTCTCTTCTCGCAAGAGGCTATATGATTTCAAACACCAAACATTTCTTTCCAAGCTTAGGATCTCCTTGTACGTAGTCACATCATGTTTGAATCCAGCATGTATATTTTCTATTGCGTGTTTTGGAATTGCCCACAGTGGTATCTTACAATCTAGCTTATGTCTATACTTCTTCCAAACTCTCAACAATGCCTGTCTTAAAATATGCACTCTAAACACGTTGTCTACCTTCTTGTCATACAACAAATATGCATGCCAGCCAAACAACAAATCGTGGCCCTCAAGATTTAATAATCTCTCTTGTGTCAAATTAATCCAATCACTTATTCCTACTAATGCAGCAGCTTCATAATATAGTTTAAGATTAGGCATTTTAAGACCACCTCTCTCACGAGTATCCTGCATAATCTTAAGTTTAACTCGTGGCCTTTTCCCTGCCCAAACAAATTTATTGATACCTCGCTGCCATTCCTCCAAATTAGAATCTTTCTTAAGAATCGGTATCATTTGAAATAAAAATAAAAATTTAGGCAGGACATTCATTTTCACTACTGCGATCCGTCCCAACAAAGACAATTGCAATTTTTCCCAGCTCTCCAATTCTTTTTGAAGTTAGCTCAGCTTTGAGTAGTTTTATATCCTATCCTATTCCCTGTTTATTTATTTTGCTCAGATGGCTAACTCAGCCATGCAATTTTATGCAAAATTAACTTCAACATATACTCAGATCTGCATTTTGCTGCTTTTAGTAAAATGAAAACCATTTCCTTGATCATTCCTACTTTGAGTTTGCAAGCTGTAACTGCAGATCTTAAAACTATTTGGACAGTGGTGCTGGAGAAGACTCCTGCAAGTCCCTTGGACTGCAAGGTGATCAAACCGGTCAGTCCTAGAGGAGATCAACCCTGACTGCTCTTTAGAAGGCCAGATCCTGAAGTTGAAACTCAAATACTTTGGCCACCTAATGAGAATGAAGGACTCACTGGAGAAGAGCCTAATTCTGGGAAAGATTGAGGGCAATAGAAGAAGGGGACGACAGAGAATGAGGTGGCTGGATGGAGTCACTGAAGCAGTAGGCGTGAGCTTAAATGGACTCCAGAAGATGGTAGAGGACAGGAAGGCCTGGAGGAACGTTGTCCATAGGGTCGCAATGGGTCGGACAAGACTTCGCAGCTAACAACAACAACAAAATGAAGGTAAAAAATGCAGCCATTCAGTTAAAAATTTATCCCTGGGAAAGAGGGGTTTCCTTCTCTGCCTGTCCAGTTTCCAGGCACCTCCTCATCCAAGAACAAACTGTGCCAGGTTCTAAAAAAACAAGAAATACCTGTTGAGATTCTTCTAAGCAGGTACCTTTACTGTTCCTCGCCTACAGACAGCCAAAACTAAAGCAGACCTTGCACCATAAAACATATACTCTGGTAACTATTGGGGAGAAGCCATCTTCACCCTCTTTCTCTCACATAAATGATCTAAACTGTGTTGCCTCTTGCTCTTCTGGAATGCACTCCCATGCTCCTGGGAATCTGAACAACATTCCATCATACTGTGGCACTGTGACCTGCTTGCGCATGACCCTTTTATCTGCAGGAACTATACCCAGACCTCCAGCACTCAAGATAGAGGGGGAGTAAGAGAATTGGTAAGATTGTATGAGTATCAGTGAAGAACACTTTCTCCCCTTTGCTTCCTGCTACAGTTAAACATAGCCAAACTCAACCTGTACAACTCTCCTTGTTCTGCAAAATAAAAAATGTTGACTATTTTGAAATACATTCTGCAAACTGAGATTTTGGCAGGTTTAGAATAAAGAATTTTTGCCATATAAAGCCTGATTGCTCTGAGAGATACACCTTAAGCTTTACATGGATTCCTTATATACATAAAGACATTGGTGTTCTGGTGTACCAGTTGGTGTTCAAATCAATACTTTGATAGTTTCAGCTGCTGTGAGAAAGTAATGTGGCAGCTGCCTTCGCCTATTATCTTTGCCTGACATGCCATCGGAAGAGAAATATCCCATGTAAATAGAGTGAATCAGTGCCATTTTGGGTAACCCATGGAATTCTGAAGCACCCACTTGCCAAGATTATGGACTGAGAAATTGGGTAAAACAAGGAAAAGTTCTTACAGTCTCCCCTTCTAACCAAGTGACCAGAAAAATAGGAAACTTATCCACCAGAATTTTATAAGTTTGGGAAATATCTCCCCAAACATAGCTGGAGGACAGCCAGTACTTCCCCCTGTAGCCCTTTTCTGTTCTAAGTTACCTGAAAGATAAAAAGATGTTTCTGGACCAAACTCTGCACCATGAGATGCTAGAATTAGCCTTCAGTGCAGGAAAGTTGTTTATTTATTTATTTATTTATTTATTTTATTTATATACCGCCCTTCTCTCAAGAGACTCAGGGCGGTTAACAGGGCAATACGTAAAAGACAGATACAAAAGTTAAAATTAATTAAAACATGATTAAACAATGCCCATAGTACAGATTTAAAATTAACGTCATAATAACAAAACCCACCCCGTCCCATCAGGCCAGGCCCGCTTCCTTAAAAAGATGGGTTTTAAGGTCGCGCCGGAAGGAGCGGAGGTCGGGCGCCATCTGGAGCTCTACCGGAAGATGATTCCATAAGTCCGGTGCGCCCACAGAGAACGCTCTCCCCCTGGGGGCCACCAGTCGGCATTCTTTGACCGGCGGCACCCTGAGGAGGCCCTCTCTGTGGGAGCGTACTGGGCGGAGGGAAGTTGACGCCGGCTGCAGGTGCTCCCCAAGGTATTCTGGACCCATGCCATGGAGGGCTTTGTAGGTCATTACCAACACCTTGAACCTCACCCGGAAGACAACTGGCAACCAATGCAGCTCGCGGAGCAAAGGTGTAACACGGGAGTATCGGGAGACCCCCGACACAACTCTCGCGGCTGCATTCTGTGCCAGCTGGAGCCTCCGAGTGGTCTTCAAGGGTAGCCCCATGTAGAGAGCGTTGCAGTAATCAAGACGAGAGGTCACGAGCGCATGAGTGACCATGCACAAGGCATCCCGGTCTAGATAGGGCCGCAACTGGCGCACCAGGCGAACCTGGGCGAACGCCCCCCTAGTTACAGCTACAATATGGTCTTCTAAAGAGAGCTGTGAATCTAGGAGGACTCCCAAGTTGCGAGCCCTATCTACAGGAGGTAATGACTCACCCCCCATAATGAGGGGTGGAATATCCTGAATATCCCGGGATGCCGGTACGCACAGCCACTCCATCTTGTCGGGGTTGAGACGAAGCCTGTTCCTCCCCATCCAGACCCGGACCGCCTCCAGGCACCGGGACATCATGTTGAGGGCATCACTGGGGTGGTTTGGGGTCGAAATGAAAAGTTGGGTATCATCAGCATACTGATGATACCCAACTCCAAAACCACGAATGATCTCACCCAGCGGTTTCATATAGATGTTGAACAGAAGGGGCGAGAGGACCGACCCCTGAGGGACTCCACAAGCGAGAGGCCTCGCGGTCGACCTCTGCCCCCCCCGTCAACACCGACTGCGAACGTCCCAGGAGATAGGAGGAGAACCACTGAAGAACCGTGCCTCCCACTCCCAATCCCCTGAGACGCCGCAGCAAGATACCATGGTCGATGGTATCGAAAGCCGCTGAGAGGTCTAATAGGACTAGAACAGAGGAGTATCCTCTGTCCCGAGCCCTCCAGAGATCATTCACCAGCGCGACCAATGCCGTCTCCGTGCTGTACCCAGGCCTGAAGCCCGATTGGTACGGGTCTAGATAATCCGCTTCATCCAGGACCAGAGGGAGCTGATGCGCCACCACACTCTCGACAACCTTCGCAAGGAAGCGAAGGTTGGAGACCGGACGAAAGTTATTCAAAACAGCCGGATCCAAGGTAGGCTTCTTGAGGAGAGGTTGCTGTATGATTGTTGCTATTTTGTGCTATAGTAAATTAGCATAGGTATCTCTCAGGAAGGAATCAATATTATGTAAAAACACATTAATTGTGTTTACGAGCAACAGCTAACAATAGGTTTCTTGTAATCTTAATAATTCATCCTTAGTAGACTAAACAAGGGGAGTACATAGGTACCTCAGTTATATTTAGGCGTTACTTCTTAGACTTCTTAGCAGTAAAACTGGTTTCTCTGTATTGGCATTCAGAATATCTATCATCTATCTATCTATCCATCCATCCATCCATTTTCTGATTATCAACAACCTATTTAATTTTCATGACATGCATAATCCATTGAACTATAAACCAGTTAAAGAATAAGCTAAGCCACATAAAACCTAAGCAAAGATAAAATGAACCAAGCTTAGTAGGTCATGGAAATATATACACCAGCTCTTTCTCTGGCATGATTAAGCATATTTTGTGAACACAGCCATGGGGAAAGAGATTTGCTTTCCTATGCAAGCACACATACTGGTTGAAAACAGTAAAATGGCTGGAGATGGATCACATCCCTAAACATATTTCTACAAGCTGGTCGTGAGAATATCGAAGTATGTGAATAAGAACATTTTCCTCCTCTAAAAAAAGCAATAAAAAACACTGGAGTGGTGCTAACATTGCTTTACGCTTTGGATTCAACCAGGACACCTCTCCTTTCCCATTACATGGGATTTATTCTGGTGTTACTCAGTAGGTTTTGTGTGGAATAATTTCCCTCCAATACCTCTTGTGCACCCCTCTCTCTCAAAAGAGTGCCAGGGTAGCCTCTTGATCCCCTCAAACACATGCGCAGTGCCAGCCCATCAGCTAGAAAGGCACCACATGGAAAACCTCTTTATGCAGCTAAACATTTATGAGAGACCTTCATCTAAATCTGGGAACTTGTAAAATTTTCCCCAGTTCCTGTTTCTCATAACCTGGGGTATTTAGAAAAACATGAGTAATATTGGAGCATCACTACGCTGACGTTTAGAATTGTGCAATAGACTTGCAATCTCAAGTGTCTTGTTTTTCTTGACTGACAAAAATAAAGCAATTTGTGAATGCCTTAAACATGCCAGGTTTGGAGTGAAACTTTTATTAACTGAACGTTTTTATAGCAGGGAATAATTAAAGCTCTCTGGGCCCCAAAGCAAACCTGTCATCTGAACTGAGCTGAGCATGCCAAATGACAGCTAGAAGGCAGCAGAGTGAATGTGTCCTGTATCTCTTTCGTCAGGAGATCTTTGTAGGCCATATATGATACTGTAATCTTGAAGAATAGAATAGAGCTGGAAGGGACCTTGGAGGTCTTCTAATCCATCCCCCTGCTCAAGCAGGAGGACCTATACCATCTCAGACAAGTGACTGTATAGCCTCTTCTTAAAAGTCTCCAGTGATGGAGTGCCCACGATTTCTGGAGGCAAGCTGTTCCACAGGTTAATTGTCCTCACTATCAGGAAGTTTCTCCTTAATTCCAGGTTGCTTTTCTCTTTGATCAGTTTCCAATGATTGCTTCTTGTCTTGCCCTCTGGAGTTTTGGTGAATAACTGACCCTCTCTTCTGCGTGGCATCCCCTCAAATACTGGAATACTGCTATCATGTCTGCCCTAGTCCTTGTTTTCTCTAGACTGGCCATTCCCAAATCCTGCAACTGTTCTCCATGTGTTGTAGTCTCCAGGCCTTTAATTATCTTATTTGCTCTTCTCTGAATTTTTTCCAAACTCTCAACATCTTTTTTGCGAAATGGTGAACATGATAGCAGTGTTCCAATATCTCAGGGGCTGCCACAAAGAAGAGGGAGTCAAGCTATTCTCCAAAGCACCTGAAAGCAGGACAAGAAGCAATGGATGGAAACTAGTCAAGGAGAGAAGCAACCTAGAACTAAGGAGAAACTTCCTGACAGTTAGAACAATTAACCAGTGGAACAACCTGCCTCCAGAAGTGGTGAATGCTCCAACACTGGAAGTTTTTAAGAAGACACTGGCCAGCCACTTGTCTGAAATGGTATAGGGTTTCCTGCCTGAGCAGGGGGTTGGACTAGATGACCTCTAAGGTCCCTTCCAACTTATTATTATTATTATTATTATTATTATTATTATTATTATTATTATTATTATTATTATTATTATTATTAAAATTGGCTGCAGTATTCCAGGTGTGGTCTTACTAGGGTTTTATAAAGCGGTACTAATACTTTGCATGATCTTGATTCTTTGCCTCTGTTTATACAACCTAGGATTGTGTTAGCTTTTTTGGCTGTGCTGCACACTGGTGGCTCATAGTCAAGTGATCGTCCACTAGGACTCCAAGGTCCCTCTCAGAGTTACTGTTTTTAGGCCAGGTCTCGCCCAATCTGTACTTGTACCTTTGATTTTACCTGCCTAAATGTAAAACTTTGCTTTTCTCCACATTGAAACTCATTTTGTTGGATAGGGCCCATTATTCAAGATTGTCAAGATCTTTTTGGATCCTGAGTCTGTCTTCCGGGGCATTGGCTACACCTGCCAGTTTGGTGTCATCTGCAAATTTGATGAGTTCAATTCCCTCATCTAAGTCGTTGATGAAGATATTGAAGAGTACTTGGCCTAAGATGGAACCTTGTGATACCCCACTGCTTACTTCTCTCCATGTGGATGTAGTGCCATTGAGGACTACTCATTGAGTACGGTTTGCCAGCCAGCTACAGATCCATCTGGTGGTGATGTTGTCTGTTCCACCTTTTTCTACCTTACCAAGGAGTAGGTTGTGGTCTACTTTATCAAATGCCTAACTGAAATCTAAGTATATATACTATGTCCACAGCCTTTCGCTGCTCTACTAGTTTATTCACTTTATCAAAAAATGAATTAAGATTGGTTTGGCATGATCTGTTTTTAACAAACCCGTGCTGGCTACTAGTTATACCTTTGTTTGCTTCTAGTTGTTCACAGATCTGTTCTTTATCTTTTCTAGGATCTTCCCAGGTATTGATGTTAAACTGATTGGTCTGTAGTTTCCTGGGTCTGTTTTTTTCCCCCCTTTCTTGAAGATGGGAACCACATCAGCCCTTTTCCAATCCTCAGGTACTTCCCCGGTGCTCCAGGATTTATGAAAGATATGGTGCAGTGGTTCTGAGATAACATCTGCCAGCTCCTTCAGAACTCTGGGATGTAATCTGTCGGGTCCCAGTGATTTATATTCATCAAGGTCAGATACTCTTATACTCCTTATACTCCTTATACTCTTTATTCTCCTCCCATTTCTTCAGTCAGGAAGGAGACGAGTGAAGAGTGAAGAGAAGTAGACAGCAATTAAGGGCAATCCACCAAAAAACCAGCAGAAACTCTAAGAGCTCTTCTTGTAAGTGTAGGTTGCTGCAGTTATTGCTGCTAAGGCAATCGGGTCTTGAATAAGAGATGTGATAGTAGCATGGGAGTTTTTCCTTCTTTGCCTCATCCTTCATTCTGTACTATTATTCTTTTATTCTTTTGACCCCACAATTGGCTACAAAAATGTTCGGGATGCAAAAATCTAGACACCCACTAGACCACAGGTCTGCAACCCGCGGCTCCGGAGCCGCATGTGGCTCTTTCAGCGGCTCCCAGTCCTCTGCCATGTGCAGTCCCAAAAAAAAGTGGGACTAAAAAAGTTCAACCAATCAATTCAAATATGCAGGGTAGGTGCATATCTCGCCTTGGCTCCACTCTTCAGTCAAACCCTGTTCTGCGCATGGTTGCATGTATGCGCATGCGCACATATTTTTTGCGGCTCCCAGTTCTTCCTTTTGTGAGGGAACCGGTTCCGAGTGGCTCTTTCACTGTTTCAGGTTGCTGACCCCTGCACTAGACAATGTAACAAAGAGATGCAAAAACTCTTAACTCAAAATCTTAGCTGCCATGAAGTATGGACTGGAAAAAAACCCTCATCTGATTTTTTTCTAGTCAAGATTTGATAGTGAAGAGGTTTTGTGAAGATGAGGGCAAGGAACGGGCAGTAGGGAAGTATAATGGTACCTGGGACTGAAGTTGGGAGATGAAGAGATGCTGAATAGGGAATGGCCAGATAAGAGAGAGCATAGCCAGTTAGCTGGATAGTACGTAGGGCAAGAGGTTCAAGAAGGGACTCTCTCTAGTTTCTTGGGCTATAAAGAAAATGGTGGGGGAACTGTACTCTCAGACTTACAACATTCTGTTAAAACAGAATTAGCTTATCTGGTCATGTTTCCCATATGGTCTACCTGATAAAGCAGGCAGAAAGAGGCTACAATCGCACCTGCTTTTTGTTAAAGTTGTAGATCATGGAATGGAAAAACCCAGGGACTCCGTTGATTTCAACCAAGGGAATGAGTTTTCTGCCTCTCTACTGTCCTCTGGTGGTCCTCCAGATTTGTCCAGCTCAGAGCAGTCTAGTTTTATTAGCCCAATATGCTTAATATGTTGAATGGACTCAGTCATTCTGAGTCATGAGTCATCTAATCCTGATGAATTCCCTTTAATTGGATATCGAATTGGCTTCTTACACATTCTGAAGTGTTCCGATTATTTTGCAGAGTTATGTTTTGGTGCCAACAACTAAACAACTCTGAGCTGAAAAATCTAAGCAGAATTGGACCTAGTTAGTACTTGGATAGGACTTCTATGAACTATCGGGGACAGAGACGTTGGAAAACATCCCCGAAGTTAATAGAAAACTACTTCTGTAAAATCACCGTCATCTTTTTATGATCCTGGATTTATCCAACAAACAACCCTATCTGGTAGGTCGCAGGCAACATATTCTCGGGAAAACCTGTCCAAAAAAATAAATGGAAGTGTGGAACTCATCAGGCTGCAAAACCTAACCATGAAGGAACAATAATTATAAATTTCCAGAAGCCCTGACCAAGAGGAATGGGGCTTCTGAACATCAGCTGACAAGACTTACCACTGGACCTTAGAAAACCTGCTATGGGTGCTTCTGAAAAACAGCACTGAGCCAGGATTAGATGGCTGAGTTCATTAGATTTTTTTTTCTTAGTCTCTTCTGAGTCTGGTGAAATCTATTCAAGTTGTCACAGAGCCCAATTTGAAAAACATCCTACAATAAAGGCAGTATTTGTTTTATTTGCATTAACACCCTTACACTAAATTCTTTGGATCGGTTTCATGGGGTGTGTTCTACCATCAGTGTAACTTATTTAATCTCAGGAATGTATTCATTTTCTTACCCTGTCCAAATGCGGCCATTCTGTAAATCTCTTCAATGCCTCGGAAACCCAGCATCCGGCACACCACATCCCCATCTTTCTTGTCCCATCCATCGTCACACACAGTTCCCCACTGTCGATCGTGAAAGACTTCCACTCGCCCTTCATGAGGACCGGAGCCATTCATCAAGCGGATAATTCCCTCCTCCAAAGTAAGAGCTGTGCAGTCATGAATCAGGGGAAGTAAATATATGGGATTAGAAATGATTTTCTGCTACCGATCCTGGTGAAATATTGTAGAAACACCATTAAGTATTTCCCAGTAACACCTTAAAGAAGTAAATAAAACTATTCAGTGGTTTAATGCAATCAATCCAAGTGATTCTTTGCAAAATTCATAATCAATGTATCTGTTCTGATGTTCATATCTATCTTTTCTTTGAGATCTGAAGGTGATGTGTTTGAGAATCTTCCCTTACTAGTAGTCCTCACTTAACACATGGTTGCTTAGAGAACATTAGAAGTTATGGCAGGCCTCCAAAATGGTACTGTTCTGGAGTTCCAATGGCTGCAAACACCCTTCCCCCATGGTCACATGATTCTATTTTGGGAACTTGGCAATCAGCTTGCATTTACAGCTGTTTGCAACATCCTGCAGTCACATGACCACAATTTTGGCATTGTTTGCCAGTTTCTGGCATTTACTATTGCATTTGTTTAATTACTGCAGCATTTGCTTAATGACCGCTACAAAAAGATAAATTCAGGCACAGTCACATGGTGATCTACTTAACCATCATAATCATCACAAACTTAATAATCATCTACTTAACCAATTACAACCATAATTCCACAGTCAATTATGGTTGTAATTGAGGACTACCAGTATTACATTGCCCAAACAACAAACCTCTGAGATCGCTCAACTGAACAGAAGTGACAAGACAATCCACTTTCTTCCATCATCTACTTCTTGTAACTTCTACTGCAGGGCAAATAAAATAGACAAGCCTCTCCTACATTTCCTCCAGATTCTGCCCAACAAACTGTCATCACTGGCCATTTCTGCCAGTTGCTTCCTTCTAAATCAGGGGCCTCCAACCTTGGCAACTTTACGACTTGTGGACTTCAACTCAGCCAGCATGGCTGGCTGAGGAATTCTGGGAGTTGAAGTCCACAAGTCGTAAAGTTGCCAAGATTGAAGACCCCTGTTCTAAATGACAGCACTTAGTTGGAGACATACTGTAGCAATATCTTACAGTCTTGAAGAGGCAAAAGAGTTACAGCTCTGGCAACAGCTGCTCTTTACTCCAGAGTCATATTCACCGGCTTTAGCTGTGGGGAGAAGACAAACGCATTCCTGGTGGAATAGTTCCCTGGCCAGAACAGCAGTTTTATGCAGTTTTATCTCCAGACTGATATATACAGTGGAAACATCCCAGAATTGAATATTAAACAGTACTACAAAATGTTCTGGGAGGAAATACGCTTTTTTCATGTTTGGCTTAATAACAAATGGATTTAATTCAAAACAAAACCAGTGTTCAGGTTTAGAAGTGTCCTGGTTGGCCACTCTCCCTGACTGTTCCTAGAAGTGCAGCTCAAGGGCTACTTAAGTACAGGCATGAACTGTCAATTGTTAACACATGCCTGAAGGCCTGTCTTTGTTCACGGATGTGTTTAACTGTCAAAGTTACACCTACAAGCCCACAACCCAATCCCACGAGTCCTTACAGTTACATCAAGCTTAGGTTGGCTCCAAAGACCTCATGATCTATTGTTTAATGTCTACCCATGGAAAAAAGTGCATACTTTAAAAAATGTTCAGTATGTACACTGCATAGAATACACAAATTGCCTAAGTAAAAAAATATGCAATTTTAGCTATTTTACGATGGCTGTGGGCCATATCAGGGGTGTCCGTAGGGTGCGGTTAAAAAAAATCAGAATGGTGGCCATGATAATTGAAGTTCTGCCTAGGTTTTTTTTTAATGTAGATCACATATGTTCATTATACAGTTTAGCCTCCACATCCTCTTGTGAACTTTGTTGCTCTTTTCCGCACTCTTTCTAGGGCCTCAGCATCTTTTTTAAAATCAGAAGTGGATGCAATACTCCAAGTGTAGCCTCACTACTGCAGTATAGAGTGGTAAGTTCAATGTACATACAATGGAGTTTCTTCACTGACTTTTCTGGTTGAAAGTTGGCAATGAAAGTTGCACATAGCAGTCACATGACTGCAGGATGCTGAGGTACCTAGCCAAGTGTGGTGCACCTGGATCGTGATCACATGACAGATGGAACTTCAAGAACAAGTTGTAAGCAACCCCTGTTTAGTGCCGTCATAAGTTTGAACTCTTGTTGAACTAGTAATAGTTAAGTGAAGACTACTTATATTTGCATCTCTCATGAGAAAGTTGAAATGGGACACAAAGACTAGATGAGAAGGCTGGGTCTCCTTTCACACTGACTCAATATCTCCAACTTTTTAGTCCGTTTAAAACTGAAAATGGGCTTCTTTTGATACTTAGAAATGTATAGCAGTGACTGCTGTTCTTGATATTCTATCTTATTGCCTGAAAGCAACCATTTTATTGCACAAGTGAGTGCACTGACTAATCCACCCCTTTCCATGTATTCCAAGAGATTCCCCATGGATTCTATTATTTATATATATATATTTGTTTGCATAAAGCCAATTACAACCCAGACTTTTTTCCCAGGGGAGAAATATAAGGAAAATACTTAAACATTGCTTAAAGAAACAATATCTCAAACTGCTGCAGCTGTACAAAGATAGCATTGGCTTGGATAATTGGGACCATGTGTTTATGAGGGAAGTGGAAGATTTATGCCTGCACAGAAGTACCACTGCTTTCCATTTTCCCAGCCCCACCTCCACTCAGGAAAAATAATCCATTTTTCATTCCAGTCCACTAGGCCCAGGAAATGGACTTGGTCTAGGATGCCAGAATTGAAATTCCTGAGGAATGTGTATGTGGTTGTCTATGTCTTTGTGTGTTTATTTGTCAATAAGCCTCCTTTGGTATTTAGTATGAAAAAAAAATTAATTTCCACCTCAGCTTTTTTCCAAAATAAATACCATATATAATATATGCATGAGAAAGAGTTACATCTATTAGTCCTTGACTTACAACAGTTCATTTAGTAACTGTTCAAAGTTACAGGGGCACTTTTTTTACAGTTATGACCTTTGCAGCATTTCCATGGCCATGTGATCAAAATTCAGACAGTTGGCAACTGACTCATATTTATGACCGTTGCTGTGTCCCAAGGTCATGTTATCACCTTTTGGGACCTTCTGACAAGCAAAGTCAATGGGGAAGCCAGGTTCACTTACAACCATATAACTAACTTAAGTGCAGTGAGTCACTTAACAACCATGGGAAGAAAGATCATAAAATGGGGCAAAACTCACTTTTACAAATATCTCACCTAACAACAGAAAGTTCGGGCTCAAGTGTAGTCCTAAGTCAATGACTACCTGTAAATGGAGGACTATATATATTTATATAGAGTATCATAAAACTACAGAATCATGAAGTTGGAAGGGATTTTAGAGGTCATCTTTTTGAACCTCCCACTCATTGGAGGATCCACCAGCATCACCTGCCACTGATGACCCTCCAGACCGTGTCTGAATATATTCAGCACAGCAAAATTTCCCACTTAAAATGGAAAATTGTTCCATTGGCAAACACCATGTACAGTCAAGAATTCCTCCTAATGCGCAGTCTGAACTTCTCTCCTTCTAAAACCATTGCTTTTGTTAATGCCTTCTGAACTATAGCAAACAAGTTCACCAGAAGTTGAACTCCAAGCCATCCAATCCCATTTTAGTCACATAGTAATGTGCATATCAATTCAGTTTCAGACTGTTGCTCCCAGTGCTTTTTTTGTAAAAGAAAAAGGTGCCGGAACTCACACATGTCATACAACCCGCCTTGACTACCCTACAAGGTTCCATCCAAAAAAGGTGCCGGAACTCACACATGTCATACAACCCGCCTTGCCTACCCTACAAGGTTCCATCCAAAAAAGGTGCCGGAACTCACACATGTCATACAACCCGCCTTGCCTACCCTACAAGGTTCCATCCAAAAAAGGTGCCGGAACTCAGACATGTCATACAACCTGCCTTGCCTACCCTACAAGGTTCCATCCAAAAAAGGTGCCGGAACTCACACATGTCATACAACCCGCCTTGCCTACCCTACAAGGTTCCATCCAAAAAAGGTGCCGGAACTCACACATGTCATACAACCCGCCTTGCCTACCCTACAAGGTTCCATCCAAAAAAGGTGCCGGAACTCACACATGTCATACAACCCGCCTTGCCTACCCTACAAGGTTCCATCCAAAAAAGGTGCCGGAACTCCGTTCTGGGCGTTCTATGAGAAAAAAACCCCTGGTTGCTCCTCTCTGGTGTCTCAGTGGATTTGACTTGGAAAAAAAACAAAGATCAAGAGAAGGGTCATGCTATTGCTGAATGTGATATTGGGATCCAACTGGATTAGTGGGCAGGGGAGAACAAGTAAAAATATATAATGAGAGCCTGTGACCTATGAGAAGCAAAGTTTGGTATTTTACTGCACCACAACACAACAGCAAGTGTTGCAACAAGTCCAGTAAGAGCCCTGATCAGAAAATGCTTTATTGGAGAAACGGTTTCTTTCTCACTTATGAACATTAGCTGAATTCAAAATTATGATTTAAATCCTAGGAGTTTAGGAATGTTGGGAAAATTCTTTTTGTCTGTTGGTTTATTTTTTAAATTGCTGGTTTTTCTCTGGATTTTAATTATTATTTTTGGATGTTGACTATTTATCTTTCTGCGCCACAGTCATAAAGAAAACCTAATCTATGTGGTACCTAGGCTTCAAAAATGACTTGATCAATCAATCAGTTCCCTGTGTATCACTATGATTGTGGCATTATATAATGTACTGTATATAAAATATACATTAGTTCCAGTCCTTGGGTCTCTTCCTCCCTCACCCTCCTTTTTTTATCAGGAAGAGCTCTTTTATCAGTCCTGAAAATGTCTGCTTTTACTTATTTACATAGTGGCTTGTGAGAATGAGATATTCTTGCTTCAACAGCTTCAATCCTTACACTTATAGTAACAATCTTGGCAAGTGGAATGTTGGACTTTGATTGTAAGAAGAACAAATGGTAAAGACTATTATGAATGAATGAAGAGTGATATATTATTGTCTTTTTACTAAACAAATAGAAAGGGGAAGAATATAATAGATTTAACCATATATGGTCCGATCTTTGTGATGTGGAATGGATAAATACTTGTGGAAAGTGAAGCTATAGCATTAGTTATAATGAAAGGGCTAAACTACATGTCAGAAAGTATAAAGTGGTGTCATTAAGGCTTTTAAGGGTGTGTATGAATATAAGAATTCATGGATTGCTGACTAATTGTATGCTGTGCTTCAGTGAGTGATTATTTACTTATTTGTTTTTATTTATCATATTTATATAGCCAAGGCTTGGAGACTAAAACATATGAAGAACGGCTGCAGGACTTGGGTTTGTCTAGTCTAAAGAAAAGAAGAAATAGGGGCGACATGATAGAACTGTTGCAGTATTTGAGAGGCTGCCACAAAGAAGAGGGGGGCAAATTATTCTCCAAAGCACCAGAGGGAAGGATGAGAAATAATGGTTGGAAACTGATGAAGGAGAGAAGCAACCTGGAATTAAGGAGAAACTTCCTGACAGTGAAGTCAATTAACCAGTGGAATAGCTTGCCTTCAGAAATCATGGGTGCTCCATCACTGAAGGTTTTTAAGAAGAGACTGGACACTTCTGAGATGGTATAGGTTCTCCTGCCTGAGCAGGGGGTTGGACTATAAGACCTCCAAAGTCCCTTCTAGCTCTAGTCTAGTCTAGTCTAGTCCAGACCAGTCCAATACAGTCCAGTCCAGTCCAGTCTAGTCTATATGAATCTGGGTGGTGTACAAAAAATAATGTAACAATCAGAGATGAACGTCAAGGAAAAAATGTTCTATGTTCAGAATGAACGTGGAAAAAATATTCTGTTAGGTGACGTGATCGGGACTGAGATCACAAAAGTCAGAAAAACTGATTGGAACATTTAGAGATAGAAGAATGAATGAGAATGGGGACTACTGTGTACTACTCTGTGTGCTTAGGAGAAAATAATTTGTTTCAAATACACAATGTGTCTAGAGAGGAGAAAATAATTGCAAAAAACGTAATCAAAGATAGCAACCTTAAGGTTAAGAGGAAGAGAAGATTCAGAACAATTATAAAATAAAAATGTGGGTGAAAAAAGAATTAATAAGGAACATTCACCAGAAAGAATGGAACTCAAAATAAAAATGATGAAATAATTTGGAATGAAATTGAAGTGAGACAGTCCTGAAAAGAATATTTTTAGCGATTAGTTTGGTGATGGTAATGATGTTGAAAAGAATGCTATAAATAATCCATACAGTTGAAAAGAATGCTATAAATAATCCATAAGTATGTTGAAAAAGATGGCATAAATGCTGTGGATACGTTAAAAATGGTAAAACTGCAGGAAAAGTCTTAGAAATGAAATAACATTAGAATAATGGATGTAATTTTTTAAAGAAGCAGCTATCCAATTTGTTTAATGAAGCCTGCATCTGTGCTGGACTACTGAAAGAAGGCCATTACTGGTAATAGAGAAAAGTAATAAAAGTTTTTGCAAGACTAGACAGGGATTACCTCGTTAAATGTAGCTGGGAAAGTATTAAGTAGAATTATCTTTGAAAAGTACATTACAACAGCAATCAAATCTAGGAAGTGCAGCCCAACTTTACAGTGGGCAATGAGTACATGGATCAAATTTTGCTCTTCAGTTGCTCATTGACAAACATATGAAACTAATAATATTTATTTATTGGTTAATTTAGTGAAAATGTATAATGAAATAAATGGGCTTGACGTATGGCCTGTTTTCCACAAATGAAGAGATAAAAGTTGGCTGCTGAATGAGATTAAAGTGGTATTGGATGAAAATGACGCATGCATAAGATTATATGGAATGCTTAGCAAATGGTTCAGTGTTGAGCAAGGAACAAGAAAAATATCTGTGGTACACTCTTGGTTGTTTAATGATTTTTTGATAAATGTATAAGGAATGCTTGTGATGATGCTACTGATGTGTTCATTGGGAATGTAAAGGTGTGTATACTTTGTACATAGATGGTGCCCTATTGTAGCTGAGAACTCAAATGTTCTGTAATGAATGTCAGATAGATGGTATGATGCAATGCAGAGTACTGATCTGAAAATTAATGTATCAAAAATCAAGGAAATCAGGTTTCACAAGGAAAATAGAGCAAACGATTGCAAGTCACATATAAATGACAAAATATGATGTAATATTAATTAAATATAGGGAAAAGAATGGAGAGATTTGAAAATGTGCAAATGCAAAGTAGTGAGTGGTCTGCTGTAAAGAATGACAGTTATTAAAAAAAAATGAAAATAGCTATGAGAATAGCTGCCATGCTATATGGAAATGAGAGCTGAGTATGGCAAGAGAAACATGAAAGCTGAATGCAGTTGCAAGGAGGTACTTCAGACTTGTGTAAAACAAGAAGAGACAGAGTTTAGAAAGAAGGGTATATGGAGAAGCATTTTGAGATGCCTTTCTCGTACAGAAAGTATGAAAGAGTGTTAAAAGGGAAAATATGTATATGATTGATAGTACGTTCAGAGAGGACGACTTAAAAAGCAGTGGTTGGGTGAAGGAGATGTGATCTTCAGAACGGAGAAGGTGAGGATTTTAAAGAACAAAAGGGAACGTATGGATTTAGTAGAAACAAGAATGGTGTGCAAAGACAGAAAATTATGAAGAGATATATTGAATGGTGTTGCTTTAAATTGGATTTTGCTGTGGTTTTTTTTCCTTATCTTTGCTTTACAATTTCTTACTCCTTTTCTGTTGTTAGTATAGCATTGCTCTAAAGAAAAAGAGCTTGATGAGTACAACCAGTGCTTTTTTGGGGAAAGAAAAAGGTGCCAGAACTCACACATGTCATACAACCCGCCTTGCCTACCCTACAAGGTTCCATCCCAAAAAGGTGCCGGAACTCCGTTCTGAGCGTTTTATGACAAAAAAAGCCCTGGGTACAACGTATTGATAATTGAGTAGTATGCAGAAAGTGCCACTCTGAGAGATTAGATTTCATATCATAAGTCATTATTTTTCAGAACTCATATTTTCAGGACCTCCACTGATCCCTCCAAATCTTGGTAGGACAATTGCATGGTAGAGGCTCATAGTAATTTCTCTATATCTGTTATGCTGAATCTGAGTCACCAATTATCTCCTCTTCAGTAATTTTTCTCCTCTAGCAATAGAACTGTAACAGACTTGTGTTTTTAATAAGTTAACTAGCTAAGATCAGTTGGATGGGAATGCAGGCTTCTCTGGCTTTATGCTAGAACTCTATTCCCCCAAAAATTCACATGGTGACTTCACGTGGAAAAAAGAGGCTTGTAGGTGTGTTATCAAATTCTGTAACTCAGATATTTTGATAAATATATCTGTCAAATATATGCCTTCCCTGTTTTGTGTTCTATGTATAGGGAAAGCATTTTTCTCCATCCTTTCTATAGCTAGATTTCTAAAATGTGTGGTTACAATATCATAGAATCCATCATAACACTACAGTTTTTATTAGCATTCTTCATTATGATGCATACAGAAATTTGCTGAGGTTAAAAGCCGGTCCTGGGGTTGAGGATCTATCACCAGCTTGGTGTGAAAGAATACACCTCACTTTGTTTGTTTGTTGGGTAAGGGGGTTGAACAAGGTGTTGATGCCCCATTGTCTGAATGTAACCATTTGCAAATATGGTGGTGGTAAGTGAGAGATAGGACACACTACTGGAACAGCAGTACAACAGGATGGTAAGCATGAGGATAAAAAGGGAGGTTGGTAGAAGGACTGGCCCATTTCCAGACCTTTGGTGCAAATTGGCTATGGTGGCCCAAATTGTATAAAAGCGGGGGGGGGGGGTGTTCCACATAACAAAATGAGTAATCACATAAAGTGCTTTCCATACAGTAAACAAAATTTATGCTCAAAAGCAGCAGAATACAGGTAGTCCTCAACTTGCAATTGTTCATTTAGGGACCATTTGAAGTTATAACAGCACTGAAAAAAGTGACTTACAACCAGTTCTTATACTTACAACCATTGCAGCATATCCACAGTCCCATGATCAAAATTCAAGTGCTGGGAAATTAGCATATATTTAGGATAGCTGCAACATCCCAGGGTTATGTGATCACTATTAGTGAACTTCCCAGCCAACGTCCAACAAGCAAATCAGTGGGGGGAGCCAGATTTGATTAATTTGCATAATTAACTTGCATAATTAATTTGCATAATCCATGGCATAAAAGTTGTAAAAATTAGGTGTGACTCGCTTAACAATCACCTTGCTTAGCAAATTCTGGCCCCAATTGTGAGTCAAGGACTATCTATTCCAGAGGTCTTCAAACTTGGCCACTTTAAGACTTGTGGACCTTAACTACCAGAATTCATGGCTGGCTGGGGAATTCTGGTAGTTGAAGTCCACAAGTCTTAAAATGGCCACGTTTGAAGACCCCTGATCTGTACTGTGAAAATCTAAGGCAAAATAAAATATATGAAATTTAAGATATACCTGTTTCTCCAGCTTGGTCTCCTTTCTCACCTTTCTCTCCCTTTGGGCCCCGTTCACCTGATAATGGAAGAAAAAAGTATCATGGAGAAAAGTATAAACTTAGAAATCAGTATTAGGAGGACATGGCTCCCACCCATTTTGAGGGCCAACGACAATCCACTTAAAAGACTGCAGTGCTCTTGCTTGGCCCCCATTCACTGCAATAAAGCTTGTGTGGAAGAACTGTGCTGTATTAGTCAAGGAGAGAAGCAACCTAGAACTAAGGAGAAACTTCCTGGCAGTTAGAACAATTAACCAATGGAACAACCTGCCTCCAGAAGTCATGAATGTTCCAACACTGGAAGTTTTTAAGAAGAGACTGGACAGTCATTTGTCTGAAATGGTATAGGGTTTCCTGCCTGAGCAGGGGGTTGGACTAGATGACCCCCCCCCCCAAGGTCCCTTCCAACTTTATTATTATTATTTGGAACTGTCAGTCTCCTAAGCTGCTGTCCTTATTGATATATTGAAAACAAAAACTGCTAAGCTAATAACCCATTTGTTACCCTAATTCCATCCATTTATTTATGTTTGGCATGCATAGCCGGATAAAAAGCTAAAAAATAAATCTTTGTCAAATTTTCTGTCCTACAAGGCTCAGTTGCAGCTTATTTACTAGGGGCAACAAACAGTAAATGATTTGGATGTTCCCCCATAATGGCATCCCAAATTCATTAGTCCAATTGCCTCTGAGCCATGAATGACATGTCACATAATTAATCAGTGCATAATTGCTTCATTCCAAAGCAGTCAATGAATGTGAATGATCAAGAATAATGTATGCTTCCTTTGAAAGGCTGTACCAGATCTATGCCCAATTCTCAGAACTGATTTTGATCTTTAAAAGCACTAAAGGTAGTGTTGCCTATTTGTTGCTTTTATTATTGTTGGTTGCACATGGCAGAAATTGAAGAAGAACTAAAGAGCCTCTTGTTGCGGGTGAAGAAGGAGAGTGCAAAACTTGGGTTGAAACTTAACATTAAGAAAACCAAGATCATGGCATCTGGCCCTCTCAATTCCTGGCAAATAGATGGGGAAGAAATGGAGGTAGTGACAGATTTTATTTTCCTGGGCTCCAAGATCACTGCAGATGGGGACTGTAGCCAAGAAATTAAAAGACGCTTGCTCCTGGGGAGGAAAGCCATGGCAAATCTAGACAGCACACTAAAAAGCAGAGACATCACCCTGTCAACAAAAGTGCGTATAGTCAAGGCTATGGTCTTCCTAGTTGCAATGTATGGCAGTGAAAGTTGGACCATAAGAAAGGCTGAGCGCCAAAGAATTGAGGCATTTGAACTATGGTGCTGGAGAAGACTCCTGCAAGTCCCTTGGACTGCAAGGCGATCAAACCGGTCAGTCCTAGAGGAGATCAATCCTGACTGCTCTTTAGAAGGCCAGATCCTGAAGCTAAAACTCAAATACTTTGGCCACCTAATGAGAAGGAAGGACTCACTGGAGAAGAGCCTAATGCTGGGAAAGATCGAGGGCAATAGAAGAAGGGGACGACAGAGAATGAGGTGGCTGGATGGAGTCACTGAAGCAGTAGGCGTGAGCTTAAATGGACTCCAGAAGATGGTAGAGGACAGGAAGGCCTGGAGGAATGTTGTCCATAGGGTCGCGATGGGTCGGACACGACTTCGCAGCTAACAACAACAACACAGCCAGCCATGTATTTTTAGACTGGATGTGACATTTTTGCCCAGCTACTGAGTCCTTCCCAAAGATCTGGGATAGGCAGATGTTGTATGGTGCTGTTAAAGGTATTGTCACAGGATGTAAGCTGTTCCAAGGAAAGCTGCCTTTTGCAATTGACTGATGGTGATTTTGTCAATGTCAGTGGCACTCAAGTGGTGCTCCAGGTGTTTTGGGAGTGCATTCAAAGTGTCTATCACTATTCTAGTCTTTCTTATCAAGTATTATTATAAGGGTGACTATCCTGAAACAGAGAAATGCTATGCACAACTGTCAAGGTCATTTTTTTCTCTCTGTAGCACTCTGTCAGTGCATAGCTTAAACCTGGAGAAGACTTCTACATCATTGCATGTCAGGGAATGTATGCATCTGCCATTCAGAGACAGTTGCATAGCTGCTGCATTTATATTTAACCCTCTAGCTGCTCCCTTTTGTTATTTGAATGTGCTGCCTGCCTCCCAAGAGGAGGTCGGATCAACCAATCAGCATGCAGAATGCGAATCTCCATGTTCTGTTCCAGCCTACGACCGGCCTGTTTGAATATCAGGGACAATCCCTTTTTATAGTCAACAGGCTGGAAAAACCCAACCAAATTTATTTACAAAGAAAGCAAAAGTTCAAACAAGAGTTAAACCAAAAGTTCAAACAAGAGTTAAACAGGAATAACAGACCAGGACTCTAGCAGAAGATCTTCAAACGGTTGCCTTCAGCAACCAGCACCTCCCACACCTTCCCCTTTTATCAGCAGTCCCAAGGCGTGGCTTCTCATTGCCTTCTCCTCCTCTCACTGAGTTGCCTCATTGCCTTTCTCTGTTCTGCTCTACTGGATTGCCTCCTGCTCCTAGCGTCCCTGAATAGATCCAGCTGTGAATCATCTACGTCCAATACCTTGTGCTCACACGGCTGTGTCTGATGAGGAACATGACAGGAGGGGCCAGGCTGAGAGTCCTGCAGTGCGTCAGAGCCTCCCTCTGACACCAAAGGCTCTCCAAACCCCTCCTCCTCCTCCTCTTCAGAATCATCAGACTCAGCTGCCGGTACCACAGGCTGACACTGAATCACCCCACCCCACACAACATGTAGTTGAGATTTGGGAGGTGTGCACATCAGCCCATCTGCAACCATCTGCAACCTATGCTTACTCATCAATCCCTCTGCAGCAGAGGTAGATGTCAACCCCTACATGCAGTTGCAGGCAAGTCTAAATCAAACTTCAGGAAGGTGGACAATTATACAGATGAAAGGAAAATAAAGTTTAACTTCCTTACAATTATCTGGAAACTGGCATGGTGGTTTTGAAATAAAGAATAATAAAAGATGTTAGAGCAGGTAATGGGGGTGGGTGGGTGGAGTGTCTTCTTCTAGGCTTGGCAGGATGTGCTGTTGGAGTGACAGGGCATGAAGCATAAAGGAAGCTGCCTGGGAAAACCAAGACTCAGACCATCTTTGGCCAAGGAGAAAAACTGAGAAGGAACCTATGGCAGCTGAAGCCAAAGAAGGAATCTACCAAATGAGCAGAAAGGAAAATTTGGCTCTGGAATATAGATAGTAGCAAAGCAAGAGGTTCAGGGCTGGATAACTTTTCAGGTGTGCGTTAGGCGAGAAGTTGATAGCATTTGGTGCTAAAAATAAGTAAGTATGGGAGGGAGCACAAACCAGCAGCTAAGCATTTTGTATTATAAAGTAAAAAAATACATTTTTTTAGTTACATTTTGTTTACAAATTGCATAGTTTGTTTTATTAGTGTACATATTTATGCCAGATCACCAAAGACAGATAGATACGCATAAATGCTTATGTCCTAAAATTTCTTATAAATACACCACGCACTATGCTTACGAAGCAATAAACAGATTTTACATACTTGTTAGCTGCACATGTGAGCCTGGCCTCATCCTTATCTATTCCCACTCTCCAACTTTGTTTTTGTTGTTTTCTTATTAGAAGAATTAGAGGCCACCTGATTTGAGAACAATTCTGGATGACTTACATTAAAAACAAAACAGAAAACAATAAAAAGCAAAGCCTATGGATCCATGTAAACATAATACTGAACAAAAGTTACAAGCCCCCTAAATCAGGCCTAGGGAACGCTGCCAAAATTTTAAGTACTTCCAGAAAACCATCAGGGTGAAAGTCAAACAGATTGGGGGGTGGGAGGGAGACGGGATATCAACCTTTATTTTAAACTAAAAATTTCTGCGTAAAGTTGATGTCTTCCAAATGAGTTGACCCTTCTCAGAATTCCTACATCCCAACACAGCTGTCTTCGAATGCTCCCAATGAAGGGGAGCCCAGCACTTTTCTGGTAATAGTTCCAATGTCAAACGGCTGTTACTCACTTGGCCAGAAACACATTTTTAGTGGGCATGTTCGCCCCGTGCGGGAAAGGATGTTTTATATTCAGTTTTGAATATTTAGTACAGCTAAAAGGTATAGTTAATTTCATATCCAGTGATAAGAGAATTGTGTCTTAGCTGATAATGAACGTAACTGCTTGCTTGCATACAGGAAATCAGACTATTATACTATCATTTAGGCATTCATACACACACACACACACACACACACACACAAACACACACATTCATATATACATGTACAAAGAATGAACTGGAGCTCTAGAAACTGCATCCCCATCAGCATCCTAGTACTGTATAATTTCTCAAATCAACTAAAAGGCCCCTTTTTAATATAAGACATACTGCATGCCATGCTGGACCCCTTTAGATGAGTATAGAAAATGATTAGACCATGAGTAGGCAAGTAGGTTGCCTGTCAACTTGTCAAATGAGCATGGCTGCAGCCATCTTCCTTATTCCTTTTCAGTTGACACATTGATAGGAGGGAGGGGGGGGGTGTTACCAGTTGCTTCGCTAGCCTAAATAAAGTTTTTGTCCCATGGGAACTAAGCTCATCAGCAGCTCCTGAGATTGCAGGCTGGATGTTTCGTGAAAAGCCCACCAAGAAAGATGCATTGGGGAACGTAGTTGCTTGCATAGCCTTAGGGGTGGGATTTCTTAACTTTGTATTGGGGAATTGTCACCTATGTCTTCAGACTTAGTTTCACTTTTGACATGCCGATACTTGGGTAACTAATAAACATGTTCTTTGAGGAATTTCCAAGCCTCCAAGTTCTGCTTTATTTGTCTCTGTCTAAATGGTTTGCATATCATGGACAATCTCACAAAAGTGGGATTTGATTGGCTGTGACCATTCAAAACAGATCCTATTATTGGAAGGAAAATGGATCAAAACTGCTCTCAGCTTTTGTCTCCCACAATCTCAGTTCTCTATTTGGTTTATTGTTTTTCAACAATGCATCCGAGCATTATTTCTGTTTTCTAAGAATGCCTATGGGATCCATGGTTTAGATACCAACAGGCATTTTTATAGCCTAGCATATCAACTTGCCATCTTATTTTTTTAATTAAAAAAAACTTTTTAAAACTGTTATTTTCCATTCAAATGCTGGAGACTGTTGTTTTCACCAGTCTGCTTTTAAGATAGATCACGGCTGGGCATAATGGAAATAACAGTTATATTATTTTCATGGGACGTTGCCAAAAGAAGATACACACTATTGATAGAAGCACAGAGGCTGAAACCCAGCCATTTTCTAGTGCATGGAGGAACTAACTCAAGCAGTATGAAATTGACCAGATGGGGTTCTCTGACTAGATCAGGTTGTACAGTTTAACACAGAACTGGCAAAGCACCAAAAAGAATGTTGGAAGGGAGGCAAAAAAACCCTTTTGATTTTTGCATCTCCTAAGGTGCCTAGGAAAAAAAACTTGATTTCTTTCTTTAAGAAAAACACCCTCTGTATTAAATATGCAAAACCCAAGGAATGATAACTGAAACCCCAGCCATGTTTCTATTGGAGAGGCCATTTCTGAAGTGTCAACAATTCTTTACCATTTTTATGCTATTTTTATTCTATTCTAATCTGTGTAGTGGTAGAGTTAGCAAACAAACAACTCTCTATTTTCTATCTTAATCTCTCCTGTATTTCCTGGCTGGGAGATATATGCCCTTTGGTTTTTCATTCAGACTGCCTCCTACAGATTGCGGAGATTATTTCCTTTCTTCTCCTCTTTTCTATCATAAGGCTAGACAGCTCAGAACTGCAGACCTTGTATTGGAACATAGAAAGTATTTTTTTTTCCTTTTGGACCTTAAGCATTCATCCTACATAGATGCTATTAATAGGCTTAATTCTACTTAGTTAGTCCTTTGAGTTCAGGAGTTCAGACAAGATGCACAACCATGAATGTGACGGTTATTTATATATTTATTTATATTTATTAAATTTTTATACCGCCCTTCTTCCCGAAGGACTCAGGGCGGTGTACAGGGCAATAAATATAAAAAACGAAGTACAAAAGTTAAAAAACAATTAAATGTTATGCCCGAATATAAACAGTAATTAAAAAACATATTAAAACCCTAACCCTTAACCCATCAAACCAGGTCGGATTGCTCGAATAAATAAGTTTTTAGATCCCGCCGGAAGGAGCGAAGGTCGGGGGTCATCTGGAGCTCGACCGGATTATGGTAGCTTTGTTATAAAGTTCCACCAAACTGCAAGACTGAAAGTATTTTTCCCCCTCTTCTCCTTTTACTCTCCATAAGACTAGGGAGGGTCCCTTTTGAAATGCTTCCCATACCTCCTCCCCTTTCGTGTGCTGAGATATCTTTTACATCCCAATTGTCTAGTCTGCAGTTTTTTCACCTATCTCTCAAGGTCATTCCCACACATACCATTACAGACTAAACTGGTGATGACCTATAAAGCCCTGAATGGCTTGGGTCCGGGTTATCTGAGGGAACACCTGCTGCCGGCATCAAGCTCCCTTCGTCCCGTGCGCTCCCACAGGGAGGGCCTTCTCAGGATACCGCCGGTTAGGGAATGCCGGCGGGTTATTCCCAGGGGAAGAGCGTTCTCTGTGGGCGCACCGGCCCTCTGGAATGATTTACCCGTGGAACTTAGGACCGCCCCCGATCTGTGTTCGTTTCGCCGGGACCTGAAAACCTGGTTTTTCGATCTATCAGGCCTGGACTGAAGGGGTTTTAGCTTTTTTTAAATGTTGTTTTAATTGGGCTTAATTAATTTAATGTATTTTAATTCTATATTATTTTTATATTGTATTTTATGCTGCCCTGTAAACCGCCCTGAGTCCTTCGGGAATAGGGCGGTATAAAAATTTAATCAAATAAATAAATAAATAAACAAATAAACATGTATGCTTTGCTAAAAATGAACCAGAGTGAATGCACAGATAGAATTCAATTGGCTCCAAAGCTGTCTTGGAGCTCTCTCTCTCTCCTGCATGCATCTTATGCTGTATAAGCTTCATAGTTGCCTACAAATATATTTTCTGCAAAAAAAAAAAAAAGGTTTGCACAACTCTGGAGAACAGAGAAAAGCAACAGCAGCAGTGAAAATCCATAACAGTCACATGCGTCAAAGCCAAAATTTATCTCTGTACTTCCATAAGAAAAACATTTAAACAAGTTAAATAGTATCATGTGATTTTTTTTTTAAAAAAAGCAAATATCTAGTAAATACCATGAATCTGAAATATGGGTTTAATACCAAAAGATAAAATCTTCTTTGAACCACTGACTCTTTTTGCCCAGCATGACATCCCTGAGTCTGGGAAAAGTGTTCCGAACAACCCAGCTGGATTCCCTTCTTACTTTTCAAGTTTATCTTGGCCTCAGGGTGTTACCCGTGTCTGTTTGCATTGGCAGAGGGGTCAGCAGTCTGCAGGGTTCTCTCATTTCCCAAAACTTTTATCTCTCTTTCTATCCCCTGAAGACAGATTGAGAACAATCAAAATGGCATTAAAAAAAGTCAATGGCTAGCAGCAACTGTTTTTCCAAGGACATCTTTTTAATAGTACCATAAATGTCTATGGACATTCTCAGTACCCAGGTCTTTATTTATTTTTTTCAAAAGCATTGCTATGTAAAATACTCAGGAAAAATTATCTAGTTCACCTTCATAGGATGTGAGTATATTTGCTAATATTCTTATTTTATAATGAGGAACTGAAACCAAAATAAAAACCAAATTGACCATGCTTCCCAAATTACCAATAAGAACTTTTCTGGCTGCTGGGAAGCACTTATTCAATCTGTAAGGTAAAGGTAAAGGTTCCCCCACACATGCGTGCTAGTCGTTTCCGACTCTAGGGGCCGGTGCTCATCTCCGTTTCAAAGCCAAAGAGCCAGCGCTTGACCGAGGACGTCTCTGTGGTCATGTGGCCGACATGACGCCAAAGGCGCACGGAACGCTGTTACCTTCCCACCGTAGTGCTCCCTATTTTTCTACTTGCCTTCCTACGTGCTTTCAAACTGCTAGGTGGGCAGAAGCTGGGACGAGTAACAGGCGCTCACTCTGCTACGCGGCACTCGGGATTTGACCCGCCAAACTGCCGACCTTCTGATCAACAAGCTCAGCGTCCTAACCCACTGAGCCACCGTGTCCCTTCTATTCAATCTGTATGCACCCCTATAACTCACTTAATTTTAACTTGCACTTTATTTCTGAATTCAAAGAGCTTCCTTGGTTCACTTCCAAATATAGTGGCTTCTACAGACTGGAATATAGAATCTTATTCTAAAACAGGGGTCCTCAACCTTGGCAACTTTAAGACTTGGGGACTGCAAAGCTGGCTGAGGAATTCTGGGAGTAGAAGTCCCCAAGTCTTAAAGTTGGTTGAGGACCCCTGTTCTAAGACATGCGAGCCATAGGCATATACCCCAATGATGCTGCAGACAGGATAATGCAAAACTGTAGATCTGTTTGACTGCCCTACAGGTGAAACTCGAAAAATTAGAATATCGTGCAAAAGTTCATTTATTTCAGTAATGCAACTTAAAAGGGGAAACTAATATATGAGATAGACTCATTACATGCAAAGCAAGATACTTCAAGCCGTGATTTGTCATAATTGTGATGATTATGGCTTACAGCTCATGAAAACCCCAAATCCACAATCTCAGAAAATTAGAATATTGTGAAAAGGTGCAATATTCTAGGCTCAACGTGTCCCACTCTAATCAGCTAATTAAGCCATAACACCTGCAAAGGGTTCCTGAGCCTTTAAATGGTCTCTCAGTCTGGTTCAGTAGGAAACACAATCATGGGGAAGACTGCTGACCTGACAGTTGTGCAGAAAACCATCATTGACACCCTCCATAAGGAGGGAAAGCCTCAAAAGGTAATTGCAAAAGAAGTTGGATGTTCCCAAAGTGCTGTATCAAAGCACATTAATAGAAAGTTATGTGGAAGGGAAAAGTGTGGAAGAAAAAGGTGCACAAGCAGCAGGGATGACCGCAGCCTAGAGAGGATTGTCAGGAAAAGGCCATTCAAAAGTGTTGGGGACTTTCACAAGGAGTGGACTGAGGCTGGAGTCAATGCATCAAGAGCCACCACACACAGACGGATCCTGGACATGGGCTTCAAATGTCGTATTCCTCTTGTCAAGCTGCTCCTGAACAACAACGTCAGAAGCATCTTACCTGGGCTAAAGAAAAACAGATCTGGTCTGTTGCTCAGTTGTCCAAAGTCCTCTTTTCTGATGAGAGCAACTTTTGCATCTCATTTGGAAACCAAGGACCCAGAGTCTGGAGGAAGAATGGAGAGGCACACACTGCAAGATGCTTGAAGTCCAGTGTGAAGTTTCCACAGTCTGTGTTGATTTGGGGAACCATGTCATCTGCTGGTGTTGGTCCACTGTGCTTCATTAAGTCCAGGGTCAATGCAGCCATCTACCAGGAGATTTTGGAGCACTTCATGCTTCCTTCTGCAGACGAGATTTATGGGGATGTTGACCTCATTTTCCAGCAGGACTTGGCACCTGCCCACACTGCCAAAAGCACCAAAACCTGGTTCAATGACCGTGGGATTACTGTGCTTGATTGGCCAGCAAACTCGCCTTACCTGTACCCCATAGAGAATCTATGGGGCATTGCCAAGAGAAATATGAGAGACATGAGACCGAACAATGCACAAGAGCTGAAGGCCACTATTGAAGCATCCTGGTCTTCCATAACACCTCAGCAGTGCCACAGACTGATAGCTTCCATGCCACACCGCACTGAGGCAGTAATTGCTGCAAAAGGGGCCCAAACCAAGTACTTAGTACATATGCATGCTTATACTTTTCAGAGGTCTGATATTGTTCTATGTACACTCCTTGTTTTATTGATTCCATGTAATATTCTAATTTTCTGAGATTGTGGATTTGGGGTTTTCATGAGCTGTATGCCATAATCATCACAATTATGACAAATCATGGCTTGAACTATCTTGCTTTGCATTTAATGAGTCTATCTCATATATTAGTTTCCCCTTTTAAGTTGCATTACTGAAATAAATGAACTTTTGCCCGATATTCTAATTTTTCAAGTTTCACCTGTATGTTCTTGATGCAAGCTAAGTACAAGATTTAGGAAACAGCAATGAGGATACGCAGAGCATTAAAAACTTAGACTTATGAAGAGAGATTGCAGGGATGTGAAGTGTTTTGCCTTGAGATAACTAGACAGAAGTCCTGATGACATTCTCCAAGAACCTTGTAAGGAAGTTACATAGAGTCACAGCTTAACTTGCATTATTCCAGAAAGTAGGGCATGGAATAATAGATCTGTGCTACTGCAAACATCCATCTGGGATGCTTTAATTGGGTTTCCTATACAGTGCAGAATTGGACTTGAACTCAAAATGGCCCTATTCAGTTTTATGGCCTTTATGATTTATTCTCAGGACATTACCATATTCTGCAAAGAGGAATTAGACTAAGCAGATGCAGATCCAGATGAACTTAGTGCTCAGAGGGATATTGTGCATGGCAACCTCATCTTTTCAAGGGAAGCCATTCACCTCTCTTGCTTATTTCCAATAGATGTAAAATCATCTTATTTATTTGAATATTTTATTTAGCAAACAGCCATTTTTAAACAGCAAAGTAGGTATAAATAAGGGTCCAGCACTTGCATTTCTTTATTATATAAAAATTCAAAGCCAATCTTCAGCCACATATTAGATCTCCAAAGATCTGTAGGAACAGCTGACAAGCAAATTGGATGATACTGGATTCAGTAGACCATGTGGTTGGAGGCAATAATTTTGTGGAATAATTCTTTAGGGACGCGGTGGCTCAGTGGGTTAGGACGCTGAGCTTGTCGATCAGAAGATCGGCAGTTTGGCGGGTCGAATCCCGAGTGCCGTGTAGCAGAGTGAGCGCCTGTTACTTGTCCCAGCTTCTGCCAACCTAGCAGTTCAAAAGCATGTAAAAATGCAAGTAGAAAAATAGGGACCACTACGGTGGGAAGGTAACAGCGTTCCGTGCGCCTTTGGCATCTAGTCATGCTGGCCACATGACCACGGAGACGTCCTTGGACAAGCGCTGGCTCTTTGGCTTTGAAACGGAGATGAGCACCGGTCCCTAGAGTTGGAAACAACTAGCACGCATGTGCGGGGAAACCTTTACCTTTTTTATGCCAAGGAAGAACAGCTGTGCAATTTTTTTCCCTTGCTCTTGATGGTAAACAGTGAGCAGACATGAAAAAATATGTTTGTGAACAAGATTATTTCTGATAGAGGAAAAAAAGATCAACCCAAAATGATTACAAGTTAGATAAGTTCCTGTACATGGAAAGGATGTAGATTTTAGAAGCTTTTTAATTTAGAAAATAAGAACAATACTGTAACAGGCAAAATGTTATTTGCACAGATGTGTGCAAATTGATGCAAAGTATGAAGTAGACAGGATAATATTTTCTCTTTTTCTTATAATGCTGCAATTGAGATATTATCCAAAGAGGCAATAGGAAATGCTAATTCATACAGTTCATAAGCTAGAACTCTAAAAGAGAATTAGACAAACTCACAGAGGAAGAAGAACAGGAGGAGGAGAGCACAACCAAAAGCTACTCATCATGATGACTGCATTATTTCCATGCTTCAGTATATTAAATTACCAGGGAGGAAAAGCTGAAGAGAGCCTTACATCCACCTCCCAAACCTGCCTAGGATCTTCTCACAGTCATCTGGTTAGCTATGTGGGGAACAGAATGGTTGATTAGGTGCACCTCTGGCCTAAACCAACTGTAGGTTCCTTTTAAGTTCTCACTTTTTTTTTAATGGGGGCACTCACAGCATTCTTGAGCCAACAAACACTTGGCTCAAGAATGCTGCAATTTTCATTTTAGAAAATGCCTCCACCTCAAGAAGTTCAAAGAAATTTGAATATGTGAAATCCAGCACCTGCAAGGCCGGCTCTGACCACAAGCAAACCACCCTCATTGGCTTTACCTTCCAAGAGATTGTTCTGATAAGAGGTTGAATTTCAAGGGCCGGTTTTGTTTTTTAAACATGTGGTTTGATTTGGCAAGTAGCCACACATATATAACGGAAAGGTTCAGCTGTTTTGTGTACCTAATAGCTGCAATGGGGGCCTATCAGGAAATTTTTATGTAGGGAATTCAGACTTACATCCTGGGAACAGAGCCAAGCCAGATGGTCTTTCTTTTCCTTAGCTTAAGAGTTCATTGCTAGCATGCCATCTTAAAAATCTTAAAAACACCCTCTCGGACTGTTTTCCTTCTGCCCGTTTGTTCATTCTTCCATCCCCAGATTTGTCAGTTTGCAGTACCCAGATTGCATTTTATTGGATTCCAGATGCTGTGAGCAAAAGGGGAGCAAGGAAGCTGTGTTGCCATCACCTTAATGGAGGGCTTAAATGCTAGGGGGAGGGAGGGAGAAAGATGATCTATCTTACCTTTTCAGCTCCTCCGGCTGTTTTAAAATGCTACAAGAGAGCCATGATTTAGCTTAAACAGAGTAGGATTGGAAGCCTCCAAATAAATCAGAGGCTACAGCTCTACCCCGCCTGTATGCTTTTTCAGAAGCTTCTGACAGGTTGATATTGGAAGCAGAATATTATGCTGGATGGAACTGCTGGTCTGATCCAGAAAGATGTTTCTTATATTTGTATAGGATCTGAACTTCAATACCACTGAAACATCTAAAGTGTTTTCTGGGCCATGCCACCCACCCAAACTTGGGTTCAGGGAAAAAAAACAACCAAAATATGCATTTAATTGAATGTGTAGTTAAAAGGGAATTGCTTGGCTCATATAAAAAGAAAATTGACTCTGATCTTATGTTTTTGCACATAACCTATCAGGTTGTTTGCCGGCAATCACCAATCGACAGGGGAGAAGGGGAAGCAAGGGGCAGTGATCCCCTCCAAGAAGGATGTGGAACATATGGACTTAACTATAACAACACAGTGCCACTTACTTAAATTTTAAAAAGCACCAACCCCTTGATTGCAGACAGAAAGTTAAAACAAAATGTTGCCTGTTTTCCATTTGGTCTATTGGTTAAAGCACCAGACTAGAAAGTTGGAGATCATGAGTTCACCTTCCGTTTTAGCCATGAAAGCCAGTTGGATGATCTTGGGCCAGTCACTCTCTCTCAGCTCATGTCACCTCACCTCACCTCACAGGGTTGTTGTGGAGAAAATAGAGGAAAGTATGTTGATATATTTGCTACCTTGAGTTATTTGTACAAATTATAAAGGTGGAATACAAATAAATAAATATTCTCCTAGTTTAAATCTCAACTTTATCAAAATGTTTTTGTGTCATGGAATCCAGAACATAGACACTTTGTTAGGTTAAATCAAGTTGGAGCCTAACCAGTAAGAAGGAAAGACTTCCATAAGAAGGTAAAGGACAAACTCTTCCAGCAGTTCAAATGTAAAACAGCTGAGCTTCAGGAAGGCATTTTTATTCTGAATCTACATTCTAGTTGTAAGAGATTTGTAAAACTGTGGTTCATTTGAACATAGAAGTTATCTATGCAGTGTGAAATAAGAAGTGGCAAATCGCTTGTAAACAGAGCTAGCCCATCCCCAGTTCTCTGTAGATTAAGGTGATAGATGGCACTGGGATATGCTTGCTGGGTATGTATCTTTTTTTGTACAGTAATATTTAATATTAAGCTTTAAAACTGTATTTAATATTTAGCTTCCAACAATATAACAAACTGTATTGTTTCTAACTTCTAACGTGCAATCAAATGTAATATTTTCAGACTGTTCGTGCTAATTTAAGTAATCAAAGCCCTAACAAGATTCCAACTGGGAATTCAATTTGCTGCCAGATTTCAACATCAAATTCCAAATGCAAATTTGAATTCAAATTCCAAATGTGAATGTTTTCATAATAGTAGTTCACTTCAAGTTTTTCAACATAGGCAATCATTTAGGCTACGGAGATAATAAATGGAGACCTGCTGGCATAGTTTTTATCTATATCAGAAATCAACAACTTTCTTCACCTAGAGTTTTGCAAGGAAGACCAATTATGAAATTTGAACAAGCACTCCTTTCGGTGGATTATGGTGGTTTTGTATGGAGTTTTGTTACCAGAGCATCAACAAGCAGCAAATATAATACCTGTCATTCCACGGAGGCCAGGTAGCCCACGTTGGCCAATGTCTCCTTTGTCCCCTTTTGGCCCTCGTTGTCCTCTTTCACCAGGATGCCCTACATTCAAGATGAAAGAAAAAAATCCAAAAAGAACAAGTCTCAGACATTTGCAGTTTGCTTTTTTAAAAAAAATGCATTCATAATGCATTTGCATAATGCAAAGAATATTAAAACTAGCAGCCTAGCCTGCATGCCATGTAGCTTTTCTAATTGTGGAACTATTAGACTGTGCTACATAGGCTTGCTTAGTAATTACAGTGCTCACTAACCATGTCTTTGTTGAGTTGTCGCAGGAAAAATTATAAATATGCTGCTATTTGCTTTGCAGGGCTTGACTGAACATTTCATTTCATGGCTCTCTTGTAAATTTTCACATCCCAGCACACCTGTATTTCCCAAAAATAACACACGGCTACCCAGAACTAGGTCCCATTCAATTCCAAGTAGACTATGTCCTCCATACTGCTTAGCATTAATATGAGACCATTGGGAGCATCATTCGGGACTGGAATCCCCAGGAAATTGAAGATACAATAAAAAGGGGTGAGTGGATTCATTTGCTTGATTGTAGCACCTATTTTGAAGCCAGTGGTTCTGGCTGCAG
This sequence comes from Vipera ursinii, assembly GCF_947247035.1. Taxonomy (NCBI): domain Eukaryota; kingdom Metazoa; phylum Chordata; class Lepidosauria; order Squamata; family Viperidae; genus Vipera; species Vipera ursinii. The sequence goes on from NC_139512.1 coordinate 333,771,361, forward strand.
GGGCCCCTGCCATAGATGAAAAGGTTAGATCAGGAGTTAGAATTAGCAACATTTGGACAAGGAGTGGCTGTATTAAGGACTAGCAAGGCAAAAATGAAACCAAAGAGTTAAAAAAAGATATATAAATGGAACCAAGTGCAAGAAAATTAAATGTCCAAAGGAGGAAGGAGCAGAAGAGAAACAATTTGGCCTGGAGTCATGGCTAAGAGAAAGAAAAAGAGGTAGCTTGACGCAAGCAGCAATCTAAGGGAATAAGGGAATACAATAAGAATAACTCTGGGTAGCCTTTCTCTTTTTGAAACAAGGGATAAAAAAAACTATTTATGAGCAAGCAACAGATAGAAGGGAGACAGAATAATTTTTTTTCCTTGTGGCATAATACTCTGCCCTTCTGGGTTCTGCACCCTGTGTGAAGCAATAAGGAAGCTCAGGGGGCATCAGTGGGCATCGGTCAGTCAACAGAAGAGAGTCTAACAGCTTTCATAAGGAGAGGATCGCCAAGAAATTCTACTGGGGAAAGGATCAAAACTTGGAAGTGTCGAAAGGAACAATGAGAAAGAGGTACTGACTGAGTCAGGTGGATGGAAGTGGTCCAAACCCCATGTAAGCAGAGGGAAAGTGAGGAAATTGCCACACATTTGCTATGCTACATACTTGGGGCAATTTTCATGGGAAGAATGGTGGCATGTTTAATATGCACTGGGCTTCTAATACTGTATGTACTGTGGCGAGGAGATAGTTTAGTCAACAAATGAAAACGGGTGGTTTTCTAGGCTTACAGCCAACTTCTTTGTGGGGTGAAGAATATAGATCCAACTAGTCCATAGTTTAGAGCTGCAGAGAGGCTGAGGAATTTTTGGGATTTTCTTTGTTACCTTCCGGGAGGAGGCTTCGTGGTATCTGAAGCAGAACATCCAGATTCAGCTGCAGTTTTGTTCCATACAAAAAGACCTCCAAGATCCCTTCCAAATTATTATTATTATTATTATTATTATTATTATTATTATTATTATTATTATTATTATTATTATTATTATTATGTTGGACTAGAAGACCTCCAAGGTCCCTTCCAACTCTGTTATTCGGTTAAGCTGTATTGTATGGTCTTTGTTTACAACATAGTTTCTTCTGGTTTTGGCTGCTTCCCTGATCATCTTGATGATTAAAAGGAGTTCACAAGGAGTGCGGGAATAATTATTTCTGAACTGAATTGTATTTCAACGAAGGGATCCCCAGAAGGGCTGGAGAAATCCCCCTTAGGACTCTCAGGTAAGAGGGCTTCTTAAACCCTGGACAGTCTACTTTAAAATAGTGGCTGCACATAGTGAAAGGACTGCTTCCATACATCTCAAGGCAACTGATTCTCCAGAGCTTCTCTGTCTTAATTCTAGCAGAAATTTAAACCAATTGTGAGCAGTTAATAATGGCCTGGTGCTTTGGCCAGAAGCTTTAAGAATATATACAACATAACCTTCTATTTAGCTTGCAAATCTCTTTCAGGGATTTAATTTAATTTCTCTTTACAAATAGTGGTTTCAAAAGAGGGGAGAACTGTTTCTTGAAACCTTCAGAGGCTCACTAAGAACCCACAAAATGAACCCCACCCTCCTTCAGGCACCAAACATCTCTCTCACTTCCCTGTTAACTGCAACTGAAATGCATCTAAGAATTAGTTGCTAATGATGCAGTGCCAATATAAACTGAGGATGATCCATAAAAGCCACAATAATCTTTTACATGTCTATTGTTTGCTAGAATAAAAACATGAAGAGGAATTTCAGGCAATCAAACGCAATCAAGAGGAATTGCATATAATCAAATTAAAGCAGGGAGCAGAGAGAAAAATTTGCTTCACGAGTACGATACACGCTATTACAATTCTATAATTGCAGTTTTGTGGGGGGGTTTTTAAAGGCTCAAATCTTAATGCCACCTATTTTGACCTGGAAACAGCTTTTTAATCAGATCAGATTCTCTGTCCATTGAACCGCTGTGATGTCTACCTGGAATAACAGTAGGTTTTAGGATCTTGAGCAAAAAGGGATCTTTCCAGTCATCTTATTATCTTCTTTTAGCAGACAATGCCACTTAAATTAGGGAGAGGGTTTTTTTTTCCTTTTAGGGTTTCCTCAAGGCAATCACAAGGACATTGACATTTTGGACTTTCTTAGTCTCTGCTATAGTCACTCAGTAACAGCATAGGATTCACACAAGCCCTTTGAATAATAACACACTACCTTGCAATCCAGGCATACCAGGCGGGCCAGGTTCACCTTCCATTCCTTCATTGCCTTGATCCCCTTTGGGTCCTGGTGGCCCTAGAATGTGGGGGGGAAAAGTATTGGTGTATGGCTTCATGTTATAACTGTCAAAGTTTAGCAAAGAAACCATCAGCTGTATTTGGGATTCTCAGGGGCAATCAGACTCATGAATCTCAGCTGAAGGTCCTACCAGCTGAGTATCAGGGCCTCTTCTCATCTGCAATATTTTAATGGTTCTGTCATCTGGAGCAACCAGTCAGTTTCCTGTCCAAAGTTACAATCACATTCTATCAAGTTTTAGCCCCAAAGCTAAAACTTTTTAAAAACTTGACCTCTCCCTGATGATTTTGTCTACATTCCCATCCCTAGCCCCTGTGATCCTTTTTTTTTATGTTCTGGAATTTAGCCTGTGAAGTAAATAAATATACAGTGCAGAAGATGTCATATTCTAGGAGGCTAAAACAACACTTAGTTTAAGGCAGAGTGGGGAATGATGGCCCCTTTATGATTTGTGGACTTCAACTCCCAGAATTCCTGAGCCAGCGTGCTGGCTCAGGAATTCTGGGAATTGAAGTCCAGAAGTCATAAAAGGGCCATTGTTCCCCACCCCTGGTTTAAGGGTCAGAATCATATATTCAGAAATATATATTTAGCAGCCTGATGCAGGGGAGGGATAAGGTGCAGGGTCTAGTCATTAAGGGAAACAAGAAGAGGGTGGGAAAATCAAAGAACAGCAGACCAAATCTGACAGACTGATCTCTGTATTCCAATAGCACCATGGAGTACTAGTCATCTAATTCACAAGGGCCAATCGTTTTGCTCCATGACTTGGAAAATCTTCAGCCAGAGCAACTTATTCCTGGTGTCAAGATACTGTCTAAGCTCCTGCTTGTATTTAAGCATTCACTCTCTTTTGCGTTCTCTTTTTGTAGCATTTCTACCCTGCCACAATCTAGGCCGGTCACAGTAATGAAATCGTGAAAAGCTAAGCCAATATAAAAACATAACATCATCAATCTATAGAGCATAATCAGTGTAAAAGATTGTCATCACAGTTCTCAGAACACCATAGATAGCATTACCACTCTTGTCACCAATGGAAAAGAATGGTTTGTTACCAGATTCTTAAATGACAGAAAGGAGAGGGATCTTACTCTTTAATTCCAAAGAGTTATGACACCCATGGAAAAGGCTTGTCTCTGTGTTCCTGTTTCGACACCATCTGGGGAGGTGGAATCAGAAGCATACTCTCCCAATCAGAGTGCACAAAATAAGAAAATTTCACTCAGAGCAGAGATTTCTACAAGAACTGTAAATCTGAACCCTAAAGGGTTTTATAGATAGTTCTTAACTTACAATCACAATTGTGACTGGAACCTCCACTGCTAAGCAATCAAGTCATTAAGTGAATTGCACCCAGTGTTATGACCTTTTTTGCTGTGTTAAGCAAATTCACCTTTGGCCATTGACTTCGTTTATTGGAAGCTAGCTGAGAAGGTTGCAAATGGCAATCATGTGACACTGCAACTGTCATAAATACATGCCAGTTGGCAGGCACCCTAATTTTGATCATGTGACCTCAAGGATGCTACAATAGTCATAAGTTCATGGATGAGTCAAAAGTCACATTTTCAAACTTATTGTACTGTCATTAAATGAATGGTTGTAAGTTGAGAAGTACTTAAATAGGTAAAGTCTAGCATGTTGACAGGTATCTGGAAATTTACTGGAAACCAATCCAGTTCTTAAAGAATAGGTGTCGTTGTGTTAAACAGTCTGACCCACTATCTGATTGTAGTTTCTAAATCATATTCATAGGCAGCCCCAAGTAGAGTGCTTTACCGTAATCCTCTAAATCATTAGCAAGATGAGCAGAACTGAGTGATCGTTGCGAGAAAGTATGCATTTAGTGCATTTAAAATGATAGCCAGCTTTCTGTAGCTCTGCTGAATTCATCTTTCTGAAACCTACTCCTCATTGAAATAGGAAGCTAGCAAATAGGGAAATGTTATGATGGGATTGTTCTCCACTAAAAAACAGGGTCACAATCTAGGTCCAGAACAGTCAATACAGAGAAAAGGCAATAGCACTTAGACTTCTATACCGCTTCACAGTGCTTTACAGCCCTCTCTGAGCAGTTTACAGAGTCAGCATATTGCCCCCAACAATCTGGGTCATTGTTTTACCAACCTCGGAAGGATGGAAGGCTGAGTCAACCTTGACCCGCTCAGTATTGAACTCCTGGCTATGGGCAGAGTTAGCTTGCACAATTGCATTCTAACCACTGAGCCACCATAGCTACCATTTATCTATGGTAGCTATGTCCTTTCTTTTTACAATACTGTTCATCATATATTAGGAGCGTGCCACAGTTTGGGGTTCTTTCCATATCAAAATAATGGAAAAAATATGCCATTAAGGTTTGGCAATCACACTTCCAGCCGAAGGCTGCAAAAGAGCAATTTGTAACCACATAGAGCTCAGTGGGTTAGGACGCTGAGCTTGTCGATCAGAAGGTCGGCAGTTTGGCGGGTCGAATCCCAAGTGCCGCGTAGCAGAGTGAGCGCCTGTTACTCGTCCCAGCTTCTGCCAACCTAGCAGTTCGAAAGCACGTAAAAATGCAAGTAGAAAAATAGGGACCACTCCGGTGGGAAGGTAACAGCGTTCCGTGTGCCTTTGGCGTCTAGTCATGCCGGCCACATGACCACGGAGACATCCTCGGACAAGCGCTGGCTCTTCGGCTTTGAAACGGAGTTGAGCACCGGCCCCTAGAGTCGGAAACGACTAGCACGCATGTGCGGGGGCACCTTTACCTTTACCTTAGAGCTCTAGGGCTGCAGTTGGCCACTCTTGCTGTAAACTAATTTAAACAGGGCCATCTGTTAAATGCTTGTTTTTGTTGTTTTTAAAAAAGCACAGGATGTGGAATTTGGATTAGGGTTTTTGTGTGAGGGGAAAGGATTAACAGTTTTTGTCTTGTGCTATTTACATTATGTAAACTCATTTGCCCAACTTGCTGCTTGCCTAGATCAGCGTTTCCCAACCTTAGGAACTTGAAGATGCGTGGACATCAACTCCCAGAATTCCCCAGCCAGCATAGCTGGCTGGGGAATTCTGGGAGTTGAAGTCCACGCATCCTCAAGTTCCTAAAGGTTGGGAAACGCTGGCCTAGATGATTGACTGATTGACACACAAACAGCAAAATTTCAGGTTGTACCTCTGTGTTTTGAGACAAATAAACAATGCATTTTCTTGGGAAATATAAAAACTCTCAGTTTCAACAAGATCACTGAAAGGTTAACTTGCTCAAAAGCAAAGAAAACAAGAAACACAACAGGACTCAGCAGCTGTTTACTATGCATGTGTGTGATATCTCCTATATGTATTCAGTTTAAAAAAATGAATGGGAATTGGTAAAATAGAATGGTTTTTCACAATGCAGTATACAGCAGGAATCTTAGACAACAGCCAAGTTGTTAGGGATTCTAAATATTGTAGGCTAGCATACTAAGAGGATGAAAATATATGGAAAGTTTAACAGATTTTAAGAATGCTTGAAAATTTTAATTCTTTATAACTAATGATTAAAATGACTTGTTAGCTCCTGGACTATTGTGAAATTTGTAATGTAATTTTCCTTCCAATTCTATGCTTCTCTAGATTTTTAGGTGCACTTTTCACCTTCAAAATTTTACCCAAGCTTTTTTAAAAGCTATATTTGAAGAAAAAATAATCCATAAATGAATGATTTGGGTGAAATACATTTATAAAAACATACTGTGACAGGAAATCCATTTTGATATATATTTGTGTATTTTTGTGCATTTAAAAATATTGCATTGTAGTCTGGAAATTAGATTAAATGGATTTATGGGTAACATGTGTGAAATTGACACCATCTGGAAATAGCCCTAGAAATATGATTGAGACAGAATGAATGATCATGTGTGAAGCTGGCAGAATGATCTATCCCTAAGCAATTAATGCCAATTCGAAACCCAAAGTCAACTTCTTGGTCAAAATCATATTATGCAACATTGACCACTGGGAAGAAAGTGAGGGGAAAACGTATTACAGATACATAACAAACAGAGCATTTGATGGATTTAACTGTTCAGTCAAATTGCTAGTATTTCAAGCATAGCTTAATTTAGAATTTGATCAGCATCTGAATCCATGGACCAGAACAACAATACCAGAACTATTTTGTCAAATATCCATAATTACATTTTGTTCTAGAAAAAAAAACCAAACACATCAAGTCTTGCCACTAGGTGGCAAAGTTCCCGTGACCATGAAGCTAGTTGCAAAGGAAGCATTTCTCCCTTTAATTTTTTGTGTAAACTGAAAACAGAATTTCTCTCTTCAGAGCCACTGATCATAAAGGCAATATGGACGGGGGGAAATCTCTTTGTCACATAATAATGTCACAACCAGAAATGATTGGGAACAATATTTTTAATATGAATATATTTTCTTGATGGCACCTCATAGCTAATTATCAGCTACCCAATGATGTCACAAATCCAAATAAGAATTTTAAAAAATGCTTTCTGCCCTCACATTGACTTATTCAGGGTTCTCACCTGATTTTAAGAAATGTTTCTCCCATAGTTACAAGATATTGATTGATTAATTTATACAACGTCTATGTGGCCAACTACCAGTAACTCTGGAAGTCTTAAAATTAAAAGTTCAAAAATGACAAAGCATAAAAAAGAATCACGAGCAGTCCCAGAAACAATATACAACCAAAGAAAATGCAAACACGGGGGTAAATTTTCATTCTGCCCCCAAACGTGGAAGAATGGCTAGAACAGGGCTGTCAAACTGGCGGCCCGCAGGCCAGATGCGTCTTGCTCAGGCCATGCCCACCCCAGTACTGCAAAGGCAAAAAACGTCATGATGCGTCAAGATACATGACGTGATGCAATCCAGTTTGACACCCGTGGGCTAGAATGTTACCAGGGGAGAGCCATATGGGTCTTGGGGGGGGATATAATTCCAGATTAAGTTAATTAATAATACATATATCATGCAGAGGATGAGACTTCACTTTAAACCTCGATGATATGGTCCATGATTAACTTGGAATGGTCAAAATATATTTTATTTTAAAAATGTATATGCTACCTTTCTAGTGTGCTGGATCTTAGCAACAGCAATAGCACATTATTATTATTATTATTATTTATTGAATTTCTATACCGCCCTTCTCCCAAAGGACTCAGGACACATAGACTTATGTACTGCTTCATAGTACTTCACAGCACTCTCTGAGCGGTTTAAGAGTCAGCATTTTGTGCCTAACAATCTGGGTCCTCATTGTATTGACCTCAGAAGGATGGAAGGCTGAGTCAACCTTAAGTGGTCAGCATCAAACTCCTGGCAGTCAGCAGAGTTAGCCTGCAATACTGCATTCTAATCAGTACATCACCATGGCTCATGTACAAAGATTAGCTAAATGCATTCTATGTAGCTTTACTACTATGTTCTAAGCTACATATGCATATAGCGACTAAGTTCTCACAGGTTCCAAGGGGGCTTACAGAATGCCACAATAAAGTTAAAGACATCCAACACATAAACACCTCCAATATATCATGATAGTACCAACCAAATAGGGCAGGCTAAACCTCCACATCCCCAAAGGTATTCCTAAAGAGCAAGGTCAGAAGCCCATTCAACTAGAATACGACAAAATAATGAGGAATAGCGGTTCCAAAGAAGGGAGCCATCACTGAGAAGACTCACCCACATGATCCCTATAGATGACATCTCTTCAAATAAGAGACCCTCAGGAAGCCCATTCTTTCTGATCTCACTGGGCAGGCAGATTCTATCCAGAGAAGATGGTCACATAGGTATGCAGGCCTTGAGTCATGAAGTGCCCTCAATTTGACAACTAGCACCTTGAATTATGCCTGAATCCAAGAGGCAATTACATTTGCTGAACTCCTTACCTCGTATCACTGAGATATCCTTCAAAGCAATGGAGTGCTCCCAATCCTTGAGCCTCAGATCCTCGGTCACATTGTTCAGAATGGCCAGTTCATGTTTGAGCTGCTGTTCCATGGCGATGTGGACAAAGCGCATCTGCCGAGCATCTTCTGAGGCATTGCTGATGAGGACTTGCAGGTCCTGGATACGGGTATGGTGAATTCCCACGTCATAAGACAGAGTCCGGTTCATGCTACCCACCTGACCACCTACCTCTGTCAGTTCATCATTCAAGCTCTCCACTTGAGATGTCAGCTTAGAGAGTAAGTCCTCATGGTGCATCAAAAGCAAACGGCTACTATTTCCCTCTACAGCAAGCTTGTAGATTTCCATTTGTGCCATGTCATTTTGCTGGCTCAGGCTATCGTGTAGGCCTGAAAGGACTCGATCTGCCTGAGATGCCTGGGCCTGCAGGCTCCTGAGTGCCCCTTCCAACTTCTGAAGTGAGCTGCTCAACATTAGCAGAGAGTCAGAATGATTCTGAAGCATGTCTTGCAGGCTCCAAATTTGGTCCAGGATGTCTCCTTTGACAGGTAACTGCTTCCCTGTTTTCAACTGAAGATTCTGAAAACTTTCATTCAACTGATTCACACTTCCCATTAGCATCTTCAGGTCTTCAGGAGACCTCTGAGGTCTAGAAACTACAAAACATAGAAAGGAGATAGCAGAAGTTAGAGATAGGAACAGAGTGAATGTTCTAGAGATGGCAGAGAAACAATTTGAGAGGTATTTTCATGATCATGAGATTTTTTTTTCAGGATTTTTTTTAATAAAATAGAGGAAGGTTAACTTACTGTAAGATTTTTACACTGAATCTTGTAGTTACAGAAACAATCATTTTGGTAAGGAGGATAATTTTGTATCCCTGATACAAATGTGTGCCGTGTCATTATCTGGGAATTTAGAGACATTTTGTTTTTTCTGTTTACATAGTAAAGGGGTGTTAAGATCTTCTAGGATGTGATAATGCAGAGACACTTATTTTTCTTTTGCTGATTCATACTTTCTTACAAGGTCAGGGTCAGCTTCTTTTAACTTCTTATTGCAAACAGTCTTGGATTAACACAGCTGCTTAGTAGCTGTGGCAGTGGGGAATCTTCTTATTCTGAAGCTTGTAAACTCTTGAGTTTGTACTGTATCGTGGAATGAAAAAAAAACCCGATCTTTTCTTCTCCCTTTGATTGGAAAAAGATGCGTCACTTTTTATTGATGTGACATGCTGCATAAAAGGCTCCTTTTTAGAATAAATTTGTTATCTTTTTTTAAATATTGTTTTTGACAAATGATTTTTTTTCAGGTATCTTGCATGTTTAACTCTAATAAATGTTACAGTACATTGTTCCTAAGGGGCTTTGGGTGCAGGAATTGATAACGTATCTTTGTTCCTAATAACGCATACAATAATCACAATATTTTATGTTTTTTTTCATGTTCCTGAAGAAGAGCAACAAGCCGGGCCATAAATATAAAGAGTGATCACTACAACAGGTTGATTTTCCCCCCTCTTTCCTCCCCCTTGAGCACTACGTTTCCTCTCATTTGCACGAACTTACCTCCATATTCCTCTTTTTACCCCATCCCATCTGTAAAGCTTTGGATTAAATTTAAAAAGCCTATCCATAACATTTTCTTGAGCCAAAGTATGGCAATTATTTAATACACAGGTTAAATTCCCACAACACATTAAATTCCAGAGCAGGGCTAACAAATCACAATTACTTGTTCACCGGAAATATTCATTTTCAAATAAACTACATTATGGCTTAATATGATTACCCAAGGTGTTAAGAAAATGACTAGGTCCCACAAGATGCCAAACTGCAACCTACCAAACCCCATTTCAGCATGAAACCATGACACATAATAATGTAATTAATTGCATTTAATTCTAATTAAAATATATCTTCTTAAAATTTTGTCTTGATCCCTATCCAATTTATGGAGTGTAACTTTAGTGATCTGTGCAATTAAATCACTACATATGTTATGTAAAGTAAGTATTGGTTTGAGGGTTCTTGTTGCTCTCTGAGCTTGGTTGTTTTCTTGAAGATGTTTCAATACCCAAACTAGGTGGCATTGATGATGCCACCTAGTTTAGATAATGAAACATCTGCAAGGAAACAACCAAGCTCAGAGAGCAACAAGAACCCTTCATTTCAACCCCGAGCTACAAATATTCTCCTTCATAAGTATTAGTTTAGTTGGATTAGCTTTTCCCAAACCCTCAACCTCACCCTGAAGTTGGATTCCCATTATTGTCTTCCAGAAACAAAAAGCAGCAGGAACTGAAGTCCGACAAATCTGGATTGGTAAATGCCAACCAAAATAGTTACTGATATATTGACAGAGGAACTGAAATTCAAGATATTTAGAGAGAATCAGTTGGGGGCTGCTTCTCTTGTTGCATCTTAATAAATCTCTCGTGGGGTGAATCTCAGACTTAGTACCACTTGTATACCTAACTGATTTATTCTAATTACTTGTTTGTGATTATTACTGGGACATCTGTACTCCCTGATTACTGCCCAAATGCGCTGTAAGCACTTGAGGAAATGAATGGAGGATAAGTGGGAAAATATTGCAGGAGGCAAAAGAATGGGTGTGAGCAAGATCAAAAAGCTGAAAGCAGATGAAGGGTGGGGTGAAACTGGGTTCACCTCGAAAGCTGAACATCAGAAATGGTGAGCAGATTCCAGCCTGCCAAGATGGAGATAACAAGAACACTGACGCTGCTACACTAAGGAATTTGCTAATAAAAGACTTGTAATGTGAAAAGCAGATGGCCAACCCCCCAAGTGAGAGGTAGGATGACTTAAAAAAAAACACTTTTGAAGCCTGCATGCCTTGACCTCCAAAGAAATCCATCATACCCTGAGAGAAGACCTCCTCCATTGTAGCATAAGCATGTGTGAGTATCAGTAAGGATCTTTGTTAACAAAGAATGATGTCTTTTAAAAAGAGTTGTACTAAACTTTGGTATGTTGTTGTTGTTAGTTGCGAAGTCATGTCTGACCCATCACGACCCCATGGATAACATTCCTCCAGGCCTCCCTGTCCTCTTCTGGAGTCCATTTAAGCTCACGCCTACTGCTTCAGTGACTCCATCCAGCCACCTCATTCTCTGTCGTCCCTTTCTTCTCTTGCCCTCAACCTTTCCCAGCATTAGGCTCTTCTCCAGTGAGTCCTTCCTTCTCATTAAGTGGCCAAAGTATTTGAGTTTCAACTTCAGGATCTGGCCTTCTAAAGAGCAGTCAGGGTTGGTATACTTTGGTATACTAGGTCTCTTAATTGGATTACTCAATACCCCATTGCAACAACCCTGGATATTCTAACCTGTATGAGAGTAGGTGGCAGGGGTGGTAAATCACATAAACTGAATGCCTTGGTAAGTCCACACTTGGAATATTGCATCCAGTTTTGGATGATATGAAAAAGAAGTTGCGACTCTAGAAAAAGTGCAAAGAAGAGCAACAAAGGTGATTAGGGGACTGGAGCTTAAAACATATAAAGAACAATTGCTGGAATTGGGTAATGTCTAGTTTAACGAAGAGAAGGACGAGGGGTGACATGATAGCAGTCTTCCAATATCTGAGGGGCTTCCACAAAGAAGAGGGAGTCAAGCTATTCTCCAAAGCACCTGGAGGCAGGACAAGAAGTAGTAGATGGAAACTAATCAAGGAGAGAAGCAACTTAGAACTAAGGAGAAATTTCCTGACAGTTACAACAATTAATGAGTGGAATGACTTGCCTCCAGGAGTTGTGGGGGCTCAGCAATACTGGAGATTTTTAAGAAGAGATTAGACAACCATCTGTCTGAAATAGGGTTTCCTACTTGAGCAAGAGGTTGGACTAGAAGACCTTGAAGGTCCCTTCTGTTATTCAGTTATTAGACTTTAATTTTACACATGACCATTTTGTGTACTGTAACACTGGTATCGACCAAGCATGCTAATGATAGTAGCAGTAGTAAGAGCATCCAAGAAGGGTTTGTAGTAGCTACTCCACAAGAAGAGAGACTCCTCTTTAGTTATCTTCACTGAAAGCTAGGCTTTAGCAATTTCGGGCAAACTGTTTTTCACCTATTTAATGGATCTCCAAAGAGGGAAGCAGGACAAGAGTGCCAGATCTGCAGCCTATACATATTTAGCTGAAGCTGAGTATAGGGCCACTTGCAACTCAGTGCATATAATTCAGGACCATAGAAGCAAATCTTGATTGGTAAATGGGAACCTGACATGAACTCAGGCTGCTGTAATTAGCCCCAGCTGGTATAGGACTGCTAGGGGCAGCACTTCAAGAGCTGCCAATCTTTAGGCAAGCGAAAGGTTAAAGGGCACATGAACCTTGAGAGAAATCCCAAACTGGACTACCTTAAGTCTGTTTTGCTCTAATGATCTGCATTACCCATGACTGTTTCCATTCAGGTGTGGTAACCAGAGCATCATCAGATCTCCCATTCTGATGGCATTCAAGAATTTATGATAGGTCTGGCTATTCTCCCGGGCTTTGGGATAGAGTGGAGCTTGAGCACCTGTTGGGTGGAGTTGTTTTGTTTAGATGTTTGCTGCACAGTCCTTTTTTTAACTATAAGCCACCAAAGGAGTCGGCTGACCCTGGAATAAATAAATAAGTAGACGAATATCTGTAAAATGGTACCCTACAGAAATAAAAGAAAAGGAGTCCCTGCCAATTTTACTCCACCAGTGGTTGTTGATGATAGGGGACAGTTCCCATCTCAAGGCCATTGAGCCAGTGCTGTCCAAAGGCTTTTCCATGGTCATGTGGCCAGCATGACATCATGGAGAACTGTTTCCTTCCCACCAAAGGGGTATCTATTTATCTTGTCGCATTTGCATGCTTTCAAACTGCAAGGTGGGCAAAAGCTGGGCAAAGATGGGTGCTCAACCTGTTGCACGATGGCTGTGGTCTCGAACCCAGGCTGACAAGCCCAGCATGTTGACCACAGAGCCACTGGGCCGTGCATTTTTATATTTTATATTTTCTGTAAAATAGTATTCTAAAGAAATAAGATTGAGTTTTATTCCATGGAAGTCATGAATAAAGTGTTGAGGTTTATATATTTTCTGGAGCTATAAATGTAGAATATGCCATATTTCTGGTGGGATCTGATGAGAAGTCCCTAACTAGAAAATTAAACCAGGAGATTTGTGCTGGTTTAATTTATTTTTCAGAATAGCTTTTGGATCTGAAAGTTTTATGCTCTCACTGAGTGTTGATTTGAGTAATGTGATTTCTTCAACTTTTTATTTGACATTCTGTGAGTTACTTAGCATTTACAGGACTTAGTGACATAGAAGTCCAAATAAATAAATTGTAGTTATTTTTAGATGAAAGGAAAGAATTAAGAAAGAATCTTAATTCTTTCAGAAAGAATCTGAAAAGTAGAGAAATATCAAGTATGCCAATCAAGTAATGACTAGCAGGCTAGTGACTGGATTCATTAAACTAGCTTTGTTTTAACTATATCTTGTTTATTCATCTTAGTGACCTGCTTCATACATAATGCTAAGCCATAAGCTTATTTACAAACTTCATAGTGGTTTGGTGTGGTGTCTGGCTTCTGTTTGAGTTAAACCCTTGCCATTGGCATCACTTCATAACACCTTTGGCAACGTCAGACTTTGCAACATCCCAAAATAAGCTAAAGACACCCTCAGATCTTGCCCTTGGAAAACAGAAATTGCCAAACAGAGTTGTGAACCTTCTAAGCAGCTTCAAATTCAATTCATCCCAAAATGATATTTTGAGAGAAATGAACACAATTATATGAGGACAGTAGGAGGAAATGGAGCATGTTTAGTCTAGAAGAAAGAGGATTAATGCATGTGTACTTTTTCAAATATTTAAAAGGATGTCAAAATAAAAAGAGAGGATTAGCTAAAGAAGCCACTTTTCTAAAACAGTTTTAAAAAGGTCCTCCTTTTTTGGCCTGGCTTCTTCTGTAACATTTCTCATCTTGCCCCTAACCACAGTGTGAAAACACACCAGGCAAAAGCTCTTTGTCTGCCATATCCCCATGTCATTGCCTTTGTCGCCAGTCCATGAATGAAGAGGTCATTCTTAGCTGCACTGGGGCTAAGATAGTGTTTTCCCCAATATGCTGACAGCAACAGCCCCAATTTGGATAAAACATGTTGAACTTCGCATTCATAACATCTAGGTCAAGTCAGACAACTAGCACTGGGTAAAGTCAAAGGCCACTAATTGGTAATTTCAGAGGATGTAGGTATCCATGCATCCTCCCATCCAGGTCCTGGACAACCTGTCCCTATTTTGCACTTGTTTTCATCAAAATCTGGATATAACAGTGTTCTAGGCATTTGGATTTATGCAAGAGCAGTAGAACTGTTATTCCCAGCACAGAGGTCCTCTCTATATTCATTGCCCACCCACCAATAGCACAAATAGTTACGTTTCATGAGAATAGTTCCACAAGAATGCATATGCCTATATTTAGGGGTGTTCTGGAGCTGACTTGCAGGAGCCAATTGGTAAATTTTCTTGTAATTTGCAAACTGGTTGTGAGCAGAGCTGAACCACTATGCCAGTCAACTATTCCATGACCAACACCGTGCACCACAATAACAGTGGTACCTGCAGAGCCAATTTTTATGTATTTACCACCACACCACTGCCTATATATCACAATGCAGCATGGGAAAGACACAATTTTGCATCCTCCACAGGAGTGTTTTTCAACCTTGGTAACTTTAGAGAATTCTGGGAGTTGATGTCTACTCATGTTAAAGTTGCCAAAGTTGAAAAATACTGCTCTACAAAAAGATGGAAGGAATGGGCCACTGCTAAATGTAAATGGCGATTAATCAGAATTGTGGAATAGCGCTAATCTGCTCAGGTGGCAGTACTGCATATACTTTAACTCGATGGCTATTAGTTTAGCACAAGGCAGAAACAGTATAATTTATTATTTATTTTATTGAATTTATATACCGCCCTTTCCCGAAGGACTCAGGGCGGTTTACAGGATGCTTAAAACATTGATACAACAAACATTGGAAAGGAACAACCAGATCCCTGCAGCGCTAATTTTTCTAGATGCTGAAAAAGCTTTTGATCAACTGGACTGGCAATTTCTGATGAAAGTTTTAGATAAAATTTTTACAACCAATTAGGGCATTATATCAAAAACAAACTGCCCGAATAATAGTAAATAATAGCCTGACGGAAGTATGTAATATTGAGAAGGGCACAAGACAAGGGTGTCCGTTATCACCTCTATTATTTGTTTTAACATTGGAGATATTATTGATAAAAATACGGAATTCAGAAAAAATTAAGGGTATTCAAATTAGAGATCAGGATTATAGATTGAGGGCGTTTGCAGACGATCTGGTTGTTACGGTGACCCAGCCAGAAAACTCTGTTGTGGACCTGATGGAGATAATAATGCAATATGGGAAGGTTTCTGGATTTAAGGTTAATGTGCAAAAAACAAAAATTTTAGCCAAAAACATGACAGCATTGCAAAAGGCCCTTTTAGAAGGATTAACTGGATTTGAGATTGTTAAAAGGGTCAAATATTTGGGGGTGTATTTGTCACCCTCAAATACAAAGTTATATAAAAATAATTATGAAAAGTTATGGAGTGGAGAAAATGGATTGAGTATATCCAGAACAAATATGGGACTAAAAAGTTTTATGTAGCATTTGAATAAGTCTTCCTTTTTTTTCTTTTTTCCTTTTCTTTTTATATTTAATAGTAATAGTGTTTGTAGTTATCCTATATGAGCTAGAGAGTGATAGATTTTAGAGTTTATGGTTGTTTGCATATGGATGTTTATGATTGTTTTTATTGTTTTTACACCTTGTACTTAGCTCTGGGAAGTCGGGGGGGAGGGGTAGGGAGGGATGGGTACGGGAGGGGGAGGGGGGATTGTTAAAGATAAAATGTATGTTAAAACTTTTTAATAAAAAAAATAATTATGAAAAGTTATGGGGGGAAATTCAAAAAGAATTAGAGAGTTGGGAAAAATTGCAATTGTCTTTATTGGGAAGAATTGCAGCGGTGAAAATGAATGTCCTGCCTAAATTTTTATTTTTATTCCAAATGATACCGATTCTTAAAAAAGACTCTAACTTGGAAGATTGGCAACGGGGTATCAATAAATTTGTGTGGGCAGGGAAAAGGCCACGAGTTAAACTTAAGATTATGCAGGATACTCGTGAAAGAGGTGGTCTTAAAATGCCTAATCTTAAATTATATTATGAAGCTGCTGCGTTGTCAGGAATAAGTGATTGGATTAATTTGACACAAGGGAGATTATTAAATCTTGAGGGCCACGACTTGTTATTTGGCTGGCATGCATATTTGTTGTATGATAAGAAGGTAGATAATGTGTTTAAAGTGCATATTTTAAGACAGGCATTGTTGAGAGTCTGGAAGAAGTATAGACATAAATTAGACCATAAGATGCCGTTGTGGGCAATCCCGAAACATGCAATAGAAAACATAAATGTTGGCTTCAAACATGATGTGACTACGTATAAGGAGATCTTAAGCTTGGAAAGGAACGTCTGGTGTTTGAAGCCATACAATTTCTTGCGAGATGAGAAGATCGTTCAAACTTGGTTCCAATATACTCAATTACGTGCCAGGTGGAAAGAAGATCAGAAAATTGGTTTCTCAATGACTGATGAAAATTTGATAAAGCAAATTAGAAATCAGGGTCCAGCTCATATCAAACGGATATATCTTGCATTGATAGAAATTGACTCAGAAACAGAACTTGTTAAAGATTGTATGATAAAATGGGCCCAGAATATTCAAGAAGTTATTACAATGGACACGTGGGAAAAGATCTGGGTGAGGAACGTAAAATTTACGCAAGCCCAAAACCTAAGAGAGAACTTTTATAAAATGTTTTATAGATGGCATTTAGATCCTAAAAAGCTTGCAAGTATGTATCCGAACTATCAGCCAAAATGTTGGAGATGTGGTGGCGAAGATGCAACGTATTTTCATATATGGTGGACCTGCAAAAAGGTTAAGGCTTTTTGGATAAAAATTTGGTGGAATATGCAGAAGATCTTCTAGCAAAGGATAAAGTTTTGTCCGCAATTGTTTTTGCTGGGCATAATTACAGATGCTACTGTTGTGGACACTAAGCTGATGTTGAACTTAACTACAGCAGCAAGACTCTTAATAGGTCAATATTGGAAAAAGGAGGAACTGCCAACTATAGAAGAATGGACTCTAAAGGTTTCTGACCTGGCGGAAATGGCAAAGATTTCGGCTTACTTGAAAGATCATTCACAAGAACGTTATATTATGGAGTGGAAAAAGTGGATTGATTATATCCAGAACAAATATGGGACTAAAAAGTTTCATTTAGCATTTGAATAAGTTTTTTCTTCTTTTTTCTTTTCTTTTTCTTTTTATATATAATATTAATATTGCTTGTAGTCATTTTATATGAGCTAGAGGGCGATAGAATTAATAGTTTATTGTTGTTAGCATATGGATGTTTATGATTGTTCTTTGTTTTTTATACCTTGTACTTAGCTCTGGGAAGTCGGGGGGGAGGGGGAATGGGGGGGAGGGATAGGGAGGGTTAGGTAGGGGTGGGGGGAGGGGGGGATTGTTAAGGATAAAATGTACTCTAAAACTTTTCAATAAAAAAAAACATTGATACAAAAATTAAAAACAATTAAAAAGAATTAAATTTAATCCCTGAAAAAGTATAAAAAACCCCAATTAAAAACTTTCAGCCCGGGCCGGAAGCTCGAAGAGCCAGGTCTTCAGGTCCTGGCGAAATGAACGAAGGTCGGGGGCGGTCCTAAGCTCTGCGGGCAGCTGGTTCCAGAGGGCAGGTGCACCCATAGAAAAGGCCCTCCCCCTGGGTGTTACCCGCCGGCAATCTTTAACCAGTGGCACCCTGAGAAGGCCCTCCCTGTGAGAGCGCACTGGACGAAGGGAACTTGATGTCGGCAGCAGGTGTTCCCTCAGATATCCCGGACCCAAGCCATTTAGGGCTTTCTAGGTCATTACCAGCACCTATAGGTCATTACCAGCACCCGAGGGCAACCGGAAGCCAATGCAGCTCGCGGAGTAGAGGTGTTACATGGGAGTGTCGGGAAAACCCCATCACAACTTGCGCGGCCGCATTCTGCACCAGCTGAAGCCTCTGAGTGGTCCTCAAGGGCAGCCCCATGTAGAAAGCATTGCAGTAGTCTAAACAGGAGGTCACGAGCGCGTGAGTGACTGTGCGTAGGGCATCTCGGTCCAGGTAGTCGCAACCCAGAATGACTAGCCCAACCCTGTTGCCTGCCCAGAAAATGCCATTTGTTGACTGTTTCAAGGAAGGAAAAGAAGAGGAGAGAAACCCTAAATAAAAGCACTGCTTGTGACTCCACTTGTTTCATGATCCTGATCTGTTTAGGTTTGATCTGATATTTTATTTAGCTGGAGCTATGAGAGAACTGGGTCAAAAGAAGGAGGAACAAAAGAAGCCTAGAAAGATTAGACAGTCCTACAATCAGGCTTGCCCTATTATGCTCCAACGCTGGGAATTGGTTTCTCATTGCTGGTGACCTGCTGAAGAGGGATGGTAGCAAAACTGATTCAGTCAATCTATTGATCACTTTGCTCAACAAATGCTACACACCCCCTTTAGAACAGAAATAGCAGTGAGTATGAATAGATGCAACAGCCAAGAGAGGGAGTGGAATTTGTTGATTGATTATGTGACTCCTAGTGACATATAGACTTTATTCTATGATTCCTAACCTTTTCTTTCATATCTTCCAACGATGTACTGAATAGCACTGTTACAGGGTTTCTGTCTGCTGCAATTATCCAAGTCCTGCCGAGAAAAGGTCCTTCCTGTGACAAATGGCTCCTTCTATTTTGTTTAAGCCAGCTCTGTGAGTCTTTTCTTACTGTTTGCTCCATCCATCTTTGAGGGGAATAAAACTTGTGGTTCTCATTCAAGGCATAAATGACCAGACTCAGTTTTTTAAACTTTGGAGATATCATGCAATGATCTAACACTTTGGAGAAGGCTCTGTTGCTGGGAAAGGTGGAAGGAAAGAGAAGGAGAGGACAACCAGCAGCAAGTTACAGTGGTGATGGGTAGACTGTTGGAAGGTATGAAGGATCATTGCAGGGACAAATTTTCATGGGGAAGAATCTATCTATGTGGTCACTAAGAGTCAAATGACTTTATGTTATATAAACATTCAATTTAAACCTCTGGAAATGTTTTCTTCTCTTCACGTTTTCTTCTCTCTGTTCGCTACACAATTTCTTAATCCATCTAAGCAGTGCTTTTTTTGTAAAAGAAAAAGGTGCCAGAACTCACACATGTCATACAACCCGGCTTGCCTACCCTACAAGGTTTCATCCAAAAAAGGTGCCGGAACTCCATTCGGAGCGTTCTATGACAAAAAAAGCCCTGCATCTAAGTAATAAAAACTGCATCCTTAAAATGCCTTGAAGCAGGCATTGCTGTTGGAAAGTATCATTTTACATTCTGGAGCATATACTCTGAAGTCACCCATTCAGAAATATTTTAGAGTATATATATTTATATCTCACTTTCTCCACCCAGACGTAAACAATATTTAGGTCAAAGTACTGTCGGTTGCAAAGCATAAATGTGGATACAATTAAAAATAAAAGCACATAATAAAAAACAAAGACAAAATTACATAGTTCACCTGGCAAATTTAGTCAGTAAAAAAAAGAAAAACAGCACAAACCCGTAACATAATATATTTATCCTGAACTATAAAGGGTTCCTCAACACCCAACAGCAAGGGGAAAAATACAATATCTGAAACACTTGTAATTGTCAGTCCCAGAGAGGGCCATCCTGGGCATCATAACACAGAATTTTGTCTCCATTAATGAAAAATAAAATTCCAAAGATGTAATATGAAACATATTTTATTCCTGCTTCCAGGTAAATATAGCAACTTAGAAACCAGCCTTATGCCAACTTAGAAGACTGGTCCATCTAGTATTGTCAATGCTTGCTGTGTTCATACAATTTGTGTGCCATGATTTGCTTAACTGTGACACAGAATAAAACCTCAATTGACTAGGCTCACACAACATGTTAACCCATGAATTATAGTTTACAATGAATACTAGTTGCCTTTGTAAAGCCTACAAAATAAAAATAGGAAAAGCACATTTTGGCCAAGTTCACACATTACTCTAAGTTAGGACTACTCAAAATGTGGATTAGACCACATCTGTAGCTGTGTATTGTCCTCAAAATGGACTACGTTTAATTAGTTTTAACACTGGTTGTGGCCTTGGTGTGCAAACCCACATTGTTTCTTAGTTTAAGAGTCAATATATTGTGTGAGCTCAAAAAAAAAGGCAATTCACTATGTTAACCCAAGCAATGAATGTATGAAATTGAACTTATCAATCTGTATTTCAAGATCTGTTTCCCACTAGACCCAACCAGGAGTTTAAGCCAGGAATCAAAAGGAAACCCACTTTTCCACTGTGCTTCTTAATAACTGATTGTCAGAATAATTTGGGGTTCCAACTTGAGCCGAGTTGCGCAAGAATAAATAAAAATGAGATCCCGACAGCTGTGAGAAAAGAAGAAATATTTATTCCTAAAAGTAAACAGTTTGCCTTTAGAGGTAATTGCAGAGAAATGGGGTACAGCAGCAGATTTTTATAGGGGGTGTGGAAGTGTCTACACATTGATTCTAGGCTGACATTTGAGGAGTGTGTGTGTGTATTCTTGTGAACATGCAGTTCCGCTGGGAGACTAATTTAATTAATTAATCTATTGTGTTTGCAGACCTTATCCTTTGATACGTGGATTAGGTCTGGGTAAAGTATTTGGGAGCTTGAGGAAATTCAGGCAAAGGATTTTCCCATTTGCTACTTTTACTTGATTGGTTTAGTTTCAGTTGGACTGTCAATTATCTAGTGGAGACACTGATTCTCAGACCATTGTGGGTTCTGTTAAGGTTTTAAGGGAAGATGGAAACAGTATAAAGTAAAATATATTTGAATATAAAATGTCTCACATGATAGTTACCAATATTTTACTTCTGAACATAGGGAAGAGTAAGGACGGAGGTGGGGACCCTCCATTGATACATTAAAAATGTTATATTTTGATAGTCCTCACCACTGCCACAAATTTATCTAATTCCTTGACCAAATTCCACATAATATTGATCATGTCTATTAAAAAGGGCACTTAGCTGCCAAGACCTTGAATTGGCACTGTCCTCCTACCCAAATGTGACACTTATGCTTTGCTCTGTTGTGGTTTTTTTTGGTAGGGTGGGGGAAGGGCAGCAGGTCTGTCCTGAATCTGTGGCCAATCAATGTAATTGGATTAGCATTCAAATTCTAACTGTGAAGTACATTTTCCTCCTGTGGGAACTGCTCCAAATTGTTGGTAATTTTGGTTGCCATCTATTAAAAAGGTAAAAGTAAAAGTTCCCCCACACATGTGTGCTAGTCATTTCCGACTCCAGGGGCCGATGCTCATCTCCGTTTCAAAGACAAAGAGCCAGCGCTTGTCCGAGGACGTCTCCGTGGTCATGTGTCCGGCATGACTAGACGCCAAAGGCGCACGGAGCGCTGTTACCTTCCCACCGTAGTGGTCCCTATTTTTCTACTTGCATTTTTACGTGCTTTCGAACTGCTAGATTGGCAGAAGCTGGGACGAGTAACAGGCACTCACTCTTTTACGCGGCACTCGGGATTCAACCCACCAAACTGCTGACCTTCTGATCGACAAGCTCAGCATCCTAACCCACTGAGCCACCATGTCCCTTGCCATCTATTACTTGGTTGCAATTATCTAGATCTATTCCATCCCTTAGACTCAAGAAAGTCTTGTTAGAATACAGTCGTACCATTTAATTTTAATAAATGTAAAGGAGTCCCTGCGGATTTTACTCCACTAGTTGTTGCTGACTATAGGGGGTGGTTTCAAGGCCATTGAGCTAGCACTGGCCGAAGACATTTCCATGGTCAAGTAGCCAGCATGACATCATGGAGCACTGTTACCTTCCCACTGAAGTGGTACCTATTTATCTACTCGCATTTGTATGCTTTCAAACTGCTAGGTGGGCAGGAGCTGGGGCGAGGACAGGCGCTCACGCCATCGCATTGTGCTTGGGTCTCGAACCTGGGCTTCTGGCTTTCCAGTCGACAAGCCCAGCATTTTAACCATTGAGCCACTGCACCACCCTCATTTAATTTAAGCTGAAGGGAAATTTAGTAAACTAATTCATGCAAAAAGAATCACACACTGGAAAGAAAGGCAGTCTAATTTCAAAATTAATGAAATGACATCTGGAAATCAACATGGCAATATTCTAAGGGCTCTCTTAAATTTTTCAAGTTGGGAGGAACTAGTGCATTTCCTAGGCAACTCAATTTTTGTGTGTTCAACAGCTGGTCAGAACTAGTATATGAAATGCAGTGACTGATTTTCAAAACCAAGAGTGGGTGGGGAAAATAAAGACCAAGGACATAGTTGGGGTCTTCAACTTTCTCAGGAAAATAGAAAGATCTATATCCATAACTGGCTGCATTTTTAACATAAATAGAAACTAAACTTTATTCTGTCAATGGATAGCTCCCACTTTTCCCGTAACTAAGCCATACGCAGAAACATTTTTAACATATGTAATAAAGAGCCAACTAGTTGCTATCCCCTATCCCCACCTTTGTAATTTCTAGGGAATTTTAAATTTATTGCACATTCTGCAGTGCAAGTTGTGGATGGAAGCCAAACTCAACCAAATAATAATAAAGCAGTAATTGCTTAAAATATTATTAGAATCTGCCTGGCTCTGTGCCCCTGGTGATGCAACTGTTTGTTTATAGAAAAAGCAGGGGATATTAACACAGCACATTTGGTTCAAATTAGGGGAGAGCAGGGCACATACACAGAGGATGTTCATATACATATAAAGAGTGCATCAATACTATGCAAGCCTTCAGGCTGGGGTTGGCTTTTGTGCTAAACAGACTGGCCAATGAGATTTGAATGACTTAGCTTGATAACAGGCATAAGGATTTAAGAAAAAGACTTAGAAATGGGTGCAACAAGATTATTGAATGCAAAAAGATGGAAAATTAATAAAATGCCTACAGTGGCAGATTGGATTATGAAAATACTTGAATTTGAGGGGACAGTAAAGCTGATCAGTTTTGGAAGAGAAAAATCAATGAAGACTTTTTTGAAAGACTGGAAACTTTATATTGGCATTTTGTTGAAGGAAGGGGGAAAAATCCAATGATTTCTGGATTTGATTATTCAAAAGGGTGAAAGAGGTTAAAGGAACAAAACTGAATATTCAATTATTCAGCAGAAAGAAGGATAGAAGGCATAATTATATGTTTTTATTTATTTTTTAAAAACTTTTTTTGTTTTCTATACTTTTACTGCATCAAAAATTCTTTTACTCACATACACGCATACAAATTAGATTATCTTCTCTTTGGAGGCAGCAAAATGTTCAGTTCATTGATTAAAGTTTAATTCAAACTGTCCACTGTCCAACTGTAGGGTTAGTAGTAGTAAAATATCCAAGGGGGGAGGCAGGAGAATCTATTAGAGAATGCTAGAAAATTACATTTTCTAAATGAATATTGAGCTTTCTTTTGATTATGTCAGTCCAAGTCCCATTATAGTTGCAAGAGAACTTTGAACTAGGTTCAGCAACCCAAAATTTGTAAAACATAATAATTACGTAATTAAACTAAAGTGGGTTGGATTTGCATGAATTAGGAATGGGGCAACCTTTTGGGGACTAAAGATTGCAATGAAAATTTGGAAAGGACTAGGACTGTGGTGGGAAGGATGATGGTGGAAAATGGTGGAACCATAAGACACCCAACAGTGGGCAGGGATTTTTCATTTTTCCTGTGGTTTTGATAGTTTGCTTTTTAAAGTGTGTGATGCCTATTTGGGACATATAATAATAGTTTTTGTATATTCCCACCTCAAAATGGTTCTGAACTTTGCAACCCAGTCTTCTTGGCTGGAAGATATTTTGGAAGTGACCAAGAGGCTGTTTAAGGACAAACAGTTACCTAACCCTGTCATAAACTGTGATTTTTCAATCATATCTGAGAGATGGGGGGTATATAAATTTGCAAACCACAATGGTAGGATTTTTCACAGCAGACTAATCCAAAATCAAAAGATGTGTGAGCCCAGCCATTAACTGGCTTCAGACACAGCATGAAGACATGTTTTATTTAATCTTGATCTACTGAATAAGCCACAAGTGGTGGTTAACTCAGTACCATGTTTTTGGTTTAGAATATTGTATGAACCCAGTCACAGTGATGCCCAGATAAATCAGAACCATTTTAAACTAGGATGCCAACTCAACAATTTTGGCACCTTACTATCGCCTTAAATTACTGCATTTATAAAATACAGTACTCACTTTTTTCTTAAAATGGCCCTGTCTCCTATGTCATAAAGGACAGATATTTTTTTGCTATAGTTGTCATACTGTTGAATGTTAAAATTAAGGCAGCCTAACTAAATTGTTTATTTCAGTGAATTCCTGAATTGAAACTGATACTATCTTTATGTAGTACAGTTAAACCCTAATTTTTTTTGCAAGTTTGAATGCATATTTATTATTTAAATACAATTGTTTGCACATTCAAAATAAGAAAACCTTTATATTTCTTTCTGGTAAGTACTTCATGGTTAGCTTGGTGATTTGTTTTGTTTTGTTTTTGGTGCCTTCAAGTCAATGTTGACTGTTGATGACTGCCTGGAATAATCCCTGTAGTTTTTGTTGTGATTCAGGGTCAGCCTGTGGGTTCGGCAGTTGGGTCGGACGAATCAGAGGAGGAGGGGGGTTTTGAAGACCTTGCTGAGGGGGTTGAAGATCTTGCTGATGATAGCCCTCAGGCAGGCCCCTCCCACTTGGTCACCATGGAGACCCAGCTGTGTGAGCCTGACAGTGTGGATGAAGATGACCCACAGCTGGCCCTGTTCAAGGACGCCCGACACAGGAGGCAGTCAAGTAGGAGTAAACAGAGGAAGGCTGTGGGGCTTCTCGGAAGGAGGCAGAGAGAGGCCACACCCTGAACTCTTTATAAAGGGAATGTTTGGGGAGGGCTGGTTTGCTGAAAGCAACCGCTCAGATAGTGTTTCAAAGCTCCTGTATCTTGGTACGTGTCTTGTTTGTTTTTTGTAGTAATAAATTTGGCAGACGTCATTCCAGCCTCTTGCTGTTTATAAAGGGGTTGCCTTTCTGCAGGGCCGGTAGCAGGCTGGTACAGAACAGTTTTCTTACTATAATTTCAGTAGTGGTTGTCCATTGTTAGCTACCTAGGGCTGAGAGAGAGTGATTGGCCAACTTTATCTAGCTGGTTTCATGCGCAATGTGGGCATGAACTCACAGTTTTCCACGTTCTAGCCTGATGCCTTAACTGTTACAACAAACTGACTCTTTTGGATATTTATGCAATTTCTTGTGAAATATTCTTCAGTTCTCCAGACTGAGAATCTTCTAAGAGATTTCAAATATGCAGTGCAAGCAAGGAGACCTAAGAATATTTTTTAGCTCCAAGACGTCTATGAAAAGAGCAGAAATAAATTCCAAAAGCAAAAAATAAACAGATTCATTTTAGCTGGCTACAGGAAATGCTTAGAAGCTGTTATTTCTGCCAAAGGGGATATTATAAAGTATTGTCTGAAAGACTGGCCAAATTTCTGCACCTGCCATGTTCAATAGTTTAATACCTCACATATGGCTAAATTCTTGCACACAACTGCAACACATCCTGATTTCATCAAAGCATTTGAGAGTCCTTTGCGACATGCTGATTAGAAGTTAGTAAAATGCCAGTTAAATAGCCCGTTGATGAAGTGGATACAAAACTACTTTGAAAATCATAATCAAAGAACGTTCACCAATAATGGATCCCTAGGTCCCCATCCTTCAATAGTATTTGAATTGGATCAAAAGGAAGTTGGTGATGCTGATTAAATCTGCAGATGATACAAATTTCCCATAGTCAGAAAATATCTCCTTAGTTTGAGTTTTAATATCTCTCTGTAAAGCTTCTTTTAATTGTTTCTTCTGCCATGAAAACCCCATGGACAGTACCAAAAGGCAAAATGATATGACACTGGAAGATGAGCCCCCTCAGGTCAGAAGGCATCCAGTATGCTACTGGGGAAGAGCAGAGGGCTAGTACTAGTAGCGCCAGAAAGAATGAAGCGACTGGGTCAAAGCCGAAAGGATGCACAGCTGTGGATGTATCTTGGCCACCTAATGAGAAGGAAGGAGTCACTGAAGAAGAGCCTAATGCTGGGAAAGATTGAAGGCAAGAGAAGAAGGGGACGACAGAGAATGAGGTGGCTGGATGGAGTCACTGAAGCAGTAGGCGTGAGCTTAAAGGGACTCCAGAAGATGGTAGAGGACAGGAAGGCCTGGAGGAACGTTGTCCATGAGGTCGCGATGGGTCGGACACGACTTCACAGCTCACAACAGCAATTGTTCCTACTTTCATGTTCTAAAAGTAAATTCACATCCTCTTTCCTGTGACAACCATTGAAGTATCAGAAAATTGCTATCATTTCTCCTCTTAGAATTCAGTTTTTTTAGGTTAAACATACCTAGTTCTTTTAACTGTTCTTCAGAGGATTATGTCTCCAAGCCCCTTATGAACTTTTCCACTCTTTTGTGTATTCTTTCCAGTTCCTTTGCATGTGTGTGTGTGTTTTAAAAAATGGGATCATTTAGAACTATTGTAAGCATATTAGTCCAGATGTAGTATGACCAATGGAGAATATTATCATTTCTTATTTTCCCGACACTATAAATCTATTGAGGCACCTGTTTCATCTTCCACTAGGAGCAGAGTTTGTTTCTCAGTTGATGTCAGGGTAGTTAAAGTCCCCCACTGTGCTGTGCTTCCTACATACCTTAGCTATCTGATTAGTAAAATGTTCCTCTATTTCCTATTTGGTTGGGTGGCCTGTAATATACACCAGTGGCAATGTTATACCTTTTTCCTTTTATATTAATCCAAATGCATTTGAGGTTTTCATCACTGTTTTGTTCTATAGAACTATAGTTATTTCTTATATAGAGCACAATTCCATTTCTTCTTGATTAGATTTTATTAGATCCTCTTCTATTAGGTCTATACATCAGGACATGGTTGTCCCAAAGGTGCTTTTTCCAAAAGGCAACTGAAGAAGCTTTCTGGATGAGAAGCGAAAAGTTTTCAAGGAAAAAAACCAAGGATGTCCAGTTGCCTTTTGGAAAAAGCACCTTTGGGACAGGGGGAGGGGCTGATGGTGCAATACTGTTATTATCAGTCTCCCTCTCCTGATACTCCAATCCAAAGACTGTACATGCCTAAATACAGCCATATCTGCTTCTTTCAACATTCATTCCTCAAAACAAGCTACTTATTATCCCTTAGCATTTGCATAACTTAAAAGTTTTTCCATCCATTTTCCCATCTTCAGTAAACATTGTACAGAGTACCTAAATTTATATATACTGTAGTGGTACCTTGGTACTTGACTACTTTGAAACTCATTGAATTTGGTACTCAATTCACTTTGACGTGAAATTTTCATCTCAGTACTCATTGTTTGTTTGGTACTCAATGCACAAGATAGAACTTGTCAGTGTTGGATGCCTTGTGACTCCTTACGGGAAAAACTTGTTTTGGTACTCATCATTTTTGGCATTCATCATGCCTCTCAGAACCAATGAATGATGAGCACCGAGGTACCACTGTCCTTACTCTGGTTTTCTGCCATTTATGCATATGTTGCAATCATTAATCCCATCTTCTTGTCATTCACAACCACCTTGGTTTTTGATACATTAATTTTCAGATTCATACTCCTTATGGCATTATGGCATGTCACTCTTTTGGGTTCCCAGCCAACAAGAAGTACACTTAGCAAACTAATTCTCCCACAGCATTTCATTCATTCTTGCTATCTTTCTGTTTGTGTAGGGGAACAATAACAGCATTCTTGCAGAGATGCAATCTTCACACTCCAGCCAAACAAATTGTACAGCCAGCCGAAAAGTAAATCACATCCCCTATTATCACATTTTTCAAATTATAAAATATGTTATAGTATTTGTCAACATTGTTACATTACATTTATGACTTCCTTGTTATTTTTCTCTTGGACAGTAGCATTTGACATTTATTTCCCTTCCTATTGTTCAACATATCACTATCATTCCCACACAATTCCCTAAAATATTCTTTCCAAGACCATGTCATCTCATTTTTATCTCAAATCCATTACATTATTAGTGAATTACATCGGCATATTTAGGAAAGTTTGATTTTCAAAGCCAACTACATTTTAATTCATTCATTGACTCAAAAAAATCACTAAATTGAACTCTTCTCCATCCCTACAAGGAGGCAGAAGGATGTGAATGGAAACAGAAGTGAGAAAGCCAAAAGAGCTGAATTCCGAAAAAAAACACAGAATGTCTGGAAGTTGCATGACTATTGAACTTGTGAAAAAAGTTTGTTTGTTTATAAAAGAAAGAAAAAGGAAGTAGATGCTCTGCAATTTATGTCATAGATGCTCTGCAATTTATGTTTGTTCATGAATGTATCTGTCTTCCATTTTACTGTGCACAATGTGAAAAATGTTATAGAAAGTATGACCTTTAATATTCATATATGTATGTGTCTTATGGGAACTGAAGTCCACAAGTCTTAAAGTTGTCAAGGTTGCAGACTCCTGACTTAAGCCAATGTTCTTGTCTACTTGGTTATGGCACAACTATGGTATTGTATGAGCAACAGCTCTGATTTCAGGTTCAGTCCTTGACAACACTTGTTAACAATGAATTTAAAGTTGCCACTCAGAAGAGTTTGGGGAAGACTCTAACAATGAAAGTGTTCTGAGCTGGACAGAATAATAATATTAGTATATGGTAGCTTTGTTTATTTGTAGAACTTTCCTATCTGGCCTGTGTTTTGCATACACAAAGTCACTGCTTCCATGCATTTTTAGTTTCGAAATCTCAAGTAGCAAACCTGGAAGTGTGTTTGAAAATCCCCTGAAATCAGAGAGAGCTGCATCCCAGATGAATCAACAGCCCAATTGGTTATAGTTCACCCCAGATAAAGACCTGGTATCTGGATTTTCTTAGGGCTTGTGTGTTTGTGTGTGTGGTTTAGAATCCTATACAAATCCATCCGAATGGTTAGTATATAGTATATAGAAAATAAATTGATTCAGTTACCATGTTATCTATGTTGTCTCAAGGCAATTAATCAGTAAAGGACAGTTTTGTTTATATGCATGCATCAGCCACAAGACAAGGAGGCACCAAAGCTCATTATGCAGTATCCCATTTCCAGGTATCACCACCTAAAATTACTCAGTAGCAATAAGAAAGCAACTCCTTGCTATTGCCAGTGCACGTAAACACTGATAGATGTATGAATGAACTTTTATTAGCAAAGTACAACATGTATACATTGAGATTGGCTGAGCCTCCCTTTGTGCCCTCCCCCACCACAACTCACAGTGACAACAAACCCACCATCTTGTTACACCATGTGAGCTAATTGCACAACACACCGGCCTTGCAAGTCAATCATACATAAAGTTATTTCCTGCTCAAGAGCCTGACAGCCCATGGATAGAAGCTGTTCTTCAGCCTGTTGGTACTGCTGGCTATACTGCTGTATCTCCTACCCAATGGTAGGAGAGTAAAGAGGTACTGACCAGGGTGTGAGTTGTCCCTGAGAATTTTCCTCACTATTCCAAGGCAGTGAGCCCTGGAGATGTCATCTAGTGGTGTCAGGGGACAGCCCACGATGTTTTGTGCTGTGCTCACCACCCTCTGTAATATCTTCCTATCCGCGGCTGTCAGGCCAGCATACCAAACCACAATACAGTGTGAGAGGACACTATAGTAGACCTGTAAAAGAACGTCATTAGCCATTGTTCTACCCCAGACATGTCAAACTCGCAACATCACATGACGTCACACAACATATCAGAGCTTTTTCTCTGTTGCCGGCAAAGGATTGGGTGCAGTTTTGGGATGACGCATCTGGCCTGCGGGCCAGCAGTTTGACCCCTGTTCTACCCTGTACTTCCGCAAAACCCTGAGGAAGTGGAGTCTCTGTTGGACCTTTCTGAGTTGTATTGACTTTCCAGGTAAGATCTTCACAGAGGTAGACTCCCAGAAATTTAAAGGAGGAGTCTCTCCACACAGCCCCCCCGTCCCCCGATGTAAAGTGGGGCAGGTTTCTCTCTTTTCCTCTGGAAGTCTAGCACCATCTCCTTTGTCTTGCTGATGTTCAGGTGCAAGTTGTTCTCTAAACACCATAAGGATAGTTTTTGTACCTCCCCTGTACGCTGTTTTATCTCCACATGTAATAAGACCCACTATGGTGGTATCACCTGCGAACTTAATGATCGCAGTGGATGGGTCGGATGATACACAATCATATGTGTACAGTGAGTACAGGTAGGGGCCAAGCACACAGCCCTGTGGCAAGTCTGTGCAAAGCTTCAGAGGGTTGGATGAAACAGACCCGATCCTCACTGTTTGTAGCCAGACCCTTAGAAAGTCTTTAATCCAATCGCAGATGGAGGAGGAAAAATTCAAGTCAGTCAGCTTTTCAATAAGGATGCACGGCAAAATGGTGTTGAAAGCCAAGCGATAGTCAATGAAAAACATCCTGACATAACTTCCAGGTTTCTCCAGATGGCTTGCTACAGAATATAGAGCAGTAACTATGGCATTATCTGTCGACCTATTCCCCCTGTAGGCAAACTGATGTTTGTCAAAGTCCGGTGGGAGTGCACATAAACACTGATAGATGTAGAGGTCTACAAAGATTGCATTCTCACAACATGCTCATTTAAAACCAAACATTAAACCTAAGCTTAAGTAATAGGCCTAGTTTGTTGTGGGAACTAGGCAAGTGCAGAGCAGTTCTATATCTCCAAATGAAATCCCTATGCCTTTAAAATTACGAACATTATCCTTCTTCACAATTCAAATAAAAACATACAACTGCATTTATTTTGGATCTGAGCAGGGCAGTTAGCCATCATTCTGCAAACAAATAAATGAATCCTTTAGCAAGCCAAAACCCATCCGTATTCCAGCTGCACACTTTATAGAGTTGCTGTTTACAAAGCCATTCATCATATTTAATCTCTTCTCTGTTGTCACTTCTGCCCATATCCAGACATTATGTATGTATGTATGTATGTATGTATGTATGTATGTATGTATGTATTTATTTATTTATTTATTTATTTATTTATTGTGGCAAGCAAAGAAAAAGGACAGGCAAGGTGAGGAAAGTTTGGACGAACAACAACTCAACATGTTTTTTGAAGCACTACTCTATTTTGGCCCACAAACAGAGCCTCCCAACGGCCTCACACTTTCCACATTCTTTGGCCCAAAACTAGAGTCTTGGAATTACGGGTGGTTTAACTGAGAATCTTTACTGGAACAGGACTAGACAGAAGACAAAAAGAAAATAAACCTTCCTATTTTTTATTTTTATTTTTAATTGGACTTGAAGCCTATTTGAAGGAAGAACATAAAAAAAAAATCTTTCTGGCTATTGGGACTCTGCTGGGAGGAAAAAAGGGGGGTTCATTTTGAAGTTCCAGCATTGATATCCAGCACCAAGTAATCGAACAAGGAGCTAGAGAAGAAATGTAATTATCACTGCAGCTCAGTTTTCTATTGCAGACATTCTGGAACTGAGGCCTCTATGCATCTGTGAGGATAAAGTCTTAACAGCAGAATCAGAAGAAGTTGCCTTTAAAATAGAAAGCTATTAACAAGGTATCTCTGGATATGGTTCAGATATTTCAACCTGTCTAGGACCCTTAAGAATTGTTAGATTGTAACTCCCATTATTCCTAAACTGTCATAATGGGTGTACAATCTAGCCCACTTGCACAGCGCTGGCTTGCTGAAAGATACTTTAAATTTGTGAACAAGTGCCAGCAGACCAATCGGCTGATGTAGAGCTGTAGATGGATTTCTTGGCAAGCCCAAGTAGCTGTTTATGTGGAACAAGTTTTGGTTCTTTATTATCCCAAGATTCATCTTTACAAATTCATTTCTGTGCCTAATTTGGAAACATTTCACTTTCAAGTTCTAACCATCCTAGATTTTATTTGTTAGATTTATCTGCTGCTCATCTGTTCCACATACCTTAATAAAATCATTTACACAGGGTTAAAGAAATTCTTATTAATGCCTTCACAATATTATGTGACACCTATATTGGTTATGCCCATAAGTGTAAAAAAAAAAAACTGGCAATCTATTACAATGACACAATGATGTTGAACCTATAGGCCTCCAATGGTTTCCAGGATATTTTTTTTCATGTAAATGCAACTTTATTTTCTTTTAAAAGATTTGTCAAGGTGTATACAGTTTACACATTGTTTTAGAGTCACCGGTAAAAATAATTTGGAAATTGTGCTGCTCTTTTAGTGCTTTGCTACTGAATTTTAGTGATATAATTTCAAATATCTATGGAGATTCTCAGTCATCCAGATTATGGTTGTCCCAAAGGTGCTTTTTCAGAAGGTAGCTAGACTTTGTTTTTGCTTGAAGATGTTTTGCTTCTCATCCAAGAAGCTTCATCAGTTCTGACTGAATGGTGGAGGATGGAAAGACTTATATTCCTTGCAGTTATCTGGTCATAAGCACTCTTTCTGAGAGTCATTGAGGCCACTTGGAGGTTTATCTGTGCCCTCAGGGTCACCTGAAGTGTGCAAATGGGTGTGCAAGCTTCTTGGAACTAAGTCCAAGCTAAGAACCAGATGACTGCAAGGAATTTATATCCTTCCATCCTCCACCATTCAGTCAGAACTGAAGAAGCTTCTTGAATTAAAAGTGAAACATCTTCAAGGAAAAACAAAGTCCACTTGCCTTTTGAAAAAGTACCTTTAGGACATAGTTTCAGATAGATTTGAATGGCTGAAAAAATGGATTGAAAGCCTGTATATGCATTGTGGATTGTTAATCTCTCCCTTGCAGGTGCTGTTCTGCCTGATATGATTAGCTATGATGTAGGGCAGCATCTAAGACTAGCCGTGTTTGTCCATGTAGGCATCAACTGTTGATGTAAAAAGTGTTCAAGATTGGCTAAACCAGCAGAGACTATTGACAGAAGAAAAGCATCCAACACTGACAGCCAATTCAAGGCCAGGGAGAAGTGAGATGAGGCAATTATCTTGAAATGGCTGAGTGAAATTATGAAGTTTTCCCCTCGACACTGTGGTTTGGAATATTTTCTTGGATTAACATGTTTATTTCGGAATTCTTCCCTTGTCCCTTCTCCCCAGATTAGACGGAGGAACCATTTTCCCCTTTTTTTGATTTGTTTTTTTCCCAACTGGAAATTATACTTGGCTACTAAAATTGTTTTGAAAGGGCTCTGGATGGGGTTGGATGTACCATATGCCTGCATTGCCTTGTTAAAGCCCAACAATAGTTAAATAGTCTTTAGAAGGCCATATGAGTGGTTTTGCAGTCAACACATAAGAACACACATGATTTCAGACAAGAATTCTGCAAATACAGAAAAAGGACGAAGATATAGATTTAATTATGAATGAAAAGATTAAATACAAGGGCAATTCGGAAATAAACCTCCATTTGGTTATCAATGACAGGCACTCACATATATAGAATTTTTATTATACACATTAGGAAACTACAATATTACATTACTTTTCGATATAATCACCATTCAAATTGAGGCACTTGTCATAATGTCTTACAAGGTTTGAAATTCCTTAGAAATAGTCACTCGGTGCCAAATCTGGGCTATGGTGGGGGCGGGGGGGTGATCAAAAACATCTCAACAGAAATGTTTCAAACATTCTTGGGTGCGTCTAGCAGTGTGCAGACAAGCATTATTGTGAGCCAACACCACAGCGGAAGTGGTGCAATAGAAAATCCCACCAAATGTGAAGATGCCAAAGGAGTGAAGTTCATGGAGTATAGTTCGACCATCAATCCAGAAGTCTACTGTGAAACGTTACAAAAACTCAGATAAGCCATCCATAACAAGCGTTGGGGCATGCTGACTGCTGGTATGGTGTTAGTTCACGATAATGCTCACCCGCACACCACTAGACACAC
Source organism: Vipera ursinii (assembly GCF_947247035.1). Taxonomy (NCBI): domain Eukaryota; kingdom Metazoa; phylum Chordata; class Lepidosauria; order Squamata; family Viperidae; genus Vipera; species Vipera ursinii. The sequence continues at coordinate 333,805,785 of NC_139512.1, forward strand.
CCAAGAACTTTTGAAGCAGTTCTGTTGGGATATTTTTGATCACCCCCTCCCCCATAGCCCAGATTTGGCACTGAGTGACTACTACTAAGAAATTTCAAACCTTGTAAGATGGGCCTCAAATTAAGTACCTCAATTTGAATGGCGATTATGTCAAAAAATAATATAATGCTGTAGTTTTCTAACATGTATAATAATTGCCCTCATATATCATTATCTAGACTGTTACAGGTGTGTATGAAACTAGCAATCAATAAATTGATGATAGTTGCATATTATACTCCTGTAAATATTAATAATAAAAGAACTAGAATTGAAACATTCTAAATTACTGCCATGTTGGGGGGGGGAACTCTTAGGTAGTGTCAATGGTGGGTAGAAAAAAGAGAATAGAAGGAATAGACTTTCTCAGATTCAAGAATGTATGACAATGATGATGAGCATTTACTTAGGAAAGGGAATGTTCATTTCAAAAACATGATTAAAATATTGTTGTATTTGTGCATATGAGTGGGAAAGGAATTAGTAAAAAAGCATGATTTATTTCATGGTTTATGATGAAAGAGTGAGAAAATCAATGAAGGATAAAAGGGTTTGAAAGAGAAAATAGAAGCTGTTTGGAACAGAATAAGAAGAATTATGCTATAGAGAATCAGAGAAATGCCTGGCATTACACTAATGGGAAGTATAAAAAAGACTGGTGGAATGATGACGTGAAACACAATGCAGAAGAGAAAAATCTTGCATGTAAGTGTTGCAATATTGTAAAGAAACAATGGTTGCTTAGAATATAGTCAAAGAACAACTGAAATTGAAAGAGGCAGAAAAACACGGAATCATTTTAATGGAAATGAATAAATGTTTTTGGAGTGGTTAAAAAGGGCTAGACAAGGTCACCCAGCAGAGTGAATGGAATTACAAACAAAAGCATTGAAATTATTTTAGACAAAAAGTGAAGGAATGCTAGAAGGATAATGTTACATACTGACATTCTCCCAGCCGCAGAAGAACAAGGAAACTCCTCGCGGCCGCACTTGACAGTTGACAGCTGTCAAAAGGCCGCCGGAACCAAACTCACATGCGCGCCAGCAGCCGCTGACACTGACAGCTGTCAGAAGGCCATGCAGGTGCATTACCCAACAGACTGACAGCCACGAGCTGTCAGAATGCCGGCCGAAGATGCACGCGCTACTCAGCTGGTGCGCCAGCCAGCTGACGGAGTCCCCCCCGGCCTAGCTGCACATGCGCCATCACCAGGGAGCTGTCAAAGCTGCCAGCTGGCCATTGGACGCGAGTCTCGCGGCGGGAGAATACGAGTTCCTGATTTGTTGACGTTTACAGTTTACTATATAAAGGCATGTTTTTCCACTTGTCAGCTCGTCCGGAGCTGAAGCGAATAAATCGTTAAACCCAAGCCGGCCATCAATTCCTGATCCTTGTCCGAGATAGTTCACTGGCGACGAAGGTGGGATCCCGGTACAATAGAGCTGGTCACTGAGCTAAGTCACGGCCAGAAGGAGCTCCGTCCCAGCCGCTCAAGTCACTGCTGAAGTCACAGGCTGAGGGTAGGACACCCTTCTACTCGCTCGTACGGTACTGCGGACTCACTACTATGGCCAATCTCGGACACATCAGAGAGTTCGATGTCCGACATCCTGAAGGATGGGAGTCGCACTGGGGCCAGGTCAAGAAAAGCATCCAACACTGACAGCCAATTCAAGGCCAGGGAGAAGTGAGATGAGGCAATTATCTTGAAATGGCTGAGTGAAATTATGAAGTTTTCCCCTCGACACTGTGGTTTGGAATATTTTCTTGGATTAACATGTTTATTTCGGAATTCTTCCCTTGTCCCTTCTCCCCAGATTAGACGGAGGAACCATTTTCCCCTTTTTTTGATTTGTTTTTTTCCCAACTGGAAATTATACTTGGCTACTAAAATTGTTTTGAAAGGGCTCTGGATGGGGTTGGATGTACCATATGCCTGCATTGCCTTGTTAAAGCCCAACAATAGTTAAATAGTCTTTAGAAGGCCATATGAGTGGTTTTGCAGTCAACACATAAGAACACACATGATTTCAGACAAGAATTCTGCAAATACAGAAAAAGGACGAAGATATAGATTTAATTATGAATGAAAAGATTAAATACAAGGGCAATTCGGAAATAAACCTCCATTTGGTTATCAATGACAGGCACTCACATATATAGAATTTTTATTATACACATTAGGAAACTACAATATTACATTACTTTTCGATATAATCACCATTCAAATTGAGGCACTTGTCATAATGTCTTACAAGGTTTGAAATTCCTTAGAAATAGTCACTCGGTGCCAAATCTGGGCTATGGTGGGGGCGGGGGGGTGATCAAAAACATCTCAACAGAAATGTTTCAAACATTCTTGGGTGCGTCTAGCAGTGTGCAGACAAGCATTATTGTGAGCCAACACCACAGCGGAAGTGGTGCAATAGAAAATCCCACCAAATGTGAAGATGCCAAAGGAGTGAAGTTCATGGAGTATAGTTCGACCATCAATCCAGAAGTCTACTGTGAAACGTTACAAAAACTCAGATAAGCCATCCATAACAAGCGTTGGGGCATGCTGACTGCTGGTATGGTGTTAGTTCACGATAATGCTCACCCGCACACCACTAGACACACCCAAGAACTTTTGAAGCAGTTCTGTTGGGATATTTTTGATCACCCCCTCCCCCATAGCCCAGATTTGGCACTGAGTGACTACTACTAAGAAATTTCAAACCTTGTAAGATGGGCCTCAAATTAAGTACCTCAATTTGAATGGCGATTATGTCAAAAAATAATATAATGCTGTAGTTTTCTAACATGTATAATAATTGCCCTCATATATCATTATCTAGACTGTTACAGGTGTGTATGAAACTAGCAATCAATAAATTGATGATAGTTGCATATTATACTCCTGTAAATATTAATAATAAAAGAACTAGAATTGAAACATTCTAAATTACTGCCATGTTGGGGGGGGGAACTCTTAGGTAGTGTCAATGGTGGGTAGAAAAAAGAGAATAGAAGGAATAGACTTTCTCAGATTCAAGAATGTATGACAATGATGATGAGCATTTACTTAGGAAAGGGAATGTTCATTTCAAAAACATGATTAAAATATTGTTGTATTTGTGCATATGAGTGGGAAAGGAATTAGTAAAAAAGCATGATTTATTTCATGGTTTATGATGAAAGAGTGAGAAAATCAATGAAGGATAAAAGGGTTTGAAAGAGAAAATAGAAGCTGTTTGGAACAGAATAAGAAGAATTATGCTATAGAGAATCAGAGAAATGCCTGGCATTACACTAATGGGAAGTATAAAAAAGACTGGTGGAATGATGACGTGAAACACAATGCAGAAGAGAAAAATCTTGCATGTAAGTGTTGCAATATTGTAAAGAAACAATGGTTGCTTAGAATATAGTCAAAGAACAACTGAAATTGAAAGAGGCAGAAAAACACGGAATCATTTTAATGGAAATGAATAAATGTTTTTGGAGTGGTTAAAAAGGGCTAGACAAGGTCACCCAGCAGAGTGAATGGAATTACAAACAAAAGCATTGAAATTATTTTAGACAAAAAGTGAAGGAATGCTAGAAGGATAATGTTACATACTGACATTCTCCCAGCCGCAGAAGAACAAGGAAACTCCTCGCGGCCGCACTTGACAGTTGACAGCTGTCAAAAGGCCGCCGGAACCAAACTCACATGCGCGCCAGCAGCCGCTGACACTGACAGCTGTCAGAAGGCCATGCAGGTGCATTACCCAACAGACTGACAGCCACGAGCTGTCAGAATGCCGGCCGAAGATGCACGCGCTACTCAGCTGGTGCGCCAGCCAGCTGACGGAGTCCCCCCCGGCCTAGCTGCACATGCGCCATCACCAGGGAGCTGTCAAAGCTGCCAGCTGGCCATTGGACGCGAGTCTCGCGGCGGGAGAATACGAGTTCCTGATTTGTTGACGTTTACAGTTTACTATATAAAGGCATGTTTTTCCACTTGTCAGCTCGTCCGGAGCTGAAGCGAATAAATCGTTAAACCCAAGCCGGCCATCAATTCCTGATCCTTGTCCGAGATAGTTCACTGGCGACGAAGGTGGGATCCCGGTACAATAGAGCTGGTCACTGAGCTAAGTCACGGCCAGAAGGAGCTCCGTCCCAGCCGCTCAAGTCACTGCTGAAGTCACAGGCTGAGGGTAGGACACCCTTCTACTCGCTCGTACGGTACTGCGGACTCACTACTATGGCCAATCTCGGACACATCAGAGAGTTCGATGTCCGACATCCTGAAGGATGGGAGTCGCACTGGGGCCAGGTCAAGGGGTACCTCGTCGTGAACAAAATCACGGAAGATCGCCACAAGGCCGCAGCACTCCTCTGCCTCAGTGGACCGGCCGTCTACGACATCGCAGTGGGACTTTGCAGCCCAGACCCGGTCGCCACTATACCCTACGCGGAGCTGACAGACCACCTCAGTAAGCACTTCATGCCTAGGCGGTCAGAACTGTACTGGCGGCTCCAATTCACCCACCGACGACAGCAACCGGGTGAGGCATCCACCGCGTTCATCGCAGGGGTCCGTCATGCCGCTCACAGGTGCCAGTTCCCGGACCTGGAAAACCGCATTAGGGACCAGATCATCACCGGCCTCCTGAACAATCGGCTCCAGCGAAAACTAGTGGCGAAGCCCACGATGGACCTCGCAGAACTCACCCTAGAGATCATGGCATACGAAGATAGCCACCGCAAAGACCCTCCAGCGTTCAGCGACAACCCCAGTGGCTCGGTCCATCAAGCCTGGGAGGCAGACCATGAACCCCCAGCGGTCGACTCCGGGGTAGATGAAATTATTTCCCGATTCAACCGAATGGCCGCGGGCCGCGAAGGGAACTGCAAACCAACCAGGCCTGGGGGCGCCAACCAGAAAACCATCCCTGCAAGCACTAAGGCCAGGTGCACCAGCTGCAGTGGGGGCCACGCAAAAGCAACTTGCAGGTTCAGAAATGCAAAGTGCCATGGTTGTGGGAAGACAGGCCACATCCGCTCTGCGTGCCGCAGCGAAAACCAGGAGAACCTCCACGAACTTGAGGAAATCCCGTCAGGTAGGACCAAATCTCCCCGCCCTCCCCAGAAACCCGTACTGTCCATCCTCTCCAAACCCAAAACCTCAGCCACCCATCTCATACGAGCCAAGGTTAAGGTCTGGGTCAAAATCCAAGGGGTTCCATGCGAGATGGAAGTTGACTCGGGGTCCTCCGTCTCTATTCTGTCATGGGACACTCTCCAAAAGATCAGTTCTAGGTGCAAGTGCCGCATTCCCCTACAACCTTCCAAAATCCTATTAGTAGATTTCCAGGGTGCTCCCATAGCTTTAAAGGACAAGCCAATCTAAAAATAGAATTCAAAAAATTCCAAGGAAACCTCCTAGCCCAAATAACGAAGGAACCTAGGACCAGCCTCATCGGCCTGGACTGGTTCGAAGCTTTAGACATTCGCCTAGAAGGGACCAACCGCGTCCAGTCCATGACCCTGGAAGGTGTCTGCAAAATTTTTGCGGACGTTTTTGATGGAACGTTAGGCAGATACACAGGTCCCCCCATTGATCTGAAGCTCAAACCTGAGGTCGGGCCCATTAGAATCAAAGCCAGAAGGGTCCCTTTCGCGCTAAAACAAAAAATTGATAGAGAATTAGATCGTTTAGTCACCCTAGGGGTCCTAGAACCCACCGACAGCGGGACTTGGGAGACCCCCATAGTCACACCGGTCAAGCCAAATGGTGACGTGAGGATCTGCGCGGATTATAAAGCCACCCTCAACCGCGCATTGAACCCTCACGCTTACCCAGTCCCCGCTGTCAGGGACGTCCTGTCAGAAATTGGTTCAGGCTCCATTTTTGCGAAACTCGATCTAGCGCATGCATTCCTGCAGCTCCCTGTCAGCAGAGACACAGCTGACACCCAAACCATAGTCACCCACCGAGGGTCTTTCAGAGTAACCCGCCTCCAATTTGGAATCTCCGTGGCTCCTGGCATCTTCCAGGAGGTTATGGAAAGAACATTGAAGGGATTCCCTGGGGTCTGCCCCTACTTTGATGACGTCCTCATCGCAGGGGATTCCGAAAATGTATTAGCAGCCAGGCTGCACGAAGTTCTAACTAGATTCCGCAGAGCAGGACTAAAACTAAAACGAGAAAAATGTTCCATCGGAGTCCCCTCCACTGAGTTCTTGGGCTACAGGATAGACTCCAAAGGGATCCACCCCACAAATTCTAAAATCCTAGCAATCAAGGCGGCCCCTACCCCTAAAAACAAGTCAGAGCTCCAGGCATTCCTGGGGCTCTTAAATTTCTATCATGCCTTCCTACCAGGGAAGGCAACGATAGCTGAACCCCTCCATAGACTACTAGACAAAGGGGCAGCGTGGCAGTGGACATCAGTCCACGATGACAGTTTCAAAAAACTTAAACAGTTGCTGTCAAGCAACACCACCATTTCTCATTACAAGGAGGAAAAACCCCTATCCATAACATGCGACGCATCCCCCTACGGGATCGGAGCAGTCCTAAGCCACCTCTTAAGCGACGGGACACAGGCACCCATCGCATATTATTCTAGGACTCTCTCTAAGGCTGAGCGCAACTACGCCCAGATCGACAAGGAGGCACTGGCCATCATAGCGGGAATAAAAAAAATCCATGATTATCTCTACGGCAGGCCCTTTACCATATTCACTGATCACAAGCCCCTACTTGGATTATTCACTTGGGACCGTCAAACTCCCCAAATTTTATCCCCTCGAATGCTGTGGTGAACAACTTTCCTCTCGGCATACTCCTACCAATTAATCCAGGCAAAGAAATGTGCCACGCGGACGGCCTCAGCAGGCTTCCCCTGCCCCAAGTGGACCCTGACCCCACACCAGCGGGTCACATCTTGGCCATTCAAGAGCTCTCAGAGTGCCCCTTGACAGCGAAAGAGATCGCTGACGCCATCGGCAGAGACCTGACTCTCAGCAGAATCCTAGCTTGGGTATCCTCAGGCTGGCAGTCCGTTAGCCCTGGCCCCAACTTCCAGCCATATTTTGCAAAGCGATACGAGCTGACCTCGCACTTAGGCTGTTTACTCTGGGGCTGCAGGGTGATAGTGCCACCGGGTCACAGACCCAAAGTCCTTCAAACCTTGCACGACGGATACCCAGGCATCATAAAAATGAAAGCCCTGGCACGCAGCTACGTTTGGTGGCCATCAATCGATAGGGATATCGAAGCACACGTAGCCGGCTGTTACCTATGCCAGCAGTCCAGACCAGTGCTGCCCCAAGCCTCAATTCACAGATGGGAAACAACCCGAAACCCCTGGTCCCGTATACATATTGATTTCGCTGGCCCCTTCCAGGGACAAGTCTTCCTCATCATAGTGGATAGTTTCTCAAAGTGGTTGGAGGTTCTCCCGGTTTCTAGCACAACAACGGCTGCCACCATTCAGGCTCTAAGGGGATTTTGCACAACACACGGCCTCCCCGACGTAATAATTTCTGACAATGGGCCTCATTTTACTTCCCGTGAATTTCAGATCTTCACAATGAACAACTATATTAGGCACGCCACGTTGGCCCCCTTCCACCCTTCGTCCAATGGTCTTGCAGAGGTCATGGTGAGGACCACCAAAGACGCCCTCCGAAGAATCGTCACGGGGGACTGGCACTGCCGTTTAGCCCGATTTCTCCTAGCTCACCATTCAACACCCTGCTCCACCACCGGAAAATCCCCTGCCGAACTCCGCTGGGGCCGCAGACTGGTGACAAGGCTCGACAGACTGCACCCTGACAGACCAGCAGCCGAAGAAGCCAACAAACCCCCATCCAGGACATTCACACAGGGACAAAATGTCTGGGACCAGGACTATGGGGGAAGGGATAAATGGACCCAGGGAGTTATCCTGGAGCAAATGGGGCCCCTTTCCTACACCATAAACGTCGGCAGAGGACTCACCCTCCGCAGGCACACAGATCAGCTCCGTCCCAGGTCACCTCCCAACCTTCCCGCGAGACCAGTACCCGAAGATACTGGACCAGTACCCGAAGATACTGTCCCCTCCGGGACCAATTATCCTGATGAACCGCAAACACCCCCGGACTCGCAAAACCCACCCCCGTCTTCCCCAGGGGACAATTCCATGGTAGGAGAAGGCCCCCTCCTCCGCCACTCTAACAGGACCAGACGGCCTCCCGCCTACCTCGCGGACTTCGATTGGGCCGGAAGCACATTGACGAACAACAGTTATGGTTAAACTTATTTTTTAGGTTCAATCCAAGGGGGGGGAAAGGGGTGTTACATTATCTGAACTATCTGACATTCTCCCGGCCGCAGAAGAACAAGGAAACTCCTCGCGGCCGCACTTGACAGTTGACAGCTGTCAAAAGGCCGCCGGAACCAAACTCGCATGCGCGCCAGCAGCCGCTGACACTGACAGCTGTCAGAAGGCCGCGCAGGCGCATTACCCAACAGACTGACAGCCGCGAGCTGTCAGAATGCCGGCCGAGGATGCACGCGCTACTCAGCTGGTGCGCCAGCCAGCTGACGGAGTCCCCTCCGGCCTAGCTGTGCATGCGCCATCATCAGGGAGCTGTCAAAGCTGCCAGCTGGCCATTGGACGTGGGTCTCGCAGCGGGAGAATACGAGTTCCTGATTTGTTGTTGACATTTACAGTTTACTATATAAAGGCATGTTTTTCCGCTTGTCAGCTCGTCCGGAGCTGAAGCGAATAAATCGTTAAACCCAAGCCGGCCGTCTCTTCCTGATCCTTGTCCGAGATAGTTCAGATAATTTTAAGAAGTTTATTTTTCCAGGAATGATAGCGATACTGTATGTTAAAGAAAGCACAGAAACAATGTGAAAAATATTATTGTATAAGAATAAATGATTAAACACGAATGCTGTAAGAAAGTTGAAAAGGAAGCAAGCACGGAGAAATGTTATCATATGAGTTTGATTCATTTTTGGAATGACTTTGTGATTTCCTTAAGATGTGTGCGAAGGCTGCAGTTGGTCCTAACAATTAGAAGAATATATTACTGTTCTACATAAAGAGAAAGGTAAAAAGAGAAAATGCAAAAACTGGAGGGCAGAAAGTGTTAAGAACGATAGAAGATGATAGATAGATAGATAGATAGATAGATAGATAGATAGATAGATAGATAGATAGATAGATAATAGATAGATAGATAGATAGATAGATAGATAGATAGATAGATAGATAGATAGATAGATAGATAACCTTTATTATTTTTTACTGTGGGCACAATGACACACATTAAAATGAAATGTAGTTGCTTGCTCTCAAAGTGTACACATACATAACACATGTTGTTGGAGAAGATGTTTGGCAGAATTCTGACTGAAAGAATATAAGAGGTGACAATGAACAAAATGGATGTAGTGGTTAAAACATCGGGCTAAAATCAGGGAGATCATAAGTTCTAGTTCTGCCTTAGGCACAAAGCCAGCTGTGGAGACCTTAGACCAGTCCCTCTCTCTCAGCCTTAGGAAGTAGGCAATGGGAAACCACTCCCAAAAAACCTTGCCAAAAAATCCTGCAGGATTTGTGAACAACATTGACTCAAAAGCACTCAATTTCCCCCAAAAAAGCAGGTTTATGTTTGGTAAGGAGCGTAGACCTGATCATTTATTTATTTAAAAGATTTGTATAGCCACCCATTTTAAACCAAACTCTGAATGGCTTATAATTAAGAATAAAAACCCCAATAAAAGAAATTTTGCTGTTCATCAGACCACTAAAAGATGTATGGGTATGAGAATAAAGTTCATGACATCTTCAGCTAGAAGTGTTCTCTGAGCTTCTTCTTAAGTTCAGCGTAGGAGACTGTCTCCAGCGGCGTTGGCACGAACAGGTTTTCAGCCAGATCGAATGTTGCTGGGCCGCACACAGAGTAGCGTGGTGGCCTTCAGTCCATCTTCTGCAACCTGGTTCGCCCGGAGGTAGTTTTCAACCTGGGACAGGTAAGATGGCCATTCTTCTGGTCGCTTAATGTCGAACTCTCACAGCCTTCCGACCTTGGGCATTCTTCTGGTCTTTTTGGCTGGTTCCTGCATCTTCTGATCCTGCTTCTCCGATGCCCAGGGACTGATCCACTGAGCGCGTGGTTGCTAGCGTGTCTGGCTAGCCAACCGTAGGGGGGGAAAATACCTTTCCCACCAGGCATGCACTGCCCTCTCCCCTAGTGACTTTCAGCTCCTTCACAGAAGCAGGATCTCACCTTCATCGCCAGTGTTGTGTAGTGAGTTCGTTGTGCAGGAATGAAGACGAAGCGAGTGAGTTCAGCAATGGTCATGTTTATTTGCTTGCAGGATCTGAACTGAGAAACTAAGCTGCAGCCTGCAGCAATTTATAGCCTGGCCCCTAGGTGGCAGCCAATAGGTTTAAAGCAACCCATTGCCGCCTAGGGGCAGCCAATAGCAGCACCGGAGACGGAATGTCTGAGTTGCTGGGAACCATTAGCTAGCTCCAGCTTACCAGGTGGTGTTACACTTAAGCCCAATACATAACAATTAGTATGCAGGACTTTTAAGGGCATCAAAAAACAGCAGAGCTTGGTAGAAGTAACCCAGAATAAAGTGGCTCCTTTATTCTGTCTTTATTCTACCTAATAATAGGACCAACTTTCTATGCAATGTCAAGTTTAATTAACATTTTTGGGCTTAGCAGTTAGATTACTCAATACAAATAGAAAATAGAGAAGAAATTTCATATTAACTGCTTTCCTACAACCAAATTTGTGAGAGATCACAGATTTTGCTTAGATAATGCTTCCTTTAAAATAAACCAAATTTAACAAGTTAGCCAAATATGCAGATGAAAATTTATGAAGTGGCAAAGAACTTATTTTAAAAAATAAATGAAATAACAGTGAATTGTTGTTAATGATTTGATCTACCCTTGGGATCCAATTGGCTTGACATTTATTAGAGGCCCCTTGGCTTAACTAACTTGTGGGATCAGATCTAAGCCAAACATGTTGCACAAATAGCTGTCCTCTGAATTTATATAACAATCAGCAGAAGTATATTTAACTAAAAGAAATCAGACCAAACAATGGATTGTGACATGGCTAGATATTTAATAATAACTACTTAAGGTGTTTATATATAACTATACTTGGAGTCATATGTTATTTGGTAATTTCCTAAAAGTGTCCCAATACAGTAAAAAAAACCTTCCTTCCTTCCTTCCTTCCTTCCTTCCTTCCTTCCTTCCTTCCTTCCTTAAATTTTAAGCATTAAGTTTAAACTTTATTCTCTGTCACTTAGGATAGTTATAACATGAACATAAAGTAAATTAAAATAGCATTAATCCTAATAAAAATTAAATGAAATCCATTCTAATGTACAGTATTTGCAAAGCTATTTCTGAACATGAATATGTTGGCGTAGTTAATGAAAATAAATATGAAATGTTAATTTCATATCAATGATGTGTGAAACTGTTCTATGGTCACAACTACAGAATAGTTCTTGAGAATAGCTGGGCAGGATTCAACCCACCAGTTTTGGATTACAACTGTAATATAGATTAGAATATCTATGTACAAAGGTACACAAAAGTGTGGTGACCCATGGTCTGTTGACCTTTTCTGTAGCATTTTGAATTTCAAACAAATTTCAGTGCTGATAAGACTCAGTATTTTTGTGTCTCAAAGGTTACTCAAATGTTGATGCTAATACTGCTTAAGGCTGCGCTCATTTTTACAGCTGCTTTTCTAAGAACTATTTCAAACAATGGGTAGGCCCACCCCGGCTGCTGCAAAAATAATCTACTGGAAAGCACTATTATTGTTCAAATATTTTCTGTTATGATTGACAGTGGGTTCTCCTTCTCTAACTACTTTTGAAGTGCCTCTGTTTGTAGCTTTTATTTCTGTTTTTTACAAGTTATTGCTTCTAAAGCAAAGGATATATGCCCCATTTCTTGTAGCATTACAAACAGTGTTGAAGGATGGCCACCTAAATCCTAAAGGAAATCAGGAAATGGATTTAGATCTGATGAACATTGTTAGGGGCTGATGCAAAGCTTCATAATTCTATCTATTTTGCTTAGGACAGATATGAAAATGTTCTACAAAAAACAGCTGAGACTATCAAAATATGGTCTGCCTCCCAGTTCTGCTAACATGTATCTTTGGGGGGGGGGAAGGGCAGGGACAAAAGGAATGGGTGCTAGGAAACAATTTCATTCATTCTTCTCAATTTAATTTATTGAGATTTTATTTATTGAGATTTTTTTTTTTGAGATTTTTTTTTGTTGTGTTTCACACTGCATTTAATCAAGGATTATTTAAACACTGCTGTACTTTGGAGGAAGCAGAATTGCATCCGATTTCTTTGTGGACAATCCAAAATATATTGAATGATTCCAATGGAAATATTCATAAAAGGAGCAGTGAGAGTCATGAAAGTACAGATTTTATTATGTTGGATTCTCCTGTAACAACATACATAATTATTTAAGGACAGGATAGTCCCTGTGCTGTCAAGGATGTATCTTATTTTGATACAAAATGGATTTTCACGTTCAAATGATGTCACACTTTTTTCTATAGCTATGGAGAGTTGGTTTCCATTATTACACTTGCTTCTAAACAAATAGTGAAAATCACCTTGCCTTGGGGTGGTTAAAGCATTAAGCTACAAACCAGGAGGCTAAAAGTTCTAGTCCCACCTTAGACACAAAACCAGCCAGTTACTTTTTCTCAGCCCTAAGAAGGAGGGCAATGGCAATCCTTGGCAAGAAAACTGCAAGGGCTTCTTGTCCAGGCAGCTTCCAAAAATTAGAGAGAAGAGAGAAAAAATAGTGCCACTGGTACCAGCCTGGTACCAGGCCATGGTCCATTGGGAACTGGGCCATGCAAGTGACAGGCGAGCGAGCAAGCAGAAGCAGCACACACAAAAAAAACCATCCCCTCTCCCAGACCACCATTGCCACTCCCACCAGTCCACAGAGCAGGAAAGATTGGGGACTGCTGGTCTTTAGGGAAGAGATTTAGGAAAAACGCTGCTGCTATCAAAGGAGTAATCTGCCTGACTCCACTCCAATTGGTTACTCTGTCCCGAATCCCAGGCACTACTCTCCATAGTCATTTGGGGTAGTTTTGCAAGTTTGTCAGTAGAATGATGAAAAGCTTGGTGGCTTTTTTAATGTTCATTAATGGAATAATAAATGGAGAGTACAACTTTTTTACAAGTTCATCAATGGAAAAACAGAACAATGAACAGATGTTTAAAGTTTAAAGGTTGTTTTGTTTTTGTTTTTTATTTTATTTATTTTAATTCCATTTATATCCCGCCCTTCTCCGAAGACTCAGGGCGGCTTACAAGCTTAGCAGTAGCCTTCATTCTATGTATATGCCTGCTTGTTAGGGCTTTCACACACACACCCCAGCGGCATTATTACAAAGTCAGCTTAATTGCCCCCAACAATCTGGGTCCTCATTTTACCTACCTCGGAAGGATGGAAGGCTGAGTCAACCTTGAGCCTGGTGGGTAAGGTTTTTTTTTAGTATATGTAGATGTTTTGCTAAGATTTTCTTGCAATTTGTAAATACAATTTGGACAAAAAAGATAGGTTTTGATTGATTGATTGATTGATTGATTGATTGATTGCAGTAAAATTGATCAGAGTGCTACCACTTTCCCCTTCTACTCCAAGTGACAGGAAAAATGGTACAATTGTTTCCTTCTTTCCTCCCTTGTCCCAAAGGGGCAAAGAACAAGGAAATCTACAGCCAGAGCCTTTAGTAAACACACTGTGGTCAGAACTTCAGATACATAATCAGTCCGAAGAACATCCATATGCTCAGTTCCAGGAAGGCTTTTTGCTCAAGAATGCCTTGCGTGGAGACTGTCCAGAGTTAATTCTTGGAAGTACCCTCCCAAAATGCTGCTGCTATCTTGTGAAATTTGGCCTCAAGATAGGGAAGGGTAGAGAGCACTCATAAATGAAAGAATTAAACTTGTCAGGAACATAGAAGGAAGCTGAGGATTCCTCAGCTATATAGCTTAGTAACAACAGCTACTTCCTATTCTATGCTTTCTTGTCTAGAGATGGGGAAGAAATGAATTTAACCAACTAAGCCAAATGAATAAGAGCTGATGGCTATGATTTCTCTACTCCTAGTAAGGAGACTCTGGATTAGTCCGTCCTTTCCCCAGCCTGTTGGTGGCCAAACTGGATAAGAACTCTGGAGGCACAATCCCAGTATAGCTGGAGATTGGCCAAGGATAATTCAAATGTTTTATATTTGTAACTCACTTTTGATCAAGGAATCTCCTGTTTCTTAATACAGAGATAAGTTTTATTTCAGTGTACAATGTCAACAGCCTTCTTTGATTTCCTTTATTTGGGATCACGTATACTAGTTTGTAAGCTGTTTACTGGGACAGGTGACTCCTACTTTGGATAAAGGCTTCTTGAAACTTGAGCTATCTCATATGAGTTCTTTGTCCAGCTGGGATAATTTCCACAGCATGTACTGTATCTATTCTGAGGGTCAAACCACATGATTCTAATCAATCCCAACTGACCCTATGAATCACTTTGGAACAGTCTTGAAATGCATATCATGTTTCTTGGATTTTGTTCATCTGGTTTTCCCTTTCAGAATGGCCGTAATACCACCAGGTCCTACATTTTTTTGGTCAGAGAGGCCAATTTACTAAATGGCATTGAGAAACACATAAGCTAAATATCAAAGAACATTCCCGTTTTCTGATGCAATTCTTCACTGAAATGCTACCTTTGAATACAGAGTCACTGTGGCTAGTTTCTGCTAATGGCCACATAGTCACCTTTTTTCAAAGTTGATGTTCTTAGATCTCCTCCTTTCAGCCTGTAAGGTTAATGCGGTGGAAAAGATCTCTGCAGCCTTGAAACTAGGTATGCAGTGCTGAGATAAATGGACCAAACCATCTAGGCCAGCTTTTTGCAACTTCAGTTGTCTGAGATTGTATGTTACACCCATCAGTTCCAGCTGGTATGTCTATGAGGATTGAGAAGAATGCTAATATAGTCTAGCTATTACTATAAAAGAGTTCTTCTTTCAATTCTACATATTTCAATAGCAAGTCTAAATAAACCCACTGTGATAACTTAGCTGGTGATTCATGCTCATGTTTCTCCTCTTAGGAAAATGGGGCCTTCTATTCTAGGCACATTGCAATTTCATCCTCCGCCCTGGAAGAAGTATTTTTAGGGAGGTGGGTAGGCGGATGTTTTCATATTTAATTTCATTTACCATCCTCAAGGGAGAAATCATAGTGGGGTGGGAGAGAGGGAAAAAGCAAACACAAAAATAACAATTTGGCATCACAATAATCTCTCATAGGAGGGGGAAAGTTCCTGTCTTGATTCTGATTGCAATCAGATGTTGCAAAAAAGCCACCTTTGGCAGTAACACCAAGGTGGAGAACATTTTACCCTCATCCTCTCATTACTCCATTAAGGAAAAAAAACGAAGCTGTTAATCTGAGTGGTAGATTAGGATGGGAAGTGAATTAACACCAAACCTCCATCCAGTGCCACTCTGACCGAAAATCCTGAACAGCTGCTTCCTGGACCTTGAATGCACAGAGAACAGCTTGCCAAATTAGCTAGCTGCTTCATATGCTTTGCTTGGGGAAAATCTTTAGGCAGTCATACTACATGCTTTGTTGTTTTATTTCTTTCCCTACTACAACCTCACAATTGGCTGTTTACATAACTGCCCAGCATTAAAACATGTATGATTAGAAAACAAACAAGAAAATAGACAACTGTGGCCATCTCAATGGACTCCCCTAGGGCAGGGGTAGGCAACCTCAGCTCTTTTATGACTCATGGACTTCAACTCCCAGAATTCCTGAGTCAGCTGACTCAGGAATTCTGGGAGTTGAAGTCCATGAGTCATAAAAGAGCCGAAGTTGCCTACCCCTGCCCTAGGGCCATGCTTACAACATAGGATTCCCAGCCCGCTACATGATTATCAAGAAAGTGGTGGGACTCTCACTTTCAGAGAAGAAATACAAGGTAGAAGTAGAAGATAGCAAATCTTTCTCCCTCTTTAAACATAAGTCCATCTAAGTCAGCAGGCCTTTCTAGGTCACTTTCTCCACAGCAAGAGCAACCAGATGATTTTTTTAAGAAGGCACATGTATTGAATTAGAGTCGGTCCTAGTGTTAGGCAGAGTGTGGAGACTGCCTGAGATAGCAAATGATAAAGAACAGACAATAATTGGAAGGTATCAGAAAAAAGAACGGTGTATACCTTAATCTGTCCTGCCATTTTCAGATTTTATATAACAAAATTGCCAGAACTGAAATAAGGTTTGGTTGCCAGCCTGGCTATAGAAGATGGTGCCAGCTTGTCTTTCAGCTCAGCACTGTCCCTCAAAAATACCAAGAGTTTTCATGGATAAGGCAAATCAATGCAATGATATCTCAAATGAAGTTTCACAATAGAGCAGGGGTGTCAAACTGCCGGCCCACAGGCCGTGTCCAGCCCAGCTCCGGCAATGAAAAAAAAGTCGCAATATGTCACGACACGTCACATGACATGGCGAGTTTGACACCTGTGCAATAGAGAATAATAATTAAAGGAAGAAATAAGTTGGTTGTATAATGTGGAAGAATGCAGGAAGGCAAGCGGTGGGTTTCCATAAGAGAAAGGAAACACCTGAGACCAATCCTTCAAACGAAAAGGGAGCCCAAGAAACCTGGCCACAACATGGCCATCCAATAATGCTTAGCTGGCCTGCAAAGATGGGAGAGAAAATAAGCAACTACCTTGGTCGCAGTCCTACCTGAGCAATTCATTGCCAACCCGTAGAGGAAATGACACCTAGAGATATTTATCACCTTCATTTCTGTTACATCGGCTAAGAGTTGCTGTAGTCAAAACAGCCTGAATTAATCTGCCCTGCCTGGCATCCTCCAACCTGGTTGGGAATACTATGAGCTGTAACCCCAACACAGCAGGTGACAGGCTGGACCTGACATGAATGAAAATCAAGAACCTTGAAGCAAAAGCAGAGATGAAGGGAACAGTGTTGTGAACAGATGGTTTATCTGGGCCAGAAAATGGTGTCTTTAGCTAGTATGAAATAGGACTGAGATACATTGCACTCTGTGGTGCACATCAATTCAGTTTTGTCCAAGAAATCTGATGGCATAGCATATTGCATGGACCTAGTATTTTCATTTGTGAACCATGACATATGGTTTCACATGACTTATTCAGTAAACAAACCACAATTTAGCATGGAAGAATTTTTTCATAGATGGTTGCTTCTCTATATCCTCATGATCTGTTGGCTGTTATCTCTCTGATCCTGTTTATTAATTTTATTCACATAACTGGGCAGCTTCTGGGGTGGCAGAAGATCCATGGCTCATATTGGCAGGAAGGACACTGTTGGGGAGATCAGCAGCCCACTGTAGTGTGTTAAAATATCAAACTTGTCATTGTCAGATTTAATATCAAATGTCAGCTACTGTGCTGCAATCATCCATGAATCTTGCTAGTGCATTGGCCTCAGCACATGCCTATAGATGCCAAGTCTTGATCTAAGGGTCTGCTTTGGCATAGAGCTTGGCCAGCAACACTCTTTCCCTTCACACTATGCTGATGACTGTTCTTGATATGGTAGGGTTGAGGCAAACTATTCTAAGATGAAGGAGGAAGCTTATAATAATGTGCACAATATGTGCTCTGAATTCTGCTTGGGCTTTACTGTGATGTGCTTGTCAAAATATTGACTGTTAATGCTCCAATGCCACAGTGGCAACAACAGATGTCTCTATGTCCTTAACAGTATTTTGGAATAAGATTTCAGGAAAGGGGAAATAAAAGAAACTGCAAGTTGGTTCTTCCAATGGGTCATCATGCAATATTTAGATTCCCAGAGGTTTTGGTGCTAGGGCCCATATTCTTAGCAGAAATGTATAAATTTGACTTATATCAGTGCTTATCATCGTAACTGTGGATGGGGTTGCACTAACCCAGACAGATGCAGTGCACAACTTGGGAGTCCTCTTGGACTCACAACTCCTGCTCAAAGAGCAGCTGGCAGTCTTGGCTAGGAGAGCCTTTGCGCAACCTCAGGTGCCCCAGTTGCCCCCCTTACCTGGACCTTGAGGCCCTGTGCATGGTCACTCATGCCCTAGTCATCTCTCAGCTGGATTACTGCAATGAGCCCTACATAGGACTACTCCTGTAGACTATTCAGAAGCTGTAGCTGGTGCAGAATGTAGCAGTGTGCACAGTCCTGGGAGTGCCTAGGACTGCATATATAACACATGAGCTGCATTGTTTACAGGTTTTCTTCCACATTCAATTCAAGCTGTTGGTTCTTACCTTTAAAATCCTACATGGCATGGGTCCAGGGTATCTGAGAAGCCATCTCTCCCCAATGGGACTAGCTCATCCCACTCATTCCAATGGAAGAGGCCTGCTATGGATCCAGTCTGCTAAGAAACTCCAGCAGGTGGGTGCAAAGAGAAGAGCCTTTTCCACTGTGGTTCCATCCCTGTGGAGCACTCTACGACCAGCAGTGATAACTGCTCCCATTCTTTTGGCTTCTGGAAGGGTATTAAAACTGGCCTGGAGCTCCAGGGGGGTTGCTCACCTCTGGAGGTAGCTGACAGGATAAGATCTCAACCCCCTCCTATGATATCTTGGTTCTGGTTTCAGTATAGCTTTAAAATCAGAATTGGTGTAGTTTTAATGTTTTAATATTTTAATTATATTTTTAATAACTTGTAAACCACCCAGATTCACCTTATAGGGGAGAGGGGCAGCAAAAAATAATAATAATAACCCAGTTTTTACACAATTTATTTGAATCAGCAACCATTTCTCCAATTTCCTACGCTAAACCAAGTGGAACTTAAATGTCCTCTTATTAGCCAATACCAATCTGTTTGCTAGACGGGAGGGAGAAGACAAATTACTCCTGCTCCGCAAAAAGTTTTGGAACTTTTTGTACAGGCAGATGCTCCAATATAGGTCTGATTCTTACCTGCTAGGATAAAAAATCCCACAAAGATCAGGAACACCAGCAAGTAGAGACCAACCACAGCATATCTGAGAGCAGTCAAGGATCCTAGATGGCCACAGGGTCCTGAAGCTTTCTTCTTGCTGCCTGAACCTGTCAGACAAAAATGATGGTAATGGATGTGATAAGTTTACTATTTTGTAATATTCATTGTGAACACAACTGGCATCCTGACAACTTCTTGGACCATAACATTTTGGCAAGATGAGGACCACAAAACTGCATAATTCCAGTTTTTATATGATGTATGGAAAGTTTTGCTCATTCTGCAGTACATCCACCTGAGTAGCCAACTCTCCAATGATAAAAGGTCCTTCCCGTTGGCTGCTACTGATCCTTTTCATCAGAACTTGCCAAAAACTGAAGTTCTACCTCCAAGCCCTGATTCTCCTGTGGGACTGCCATGGATTCAGGAATGGTACTGTTGTGGCGGTTCGGGAATCAGAGAGACTCAGACTTCAGGCGTGCAAAGACTTTATTAGGAGGAAGCGTGGTCCAGAACTGGGGAACAAAGGTTACCTGCCTTATTTTATACCTGACCAGGTGAATGCCTGGCCAATAGGTTTAAACTCAGGTTTCCCGCTGGCTGGGCAGCCAATCCCTTTAAATCCGGCTTTCCCACCGAACACTGTTCCTGCACAGAGCTGTTCAGCTCCGCGCCTCCTTATTCAGCTGTCACATGTGTATGCTATGCCAGCATACACTACAGGTACAGACTCAGATGGGGCACAGGTCAATGCTAGTTTGACAACATGTTTATTACAAAGATGAATGTACAAAACAAATGTTTTCTAAAAGAACTATGATTTCACATGAAGGGGGCAGAGACTCTTAACAGAACTTTCTGAGATGCTTCCCTTGACAGACAAATTCAATTTTGGCAAGGCAAGGTCCAATGTAACCAGATCCTCTGCCATATAAAATTATGTAGAGCAGTGTTTCTCAACCTTGGCTACTTTAAGATGTGTTGACTTCAACTCCCAGAATTCCAGCATGCTGGCTAGGGAATTCTGGGAGGTGAAGTCCAGACATCTTAAAGCCTGCTGGTTAGGGAATTCTGGGAGTTGAATCCATGCACCTTAAAGCAATGCTGGCTGGATAATTCTGGGAGTTGAAGTCCAATCCTCTTAAAGCTGCCAAGGTTGAGAAACACTGATATAGATCATTATCTGAATTGAGTCTAGAAGCCTATTGGTAACTTGTGTATGAGTTCAAGAGAGCTGTTACCCTGCAGTAACAGAACT
The DNA here is from genome assembly GCF_947247035.1 of Vipera ursinii. Taxonomy (NCBI): domain Eukaryota; kingdom Metazoa; phylum Chordata; class Lepidosauria; order Squamata; family Viperidae; genus Vipera; species Vipera ursinii. Next base: position 333,826,158 of record NC_139512.1, read on the forward strand.
GATCCATTGTGGGATCCATCTCACCAGTTGTAATTTTTCCAAAGGCTGTTCCCTGTTGTGGACATTACAGTAACCCAGTCAAATCGTGAGTAAAGCATGATTTACAAATGCCAGAGGATTCCAGTACAGGTGGCATCATAACTTTTGTTCCGGCCAAAGATAAGCAAAGACCATGTTGACCACACACTCTCCCTGTTGCTTAACCCCAGGAAGAGTAGTGCAGGAGCTTCTTCAAGGGAAGCATGATCCTGTCCAGAATAACTATCAGGACCAGTATATAGCAGTCCAGTCTTGCAGCAAACGTGTGCTTATTTTGCCCTATTAAGATACCAGTCCAAGCTTTTCACAGTATCTTTGGTTTGCCCCAGATTGATAATGTATAACTGACTGCATCTCATCCCAAAACAGCAGATGACCTCCAGCTTTATATGGATGTTAAATAGTATGGGGGAAAGCACTGAGCCCTAAAGTACCTCTCACTAGAGTAACCAAGGTCTCATGTATTGTTCCTGTCTATAATTACAAGCTAAAACCACTTTGGTAGGAGAGGAAATATTGCAAAACATTGCAAATCCCAGCCCTAGAAGCTGAATCAACAAGATGCATGGTTAAAGGTACTGAAAGCTGCTGAGATGTTTGAGGCAGTGTCCCAATGACCAACCAAGGCTGTTTCCATCCCATAAACTGATCTGAATCCCGAATAGCAGGGTCCCAGAGAATCTGTTTCCACTGGGACTCTGGTTTCTAACAGATTGTGTGAGAATACAGAATCCAATTTCTCACACATTCCCTATATAGCCAAGAAACTTTGGTTCATTGAGAACAAGATAGTACTTTTCCAAATTAATGGTCAAACCAGATACAATTGGCTTCTCAAAGCATACCAGTTTACCAAGATTTCTGTACCTAGTTCTCTCTCCACTTTCAGTTAATCTGCTTAAGAAAGATATTGTGCAAATCCTGCTTTTTTGGTTATAAGCAGTTGTCAAAGACTTGCCACTGGTCATCTAGAATTGGTTATAGCAGTTCTGAGGTGGGGCAGATGTTTCTTCTAGGTCAAATTGCTGTCATTAAAGTAGTTGAGGTAGGCTTTACAAAACTTTTCTTGGCCTGAGAGAATATAATCTATCAAACTCCAGAAGATTGCAAAGCCCCATCAAATCCAAATAGCATCCACATAAAATAGAATAGTCCCTGTGGGACAATGAAGGCATTATTTTTCCTTGAAGTTATTTCCAAAGGGATCTGCCAATAGCCCTACATTTGATTCAGGGTTGGCATGTACCCATCTCTCCTAGTTATCCAGTGAGTGAGTCATCAGTTCTTGGCACTGCGTAAATTGATTCAACTTCAGAACCTCACAAAATGTTGCCTCCCTACTAGTCTTGGTCACAAGTACAATGGGCAAACATAATTTACTCTGGGGTGGTCCAGGCATGCTTCGACCAAACCTTCTTATCCAAAGTTATCCAAATAGGATATCTGGATAGGAAAATCTGGATAGAGATGTTCTAAACTGTAGCAGGGATATTCATGCTCCAGGTTTGTCTTCCTTTGTGCCAGTCTGTTTCCCTTGGCCCATTTGCTTACATATTTGCAAACTAGGTTTTTGTTCTTCCTGTGCCCAACTCTATATGTGACCTTTGAAATTTACACTCTTGACTCTGGAGGAGGAAGAATACTTGCTCTCCCATTTCATGATTTTTCCTATTGTATGATTTTTGTTGTGTTTCTATCAAACCCCTAACAACAGTACATAACCAACCACAGTGTGACATGTTGCACTAGTCTTTTGAGCAAAAGCATGGGATTCACTATAGGCATACTGTCTCCTCATAACTGATAAGGATTGCCAATGCCAAGCCTTTTGAATTTTACTGGGGCAGAAGCAGGCCAATAATCCCGATTCCCACACACTTACAGTAGAAGACATTTTGCCGGCCGCAAACTCTTCTTTTATCTTAGCATGATTTCTCACCTTTGAGAGCTGTATGCAATAAAATTTCATTTTGATGTATGCCGCTTGGTGTACATTCAGTGACAATAAACCTACTTTGCAAATATATAAGCAAATGCGCCAAGGGAAACAGACTGGCACAAAGGAAGACAAACCTGGTGGAGCGTGTATAACCCTGCTACAGTTTAGAACATCTCTATCCAGATTTTCCTATCCAGATATCCTATTTGGATAACTTTAGATAAGAAGGTTTGGTCTAAGCATGCCTGGACCACCCCAGAGTAAATTATGTTTGCCCATTGTACTTGTGAACAAGATTAGTAGGGAGGCAACATTTTGCGTGGTTCTGAAGTTGAATCAGCTTATGCAGTGCCAAGAACTGATGATTCACTCACTGGATAACTAGGAGAGATGGGTACATGTCAACCCTGAGACTAATGTAGGGCTATTGGCAGATCCCTTTTATCTGCTTTTATCTGCTTTTGACTATTAAGTGCTGAAGAACTGAACTGAACTGAACTAAAGAACTGAGAACTGAAGAAGCTTCTTGAATGAGAAGCAAAACATCTTCAAGCAAAAACAAAAAAAAATCCAGTAGCCTCTTGAAAAAGCACCTTTGGGACAACCATGACCTGGATGATGAAGAATCTCCATAGACATCATGTACTCAGGTTACTTATTCCTGGTGGTTCTGTCTCAGGATTGTCATGAAAGTACGTCATTTGCTGAAATAGATTTCACATCCAGAGAATTAATATAGAATAGGGAAAAGAAGAAGTAAGAAACTACTTTGATATGAGGAAATTCCAGAAATTCTCTCCATCTAGGATCTATGTTTTTTGTCTCTTTCTGTTGGGGAAGTACAGCTGTGTTCCACCAAAAAAAGGTGAGATTTGGTAGGTGATTCTCAGCAACTCATAAGCACAGCAACAAGAAGAATGGATAGAACATTAGGATCTAGACTTTAGAGCCAAGAAAGGAAAAAATTGCTCACAAAGTAATATTTAATAAGAACGTTTGCAAAACATACTTTTTAAAAAAATGTATCTGGCATGACAATTTTTTTTACAAACTGATTGCCAATAGCAAGAATCTAACACAGAAGTCCTGAGCCAAGGCTGGCCATAGAATGCTGCAAAGAAGCAACACTTACCGTAGTTTCCAGCGTATAAGACGACTTTTTAACCCATGAAAATCTTCTCAAAAGTCAGGGGTCGTCTTATACGCCGGGTGCTGAAACTTTAGGGACAGGGTTGGCTGGAAAACCTGGAGCGGATCTCCCATTTAGTCTGCGCAGGGAAAGCAGGACCAATTGGAGAAGATCAAATCTGATGTTTTTTTAATTTTTATTTGGTGTGTGTTGGAAGAGGGGTAGTCTTATACGGCGAGTATAGCCCAAACCCTATAATTTAACAGGAAATGTAGGGGGTCGTCTTATATGCCCAGTCGTCTTATACGCCGGAAAATATGGTACTATCAAAATGGGAAGAAAATAAACAACAGAAATATTTAAGGAAGGACTGGATTTATAAGTTTACTGAGGTATCCAAATCCACAAACAATTTGTTAACGTATCTGGTAAAGAAAACATTTTTAATGCAGATGTTCTAAGCAATTTTTCACATTATAGCACAGGAAAAAACCCAGCAGTAGACACCCCATTACAGTCCACTGACCCTGATTTTAAAAAAAGGCCAGTGAAAATTCAACTAACCATCCAAACAATTCATTCCAAATTGCTCCTATACAACAAGTGTTTTGTCTATTAGTTATTGGTATTATTGATTGATTACAGGTAGTCCTTGACCTAAAACCATTTGTTTAGCAACCATTTGAAGTTACAACAGCACTGAAAAAAAAGTGACCTACAACCATCCCAGCGTATCTCCATGGTCACATGATCAAAATGCAGGAGCTTGGCAACTGCCATGTATTTACAATGGCTGCAATGTCCTAGGGTTGTGAGACTGCCATTTGGCACCTTCCCAGCCAGCTTCTGACAAGCAAAAGAAATGGGGGAAGCCACTTAACGACTGCAGTGATCGCTTAACAACAGTGCCAAAAAAGTTCATAAAATCAGGCATGATTCATTTAACAACCCTCTTGCTTAGCAATGGAAAATCTGGGTCAAGGTCTACCTATGAATATGCCTGCAGTCTTATACTGTTATTATAGTATTCTGGATTGCCAACATATTGGAATTCTTGCCAACCTTTAAGATGTTTCTTAGAGCCCTGGTAGTGCAGTGGTTAGAATGCAGTATTGCAGACTAACTCACTTCTCACATTGTCAGGAGTTTGATTCCTTCAATCATAACCGGCTCAAGATTGACTCAGCTTTTCATCCTTCCAAGTTCAGTGAAATGAGGACCCCAATTGTTGGGCGCAATATGCTGACTCTGTAAAACTGCTTAGGGAGGGCTGTGAAGCAGTATATTAATCTAAGTGCTATGGCTATTGCTATATTTCTGTAATGCAGACAACAGAAGCAACAACTCCTGACATAAATAACTTTTGTTATTTATCAATGGAAAAGACACAGCAGAGACAATGAAGAAGGATTGTTAAAAAAAAAGCTCTGAGGGTGTATTTTGTTTCTTTATAGAAAGAAAAGGCTATGAAACAATAAAATTGAAGTGTTTGCAGGGAAAAGAGAAAAAGAAGACAGAAGACAGCTAGCCTTGTTGTTGTTGTTGTTGTTAGTTGCGAAGTCGTGTCCGACCCATCGCGACCCTATGGACAATGTTCCTCCAGGCCTTCCTGTCCTCTACCATCTTCTGGAGTCCATTTAAGCTCACGCCTACTGCTTCAGTGACTCCATCCAGCCACCTCATTCTCCGTCGTCCCCTTCTTCTATTGCCCTCTATCTTTCCCAGCATTAGGCTCTTCTCCAGTCAGTCCTTCCTTCTCATTAGGTGGCCAAAGTATTTGAGTTTTAGCTTCAGGATCTGGCCTTCTAAAGAGCAGTCAGGGTTGATCTCCTCTAGGACTGACCGGTTTGATCGCCTTGCAGTCCAAGGGACTCGCAGGAGTCTTCTCCAGCACCAGAGTTCAAAGGCTTCAATTCTTTGGCACTCAGCCTTTCTTATGGTCCAGCTTTCACTGCCATACATTGCAACTGGGAAGACCATAGCCTTGACTATACGCAGTTTTGTTGACAGCAGCTAGCCTTAGGGCAGTGTTTTTCGAATGGCAACTTTAAGATTTGTGTATTTTAACTCTCAGACTTCCCCAATCAGTATTCTTTAGGAGAATCTGAATATGCTTAATTGTGATATGGATGGCTGGACAGTATCTACCAAGACACTTGAAAAATTTTCTGAGAAATTAAATAGTTGCTGAAAATGGATGCCTGTTGAGGTTTAATGGAGGCAAACAAGACAGCTGTTTGAAAAGCTTTGCCATATAAAGTCCCTTGCAATTCAGTTTTGAAGTTCTGGAAACCATAATTCAGGAACATTTGTGACCATACTTAGTACGGATGAAAGTATTTCACAGTTTTATAAGGACAAAGAAAACAAAGAGAGTTTTTTGCAGCATATGAGCTAAATTTAAAAGGCTATCTCAGCACTGTGAATTTGGTAAAGGGCTAAGTGATGCATTGAGACATCAGCTTGTCTCTGGAATGTTGAAGCTTTCAAAAACATCATAAAAATTAAGCTTTTAGACAGCATTTGAAAGTGCTATCTCTGTGGAAATCGCTGCTAGAGACACCATAGGGCAGCAGTTGGTAATAAAAGCAAATAGGAATAAGTTTTCCATAGTATACAAACAGAGTAAAATGTCAAAATGAAAAGGGCTACCGTGTGGCAGAGATTCACAGACACGGGTTCAATATTGATTTAAAAGAGAAATCTACAGAAAATGAAATAAGAGATCTCTGTAGAATATTTTCAAATATGGGACGTATTTTATCAATGGCTGGAAAAATGGGGTAGAAATTAGGAATTTAATGTGTATTACCAAGTAAGACAAATGGACCCAGTCAACACGTTGTTTACCAAGCAAGTATGAATTGTAAATATAGAAAACTAATAAAATATTACTTTAAAAAAAGAAAGAAAATGTAATAAGAGAAAAAGCCAAGTATTTGCTAAAGACAGAGCTAAGCTACTACTTTAAAAGTTCTGCAGTGGCATGTGCCATTGATAAAGAACTTGATAATGAAAGTGAAACAAGGATAGATAACCTGCAAAAAGAATTTAATTACGGCAGCAAGACTTTTAGTTGGGCAATACTGGAAGAAGGAAGAACTGCCGACTATAGAAGAATGGACTTTAAAAGTTTCCAACCTGGCGGAAATGGCAAAGATTTCAGCATACTTGAAACACCATTCGCAACAGAGATATATTGTGGAGTGGAAAAAATGGATTGATTACATCCAGAATAAATATGGGACTAAAAAGTTTCACTTAGCATTTGAATAAGTATCGATGTGATATTTATATTGCTTGTAGTTATTTTATAAGAGTTAAAGTGCGACAGATTTAATAGTTATTGTTGTTTGCATATGGTAGATTATGATTGTTTTTATTGTTATACCTTGTATTTAGCTCTGGGAAGTCGGGGAGGGGGAGGGGGAAGGGAGGGAGATGTTGGGTAGGGTTGGGGAGAGGGGAGGGGGTTGGGAGGGGTTTTGTTTTGTTAAAAATGTATTGTAAAATTTTTCAATAAAAAAAAAGAATCAAATGAGAGCAAGCTCATACCTTTACCATGTATGAATGGCAAAACCATATCAATCCAATTGGACACTGGTTCTGCTGTATAAGTTATACCGCATCATAAATCTGAGTAATGTTTCAGAAATGCTAAACTAAAGCAAACAGAAATGCAACTTGCAACTTAAACTAAAGCAACTTATAGCAATAGCGCTTAAACTTACATACTGCTTCGTAGTGCTTTACAGCCCTCTCTAAGTGGTTTACAGTCAGCATAATGCCCCTAACAATCTGGGTCCTCATTTTACTGACCTTGGGAAGATGGAAGGCTGAGTCAATCTTGAACCGGTAAGAATCGAACCCCTGGCAGTCAGCAGAAGTAGCCTGCACTACTGGATTCTAACCACTGCGCCACCATGGCTCCTATGCTGGAAAAAAAGATTATTATTATCTAAGTCAGGGGTCTTCAAACTTGGCCCTTTTATGACTTGTGGACTTCAACTCCCAGAATTCCTCAGCCAGGCATGCTGGCTGAGGAATTCTGGGCATTGAAGACCCCTGATCTAAGTGATACCTGCAACTGTAACTTATGATAACCATACATCATATGCAAAAAAAAAATAGAAACAGAAGTGGATTGAAGGAAGCTAGGACAATTATTTTAAAAGTTGATTGAAGCCAGCAGCAATGCACCTGTGCTATAAAATAAAATTATCCAGGGCTGAGATTACCTTAAAGTTACTTTTAACCCACTATTATAGAGCCAAGGACAGTTTTGCTAACCTCACTGGAGGAAAGCATTCCAATAAAATAGATCTAGCGCAGACTTACTTAAAGCATTATGGAGTGCTATACGCATAGACCTCGACTTACAACAGTTCATTTAGTGGCCATTCAAAGATACAATGGCACTGAAAAAAGTGGCTTATGACCTTTTTCACATTTATGACCATTGCAGCATCCCCATGGTCACATGATCAAAATTTGGATACTTGGCAGGTGGCTCATATTTGTGAGGGTTGCAGTGTCCCGGGGTCATGTGATCAGCTTTTGTGACCTTCTGACAAGCAAAGTCAATGGGGAAGGCAGATTCACTTAACAACCATGTTACTAACTTAACAAATACAATAACTCCACAACTATGGCAAGAAAAGTCGTAAATTCACTTAACACATGCTTCTCTTAGCAACATAAATTTTGGGCTCAATTATGGTCGTAACTCGAGGACTACCTATATAAGTCTAAGTACTATAGGAAACAGAGGAAAATTCTGAGGTGTTTCTTATTATTATAAAGAGCTATAAAGTATTATATCATTCTAAAGAATCTTAATGTTATAACAATTCAGTACTTTGCCACAGAGCCATTGAACAAGCATTGTAGAGCTGTCCAGACACCCAGGGATATTTGGATGGTGACATTGTCACCAGAGAAAAATGACGGATCCATCTGTAAATCTCAATGTATTATTGTAGAGATTAGCATACAATAATTTCCCAACCTTGGCAACTTGAAGATGCATGGATTCAACTCCCAAAATTCCCTAGCCAGAGCTTGATAGAGAATTCTGAAAGTGTAAGTCCATGCATCTTAAAGTTGACAAGGTTAGGAAACACTGGCTTAGATATTGGACCACAACCTAATATATGTGAGTTTTTGAACATTGTATCATGCACTGAAGTCACACTGGTGACACAAAGCTTATAAAAGTGTGCTTAAAACATTCAAGCAGTTGTGAATCCCCCAGACATGTTACAGCTTTCTTATACTATAAAGATTTCTCCTGGTGAGATTTGGAGATGATATGTTGACCAGCTCAAGACAACAGAGGTATAAAAAGAAGCTGTATATGATGTGATTGCATGTACAACTGTAATTCCTACATTATCTTCAGCAACACCTATCCCTCAAGTAGACATGCAACATGTACGGTAATTGCTTCATGGACATCAATACTATTGGATACACTGAAGGTTTTCTTTTGGGAAACAGACTTTCTCTGTCCTTCTGACTCAATCTGAAGCCATAACCCATTTCAGGCAGCATAGTGGAAGAATGTCACAAAGGAAGGACAGCTTGCACACTAAATCAAAGGCAGATTTTAAAATGAATGAAAATAAACCAAGGTGACCCTAATCAAATTTTGCAAATTATGCAAATTTGTCTGTTTGATTCCTAACTTACCTGATAATTTGTGATGTGTGAACGAAGCCCTAGAAATGAAACTATAGCATTTATCCTTTGGATTGACATGCTATTTTGGAATAGAAGTTTCTGGGTGGAAGAAAACCAAGGTAATAGCAGGTTTTACTATGATGGAGATTTTTGCACACATTCAGATTTTCTTCCATGCCCTAATTTTAACTTAGCATTGGTTTGAACAGATTGAAAATTAACTGGGACTCATTGGCTACATCCCAGAAGGGGTTTTTCCCTCACATAAATACACCATTGCAGCTGCTGCTCTAGCTTTCTCACAGTAGATGGGAGAGTCTCCCAAAAGGCAAATTTTCACCTCATTTGGCAACTTGGAGATCTCTTTCTGACCTAGATACTGCTGCCTGTTACTAAAAACATATAGGACTATGTTGTAATGGGGACATGCTTATGCGTAGCTTAAGACTGTGTTTTTTAACTTTAGCAACTGTAAGATGCTGGCTTGGGAATTCTGTAAAATGAAATCCACACATCTTAAAGTTGCCAAGGTTGAGAAACGATGGCCTAAGAAAGAATTTAATACAATGGGGATTCTCCCCTCCAGAAGGGCTTTTTAGAAACAAATCAGAAAGAAATATATGGTAGGCCTGGTATGCTTAGCACAGATGGGAATCCAGTATTTCTTTGGTGAGATTTTCCTGTAGGAAGCAACCTCCAGACCTAAAATGTTTCAAATTTTTAAACAGAATAGAATTAAATTTCAAGAATTACCATATGAGTACAGCTGCAGGAAACAAAATTATTGTCATGGTTCCAACAGATGAAACTCTTCAAAAGAACTTCGAGGCATTGTTTACCTTAAAGAATCTTTTATTTGAGAAACAAAGTATCGGCACTACATAGTTGAAACCAGAAACTGAATTCCCCTCCCCTGGGCACAAAATAGCAAAGCACAATTCCCTCCTCCAATTAACAGTCATAAATCACATTTCTCAATTAGCTTGAAGCGTGGGCTTTCTCCCCAGCTGTCCAGCCCACCAAATCTTTATCAACTCTGGGCGCAATAACCTTGGATTCACACGGCTGAGTTATTATTGTTATGACTAACTGGACTCTCATCCACATCCCCCCCTCCCAGCATCAACTAACTCTAAAAGCGAAAGAGAAAAATAGCTGCATTTCCATCTGTTGTCAAAGCAAAAACATCCAATATTAGCAGCGTTGACAGTTATAGTCACACTGATGCTCCAATTTACATGGTGCCACAAAGCTCAACATTGTCACCCTTCCTCTTTAACATCTGTGTGAAGCCACTGGTGAGGTCATCCTTCAAGATGGGGTCTTATATCAGTAAGGTCCATCATCAGTTGAACTGTATCTCATCCTTAGGCTGGTCAAGTGATGCTATTAGGGTCTTGTTCCAGTGCCTGGATTTTGTTGGGGGCCAGATGGAGAAGAATAGGCTTGACCCTGGCAAGCTGGGGATGTAAGTGCATGGATTTACAGGTACAGGAATTCTCCATCTTTAGCTAAGAATAAGACTATACTTTCCCAGATAGGACTGGTGTGTAATTTGAAAATCTTCTTGGATGCTAGTTCCTTCCTGAAGAGCAGGTGGCAACTGTGGCCACAAAGGCCTTTCAACAAATTCATCCCATGTGTCAGTTTTGCCCATTCAAGAGGTCAACTATGCCTTGGATAATTCATGCGTGGACTATTTCAATATTTCAAGATGCTGTCCTTGAAAACCATTCAAAAGCTTAAAATGGTCCAAAATGTGGTGGAGTAAGTAGTGATAGGTATGACATAGTATCCCCATGCCACACTTTAGATACATGATCTATGTTGGTTGCCAGTAGGTTTCAATTAAATTGCAAAGAAAGACATTATAAGGTGATACTTTTCATAGCATGTTTTTCAAACTGAAATGTGAGGAGATGGACCACCAGGCAGGAAAAATGTGTAACAGGAAAATATGGGGGAAGGAACCTTTTGAGAAAATAGACATATTGGTGTAGCATAACGATCATTAGATATTCCAAACTTAAACTTACATATTCAGAAGCTGTAAAGTTTGATGCAGTCACTGATTGGCCAAAGGTTATAATATTCATTAATTCGCAAGCAGAATGAAGCCATTCAAGGATTCCTGATTTCATATACCAATTAAATTAAATTGGTATTTAATTAAGTCAAATAAATTAAATTATAAAAGTTGATCTGATAACTCATAATGCTTTTTCTCAATAAATCAGGAATAGATCTTAAGCTAAGTTTCTGCTATTTCCTGAACCTTCCCTGCCCCATAGAAAAGGATGTTAAGTTCTATACTTTCCAGTTCTCTGATCTAGTAGAATGACATCTCTGTATACAACCTATACAATTTTAAGTCAAAAGATGATAGCAGTTTTATTTTTGTATCAAAGTGAAAACACAGACTGAACAAGTTTACTGATGCAGAAACTCTATTTTTCAAAGCAATACAGATTAACCTCTTTCTGAATTCCATTATTTGGAGAAGGACATATTTGCAAAAGGGGGGGGGAGATACTTTGGTGGGGAGGGGTATTTTTATATTCCAGTGCTGGAATCCACACACCCACCACACCTACACACACACACACACACACACACACACACAACCCGTCTGAAGGCAGTATGGCCAGCTCCATTCAATTTCCTTTTTCAGTGCCTGGTCAGAAGGGTTTTATTTGTTAAAGCATTTTAATATACTGGGTTGTCTGTTGTAGAATCATTATTGTGGGTTTTTTAAAAAAAGCATTGCATTGTTACAGAACTGAATGGAACACAGCAGTATAAATACCAGTTAAATAACCAAAGATGTATAGAATTAGGTAACAATTCAAATCTGTATGATATCAGCATACAGTCTTAGATACAGCATACACTGGCCATCTAGAAATATTCTGCCTCCTTGTTCACATCATCAATAAAATTGTAAATTATCTGCCAGATGACTGCTTGGTTTTATATTTATTTATACTATTATAATTAAATATATAATATTTATATATAAACTCTATACTACTTATACTAAAACTCTTGGTTTCCCAATTTCTAGCCTGGTTCCTTAACCACCAGAGTACATCAAACTGGCTAAAACGTACAAGGAACAATTGCTGGAATTGGGTATGTCTAGTTTAATGAAAAGAAGGACCTGAAGACAGGACAAGAAGCAACATATGGAAACTAACCAAAGAGAGAAGCAACCTAGAACTAAGGAGAAATTTCCTGACAGTTAGAACAATTAATCAATGGAGTGACTTGCCTCCAGAAGCTGTGAATGCTCCAACACTGAAGGTTTTTAAGAAGAGATTGGACAACCATTTGTCTGAAATTGTATAGGGTTTCCTGCCAGAGCAGGGGGTTGGACTAGAAGACCTCCAAGATCCCTTCCAATTATTGTTGTTGTTCTTGTCGTCATTGTCATCATCATCATTATCATCGTCATCAAAGCTCTATCCCTTTTTGAATGGTACACATGTAAAAAAAGGGCAAAGTGCTTCAACTGTGCAGTTTCAGCCATTATCCTGACTTTTTTAATGAACCCAATTTGCCCCTTACTTCATGCTAAGTTATAATTACAGCTCATAAACTAATGGTAAATAACAGCTTCAAACTGACCTACTACCCTGAACCAAGCTATGTTTACACATACTTAACTTGCATATCCCAGTAAATTAAAAACATGTTACTCGTATTTATTCTGAAATACTGTAATAAATCACTAAGATAATTCTTTTTAATATCTAAATTGTGTCTCTGAAGGAAAAAAAACAAGGGATTTCTTAATAACTGATTAAGCTATGATATAACTTCTTTGCCTCTCTCCTCTCTGATTCAATATGTCTTTAATTACTGGCATAGTTTTATTGTCAACTTGTGGCCTTCTTCTTTTCACTGGCCAAACAGATGGAGCAAAAGTTTCATAATGAGGAAAATTACAATCTGTTTTTCTGATATTAATACTTATACTGGGCCCTTAGGGAGCATGATGGAAATTGGAACCTATCGTTCCTATTCTGGAACAGAAGCAGACCTTAGGTGGTCTCTGACTAATTTCAACAGGGATATATGATTTCTGTGAGGAAGAAATCTCTGATTTGCCCAGTATCCTTTCAAATCCAGATCTATACCACATTTTGGTATAGTGGTGCCATTCAACCTACCACCACCATCACCAATTTAATGGCACATATGACTTCTTTAAAAAAAACTTATCCTTTTCTCTCCCTCCCACAGAGGCCCAGTGGGGAAATGAGGATCAAGTGAACCATTACAGCCCACCTAACCTCAGTTCAATATTCCAGTGTAAAGTAAAGAGGAATTGGACTTTCTATTTTTTCTGTTAGGTAAATCCAACAAACCATCAAAGCATATGGCAAAACCCTTCATAGTTATTGTGCTGTGTGATACAGGATCAGAAGCAACATGGCAACCTCTTTGGATTTTTTTTTCTTATCTAGGGAGATGATAAGGTCTGGTTTATGGACATAACAGAACATAGTCTATAATGGAAAGAAATAATACAAAAAGATAAATTTTGTAGATAGTTTTTTTAAAATTACATCATATATATATATATATTACTGAAGCAGGCTATTTGCTCTTACAGCAGTATATTTTCTCTTTACCCCTAATTTACACTGCCAAAGCCATGGCTTTCCTTATAATTAAAGTTACCACACAGCCAAATCTGGCAGACCACATGGATAGGGATGCACTGTGCAGACTGTAGGAATCCTAATTAGCTAGCTAGGATCATAGCAAAAGTCCTCATTGAAAAGAAAGGATTTAAACAGCAGCGAAGAAAGTTGCACATTGGAAAGAGTAGGGAAAAAATGAATCATGTAAATTTCAGCGTTATCACATGACAAAAAAATTTAAGCCACTTTTCTATCTCAAAATGTCCTCAATTAAAAGTTTGGAACTGCTCTAATCAAGATGCAAAAAGAATGTCAAGTTTCTGGTTTTTATTTTTCAAAAAAAAAACCACAATTACAAAAATTATTTTTAACAAGTACATTGTTATTAGCGAGACAACCCTTAACATGTGTGGCAAATTTCAGTTGTGGTAAATTGCTTGTGTCAAAGTGGTCCTTTCCAGAGTCCACACTAGAATGTGCCAACAGACAGTACATCACTCTTGTGGTCATAAAAGTAGCTTAATTGTCTTAGTCTTAAGCTAAAGAAGTCCAGATGGTTTAGGTCAGAGCTACCAAATGCAAACACCATGTGTTTGAGCAACATGGTGGAACTAAGGTAACATACGACATACGACCGACAATCTTTGCTGGCATGGTGAGTTTCTAGTTGTTTTGGAACTGTTGGTGAGACTGTTAAAAGTCGTTGGCGCTGTTTGAATTTGTTCAACCAGCAGCAAGATCTGACTGCTGGCCCAGTGATGGATTGTATTGCAAATCAGGGCTGTTTCCAGAGGAGGCAGAGGAGGAGAGGACCTGGAGCTTATGGAGCAAAGGAACTGGATGAGGCTGTCGGCAGGCCCAGAGGAAGAGAGAGAGGTTTTTGGAGGAGTTGGTGGTGGCAGCAGCAGTGTGCTCCAGGGGTGAAAAGAAGCAAGGCCTCTTAAAGGAAAAGGAAGAGTCAGGATCAGAAAAAGGAAAGAATGTGAGGTTGTCAGAATACAAGCAAATTTGAGGGCTAATCCACATGGAGCCCCATTTCCATCTGTCCTGTGTGCCATCGTTCACTCCCTAGAGACTAAAATGGACAATGTGAAATTTGAGCGGGCCACGAACAAGAAGTATATATCGGAGGTGGTGACCCTTTGAGAGCTGTATGCAACGAAATTTCATTTTGATGTATGCCGATTGGTGTACATTCAAAGTGACAATAAAGTTATCATTACCTGCAGTTCTGGACACATAATTTTCAGCACACTTTGTTGCTAAGAAGTGACATCCTTTGAAGGTTAAAAGCATGTCCCAATTGTTCCCTACCTCATTTACGTGCTCAAATTCCTGAAGAATTGTGAAATTCAAAATTCCCTGCACTTGAAAATTAGTTTCATTTATTTTAGGAAGTGGCCCGTGATCTTTGAGAGACCTATTCTAGTAACCAGATTCACACATAGGGCTAAATTGCTAAGCACATTGGTTTGTGCTTAAATTGTAAGCTGCCCTGAGTCTTCGGAGAAGGGCGGGATATAAATGGGATTAAAATAAAAAATAAAAAAATAAATTGTGATTTATCTAAATCCATTATGGCTCAGGATGCCAAGGAAACCCAGCAAGTGAATTGAATATATGAAAATTGATTATTGGGGTGGATGAAAGCTCAATGACTGAAAATTTGGCTGCACCTTGCTTGACTTCAGTTTGTTCCCGGTTTCTTGAAAAAGAGATGGCTTAGAAACAATTAAAATGGTCAAAACTCAATGCATATTCCCAATTTCCCACTGGCACTAAAACGGTTTCATAGGTTTAGCTCCTTTTCAGAGGTCTAAAAAAGTTGTAGAGAGTTGTACAGAGTAGAATAAATAACCTTCACAGAGAGAGAGAGAGGGAAGGTCCACTACCAAGGCAACAAACAGATAAACATGGCTTAAATCCATACCAAGTTGGAAATTTTTGAAAATTTCTTATCACTTAATGACCAGTTTAGATTGGGCACCTTTGTAATTCACTGGAATTGAAACTTCCAGGATTCTCTTTCTGTAGTCATTCTAGATGAAGATTTTATTTTTATGCAGTGTCTTGATATGGTCTACTGTTTAAGGCTACCAGACATTTTATGTTATAACTTCTAACAAGTATTTTTACTCATTTTCTCTACCTTTTATTGACAAAGTTGTTGTGACACAAATGTCGTACCACCCCAGATATTTTTTTCACCACTGTTTCAGAAATGTATTACTATCTTGGCAATGTGTGCTTGTTGTTCCATTTTGCATCACTTAATGTTTTCCTTTTATTTCCCTTTTATAAACTCAGTGAAAGTCTTTTGGAATTTTTGTTGTCCCGAATAAGGTATTATCTATGAAAACATAGGAAAAAACATAGAATAACAGAATTGGAAGGGATGAGGTCATCTAGTCCAACTCCCAATTCAAGTAGGAGACCCTATACCAGACACGTCAAACACAAGGCCTGGGGGCCAGATCCAGCCCGCAAAGTGGTTTCATGTGGCCCGCGAAGCCATCCTGGAAACAGTGAAGG
Source organism: Vipera ursinii (assembly GCF_947247035.1). Taxonomy (NCBI): domain Eukaryota; kingdom Metazoa; phylum Chordata; class Lepidosauria; order Squamata; family Viperidae; genus Vipera; species Vipera ursinii. The sequence goes on from NC_139512.1 coordinate 333,842,128, forward strand.
AACGGCCCCCACTGCCTTGGCCCTGGCCCAGAGACCCTCCTTCTGCCAGAGACCCTCAGATCTGTCCCACTCCTTCCCGGGCCCCGATAGGCACCCTTGATGCAAACGATGTAGAGCTGGCCACGCCCACCCAGTAGGCCATACGTACTCTAGCCATGCCCACCCAGTAGGCCACACCCACCCAGGCCATACCCACCCGGCCCCCTGAGGGCAACCGCAATGCTGATGTGGCCCTCAATGAAATTGAGTTTGACACCCCTGCCCTATACCATTTCAGACAAATGGCTGTCCAGTCTCTTCTTGAAAGCTTCCAGTGATAGATCTAAATCTCAAATGTGCTGATGGAAAAATCAGTCCCAGGGATTGCTACAAGGATGTAAATCCATGCTGCTTTACAGGAAGTTTTTTTTTAAAAAAAAGGGGTGCTCATTACATGATGGCTTGCTGTGTCAAAGGCAGATTCACACAATGGCCATTTAAACCTCATTGTACATGGGCGAGTATGTATACCTGCGGTGTGAGGAAGGGTTGTACTCCGGTATTAAATTCGTAAGATTTGCATGCTAAATACCTTATGTTCAGCCCCTGGCATTTCTTAATGTTTATTTACTGACATTTAGAAATAGTATACCCCAGTATCAAAATTCATATATACCGTATTATAAAATCAGAAACAAATATAGAAACAAGAGGCTGCAAGCAACGAAAACTGCAAACTAACCGAAACAATATAAGTATAAAAATGCTTGGCTGAATAAAAATACCTCGCCTCAGTGCCAAAATAATTAATTTTAGTGAATCAAAATTCAGACTTGGTATGGAAGAAGAAAATATTGAACTTTTGTCTGACTCACAGTGACCCAGCATCTTCCACTTATGCTGGACTAGGCGCCATGTGCCTCAGCAGTTACGTGGGAAGACTGGTGCTCAATTTAGTGCTCAGATGTGCATTCATCTGCCACTTTCACTGCTACTCCAAAATAGTCCTCTATGAAGTTACACTTAGTGCAGGGGTGTCAAACTCGATTTCATTGAGGGCCGCATCAGCATTGAGGTTGCCCTCAAGGGGCCGGGTGGGTATGGCCAGGGTAGGCGTGGCCTACTGGGTGGGCGTGGCTAGAGTGCGTATGGCCTACTGGGTGGGCATGGCCCGCTCTACATCATTCGCATCAAGGGTGCCTATGGGGGCCTGGGTAGGAGTGGGACAGATCTGAGGGTCTCTGGCAGAAGGAGGGTCTCTGGGCCAAGGCAGTGGGGGTCATTCCCTTACTTTTTCCAGGATGGCTTTGGGGGCCACATGAAACCATTTCGCGGGCCAGATCCGGCCCCCGGGCCTTGTGTTTGACATGTCTGACTTAGTGTGTTGAGTTTATGAAGCCACTCTTCTGTCCTATGTTTCCGGTCTGTCACAAAATGCATTTTAAAATGTGATTTATCTCTCCAAATACACTTTGCATGTTGAAGAATATTTTTCTGAGCTGAGCACAGTGCTGGAAATTTGACAAAGTGTGGATTCTTAATCTTTAATCAAGAATTGATTCAAGGGGCGCAATTCAAGAATGTTGATATGAGAATTTGCATAAATTAGCACTCCTGGGCTACACATCATCATGCTCCTTTGATTCTTGGTGAAATGCTATTTGAATCTCAGAGCTGCTCCCTGGGACTTACCGTCATCACAGAGATTCAGCTTTGAAAGGTTCTTTCCATCAAACGGCTCTTCCAGGATGGATCCATTCTCTCTTTCACCCAAAGTGTGCAGATACATGGCTTTGTTCTCCATCCTGTGCAAAGCACACAGAAGAATTCATTGAGGAAACTGGTGAAGATTGATTGATGTTTAGATTATATATTTTGCACGCATGCACTGAACATTCTGAGATGTCACTGAAGAATTTCAAAGATTTGTCAATTCAGACTTCAACATTCACTCCAACTTACTTGCCAAATGTTGGGGGGAATGGCAGGAAGTAACAGACATAAAGAAGCATGAAGAGGGCAACCAAAATCCAATCTGAAAGTGTTCTAATACTTTTTATACAAGCACAGACTAGAACATTAGGACTCTTATTTAGGAAAAAAATCTAACAAGGGGAGTACAGGATATGGTTGAGAGGTATAAAGTTATACAAGGCATGATAAAGTACATAGGGAGAATTATTTCTCCTCTCAAAAAGGAGATTTAGAACAGATATAGCAAGTCATTAACTCAAGGGATTCGCTGTCAAAAGATATGGTGGGATAAGAGATGATGATCACAAACATGGGCAATTTAACAGGGGATTGTATAAGTTCCTTGGAGAAGGACTGTTTTAAAGTCTCTGTGTAACCCTTAGGCAGAATGGAGTAGCATTCTTCCAAATATCACTTGCTATGTGTATCCATCTGCTGCTTGAAAGTACCTCAAAAATACAGTATCTGGCCACAATGAGTATCAACATGTTGGACTAAGATGACTTTTCATGTGATACAGCTGGACTATTCCTGTGCTTGTATGTCTTATAACTTTCAATTTAATGACGTTTACTTCTGTGGAGGCTGCTGGATTTCATCTGGATCCCCCACTTGGGATCAGAAGATCAGTGAATATTTGCAGCTGCTCTGGAGCATAAAAACGTTTTGGAATCCCAAAGAAGATCCATAATCAGTGATGATGGACATTTGGCACAGATAGTATACTACTGCATGACTGATTGACTGATGTATAACTATTATCAAACCATACAGAACTACAGGTAGTCCTCGACTTGCAACAGTTCATTTAGTGACCATTTGAAGTTACAAGGCACTGAAAAAGTGACCTATGACTATTTTTCACACTTACGACCATTGCAGCATCTCCATGGTCACTTGATCAGAATTCAGATGCTTGGAAACTGATTTACATTTATGACGGTTGCAGTGTCCCATGGTCATGTGATCACCTTTTGTGACCTTCTGACAAGCAAAGTCAATGGGGAAGCCAGATTCACTTAACAACCATGTTGCCAACTTAATAACAGCAGTGATTCACTTAACGACTGTGGCAAGAAAGGTCATTAAATGGAGCAAAATTCACTTAACAACTGTCTCCCTTAGTAACAGAAATTTTGGGCTCAATTGTGGTCATAAGTCGAGGACTATCTGTACACGACAAAATAGATAAGGTCTCTGTATTCTACAGTTTATACAGAGTGAAAATCTAGTAAAAAGAGAAAAGGATAAAGGCCAATGTATGACGGAAAGGACACGAGTAGGAGCATCAGCAGCTGAATAGGGAGGCCTCTGGTGTTCATCTAAAATGCTTGCTGGATTTTCAGGTTTGAAACACCCAGCCTTATTTCCAAAGCAAAACTGATAGATTAGGAAAACTCTGGGCCCCTCTACACACAACATATCCTACAGCTTCAGTTTATCTGTGCTTTCCCAGTCTGTCCTGTTCTGCTAATGCTTTATCTATGCATACAAAAAACCAGTATGTGATACAAGTAAGGACCTGCCTCAACTAGGTCTCCCAATAAAGCAGAACTCTTGAAACAGGCATTGTCTCGAAAGGAACTTTTATTAGGTGATAGCAAAGAAGCAAAGCGAGGTCTGAGGAAATAGCCCGCGTAAGCAGTATATCAAAAGGAATATTCGTTACTCCTCCCCCCCCCAGGGTCCCACTGTCCATTTGAATCTCGGCCAATCTACAGGTGGTATATTGTTTTGGTAACTGGCTCCTATGGTGAGCTCTTCAAGGTCTCTCTTGGTTTCATTTCCCTCTGGCTCCAAGCGCAAACCATCTTCCAGATAAGGGTGATGGTATTCGGCCGCATTCCTTCCCCTGGGGGAAGAGTGTGGCATGGGCAAAGCAAAGCATATTGTATATCCGCGTAATGAAATCCCCCCTCCCAACAGAATGGCAGGCGCCTCCAAAATGGTTATAGAAGCATGTATAGGTTAGATAGAATAGTGATACATTTCTTTGAGGACCTGACATACACCTTATTTTCAACAGTAAACTTTTTAAGGGTTCTGGTGCTTCTCAGAGTTCATGTTAAGCACCAAGGAAATCAGGAAATCCAGGTGGTAGATAAGAGTCAATGGAATTCAAGGTCGGCTGGACTTAGATCTCTTGTGGGCATGAAAAGACTTGAGAATGATGACGTGTTTGGCCCCTCCCTTGGGATCAGCCTGGTCATCTCCTACAGTCCAGTTCTCTCAAGAAGTAATGCAGGATTCATGAGTCTTTCAATGATTTTTTTATTTATACATGTATAAAAGCTCAGTATAAGATAAAAGTTTGCAGCGTTGATAGTCAGACTCCTGTTTCCACTAGTTCCCACAACCCTGTAAGATTTCCTGCAGAATGAAAGACCACTGTGTCTCCTTTCCTGATCAAATTCCTGCATAAATCTATTAAATAAGCAGACTTTCCTTTCCCCCATGCGCTTGACTAGAGAAAAAAAATGTAATTAATACCTTCATCCTTATCATCCCCCCTTCCTCCATCTCTTTCTTTGATTAATGGTCTTTCATTTTTTAAGTTAGTTATAATATAATCTCAGTTATCAGATTGCTCCCATCATCCTATTATAGGAGGCATTGCTACAAGACATCTGAATTGATAGTCTGTTCAAATCAATATTTAACTCTGCTCATTTTTCAAAATCTCACATAAACCTTCCTGACTTCATCTCTATTAGAAGTTCCATTATTACCATTCTGGCTGAGAATCATGGGACTTGAATTCTAACATATCTAGAATGCACAAGATTGGAGAAATCCCTAAGAAGGCTTCTACTGATCAAATTCAAATTCAATTTACTACCAAAACTAAAAAAAAGCAACCTTGCTTTGCAGCTTATTTATAAACAGTTGGATCAAAATTGTTTCTGTGTTATATTTTGCTAAACTGGAAGGGCAAACTATGTGCCACAGATAACAAAACAGCACAAATGAAATCTTCTTCATATAGTCAACCCCAAACAGCCTTCTCTAAAGGGCTTTATCAATGCATACTGGCTGACTGGGTGGTTAACTCAGCTAAGCTGAGCTTAAACTCTGATGAAATGTTTAGAGAGTGGAAGATGTTGAGCACAGAACAGCTCAGATCAAACCAGCTGGATAGGTCTGAGATCAGCTCAAAGAGGTTATCTTATCCTAAACCCTGGAGGCAAGCCGTTCCACTGATTAATTGTTCTAATTGTCAGAAAATTTATCCTTAGTTCTAGGTCAGTTCTCTCCTTGATTATTTTCCATTCTTGCTTCTTGTCCTGCATTCAGGTGCTTTGGAGAATAGCTTGACTCCCTCCTCTTTGTGGCAGCCTCTGAGATATTGGGAGACTGCTATCATGTCACCCCTCGTCCTTCTCTTCATTAAACTAGACATACCCAATTCCAGCAGCCGTTCCTTATACGTTTTAGCCTCCAGTCCCCTAATTATCTTTGTTGCTCTTCTCTGCACTCTTTCTATAGTCTCAACATCTTTTTACATCCTAAAGACCAAAACTGGGTACAACATTCCAAGTGTGGTCTTACCAAGGCATTATAAAGTGGTACTTACACATTGCATGATCTTGATTCTATCCCTCTGTTAATGCAGCCTAAGACAGCATTGATGTTTTGAGAGCTGCAACACACTACTGGCTTATATTTAAGTGATTGTCCACTAAGACACCAAAATCCCTCTCGCAGTTGCTACATATGTTATCATCCAGTTAGTTTCTGTGGCTTAAGGTAGAGTTAAACTGGTCCTCTCTGGATCAATAGAATAGAATAGAATAGAATAGAATAGAATAGAATAGAATAGAATAGAATAGAATAGAATAGAATAGAATAGAATAGAATAGAATAGAATAGAATAGAATAGAATAGAACTGGATGGGATCTTGGAGGTCTTCTAGTCCAGCCCCCCTGCTCAAGCGGGAGAGCCTATGCCATCTCAGACAAGTGACTGTCCAGTCTCTTCTTAAAAACCTCCAGTGATGGAGCGCCCTCAATTTCTGGAGGCAAGCTGTTCCAATGGTTAATTGTCCTCACTGTCAGGAAGTTTCTCCTTAATTCCAGGTTGCTTCTCTCTTTGGTCAGTTTCCAACCATTGTTTCTTGTCCTGCCCTCTGATGCTTTGGTGAATAATTTGACTTCCTCTTCGAATACTGGAATACTGCTATCATGTCACTCTTGTTTCTTCTTTTCTTTAGAGTAGATTTTCTTTAGATTAGACTGATATCTATTCCTTTCACCTCCCCATTTTAAGTACATGGAACTTCTAATTATTTGAGATTTATCTTTTGCCACAGTCCAGATGAATTCCAGGCAGTAGTCCAATATTAATAATAGATATAATACACTAGCAATAAATAGTTCAATTCTAACAACATGCTGGTACCAATGCCTCTACTATCAGCTGCCTTTGAGTTAGAATTATGCAGCATTTGCTAGCACCGCAACATTTCTGATATGTTTTTCCCAGCCTGGCTGTAAGGTGTTCAGAGTCACTGATAAGTGAGCAGCCTTAAAATCAGATGAAGGAATAAATTAATTAATGCCACCCAGAATAACCAGGGTTTTTTTATCCCCTTCCAGAAAGCCATAAAAGTTGGGACTATTCTTTCTCGGGGGTGGGGGGCATACTATTCTATAGGAGAGGACCTCCCACAGACAAATCCATCCATTGTATAGTATTTTAAGTAGGGTCTCTTAGCAAAGGCTCTATAAAAAAATTAGAATAGGATCATACAGCCCTAGATAATTTTATAAGGGCATCAAGTCCAACCCCTTCTCTGAGAGGAAATCCATTTTTTTTCCTCTTGTGACATCTGAAATAATTAGGGAAAAAATGTACTGAATACCCAGACAGTATTCAAAACTCGCTTTATATATCCCAATTTTAATTAATTTAATATCCTAACAGTCGCTGGCCATGCATTTTGAGGTTCAGTATAAAACTCTTTTAAAGATGTGTATTTCTATAGTTTCCACGGTACTTATCTTTAGAACACCTTGGAGACACCCCTCCCCAAAAACATTTTTCTCTCTTTTTCCTAAAGCAATTTTATTTTTATTTTTATTTTAATCCCATTTATATCCTGCCCTTCTCCGAAGACTCAGGGCGGCTTACAATTTAAGCACAAACCAATGTGCTTAGCAATAGCCTTCATTCTATGTATATGCCTGCTTATTAGGGCTTTCGTCCCCCCCAAGCGGCATTATTACAAAGTCAGCTTATTGCCCCCAACAATCTGGGTCCTCACAGACCCAATTTCCATCACAGACTAAAATAGGCAAAAATAAGAGCCAAGGGTTACAGAGTGTGTTTATCATAGCACAGTGTTCATTCAGTCAAATCATTCACACATTTCTCTATCTGTTCTTGTTATACTGATCACAAAAGAGATCCATCTGAACTTCCCTCAAGTAAGAAGCAAGTGAGATGAATATTTCAGAGGGCTGACGTGCCCTCAACCTAAGATTTGTTCTTATACAAAAAGATAAAAAGAGGTCTGATGCTGATCAAGGACAGGTTGTGGAGCTGAGAGCCATAGCTGGAGTGCCTGGAACGTCCTCTTCATAGCCAATAGATGGCAAGATTTTGACATGGAATGTTAATGGGGTGAATTCCCCACAAAAGAGAAAAAAGTTATTTCACTATTTGAAAACTTTAATCATGGTATAACATGTCTGCAAAAAAAACCCATATTAAAGAGACTGACAAAAAGTATTTAATAAACAAGACTTTAGCTCTGGAATTTATTTCTGTTAATTCTAAGAAGAAAATTAATGGAGTAATCTTATATATAAAACCCCAATTACATCCAAATTTGTTGTTTGCTGATGATCAATGCAGATATATAATAGTGCAAACTGAATTGTTGTGGAATTATACACCCCACAAGAAGAAAAAGCTATGTTTTTTTAAATATTTGCCCGAACATCTACTTGCTTATTCCTTTCAGTATTGGTGTGTAATTGGAGATTACATTGGGGTAGTAACCCCACAACTGGACAGATCAGCTGACAAAGAAATTAAAGAAACACAAGGAAAACTGCCCCAAACGTTTTTTGAATTGACTGATACTTTAAATTTGATTGATGTATGGAGAGGTAAAAATGGACTGACAAAATACTTTACCTTCTTTTCAGGGACACAAATCTTTTTCTAGGACTGATAGGATTTGAATTATAAAAGCTTTTCTTGGTGATTGATAAATTTTCTTATCTAAATTTGTGCTGATGGTGCTTCCATTGCCATAAGCTCAAAATTGTCAAAAGAAAATACTTCTTCACACTTATTTTCACTTGATATATGCTGGTAGCCAGTGAATTAAATCACTTTTTTTTAAAAAAAATGTTATTTACTGTTTATTGTTATATAAAAATTTAATAAATAAATAAATAAAATATTTATTTAACAGGCTGCCGTATTCCAGCACAATATAAAACAATGTAAAAGAATTTCAAACCATGTCATGTGCAATCAGTACAAAGAAGGATTCTCCGGGAAGACATCTTTCCAAAGGGCAGGGGCTGCAACAGAGAAGGCCCACTTCCTAGGGCCCACACTTTTTAATTGGTGGGACCCAGAGGATGCCAACTCTGCCCAGTCACATCTATTTCCATTCATGAATTTGCCAACACTTATTGGCTATTACAGTTGAACAGAAGCTTTCATGAGGAGATCTAATCTTATCACTGAATTCACATATTCTGCCACTCAAATATTGTTAACTATAACTTGTTGATTAAGTCATGGTTGACTACATTTATTCATGTATCCAACCCTAAAGTAGTAGGCAGGCAAGGCTCCAGCTTCCACAGCATCATCCAACCTCTCTTTCAGAGTTTAACCTATTAATTAAAAAAGGTAAAAGAGTCCCTGTGGATTTTACTGTTAATCATTGCCAACTTTAGGGGATGGTGCTCATCTCCATTCAATCCTGCCAAGACTGAGTGGCTGTGCGTACAGGCATCTCGAGTGAATCATTCTATTCCACCTTTAATAATGGGGGGTGAGGTGTTACCCCCCCCCCCCCGTCGATAGGGCTCGCAACTTGGGTGTCCTCCTGGATTCATGGCTCAGTTTTGAAGATCATATAGGAGCCGTGACCAGGGGGGCTTTTGCCCAGGTTCGCCTGGTGCACCAATTGCTGCCCTATCTGGACTGAGATGCCTTGCGCACAGTCACTCATGCGCTCGTGACCTCCCGGTTAGACTACTGTAACTACATGGGGCTGCCCTTGAGGACCACTCGGAGGCTTCAACTGGTGCAGAATGCAGTCGCACGAGTTGTGATGGGGGTTCCCCAATACTCCCATGTAACACCTCTGCTCCGCGAGCTGCATTGGCTTCCGGTTGCCCTCCGGGTGAGATTCAAGATGCTGGTGATGACCTATAAAGCCCTAAATGGCTTGGGTCCGGGATATCTGAGGGAACACCTGCTGCCGGCATCAAGTTCCCTTTGTCCTGTGTGCTTCCACAGGGAGGGCCTTCTCAGGGTGCCGCTGGCAAAGGATTGCCGGAGGGCAACACCCAGGGGGAGGGCCTTCTCTGTGGGCATGCCTGCCCTTTGGAACCAGTTACCTGTAGAGCTCAGGACTGCCCCAGATTTTTGTTTGTTCCGCCAGGACCTCAAGACCTGGCTCTTTGAGCTTTCTGGCCAGGACTGAGTTAATTTTTAACCTATTGTAATTGAGTTTTTTAATTAGAGTTAAGGGTTTTAGATTTTAATTAAGGATAATTTAATTTATTTTAATTTGTTATTAACTTTTGTATTTTTATGTTGTTTTAATCAGCTTGTGAACCGCCCTGGGTCCTACGGGAAAAGGGCGGTATATAAGTTTAAATAATAAATAAATAAATAAATATTGGCTTAACAACGATAATTTATCCTTACCCAGTCTCAGCTGCTTCTGTTTAGTCTGCTGCCACTTTACTTCTTGTTTTTAAAAATGGGGTGGGAGGAGAGGTTTGGATTCTTTTCCTTTGCTGTCCCAATTATGGAAAACCCGTGCCTAGCCCTGGGTGGTAATTGTGAGGCTCTTTGGTTAATTTATTTTAATTTAATTTGTGCTTCAGCATACTAGGCAAGTCTAGAAAAGTGATTCCTTCAGGAACCAAATTAATTGTGCTTGCAAATGCACCCAGAGAAAAACAGCTAGAAGGGTGGGTGGGGGGAAGCCTGTCACTTTGATCAAGGGGAAGAGAACATTGCAAAAACCACACTTTGAATTACAAATCACTGGAAGATTTCTGTGGCACTTACAGTATTATGCTTTGCCTGATGGATGTGTAAATGTGTTTATCCAGATTACTTCAGAAGTTTTATGCAGCACAGACTATATGTCCACACCACTTGCCTGATAATGGAAGATCTGCCCCTTTCACTGAAGAAGTTGAAGGTGCTTTAATGCCATCTCATGCCAATTATGTGCTTTACGGTGATCTTAAAATTGCATGTAGTGCAAAATCCCAAAGGTGCTTTTTTAAAAGGCAACTGGACTGTTTTTCCTTGAAGACATTTTGTTTCTTGGATGAGACTGGGTGACTGAGAAACTCCATAGACATGTAGTGCGAAGATTTGCCTTTAGAAACAGGATTTGATGACTTACTCGAAACATCAGTCAAGACTTTATATGCCACCATTTCTTTCATCTGCAATACAATGAGGTAGCTTAAATCTAGGAGGTGTAATGTTTTTCTTGTTAACCTGGCCATTTCATCCCAAATTAAAGGAGAATACCGGCTGTGAGAATACCGGCTGTGCCTCAGATAGTGGAGAGCTTCTATTAGCAGATAGCCCTGAACCTGGGTGGCTAATGGCTTGTCTCCATAGAAGTTAGTTCCATATATAACTTGCCACTATGGTAAAAGGAACATCAAGCTTATTTAAATACAGTATACAGATAGTCCTTGACGTATGACTATTGGTTTAACAACCTTGCAAATGTATGATGATGCTGAAAAAAGTGAGTTATGACCAGTCCTCACACTTATGACTGTTCCAGTGTCTCTATGGTCACATGATCAAAATTCTGGCTCTTGGCAACTGGCATGTATTTACGACGATTGCAGCACCCTAGGTCATTTGATCACCATTTGTGATCTCTCCCAGAGGGTGTCCAACAAAGCAAAGTCAATGGGAGAAACCGTATTCGCTTATGGTGATTTGCTTCACAACTACAGCAAAACTACATGGCCTGGGTCCGGGTTATTTGAGGGAACACCTGCTGCCGGCATCAAACGCCCTTCGCCCAGTGCGCTCCCACAGGGAGGGTCTGCTCAGGGTTCCGCCGGTGAGAGATTGCCGGCGGGTGACACCCAGGGATAGGGCCTTCTCAGTGGGAGCGCCTGCCCTCTGGAACCAGCTGCCGGTAGAGCTGAGGACTGCTCCCGACCTCCGATCATTCCGCCGGGGCCTGAAGACCTGGCTCTTTGAGCTCTCGGGCCCAGGCTGAGGAGAAAATTTTAATTGGGGTTTTAATCTACAGGGTGAATTTAATGCTTTTTAAATTGGTTTTAACTTTTGTATGTTTCGATTTTAATTCCCTGTAAACCGCCCTGAGTCCTCAGGGAAAGGGCGGTATACAAATGCAAATATTAAATTAAATATTAAATTAAAAGAGTTTCTGTAATTAGGTAGGACCAGTAGTGGGATTCAGCCAGTTTGCACCACTTCGGCAGAACCAGTAGCTAATTTTTTGTTGCCCAGGCCCAGGATGAACTTCCAGAAGCAGCATCCACACAGAGAACTGGTTGTTCACATATCTGAATCCCACCACTGGGTAGGACTCACTTAATGGCTGCATCGCTTAGATGACCAACTCCAGTCATCAATTGAGGACTGGCTGAGGGATTCAGAGAGTTGAAGCCCACAAGTCTTAAAGTTATTAAGTTTTGAGACCCTTGGTTTAGTTCAATGTTAGCTGAGTAACCATCGTACACTAAGCCATAGCTAAAAACACTGCACTATGATTAAACATTATGTGGATAGTCAGCCAATGTCAGTTATTTTTTGTTTAACATATTTATGAGGCCAATTGTTTTAGTTTGTAAAACATAGTGTGATCTAGTGTTACATACAAACACCGTCTAACATTGGCACTCAGCCTAACACTTGATGGCCTTTTGGAAGATCTTGAAGTCCTGGCTCTGCCATCTGGTTTAAGGATCAGAGAACAATATAGAACCCATAAAATAGCTCTGCTGCTATTGAATGGCTATGCTCTCCCAGTGATTATATTTTATTCCTTCAAATGTTTGTTTTTAATGCTTGTATTATTTGCATTTTATATTTTTTATATTTTGGGGGGGTACTGTTTGTATTTTAATTGTAAGCCACCCAGAGTCAAGTATGTGAAATGGCCAGCTATAAAAATTGAATAACAGACAAACAAATAAATAATAATAATAATAATAATAATAATAATAATAATAATAATAATAATAATAATAATAATAATATAAAGTTGGAAGGGACCTTGGAGGTCATCTAGTCCAACCCCCTGCTCAGGCAGGAAACCTTATACCATTTCAGGCAAATGGCTGTCCAGTATCTTCTTAAAAACCTCCACTGTTGGAGCATTCACCACTTCTGGAGGCAGGTTGTTCCACTGGTTAATTGTTCTAACTGTCAGGAAGTTTCTCCTTAGTTCTAGGTTGCTTCTCTCCTTGACTAGTTTCCATCCGTTGCTTCTTGTCCTGCCTTCAGGTGCTTTGGAGAATAAATCTTTCTACCCATCCAACCCAATCTGGCATAAAGAGTATGCTGTGGGTAGCAATGGCTAGGGCAGGGGTAGGCAACCTTGGCTCTTTTATGACTCGTGGACTTGGAAGTTGAAGTCCACGAGTCATAAAAGAGCCAAGGTTGCCTACCGCTGGGCTAGGGAGTGCCAGCTGGTGGGCCCAGAAGATCCCACCTTTTTGGCACGGCAACTGTCCTTTGAAACATCATCCCCTGAGAAGTAGATTGGCCCCATCCTTGTTGGCTTTCATAAGGTTTTGAAAACTTGGATTACTGCCAAACCTTGGGCCCTGAAAGTGGATTAAAACCCATCTCCTGGTTGTGTGGATGATAGGCTAGATTACTACATGACCAGCTGGTGTGTGTTTTATTTTTATTTTCTATTTTTCTATTGTGTATTTTATGGATTTATTTTATTTATTGTATAGTACTGTTAGCTGCCTAAAGTCACTTAAGTGAGATGGCAGCTATATAAATGAAATCAAATAAATAATACTAAGCCTTTATGGTGTATTTAACAAATTATTATTAAAGTAAACCATTTTGTAACATAAGTGAAGATTCTCCTGGCTGATTTGATCCAGAAAGAGGTTTTTCCATTTTAGTCCATACCAGAAAATGTGGTACCAGATATCATAGGTGGATGTCAGAAATAATTCAAAACCAACATAAATTATTGAAAGTCTAATTATTTAATATTTACTGTACATTCTAACTAAAATATCAGAATTGCTGTGAACATAGTCATATCCTTCTGGGCCTCTTGTCATGGAATCCAGATTCTCTAACAAATTGCTTGGTAGAGTTTAATTTATTTATTTTTTTAAAAAAGTAATACTAATACTTAAACACCTTCCAAATATGTTCTTAGACCTACAGTCCCTTTCATATCTCATCTTTTCCCTCTCCGCTGGTCTCCAGTTCCAGTTGTCGGCATCTCCATCACAATCAGACACTTTTATTTCATCTTCCTTACAGCCCTATTTCTACCCCATTGGAGATTTCTACAGATGGATTGATGTTGTTGTAGCTAAGCAGTGATGTTTACTTGATTTATATTGGGCTATATTTAAATTCCATAGGGTTTTGTTGTTGTTTTTTGCATTGCATTTCAAGATGCAGAATGTTTTTTTCTTCTTCTTTTTAATTCACCATTCTCCAGGGTTAGACAGTGCACCTTGGTAGAGGAAACACTATAATAATGTAAAATGCCCTCTTTCTTCCCACGTCAGCCCTGTACATATGAAGTTAGGTGCCCATTATTTCCAATTCACAGATAGGGAAGAATAGCTAAGAGAGAAAAAGGTAATCCAGAGCTATGCTGGAAATAAGTGACTAAGGGTTTTTCTCCACAGCTGATCTGAAAGGCTCATATTGCTTCTTCAACTGAAAGAAAAGTACATTGGCATGATTTTTTGCGATTGTACCGCCTACTTGTATTGCACTTTCACTGTCTCTATTTTTAATCACCACAAAATCACCTGATTTTGTAACAGTGAAAAAAGCCAAGCAAATTTTATATAATTCTGGGGTGTTTGGGGGATGGCTTCAGGATAAAAGGGTTAAGATGGCTTACGCTCATCTCATTCAGCAATTGGAATGAACTCAAGGTCAAGGTCCAACTCATGAGGATAAGACAAAAAAAATGATATTAGCAGGCCCAGAACATCTTTGTAGCATGATTATGCACAAGAGGGAAAAGACGCTAACAAAACATTCTTCTGCCTCCCCAACCACACCACAATCTCACTACTTCTTCAGTCCATTCAATAACAAGAGGTAAGATCTTAGATATGCTACTCACCTTAAGAAGGATTGCTGGGCAGCTTAGGCACTTGACTCCTCAGTTCCTCTTATTTCCTGCCACATGACATGGTGAAGGAGAAGAAAGAAAAACAAAGTGTTTCTTCTTGTCAGGTTCTTCCAAACTCAGAAGAAAGGGAAAAAGCCAGCTAGGCATATATAACAGCCCCTTCCATAGTCAACTGGAGGTGAAGGGGAGGTGCTGTTGAGTTGTCTGCAAACCTCCCCACCCTTTGTGACAAAGGACTTCAGATGTTCTCAAAATCCAGCACTTAGCATCTCCAGCAATGCTGGTGACTAGGACACTCACCACACATGGAGAGACAACAGGAATGGGAAGCGGAGCAAAAATATGCACTGCTGAATCAGATGCAGGTCCAAAGGCTCAAATATTGTTGTGCTTTGCAAAAAGTTCCAGTTGTTTGGAGTTTTAAAAAGTTTTTGGGAAGGTGGAACGTTTGTGGCTGCAACTCGTGCGGAAATATGCACTCTCTGGTGGCCAAACTAAGAAAGGCAGCTAGAATTGCTTTTTATTTTCAAAAGTTAGCTACAGATCCTTGTTTGCAATCTGAAAGCTTCCGAGGAGCCATTGGCTTATCTAAGAATGCAGCCAGTGCCAACAAAACCTAGAAACAGAACACACAGTCTCTTTGTAATGGATTTTGCTGATTAAAACAAAAGGACAGAGGAAGGAATGAAAAATGCTATCTATCTTTTATATAGAATTTAGCAAAGAGACAGAAAATAATCAGAACATGTATTTGCTTCCCACAAGGTGAAATCAAAGTGAAGAACATTTGTTTATAGAATGCACAAATGTAGAAGAAACAATAGAAAGCCTATGTCCCATGCCAATGATCTCCAAGTATGTTGGCATAGTTAGTGCACAAACCCATGAGTAGGCTCAAATGAACTATAAACCACCAAGAATTAGATTTGCACAATAGGCAAAGCTTGTCAGATCAAATTGCCCTGGTACTGATCAGTATAAAGCAGCTCTGATGTTCATCATAGGCATAATCACTAGAATCTTTTTATACAGACCCAGAGTTTTGAAAGAAAATACTTGCACTGGAAAATTTTCCATTGAATCATACGCTTTATTTTACTTTATTTGTTCATAGTACAGATTCAACAACCTGCTGTTTTTCATATATTTTGAATTATCCATATATATGGATATAATTCTAAAACCCCAAGGCAGCATGGCCATCAGTCTTCTCAGGGTTGATGTCCACATATCTTCAAGTTGCCAAGGTTGAGAAACATTGACTAGAGAGTGCCATGATATGGGAAATCTGGCATAGACAGATAAGGTGGGCCACAGCTGTGTTTATCTCAGCCCAGATTATGGTTGAGTTCTGCAATACTGCCTATTGAACCGTACTGAGAAACAAGATCTACTTTTTTTATTTAAACAATGAATACTTATATTTAATCACCAAATCAGATTCAACTTCAACTGAAGTTTCCAGTTGAAGAGAATGGCCTTGAACTGAATTTTCAGATCACAGGTATTATGATGGTAAATAATTAGAGGGACACAACAAAATAAGGCATACAGCAAGGACATCTGTGACTGCAAACCTATTTCTGTGGTTCTTCTTCTTTTGTAATATTTTTTAGCTTTTCCTCACAAGAGTTAGCTCTCATACAGGAGGGGGTTTTTTCAATGAATTACACCCAAGTTCTTCACATGCTTTAACAATGATGATGATGATGATGATGATGATGACGATGACGATGACGATGATGATGATGATGATGATGATGATGATGATGGAAGGGATCTTGGAGGTCATCTAGTCCAACCCCCTGCTCAGGCAGGAAACCCTATACCATTTCAGGCAAATGGCTGTCCAGTCTCTTCTTAAAAACTTGTTGGGGCATTCACCACTTCTGGAAGCAGGTTGTTCCACTGGTTAATTGTTCTAACTGTCAGGAAGTTGTTCTAACTGCCATAATGTTTATTTAACATTACACAAGGATAACTATCTGATAGAAGACTAAGAGTCCCAGTAGAAAATACATACTATGGTTTGCACAATTTTCAAACAAATGGAAAATGGACATGGAAAAACTTTTGGAGTTGCTTACTTTGCTTTTCACAACTATACCCGTCCACTCATGTATGATCATGAGCAGGTGCGTTCATTTCTTTTATAATTTCCATTTCCATTGTATGCTGTCCGAAACTATTATAAACCTGTCAGTTTCTGCCATACTCTTTCCTAGGATTAGGAGCTTCAGTACAATCTCTTCTGCTTCCTTTCAAATCAGCCTTTTCATTGTAAGGTGAATTCTCCTACTATTGGGGAGGACTTGTCCATTGTAGGTTAATTGAAGGTGGTGAAGGCCAGCTTCAGCAGTGAGGTGTCAGCTATTTTCAACATGTATTTTTTATTATTAAAGTAACAGAATTTTTCAACTCTGAAAGTACTCCTCCCCTGCCCCCACATCTTTAACTAAAGAGAACTAGGAACAGTCCAGTCAGATGTTTTCTCAATTTCCATTCTTGCTTTGGTCTTATGGACTTATCTGCCCATTTGCATTGCAGCTCTTCCTTATGTTCCTCAAGGTTAGTTTCACAGTTAGTCCCACATATAGCAGCAATGGGCAAAAAGAAGACTTGATTGTATTGTTGCAGTTTGAATTCTGAAGTTGTGGCTTTGGTTTTATTTTGAGCTATATACCTTGAGCCAATCTTCTATGAGCTCATGTGTTCCATTTATGTTGAACAGGAATTATCCTGTAAGACCTCTGGATGGCCCCAATGTAGGAAACAATGTCACTTTTCCTTGAGAAACAAGGTATGAAGGTATTGTATGTGAAATGGGGCTTTTCCTCAAAAGAAATTCATATTAGAATTCATTTTACACTTCCATCTTAAGCCATTATGCATAATCATCAGCACTTATTTAATAGTCAGAGTTTCAGAAATATATTTGTAACCCTGTCCAATATCCCAGGACAGTCTGTTTCCTTTCTGGTCTTTGGGGTGTTCTTTCATTGGCAAGAAATTGTATGTGTCCTCATCGCTGTCCTCCCACATTTTCCCTCTACAATTCCTGAACTGAGCTGACTCTTCCCTCTGCAGTTTCTCTTTGAAGTCCAGCTGTCTGGCTATGTGGACAAATAGAGGTTGTCAAAGAAAACAGAAGCCATCTTCTTACTTTACTCTTCTGCAACCCAATGTGCAGCAGCCCCACAGGCCTTTGAAGAAGGACGAAGCAACATTATGAAGTCTGTGTTTAGTTGTCTGTGGAAATATTGGAAATGGTAGTTCTACACTTGCTGTAACATCATCATGTAACATTTCTTATGATCAAATCATTCATTCATAAAGGTAAAAAGGTAAAGGTTCCCCCGCACATGCATGCTAGTCGTTTCCGACTCTAGGGGCCGGTGCTCATCTCCGTTTCAAAGCCGAAGAGCCAGCGCTTGTCCGAGGACGTCTCCGTGGTCATGTGGCCGGCATGACTAGACGCCAAAGGCACACGGAATGCTGTTACCTTCCCACCGTAGTGGTCCCTATTTTTCTACTTGCATTTTGACGTGCTTTTGAACTGCTAGGTTGGCAGAAGCTGGGACGAGTAACAGACGCTCACTCTGTTACGCGGCACTCGGGATTCAACCCACCAAACTGCCGACCTTCTGATCGACAAGCTCAGAGTCCTAACCCACTGAGCCACCGCGTCCCTTTTCATTCATTCATAGGTCTTTATAAAAAAGGAGAGATTTATAACAGATATGCTATTTTAAAAATCCACATTCCCAACTTATTTATCTCCCATTTAGGAAATATTCCCTATCTTTTCAATCTCTTTCAGGAGTTGGAGCATGATGATATTCAATGTATATCTGATAGAGCATATCACCTGAGACTGATAGGGCAGCCAAACAATTCATAGATTAAGAAGTCTTGATTTAGACTATTAAGTAAACCTAGCCAATTGAGGTTTTTCTCCTAAATGCTTAAATAAACTGTGGGGTGCATGAATCTAGGAATTGAATCTAGATCTCTAAGAGCTTATTTCCTTTTTTAGTTGAGAGCTTCCTTGAACCAACTTCCCAGCAACCCAGAAAGTGAAAGAAAGATACAGGCTTTTCCCCTATGAAAAGCCTGTATCCCTTTTGCATTTTATGTCACGGCTTTTTGACAGTTCTGAGTTTATTAAAAATAGAATGTCAAGGCATCAGATAGAACATAAACAAGCTAAAACCATGATCCAGAAAGGCATTCATGCCAATAGGAATTTTGCCACTTGAATAAATGTAGATTGTCATAATAATATTCAATTCTGAGTTGTCCTGCTGGTGATGTTTACAAGAAGTCAGAGACATGCTGCATTGAATTGGTGCAGAAGATCAGCCAGAGAAACAGATGGCTTCGGTTCCTCAAAAGAGAGATGATGTTGCCAACCTTTAATTTAGCTCCTGCCAAAAGAGTAAGGAAAAACAAAACTGGAGCTGTTTTGCTTATATCCAGAAATAAAGCAGTTGTTCCATATGATTCAGTGAAGAATCATTCCTCTATAAAGCAGGTTAAAATATTCTAGCTTTATACCAAACCTTGAAATCCATATTGAAGATGCTTCTGATCATTTGTTACACCTTCAAGTAGAAGAATTACCTAAGCTGTTTCATGTTTCAGAAGAGTAACAGGTTGCTTCTGTTTGGTCTGCATGTCAAGATATGACTCTTCCTCACCTTGGTTGCCCTTCCAACTGTATGAACTGCAGCTCCCAGAATTTCCAACTGTAGATCATTGCCAAGAATTCTGCAAGCTGAAGTCCACACATCTATCTGAAAATGCTTGGCTTGGGAAAGTCCACTTTGGAAAGCTTTAATTAATGTGCCACCGCTACATTAGATCAATATTTGAAAAGAAGGCCCCAATTCGCATCAAATCTGCAACCTGTATAAATCTCATATATGTTGTGCCAATCTTGGTTACTTTCTAGTTCTTTTTGACTAAACAGTTCCTAAAAACCACTTTTAGCCTTCTGACACTAACTCCTCTGATTAGCCATTTTCCATAATTTTCTTATTCTTACTAAATTAAATCACTCAAATAATAGTAATATGTTTTAAACTGCCTGTTAATCTGCCTTACCCTTTAAAAAAGAGCTACAGCAGTCTTTTCTGAAAGATTGTTTTTATCCTGTCTTTATTATTTTTATAAATAACTCAAGGCAGTGATCATACCTAATACTCCATTCTCTTCCTATTTTCCCCACAACAACCCTGTAAGGTAAGTTGGATTGAGAGTGATTGACCAAAATCACCCAACCAGCTTACATACCTAAAGCAGAACTACAAGTCACAGTTTCTCAGTTTCTAACCAGGTACTTTAACCACTAGACCAAACTGGCCTTCCCCCTACTTGATATCCTCCAGGGATTTTTGGCTTCAAGGCCCAAAATGTCCAAGAACCAAAAGTCACGGTGGCTTAGGATCCTGTGGGTTAGAAACCAATACACTTGGTAGACATCGGGTTGTAGAAAGTTTAGTTATATATGTGTCTTGAGAACCCATATGCCTCTTTCACAGATAATCACACACACTACAAATATAGTATGTGCTTCTATTAGTTCAAGTGTTTTTCCTTGCTCTGTTTTTCTGGATTCTATAAGGTAAAGGTAAAGGTAAAGTTTCCCCCGCACATGCGTGCTAGTCGTTTCCGACTCTAGGGGCCGGTGCTCATCTCCGTTTCAAAGCTGAAGAGCCAGCGCTTGTCCAAGGACGTCTCCGTGGTCATGTGGCTGGCATGACTAGACGCCAAAGGCGCACGGAACACTGTTCCCTTCCCACCGTAGTAGTCCCTATTTTTCTACTTGCATTTTTACGTGCTTTCGAACCGCTAGGTTGGCAGAAGCTGGGACGAGTAACTCTGATTCTATAAACTTGCTTTCAAAACGTTGATCTTACTTTTGGCATTAAATCTTCCTTTGACCACGCTGCCCTATGATATTTTTGCCACGTCCATCATCATTCTTGCAAATTCTTTCCTTTGCTTTACACTTGCCTCTTTGCTTTTTAGTTTGAGTGAGGTCTAGGAGCATAAAAAGGATAGGAAAAGGGTGCCAATATCATGTTTGCATAGTATGGTTCATAAATTAACTCCTGATTGGGTTTGCACAGTACCCTAAATCATAAACTACACCTAAGGACTGGTTCATACAACACACTAAATTACCAACCTTGCTCAAAAAATAAATGATCAAGGTTAAAATTACAGCACATTGCTTTAAAACTGCCACAAAGCTTTAAACTGACCTACATGTGAACCCAGCCAAAGAAAAGTTGGAGGTTTAGAGCCAGACTGCCACATTGGGGCTGCACAACATTTTATTTTCTAGGCGGTTAGCCAGGAATACTATATGAAAATGTATATGGGATTTGCAAGCTAGGTTAGAATGTCTCTTTACTGTATCTAAACCATACTATTAGAGGATTTGTGTTTCGCCACCTGGCAGGGAGCCACGTTAGAAAGGCAGTTTTACTATCTCTTGCGAGGTAGAGGAATAAGAGAGGGGAATGGCAAAATTGGGCATTCTAACAACCTAAACTTAGTTTTATACAATGTATCCTTTATAATAGAGGTGCATATTTTGCTTTGGTTCAAAGTCTTCTCTTGGTCTTTGAGGATCCTGCCAAGGGCTACACTCCAAAAACTAAAGTGATTTCCCTTTTAATATTGAAATTAAATGTAATTGATACAGAGTCTTATTTCCAGTCCTATTGTGTTGTGAAGCCACTGCAGTGTGGACTGAAATTTTTGAAGCTGGCTTAAGAAAAGGCCAAGAGCATTATGGGAGACAAGCAGATTAGGCTGCAGGTCAGAACTGTTCTCAGCCTGACTGCACAACTGGCCATCATGGTGTCTCCCAAACAACCCTGAGCTGTGTTTTGGGAAATATTTGTGGACATATTCTTAGGATGACCAATAAAAAGAAATGTCATATGGGAAGCCTTGGGGGAGGGAAGTGTTTGGAACTATTGCTGATGAAATGACTGAGTGACAGATCTTTATATTCCTATTTGTATATATTATACTGGTTTACACGAACTATCAAGTCAAATAAAGAGTTAGCAGTTTTGCACAATATGTTAGTTTGGACATTATTAACCTAGGTTACATTTTTGTGGTATAGTGTGTTCTGTAACCCCAACCCATTTGGCTAACTAATAGTTCAGATCAGTGTATGGCATGAATCCAGAAAATTCAGTAAGGACATTAAGTGCATTATGAAAACACAGCCAGTTTGTGGTTTATTTGAAGCAATTCTAGACTCTGTGTTTAAAAGACCATAATTTATGATGTAGGGCATAGTGCAAAACCAGCCAGTTTTAATATATTCAATAAACTAAGTTAAAGCAAAACATGTTCTAACAAGTGATATGAATGCATGAGAGGAGATATTGTAACCTACCAGCATTTGCTTTATGTATGGAGGATTCCAAATTCAATTCAGGACATCATTAGTTAAAATCAAGTAGTGGTGGTGCAAAGATGTCTAACTTTTTGGATAACTACAACCAGTCAATGTGAATAATCCCAGGAGAATGGAGTAAGGATTGTTCCTTAGAACAGAGCCGAGCAGAACAGAACAGCAGTGTTAATACCACTTGTAATTCCTTGGTAAGACCACATTTGGAATATTACTTCCAATTTTGGTCAACACAATATAAAAAAAAGATGTTGAGACTCTACAAAGAGTGCAGAGAAGAGCAACAAAGGTGATGAGGGAACTGGAGGCTAAAGTATAGAAAGAATGGCTGCTGGAATTGGGTTTCTCTAGTTTAATGAAAAGAAGGATTGGGGGTGATATGACAGCATTGTTCCAATATCTAAGGGCCGGCCACAAAGAAGGAGTCAACCTATTCTCCAAAGAACCTAAAAGCAGAACAAAAAGCAATGGATGGAAATTAATCAAGGAGAAAACCAACCTAGAACTAAGGAGAAATTTCCTGATAGTTAGAACAATTAAATAATGGAACAACTTGCCTCCAGAAGTTAGATGCTCCAACATTGGAGATTTTAAAGAAGAGATTGGACCATCATTTGTCTGAAATGATATAGGGTTTTTTTGCTTGAGCAGGAGGTTGGACTAGAAGACCTCCAAGGTTCCTTCCAACTCTATTATTCTGTTATTCTGTTTCTCATGGCCAATCCATTGAGTTTCACCCAATTGGCAGACATCGTAATGCCTGCAACCCTCACAGTAGACCTTTGCTGCTTCTCAGGAATGAGGCTGGGCAATGTTGCTGCCCTTGACAGATTTTTTTTTCTTAACGAAAGACAGTTCCAGGGCAATGATTAACCCACTTCCTTTTCCCTCCCATCCATTATCACTAAGCAATAAAACTCACCAATCAGCCTCCAGAACATATGAGGAACGGGTTATGGGACTCCCTGTGCTCCACCTGGATAGCCAGATATTTCTTCTTCTATTGGGTTTCATTTCAACAATGCCATGAGGGAAAATTAAAAAAAGAAGAAGCAAACCCACTAATACGCAGAGAGAGAGAGAGACCATCCATCTCACTCCTACTTATCTTGAACATCCCACCAACTGATCAGGCAGGAAAAAATATTTTCATAAGACCATTGATTGACCATTGATTCAAGAGACTGAACAACCATTTGTCTGAAATGGTTTCCTGATTGAACAGGGGATTGGAGTACAAGACTTCCAAGGTCCCTTCCAACTCTGTTATTCTGTTAAATTCTGTTAATTCTGTTGATCTCTACATCCTTTTTCTTTGAATAAGCCAGTGTGTGCATTTGGGGTTTCTTTTGAGGTTGGGTTATTTTTTTTTGGGGGGGGGAGGTTTGTCGTAGTTTTGTTTTGTTGTTGTTGTTTTATTTTTTGCTGAGAAGCTACCAAGAAAACCCACATTCTCTTCCATCTGTTCTGTTCTTCCTAAGATGCAGAATGGGAGTAACATAAGAAAAGGGGTGAAAAAAAGGAGGGAGAGGGATATTTGTGTGAGAGAAAAATAAGAGCAAAATATAGGAGCGGGTGGGGAATAGAATTGCTTGAAGGCCAGTCATGAGATGCTGTTGCATTCCAGCATTTCTGCAAAGATAATCGCCAATCTCTTTTCTGTTTCTTCTAAAAGGGTTGTCTTTCCCCCTCCATTTCCTGAATGCTATTTCCTTGGGATGTCCTCTACACTCTCCCCCATTCTCAGCTACAGTGCTGTAGTTTATTTTCCATGGCTTCCCTCATATAAATAAAGGTTGGGACTACAACCCAGATGACTCACTAGACAGCATCATATACACATCCCCTGTTCACACAGGATTATTGGTATTCTGATTATTGGTGTTCTAGGAAATGGATTGCCCCGTGACCTCCCGTTTAGACTACTGCAACGCTCTCTACATGGGGCTTCCCTTGAGGACCACTCGGAGGCTTCAACTGGTGCAAAATGCAGCCGCGCGAGTTGTGATGGGAGTTTCCCATTACTCCCATGTAACACCTCTGCTCCGCGAGCTGCATTGGCTTCCAGTTGCCCTCCGGGTGAGATTCAAGGTGCTGGTGATGACCTATAAAGCCCTATATGGCTTGGGTCCAGGATATTTGAGGGAACACCTGCTGCCGGCATCAAGCTCCCTTCGTCCTGTGCGCTCCCACAGGGAGGGTCTTCTCAGGGTGCCGCCGGTCAAAGAATGCCGGCGGATGACACCCAGGGGGAGGGCCTTCTCTGTGGGGGCCCCTGCCCTCTGGAACCAGCTGCCCGTGGAGCTTAGGACTGCCCCCGACCTTCGATCATTCTGCCGAGACCTGAAGACCTGGCTCTTCGAGCTTTCCGGCTCAGGCTGAGTTTTAATTGGGGTTTTAACTGGGGTTTTACATGTTGCAGGGACTTAGTTTAATCTTTTTAAATTGGTCTTAATTTTTGTATCGATGTTTTATATACCCTGTAAACCGCCCTGAGTCCTTCGGGAAAGGGCGGTATATAAATTCAATAAAATTCAAATTCAAAAGATCAAAATATTTATGTCAAAGAAAGAAAAGAGAGCTCTTAGTGACTGGAAGAACTAACCTGAGGTACAGAGCAGAGAAACCATCACCAGATTATTCCCAATGCTATTTTGCCTCTGGATCTTTCTTTCCTTTTTTTCCATTCCTGAAGACCATGGCACCTCTGAATCATTTTTGGTCAAACAGAATCTCTTTGCCACCTCACATTCCACAATTGTCTACTAACATTGAATGTTATTGCTTGACAGTGCCCTTCTTTCCCAGCTCATGCACAACATACACTGAAAAGCAGCACAAAAAAGTTCAGTGAACTCAACTGAATTATCAATATCCCATGTCAAAAAAAACACAAATAAACAAGAAGTTCCTGGTTGACAGAACTATTGTTCTCTGGAGACTAATATTCCAGTGTATAAGACAGAGAGAGGGAGAGGGAGGAGGTATCCAGAATCTTTTGCAACCCAGGCCAATATGACCATGAAGAACAGTATCCAGCAAGCATATGAGATAATATTTTTTTCAGAACCAATATGTGGGCATACTAGTAAAATAATTGTTGCTTGCCCCTTTACAAAATAACTGCCATGGGAGATACAACTTTGTCCATCTGCCTTCACTTCCCAGAATCTCTATATTATTACAGTTTTTTCTCCTCTCTTTCTGGGCAGATAAACATGCTTCTAAATAAAGTATTGTCCTGTAAATGCCCGATTTTATTTTTTAAAAAAGCTCTGGAGCTCAGTTGAGGCCTACCTGCAGTCCTGGAAATAAAAGTGATGATACAGATTGGCATTTTTCTTTATAGTATAACTTCCTATTTTTAAAAATGAAATATATGTTTAAAAATTGTAAGGAGGCACTTTGGAACCTGGCAGACACCCACTGTACAGAGGCCCGCTGTACCCTTGGAAGCCACATGCAGGATCTCATAATTAAACTTTCTACATCTCAAAATATTCTGCTAGTACCATATATGCATACACATATTAAATAGTTAAGCCTGCTGTTTCATACCCTAAATTTGATGAAACATATTTTGCAATTTTCTATTGAATATTGTAGGCAATTACATTTTTCATTGAAATGCTAATCAAAATGCTCAAGGACTAGGCCTTGGGTGCAAAATGTGAAACTGAGGGATGTTGGAGTGGTATCTGGACAATTGTAAGTCAAAATACAGAAGCATATATACTTTTTCTTATAATATTTTATTGGTTTTCCAGTTTTACATTTGAGTATTTAGAAGGCAACGTGGTGATTGGGTTAATCAATAGTTCCATGACAAAATCTTTAGTACATATCTCAGGTTACATCATCAAATATTTCTCCTCATTTGCTATTTTGTATTTAAGCTAGTAAACTTCTAATTGTATCAAACTCAGTGAAAACTTCATTATCGCATTTATGAATACATTTTTTGCTTATACATATCTTAATAGATCTAGATAAACAATCCATATCCTGTTATTAAGTTTTACCTAATCTTTAATTTTTAATTACAGTACTCCAATTTAACCTTTAATATCCATAGTATTTGACTTTCAGGTAAGCCAAATTTCCTTTATCTCACTTTCTAAAAATTCTAATGTCTAAAATACACATATTAGTTACTTAAATATATTCTTATTCTATTTCGTAAACATTTTCTGTTTCTCACCCTAATACATCACCACCTTAATAATAGAGTATTATATATATCATATACAGTATACTTTGACTAAATCTAGGAGCATCTTGTTTGAGCAAAAAGTAATCTGTGGGAACTTATTCAGTACACGGCTAATGATCAGCCTAATGGAGTCATGTCGGAATGACTTGTTCATTTGAAAGCATGCCTAATGAAAGAAGTCATGGCAGAGTGGATGAGGAAACATTCCATTCCAGTCCAGCACTATTGTATCAAAGCAAAGAACATCTGGGACCACACAAGAAATGTGACCCAACAATCAACAGGCAAACCACTCATTCTGATGCATGGACACTTTGTGGAAACTTGGAATCTAAAGTTAAATCAAATACACCCTTCTGTTTTGTACTTCAAAACTTAGAGAGAAGACGAGGAACTAGTTCATTCCATTTTTCCATTTTTTTTAAAAAAAATTCTCCATCACTTCTGCTTAGATTATCAGTAGTGGCTTGGCCATCCTAGTTCTATACTAAGTAATGCAAAGACAGATGGGATCTTGTGGCCCATTGTTCCAATGGCAAATGACATTTAACCATATATTATGGGAGTATGAATGCTATGTGGAGGGAAAATATGAATAGATGAAGAATGGTGAATGAGATTAAACGAAATATTTTTTTTGAGTTGACATTTTGTATTTAGTTTCTCAATTATTATCTAATGCTAACATGAACATGCAACCTATCTACAACAGGAGAATACTAGGAAACATTCCTTTAATCCTATCAAGACTCATATTGGACAGACTGGAAACTAAAACATAGAATGAATTGTTCCAGAATTGGGTATGACTAGTTTAGTGAAAAGAAGGACCAGGGGAGGCATGACAGCAGTGTTTAAATATTTGAAAGGCTACCACAAAGAAGAGGAGGGGATCTATTTTTAAAAGCGCCCAAAGGCAAGATAAGAAACAATGGATGGAAAGTAATCAAAAAGATATCCAACTTAGAACTAAGAAGAAATTTCTAAAAGTAAGAACAATCAAACAGTGGAATGGCTTGCCTTCAGAAATACAGGAGGGTTTTAAGAAGAAACTGGACAGACACTTGTCTGAAATGTATGTGGGTCTCCTGCTTGAGTAGGGGGTTGGACTAGAAGACCTCCAAGGTCCCTTTCAACTCTGATATTCTATGTTCTATGTTGTGCTGAAATTGAGAAATGAACTAAGGAGCAATTTGTTTTGTAATGTTGAATCAATAAACCTATGCAATCATTATTGAAATGCATTCTATTACCATTGGTGACTGGTGTGCCCACTGGGAACAAAGATCCCCAATTGCTTATGACTAGCTTGTTCAAAGGTGCTATACATTTGGCCCACCAGTATTTCTTTTGTAGCCCCCCAAATCTGCAAACAAAATATTTCAGCCTCATTTCTTTCCACCTTTGAACAAATTGGGAGTGCTAAATGGCAAACGTCCTCCCTTTACTTTCCCTGAAGCCCTGCAGAAAGGATTCAGGCTCCATCGACTAACTCCAGGATCCAACTAGAAATCCTGGATTTGTATTATGTAAGGACGATGGAATCCCAAAGGTGCTTTTTCAAGAGGCAACTGGACTTTCTTGTTTTTCTTTGAAGACATTTTACTTCTCACCCAAGAAGCTTCTTGGATGGGAAGTGAAACTTCTTCAAAGAAAAACAAGAAAGCCCAGTTGCTTCTTGATAAAGCACTTCTGGGACAGCCATGACCTGGATGACTAAGAGACTCCATAGACAAGGAAGATGGAATGGTCTTGTGAACTAAACAGACAAATGATGGGAGTAGAACATAAACTACCTTGTAAGTAAAAAAAATGATGAGTTTAGATAGCAAGATTAAGAACATGCATTTGGACTTCCAGTTTGATGTCGCAGCGTAACGGACACAGAAAGATGAGGCTCCATCTTATGCATTCAATTTTGCCCCGCTGGAGACCCTAAAAAGGGTCGAAAGTCGCCCCGGAGAGGCAACAAAGAAGGAGGGGACCCTCGTTGATTGCAGAGGGGTGGTGGCCCTTCTGTTTGATCCGAGGAAGCCCTCCAAACCAGCGGGGGGGGGAATGGCTACATTCATGTAGCCAGTCAGAAGCTGATGACAACCAAAGGAAATAAGCACTAAAGAGCAACTTTTGGGCAACCTGGATGAAACTGGGTGAGACTATCCTCTCTTTATAACTTTAAGACTTTTTCTTGGGGGAAAAACGCCCAAAGCAAAGAATCCTCCCTGATGAGAGAGGGAAAGGGAATTTCCGCCCCATTCTCTTAGGAAAAAAAAGCACTTAACTAACTGCTTGGGGGAAAATGGAGAATATTATAAAATTAATTTGGAATCAATAAATATATAGCCTTGAAATTTGGGTACTAAAAGTGCTTTTGAAACTTTTTTAGAAAAGAGACTTGAAAAGCTTGCAATATAAATTTGAAGATGGAAGAAGGTGTTAACGACATCTAGTGGCAAACCATGGCACTACAGTTTATTATGCTTAAAGGAAATTTGGCCTGAAGCCCAGACTCAGATAAGACCTTGGGTGTCCTTCGAAAGTTTCACTTTTGAAGACTGCAGCTGGAGAAGGAAAAAAAATCTTTTGGGCTGCTTATCTGCATGGCAGAGACGATAAACTATTTTGAAATTGGCCTGCTTGGATTATGAGTATAAATACTAACTGACTTTTAGAGCTGTGTTATGGAACTATTCCCCTGTAGAAGAAACAGGCATGACTGATGGAGATGATGGAACACTTTGGATTATGAACTTTTGATTGATGAATAACTTTTAATTGTCTCTTTTCTCACTGGACAGAAAGGATATGTTTTTCATTGGACAGGAAAACCTGGACTTTGCTTATATTTGTTTAGGGGAGGCCTAGGGATGTACTGACAGGCTGGCTGGATAATTTGGAGTTTAAATCACAATTGGCTGAAACTTTTTAAATCTCAAAATAAATTGGACTATAAAAATCAGGGCTTTTTTGTCATAGAACCCTCAGAACGGAGTTCTGGCACCTTTTTGGATGGAACCTTGTAGGGTAGGCAAGGTGGGTTGTATGACGTGAGTGAGTTCTGGCACCTTTTTTTTTTTTACAAAAAAAGCACTGATAAAGATCACATACAAAAATAAAATGGATGTTCTGCACTTAGTCTTAAATAGTAAAAAACCATCTCTAACATTTGTCTCCAAAACCCCCAGTTTCACATACCAACAAGAAAATCTTGATGAATCTCAGAAAGAAATTCTTTCTATGTTGAAATCAATACAAGAGACAATTGTCTTAGCTCATGATGAGACTAAAAATAACACAAAAGAGATAAAAGAACAACTTTCTCATCTAAACTTACAAATTCAGAAAATGACTACAAAGAAGGAACCAGTAACCCATAAAATAGAAGGAAAATTAGAGGAAGCAGATCCAAAGATGGAGGACCTAAAGGAAGGAATTGACAGACTCAGACAAAAGAAAAATTAGAAGATGTAGCAATAATACTGGAAATGGAAAAGATATCTTACTTCTCAAGATCTCAGAACACATTTGAGAATAAGGAAGAAGAGCTAATTGAACAGAAGATAAAGCTGTCAGGAGAACTGTGGAAAACTGGAGACGGAGGGAGGCTGTTTAATGAATATAAATGGGCTGAGGGTTCTTCCCAAAATACTTTAATCAAATTGTCTTTCTTACATCAAACAATATAGACAAAAATAGGGGAAGAACTACTTGAGTACTCAAATGCATTGACTTGGAAAGTTAGTTGGCAAAGGAAGAAAGCCAGAGTAAGACTGAAGAAAATAGAGGTTTTGACCCATTAGATGGGACATTATATTATTAAATAGATGTTTGAACGTGGCTAAGAGAATAGATAATTGTTAGAAACAAAAGTATTACTATACCTAGAAAGATAGGATATGCAACTAGAATACTATATTTTGGTATGAGAAGGGAAATATGAAAATGCCAAGAGGGTCTGAATAAGGGAAACTTTTGGTTACCAAATATAATTTACTATAGGAAAACTATAAGCAATGGAGACAGGATATTATATTATTAAACAGATGTTTGAATATGGTTAAGAAAATAGATAACTTAGAAATAAAATTATTAATATAACTAGAAGGATAGGAATTCTAACTAGAATATTATATTTTGTTATGAGAGTGGAAATATGAAAATTCTAAAAGGGTTTGAATAAGGGAAGCTTTTGGTTACTCAAATATAATATATTATGAGAAAATTATAGAGCTATTTTGAACATTGATGGGTAATTAATTTTTTAAATTAATTAATTTTAAATAAATTAATTTTTTTTTAAAAAAACGGGAAAACCAGGATACTGATTGAACAAATGGATTTTAATACAAAGGCAATTTTATGTGCAAAGGCAATTGAGATATGTTTTGGCTATAAAAAATATTATAAACTGACATTATCGATATTTCATATAATACCAGAAAAATGTGATGAAGATGTCTATATTTAATTGTATATGTATTAACAGTAATAAGAATTGTATTTACCCAGTATGGAAAAATGCATACCACCAGAAGAAGAATGGAACAAGAAAGCACTGGATGGCATAGTGTTGGAACTAGACTGAGAAAGTTAATATGTACCAAGAGCCTTGGTGGAGCAGTGGGCTAATGCCTCCTTAAGTAACACCAGCTGCCTGCAATTAGTACAGGTTCGCATCCCACCAGGCTCAAGGTTGACTCAGCCTTCCATCCTTCCGAGGTAGGTAAAATGAGGGCCCGGATTGTTGGGGGCAATTAAGCTGACTTTGTAATAATGCCGCTTGGGGGGGGGTGTGAAAGCCCTAATAGGCAGGCATATACATAGAATGAAGGCTACTGCTAAGCTTGTAAGCTGCCCTGAGTCTTCGGAGAAGGGCGGGATATAAATGGAATTAAAATAAAAATAAAAATAAAATACCACTGAATTACCAAAGGACCCAGACAACACATTGTTTATTAAGTATTTATGATTGTAAAATTAGCAAATTAATAAAATGTTAACCAAAAAAAGAATATGCATTTGAATATTTCAGCTTTTCAATTTCTCTTCTAGCCTATAGATCACCTATGGATCACTCCAAGGAAAAGGGGTAAACAATACTTTCTGGCAGCTGTTTGTCTAAAATATTGAAAGACACCAGTGGGGGAAAGCAGCTGTTCAGAATGAACACATATAGAAGAGAAAAGAAGGACTGTGGGGGACATGATAGCAGAGTTCTGAAAGATCTGGCAGATATTATCTCAGAACCACTACACTACATCTTTCAAAAATTCTGGAGCACTGGGGAAGTACCTGAGGATTGGAAAAGGGCTGATGTGGTTCCCATCTTCAAGAAAGGGGAAAAAATGGACCCAGGAAACTACAGACCAATCAGTTTAACATCAATACCTGGGAAGATACTAGAAAAGATAATCAAAAAACAAATCTGTGAACAACTAGAAACAAAGTTATAATAGTAGCCAGCACAGGTTTGTTAAAAACAGATCGTGCCAAACCAATCTTATTTCATTCTTTGATAAAGTGACTAAACTAGTAGCCAGCAAAACACAGTGGACATAGTATACTTAGCTTTCAGTAAGGCATTTGATAAAATTGACCACAACCTACTCCTTGGTAAGCTAGAAAAAGCTGGAATAGACAACATCACCGCCAGATGGATTTGTAGCTGGCTGGCAAACCGTACTCAATGAGTAGTCCTCAATGGCACTACATCCACATGGAGAGAAGTAAGCAGTGGGGTACCACAAGGTTCCATCTTAGGCCCAAGACAAACTCAGGATCCAAAAAGATCTTGACATACTTGAACAATAGGCCCTATGCAACAAAATGAGTTTCAATGTGGAGAAAAGCAAAGTTTTACATTTAGGCTGGAAAAATCAAAGGTACAAATACAGATTAGGTGAGAGCTAGCTTAAAAACAGCAACTACCTTGGAGTCCTAGTGGACAATCATTTGACTATGAGCCAGCAGTGTGCAGCAGCAGCCAAAAAAGCTAATACAATCCTGGGTTGCGTAAACAGAGGCATGGAATCAAGAGCATATGAAATATTAGTACTGCTTTATAAAACCCTAGTAAGACCACACCTGGAATACTGCAGCCAATTTTGGTCACCATTTCACAAAAAAGATGTTGAGAGTTTGGAAAAAAAATCAGAGAAGAGCAACTAAGATGATCAAAAGCCTGGAGACTAAAACATATGAAGAACGGCTGCAGGGCTTGGGTTTGGCTAGTCTAAAGAAAAGAAGAAATAGGGGAGACATGATAGCAGTGTTCCAGTATTTGAGGGGCTGCCACAAAAAAGACGGGGTCATGTTATTCTCCAAAGCACCAGAGGGCAGGATAAGAAATAATGGTTGGAAACTGATCAAAGAGACAAGCAACCTAGAATTAAGGAGAAACTTCCTGACAGTGAGGACAATTAACCAGTGGAACAGCTTGCCTCCAGAAATCGTAGGTGCTCTGTCACTGGAGATTTTTAAGAAGAGGCTAGAGACAGTCACTTGTCTGAGATGGTATAGATTCTCCTGCTTGGGCAGGGGGGTGGACTAGAAGACCTCCTAGGTCCCTTCCAGCTCTATTCTACTCATTTAAAAATAATCATACATAATAGAGCTGTACAAAATTGCATATATTCATGGACATAATATACAGAATTGCCATATTTCAGGGAGGGAAAAAACCTCCCTTTTTACAAACCTGTAATCCCTTAATTTGGGGTAGAGTTGGGGCAATTGAATGAAGCTGAGCATTTACTGGCCAGATGCCCTTCCTGATGCCACACAGAATTCGCAACAGGTATTTTTTTTCTTTGCGACTTAGGACAAAAACATCTGCTTCTGCCTAGGATTAAACTCTGAGTAGGAGGTATCTTCACCACTAGGTAAAATTGCAAAAAATGTGCAATAGATGACTCCTCTAAAATATGTGCATAATTGCCTTAAATAACCAAAGGTATTTATTTCTAATTTTAATTCTAATTTTAAAAATCTTGGGGGATTAAATGAATTTGACATATTTGCAAAAATGAAGCAACCCAAATAAACAGATTCACTCATAGCTATTGTGCATTTTTCTTTCCCAGCAGCCATCAAGGAGAGCAGGAACTCAAAATATCCAGGAGATGGCACTCCAAGGCCAGCTGTTTTTCCTAGACTGAGACCAATCTCCTGCAATATTTATCAGTGCATACCCTAAAAACATACCCTAGTCAATCTTGTTGCCTATTGGTGGTTTATAAGATTCTAAATAACCTCTTCCTTAATGACATGAAGACTGCCTGGATAGGTTGTAAGCCTAGCACAATGTTCTCTGCCAGAACAATAGGCTCTGTGCAACAAAATGGGTTTCAATGTGGAGAAAAGCCAAGTTTTACATTTAGGCAGGAAAAATCAAAGGTACAAATACAGATTAGGCGAGAACTGGCCTAAAAACAGCAACTGTGAGAAGGACCTTCAAGTCCTAGTGAAGACTCCAAGACTGATGCCATGTTGAGTCAGCTGCTTACTGTTTTGGCTAGCACCAGAAATAGATCTACTTAACCACTGTGATTTACTCAACAAACTGTAGTTAAGAACTCAGGCTGTGAGAATGCTACATTAAATGTCATTGAGATAAGACTCAACCCCAAATGACTATATTGAAAAATGCTTAGGATTTCAATCTTATAATTCGTCAAAAAACATCTCAAACCAGCTATCAATCTTTATTTATAATAATAATAATAATAATACGGTTGGAAGGGACCTTGGAGGTCATCTAGTCCAATCCCTGCTCAGGCAGGAAACCCTATACCAGGGGTCTTCAAACTTGGCCCTTTTATGACTTGTGGCACGCTGGCTGAGGAATTCTGGGAGTTGAAGTCCACAAGTCATAAAAGGGCCAAGTTTGAAGACCCCTGCCCTATACCATTTCAGACAAATGGCTGTCCAGTCTCTTCTTAAAAACTTCCAGTTTTGGAGCATTCACAACATGGGGAGGCAGTTTGTTCCACCGATTAATTGTTCTAAATGTCAAGAAATTTCTCCTTAGTTCTAGATTGCTTCTCTCTTTGGTCAGTTTCCATCCATTGCTTCTTGTCCTGCCTTCAGGTGCTTTGGAGAGTAGCTTGACTCCCTCTTCTTTGTGTGCACTGGAACACTGCTATCATGTCACCCCTCACCCTTCTCTTCATTGAACCAGACATACCCAATTCCAGCAACTGTTCTTTATATGTTTTAGCCTCCAGTCCCCTAATCATGTTTGTTGCTCTTCTCTGTACTCTTTTTATGTCGTGGTTACCAAAACTGGATGCAGTATATCAAGTGTGGCCTTTCCAAGGCATTGTAAAGTGGTATTAACCCTTCACGTGATCATGATTCTATCCCTCTGTTAATGCAGCACACTGCTGGCTCATATTTAAGTGATTGTCCACTAGGACTCCGAGATCCCTCTCACAGTTGCTACTATTGAGCAAGATACCACCTATGCTATACCTGTGCATTTGGTTTTTCTTGCCTAAATGTAGAATCTTACTTTTTTCATCATTGAATTTCATTTTGTTAGATTGTGCCCAGTGTTCAAGTCTGTCAAGATTTGGTCCAGGACTCGTGGTCTGGTTTTTCTTACAATCTTTGGTACTTTTATAACTACTCTGAAAACCATAATTGACCACAACAAAACTATATGATTTGTATGGAAGAGATTACCTTTATGGAATTCTGAACAGGTAAGCAACCTGAATGAAATTGCTAGAGAAGGATTGAATGCAAACACATGAATTATAATCAATGAACCAGTCCAAAACTCAAGAGAAAAATTGCTCGGGGGATCAATATGCTCTTCTACTGAAAAGTTGATCTGGGGAGGCCAGATGAGTTCCAATCTCAGGAAGGGCTAATCTGATCTGACCATAGCAATGACTCAGTCTGCAATATCTGCTAAATCCATTTATAATTGTATTTATATAACATGCTATTCCCATATGAAGAAACTGGTTCTGGTGGGTTCTCAGCATGAATAGTGGACTCCCGGATTGTGTCAGCTCCCAAAATGGGGAACAGGATGGGAAAATGGGGTTAAATTGGTTCCTATCCTTGGTTTAACCACTCTTCCATTCTACCTGTCACTCATTTTCCAGGCCAGGGGGGGGGAAGTGCTATTTTAAGGGTGGATCTTGTTCTCCCCACTTCTTCTACTGGTCTGAAAGAAGCGTGACAAGCAGAACATAGCAATGCAACTCCCTAATTAATATGGCAGGAAAAGTGAGGAGAACTGAATAACTGACAGCTAAAAGCTGCTTCTCCCTTCTTGATTTGCAGCCTTTTTTTAAAAATATAACACCAGTCATCTTCTCAAAGACCACTAGACATCTGTCAAAAAGCACAGTCATCCATCACCTCCTTGTGCTGAAGTGCCTGATCTAGAGGGGGAGAGTGCATTCTGCCCAATGAAGCAAGTATGTTTTACCAAAACAGTAACCAGCCCCATTTCCCTGCCAAAGCACCTGATATGCACTTTCTGTATAGTATTTACTACATGGATGCATCCTGTGTATTAAAATAGGCAATCTCCTGCTTTACCAAGCAGAATGAACCCTCCCTGCCCACCTCTACACACACACACAGACACACACACACACACACACACACACACACACACACCTTATTACAGGTGGGGATGAGACAGCATATAGGGCGGAGGTACAAAAACTATCCATATGGTGTAGTAACAACAACTTGCACCTAAACATCAGCAAGACGAAAGAGATGGTGTTAGACTTCCGGAGAAAAAAAGAGGAACCTGCCCCACTTTACATCGGGGAGGACTGTGTAGAGAGAGTTCCCTCCTTTAAATTTCTGGGAGTCTACCTCTGTGAAGATCTGACCTGGAAAGTTAACACAACCCAGGTGGCTAGAAAGGCCCAACAGAGGCTTCACTTTCTTAGGATCTTGCGGAAGAACAGGGTAGAACAACAGCTAATGACCCTCTTTTACCGGTCTACCATAGAGAGCGTCCTCTCGTATGGTATTGTGGTTTGGTATGCCGGTCTGACAGCCGCGGATAGGAAAGTATTACAGAGGGTAGTGAGCACAGCACAAGACATTGTGGGCTGTTCCCTGACACCACTGGATGACATCGCCAGGGCTCGTTGCCTTGGAAGAGTGAGGAAGATTCTCAGGGATGACTCACACCCTGGACGGTATCTTTTTACTCTCCTACCATCCGGTAGGAGATATAGGAATATAGCCAGCGGTACCAACAGGCTGAAGAACAGCTTTTATCCGTGGGCTGTTAGGCTTTTGAATGGGATGTAATCTTATGCAGAGTTGACTTGGGAGGCCGGTGTGTGGTGTAGTTGGTTCACATAGTGTGGTGGGATGGAGGGTTTGTTGTCACTGTGTGTTGGGGGGAGAGAGCACAGGGGGAGGCTCAGCTAATCTCAATGTACACATGTTGTACTTTGACAATAAAGGTTTATTATTATTTATTATTATTATTATTATTATTACCTACCTGCAGGCCACAAGCATTCCTGATCTGCAGGAGGCAGGCAAATTTACTATAAGATAGGAGGGAGAGGATGCTTTGTTTAGTAAATCTGCCTCCTTCCATGTGAATAGGAGTGGTAGCTTCTGCTTGGCAAGTTCAAGCTGTCAGAAATACAAATACAGAGACAGATAAATGAACACAGAGATATAGATATCAGCTATGTTGGGAGCAGGTTTCAATAGAAGAACCAGCCATTTGTCACAACTCGCCTCGTCCCTCAGAAAAAGCATTTTTTTTTCCTAATAGCACATGACTCCAGAAGATTCCACCAATCACTTTCCTTATATTGTCTCAAGTTAAATTTGTGGGGACAGCACCAGTCGCTAGCCTTGTTTCTGAGGCATAAGAAGACTCATAATGAAGGCAGCACCCAAGTATGCCGGTAACTTTGTGTTATCAGTGGATGGAAGGAGATCTCATTAAAGTGTCTCTGAAGAGCTCTAGATCATCCAATGAAGTCCTTCAGCATTTCCAGCTCCGGCTGAGAGTTAGCAGGGTAGAGAAACATATATATATATTTCTGGCATCAAGCATCTTATTATTATCTCAGACTTTTAATTCCGCAAGTTGATATGCTCTTTCTTTATTGACGCTATTTCTACTTTTTAATTCTAAAGCCTTTATTGAAATACTACCTAGTTTATGTTACTGCTGCTGCACTAAAGTAGTTTATAGAACTCCTGGGACAGTTTAAAGTCATTTAAATTGCATTATTTCAAATAGCTTAAACTGTAACAGCTTCAAGACATATTAAACATTTGTTAAAATTCCCTAGCTGATCTCAAAAAGCCAAGCAGGGTCTGCTCAGATTAGTGCTTGGATGGGAGATTACCAGGAAACTCCAAAGCTAAAAGCTAGATTGGGAAGTTGATAACACCTCTTGGGAGAAGGCAATGGCAAACAGCTTCTGCACTACTACCAAGAAAATTATATGGAGATGTCCATGCAGTCTAAAAAAACCAAGGGCAATTTCAGGGGGCTTTTACTTTTATAATGTGATGACATAATACGCTTGTTCAGTTTATGGAAAGTGTTACGCTTTGGGGCAATTGCCACAGCATTGTGGTTTTCCTTTCTTTTTTCTTTTCTTTTTTTTTCCCTTTTCCAGTTTACTTTTAAAAATGGGTGTGATTTACACCGCAGTGTAAGTCCTCCCAGTGACATAGGGGTTTTCCGCAATGAAGCCTTCAACAGCTTGTATTCTGTGTGAAAACCAGAAACAGATTCCAACAGGTTGGAAGGGACCTTGGAGGTCTTCTAGTCTAACGGTCGGTCAGGGAATGTCGACTGGCAGCCCCCAGGGGGAGAGCATTCTCTGTGGGCGCGCCTGCCCTCTGGAATCAGCTCCCTGTTGAGCTCCGGATGGCTCCCGACCTTCGCTCTTTTCGCCGCAACCTGAAGACTTGGCTATTTGAACTTGCCAGCCTGGACTGAGGGACTGGGGTTTTAGATTTTAAATTTTAATTTTAGAACATGTTTTATTGTTTAGGGCTACTTGTTTTAATTAATTTTAATTTTTGCATATTATGTGTTGTATATAGTGTTTTAATTGCCCTGTACACTGCCCCAAGTCTTTTGGGAGAGGGGCGGTATATAAATCCAAATAATAATAATAATAATAATAATAATAATAATAATAATAATAATAATAACAACAACAACAACAACAACAACAACAACAATAACCTCCTGCTCAAGCAGGAGACTCTGTTACCATTCCGGACAAATGGCAGTCCAATCTCTTCTTATAAACCTCCTGTGGTAGAGCACTCACAACTCCTGAAGGCAAGCCGTTCTACCTGGAAATTAAATTTAACAAATCCCTTTTCAGATTTCAATCCAATTCTTCTTTTTAGCCAGAGTGATGGTTTGATGTTCTGTTTGGATCATATTTAATACAACTCCTATCATATTTAGATTTTGCTTCTTGAGGAAGGAAGGAAGGAAGGAAGGAAGGAAGGAAGGAAGGAAGGAAGGAAGGAAGGAAGGAAGGAAGGAAGGAAGGAAGGAAGGAGCTAGAACAGAAGGGACAGAATTCTTGTCAATTTCATCTGTTAAAAACACAAAAACACAGATCTGTCCTTGCACTATTTCATCTCTGGTTCTATAGTAAAGTTTTTATGGAGCACCAGAAAACATGAGCAGTGATTGTGTTACTTTCTAGTTAGGGCTGGATTGAGGATGATTTCATGCATACTTGCCCTCAGGCTGAAATACACAGTTGGGATAAACTGGAAATATGGCTATGTCTAGATGTCTTCTAGGGTCATCCAACATTGTTCTGCCAAAACAACAGTAATGAGGACAAGTTTAATGAGCCTTGGTGGAGCAGTGGGCTAATGCCTCCTTAAGTAACACCAGCTGCCTGCAATTAGTGCAGGTTCGCATCCCACCAGGCTCAAGGTTGACTCAGCCTTCCATCCTTCCGAGGTAGGTAAAATGAGGACCCAGATTGTTGGGGGCAATAAGCTGACTTTGTAATAATGGCCGCTAGGGGGGGGAAAGCCCTAATAAGCAGGCATATACATAGAATGAAGGCTATTGCTAAGCACATTGGTTTGTGCTTAAATTGTAAGCCGCCCTGAGTCTTCAGAGAAGGGCGGGATATAAATGGGATTTTTAAAAAAAATACTGCAAAAATAGCTATGAAGAAGTTCATAGTTACAGATTCATTAGTAGCCCTAGAGCAAGCGTTCAGTTCTCCAGATAGCTTCTAGAAGGCTGGGAGGTGAGAAGGAGACTGGACAAGATCTCAGCTGGTTATCTACTTAATATTTGTGCAATGGTGAATGTGAGGGTTCTATAGTCTGGGGCTCCAATTTCATCTGTGTGCCCAAGGTTAGGAATACAACCATTATCACCACATCATGGTCTCAGATTAGATTCTGCCACGCAAGTGGACAAATTAAGCAGGTGGTATCTTCCCATCTTCATTGGTTCCACCAATAAAAGTAACTTTCTGAAATTCATATTCTGAGTTTATTAGCCTCTTGATTGCCTTTCTTAAAGAGGAAAACAAAAAATGTCCTCTCATTTCCTTCCTG
Organism: Vipera ursinii; assembly: GCF_947247035.1. NCBI lineage: Eukaryota > Metazoa > Chordata > Lepidosauria > Squamata > Viperidae > Vipera > Vipera ursinii. The sequence goes on from NC_139512.1 coordinate 333,881,873, forward strand.
CCTTTGCTGCCAGCTTTCAAATGTTTGCATATGCAGGGACAACTGGTCAGCATTAGCTGACAGCATTTCTTAGATGTCCCTTGTTCTAATAATAAATCTGCATTCAATCTCCTTGGAAGATCTGTCTGCCTTGTCCAATTCTGTAAGGGCCTATCTTGCAAAGGAGGAGACTATCATGATTCAGGTAAGTTTGACTTTCTGAGGGTGCTTATCTCCCAAGAGATATTAAGACTGTTCCAATTTCTAGTGACTTGATCTGTGTCTAGATGCAAATTTCTTCCCTTTCTTCATAGCCTTTAAACAAAGCAGGATAATCACCACTGAAAGTTTGCCTTCTGGAGCAAGTATCATCCAGTCACTGCCCTGGGAGGAGGATTTGCTGTTTGGATGGCTGGATTCCTCGAGTCCTCAAGACCCCTGCTGCCACTGACAGCTGCTACCCGTGTCCATGGAAACAATTCTGGGCAGCCCAGGAGGAAGGTAGAAACAGACAGTTGAGAGAGGAATCTGACTTGCAAAGGATCACACACTCCTCCAGACTCTGGAGCCCGTGGCATGGTAGTTAGCAGTCATTCGGGGTCAGGGTAGGAGCAAGACACAGGGACCTTAGCACTTTGGGCACACACAAAGGTAGGGAATTAAACAAGAGACATCCCTCTGATCCACCTACCCAATAAGGTGAATTTGGGAGAACACCCTCCCGGTCCTCATCCTGCAGCCTTTATTGAAAGCAGAGCAGGAGGTATACAGGAGGAGACAACATGATCTGGAAGACGTGAGCACATAACAGTGGCAAATGGGTGTGAACTGCTTTTGAGAGGCTGGCTGTGAATCTTGAAACGTGTTCCTGAAAAAGGCATATTCATCGACTCTGCCATCTTTTAAGGGACAAATCCAGTTCTTTATGTGTCTGTGATCTTCCTGAGTGACACATCATCAACTTACCTGGTTTTGTTCTCAGAAAGCCCTCTCATCACCGACAGGATCTCTAGAAGTCTACTAGTCAGACTGAAGTTCAACAGGAAAACAGAGATACTTAGATTCCAGAATGACAGGTAAGCCAAAGAGAAAGGGAGGGGGGTGGATTGCTACAGGTCAATACATCCAAAACAGAGCTGAAATATGTTCATTCATTATTTCTGCTTATATATCCTTATGAACTGCTATTTGAGATTTTTTAGTAATGTTGTGTTAAATTGCATTAGAGAGCCTTATGAAATACTTTATATTATTATTATTATTAACATGTCCAGTTTAAACTGTATGTTACTTAGAGGGGAATATGTTTCTCTATAAAGTTCTAAAGGCAATGGAAAATATCTTTTTTAATATGAGAATTAATAATTCTATTAGAGTAGATATTATGAAAGGGTAACATGATACCTATTGTTTATTATTTGTCCAATACTTTGAATTTTCACAAAAATTGCAACCTTTAAATAATAATGAAAATGCCATAGTAGCTAAGAGCATGACAACACAGTTCTATATGTCTGACTCAGAACTAAATTTATAGGAGTTCAATGCATTCCTTTGTTGTTCATCAATTCAGTGAAGATACTGTTATAAAACTGTTAACAAAATCTTCTCATCCTCTCTTCTTCTTCCTCTTCCTCCTCATCATAGCAAGCTATATTTTCAGGATCAGTAAAGATTATAGTAAGTTCATCATGCATGAGAAGGGGTGTAGAGAATATTAGGATAGTTATGGATGTGGGAGATCTTCCTTTACCCGATTGTGCTACAATGTGCATTTTTGTTCACTATTTCTAGGGAAGGAATTGAATCATTAGTTGAATCAGGAAGATGACACTAGGTCCATAAGTTGAGAGGAAAGTGTGATGCTAGGAAACACATAGCAGCTTTGCCAAAATAGAGAGAGAGCTTCTGCAACTGTCTCAGAAGAAAATCCACATCTGTTCTTTCCTATTTCTTAGTATAAAACAGAATAATTTGTGGGACAACTGATTCCAATTGAATATTAGAGAAAAAAAAACCCTCTTCCTAATAGTAATATCAATTAAGATAATGGAATCAGTTACTGAATGTGGTTATGCAGAAGCCTAGAGAGAAATCTGTCAAAAATGCTTTGATTGGCATTCCTGAACCGAACAGGGGTTTAGTTTCAGCAAGCTAAATAATTCACAATTCCACGCTTTTATAAGACTAGGAAAAATAGCAGCAGACAAGAGTTGAAGGGGGAAAAATAAGACAGAAGAAGAGATGAAACATTTGTACAATACTTTTCAAATTGGCATCCTTCAGACATGTTTGATTACTATCCCTACTACACACATTCAACATGGACCATGGGCTGGGTGATGGGAATTTAATGTTTAATGTAACTGGAAAGTGTTGTGGAAGATAAGCTGTTTTATGTTATTTCATAAACTCTTTCAACTTTGTTAATCCATATGTCTTATCTGAAGATTCACTTTCCTAAATATGCAAATCTCACCTGATGACAATTAATCTTGTAATTTGCTCATTTTCAAGAACACAGTTTTTATTGTTGCTGTTTTAATAAAAAAAAGTATTTGATTGGAAGGGATTTTTATGAAAAAAAATATAATAAAATGTAACAAAATATTATAAATTTCCTAATACTCTTTTGAGTTTATGGATTCATAACAAAAGCATGGACCTTCTAATTATGTCAGCCTTACTAGGTAGATCAGATAGGAAACCTAACCAAACAAACTAATTCTACTTTATTGAAAAGCTACATTAACAGAATCTTGCAAGTGTAAAAGCACAATTCTCCTACCACCTTCTTTATAAAAGCCTGTTGCCCACCCAGTATCCAGCTGAGGGTTATGCTGTCTCTTATCTGATCATTCTCTAAGGCAGCCATGTCATGCTCATAAGTAGGATTTCAATTACCCTCCTTTTCAGAAACACTCCCTATTTTTAGGGATGTCAGCAGAGTTAATGCGTGTTTGCTGCCTCACAATGTTAGCACACCGTATCAGTAATAGGCAATCGGACTAGGAAAGGACTTGGGGACATCATACAAGAGTTTGGGGTGCTGAATCTTGTTTTACTGCTTTGGATAATCTTTCTCCTCTAGTGAGGGGAAATCATACTTGCCTATTGCTCTTTACTAGCACTAATCCACATAAATGCTTCCATCAACTTTTTTTTTTTTGCAATAAAGCACTTTCTAGATGCAATCAATCTATTTTTCCTACATTTCCCAGACTTACAACCGGATTGAAAATATGCTAGTTCTTTAGATGCTATAGTAGGCTGCATTTTAAATGACATTTTTCCATTTAGGTTCTGAGCAGCAGTATTCAGATATATAAGATGATACTTTCTCCTTTTGTGGACAGGCAATAAAAGCCAAGTAATTTTAGAACCCATTTGAATCTGCAGCTAGTGAGGCTCGAGGATGGTTGTAGTTGGTTCTTTGCTACAAGCTTCTATTATTGTGGCAGATGACTCCATCATAGCTGGATGAGCGACACAGGAGAGCCCTTGGTTTTGGCATGCTAGTGGCATTTTTACCACTTATTTATTTTATTTTATTTTTATTTATTTTATTACATTTATATACCGCCCTTTCCCGGAGGACTCAGGGCGGTTTACAGAGTAATTAAAAACCAAAATACAAAAGTTAAAAAACCAAGTTAAAAAAAAATTAAATTTATCCCTGTATAAGTAAAACCCCAATTAAAATAAATTAATTTTGCCATTTGCACTTGCCATTCAACTGCAGCCATTTTTTGTGACTAAAACTGATTAGAGGGTTTTTAATGCTGCTTTATTTCGAGTGGCATTTGTAAATTTCAAAGCCAGCATCAAGCACTCCTCCTTAGTTGCACACTTGGTGGAAATAACCCCTGTTCCATGCATATTAGAATGGAGTGTCTGTAGCAAAATGGGCAAATTATAGCAGACTTACCTCATGGCAATGTTAGTAGTGTACAAGCCCCTTCCTTATATGCCTACACTGTGATACTGCTGTGGGAAGGACATATATAGTGATGCCATTGCACATATTCAGATGCCTCAAATGCTTATAATATATATTTTGCCACCCTTTACTTGGAAGGTGTAAGCAAGGGGAGTGAATAAAGTATGATGGATTCTTCTGGGTGGGCAAATCAAACGAGATAACCTTTTGATTGTAAACACTTTGCTATTGCATGGTGATCTTCAGTGGTGATGATATGATCATCATCAAGATCTTCAGAAGACACAATGAAAACTCCCTAATTTCTCAGAACACAGATAGACTTAACCATAGTTTCAGCATTCTGCACCAAGCTAAATCCAAAAACTTCTAGGGAATTCCTGGAAGCTTGGGACTCAAACAAATCTATAGGCACATAGAAATAAACCACATTTGTACACTATTCAAAAGAAGTAATCAACACCCAAATAATCTAGGATTAGCACCAGGAACAACACCAGAAAAGCAATCAAATAGTAAACAATACCTTAAACAGGAAACTACCAACTCAGACAAAAAAAATCTAGTAGTAAACAATAGTCTAATCAAGGAACTACCAAGAAGTAAACAACATCCCCACCAATACTGACAGGTCAAGCTACTATATATAAACAAAACAAACCCTTCTAGCACTGAAGATATTATCTAGCCAGGTAACAAAACATCTGCAAGACAATAACCAAACTCAGAGATTATCAAGGATTGCACAGTTCATTCCTGAGCATCAGATATTCCCTTCCAATGATGATGTTCATCCAGTTTCAAGCACATTTATCTAGAAATTATTTCAGAGGCATTAAATGCATTAGTGTGAATTGCCTGCTTTAAAAGGTGCAAACTGAATGCATGACAAACATGTTGTTGCTCATTATATAACCATGTGAAGAAGACAGCCTAAGTTTTCCAGAAGCTCCAACTGTCCCAGTTTTCTGATCACTTGCACTTGCTAGTTCTGCCTCTATTTTTAAATATCATTTTCACAGTTTGTGGGCGATGGGAGATTTCTAGTATCATTCCTCTTTATGACTCAGCAGCCTCCATAGCCCTTTGAATCCAGGCGCAATCCAAATGCAGTCTGCAAGCCCCATAAAACCCAGCCAAGCTGATAAACATTTGAATGCAGTGGGCAGCCTGCCTTCCCACACGCAGCTGAATAGTTACTGAGGCCCTGTCTCATGACACAGAAATATGTTTGTTTTTTAAGCTTTCTTTCAATATATATTTCATCCAGATAGTAAAAGTGGCTTGAATTTCATTGGCATCTGCTGGGAATGGGGTCGAAATATGCATATGCATTTGGTATAGCTGCAGTATTCAGCAGCTACACCTAGGCCTTCAATTGTAATATTGCATTCCCTGTTTTGCAGATTTTCACCCCGAATGCTGCTGCTTTGAAATCTACACCTCATTGCACTTAGACTAGGGGTTGGCAACCTTGGCTCTTTTATGACTCGTGGACTTCAACTCCCAGAATTCCTGAGCCAGTTAAAGTCCACAAGTCATAAAAGAGCCAAGGTTGCCTACTCCTGACCTAGATCATGCTGGCCCATTCTAATGTTCTGAAAATGTATTGGATCGTACTTCCCATATTCCCAGCTAGCATGCCTTGGTAGCTGCACTTGATGTGGTCCAAGGTATATGTAGAATGCTAGGTTGAGGTTAGCTCAGGACAGAAGCAAGAGTTTTAAACATTTGTTTTATTCATTTAAGCCAGTTTTAAAAGTTTGCATGCCTCCTAAAGGCAGCTTTCATAAAAGATTATGCAACATTTGCCCTTCAGAATAAATAAAAGTACATTTTTCATCAAAAGTAGATTTTATAAAAATCCAGTGACCCCAATTGTTCATCTCTCTTTCTCCATAGGAGCTATCTAGGGAGAGGCCTTAGGCTTGTGAAAGTTCTCACATGATTCAGAGTAAACTATTTAATGCTATATCAGGCTGTGATCAAGACAAGGAACAAATGGGAAATGTTTCCCATCCCAAAGAGGGCTGATTTGGACTTTCTACTTAGCCCATCAATGATTAGATGACTGGAGGCTAAACCATATGATGAATGGTTATGGGAACTGGGTATGTCTAGTCTAAAAAGGAAAAGGACTAGGGGTATCATGATAACAATTTTCCAATATTTGAGGGGCTGTCACAGAGAAGAAATTTACCTATTTTCCAAAGCACTTGAGGGTAGAACAAGTAACAGATGGAAGATTATCAAAGACAGATCCAACTGAGAATTAAGAAGAAAATTCATCATCAGTGGAACTCCAACATCAGTGGAGGTTTTCAAAAAGAGATAAGGCAGCCATTTGTCTGGAATGGTATAGGGTCATGCTCAAGTAGGGGGTTGGACTAGAAGATCTCCTAGATCCCTTCCAACTCTGTTATTCTCTGGAAGTTATGTCAGGATGCTTTTTGTTGATTATAGCTCGGCTTTCAACACCATTTTGCAGAGCACTCTCATCGAGAAGCTGACTGACTTGAAATTCTCCCCCGTCATCTGCGATTGGATTCAAGACTTTCTTAGGGACCGGTTACAAACAGTGAGGGTCGGGTCTGATTTGTCCACCCCCCTGAAGCTTTGCACCGGCTCGCCACAGGGCTGTGTGCTTAGCCCCTACCTGTACTCTTTGTACACATATGACTATGTATCATCTGACCCATCTACTGCAATAATTAAGTTCACAGATGATACGACCGTGGTAGGTCTTATTACAGGTGGGGATGAGACAGCATACAGGGTGGAGGTACAAAAACTATCCATATGGTGTTGTAACAACAACTTGCACCTGAACATCGGCAAGATGAAAGAGATGGTGCTAGACTTCCGGAGGAAAAAGGAGGAACCTGCCCCACTTTACATCAGGGAGGACTGTGTGGAGAGAGTTTCCTCCTTTAAATTTCTGGGAGTCTACCTCTGTGAAGATCTGACCTGGAAAGTTAATACAACCCAGGTGGCCAGAAAGGCCCAACAGAGACTTCACTTTCTCAGGGTCTTGCGGAAGAACAGGGTAGAACAACGGCTAATGACTCTCTTTTACCGGTCTACTATAGAGAGCGACCTCTCATATGGTATTGTGGTTTGGTATGCTGGTCTGACAGCCACGGATAGGAAAGTATTACAGAGGGTGGTGAGCACAGCACAAGGCATTGTGGGCTGTTCCCTGACACCACTGGATGACATCGCCAGGGCTCGCTGCCTTGGAAGAGTGAGGAAAATACTCAGGGATGACACCCTGGACGGTATCTCTTTACTTTCCTACCATCGGGTAGGAGATATCGGAGTATAGCCAGCCGCACCAACAGGCTGAAAAACAGCTTTTATCCATGGGCTGTTAGGCTTTTGAATGGGAAATAATTTTTATAAACTTTATGCAGAATTGACTTGCGAGGCCGGTGTGTTGTGCAATTAGTTCACATGGTGCAATAAGATGGAGGGTTTGTTGTCACTGTGAGCTGGGGGGTGGGGGCATGAAGGGAGGCTCAGCCAATCTCAATGTATACATGGTTGTACTTTGACAATAAAGGTTCATTCATTCAATCTTCTATACCAGCGTTTCCCAACCTTAGGAACTTGAAGATGCGTGGACTTCAACTCCCAGAATTCCCCAGCCAGCATAGCTGGCTGGGGAATTCTGGGAGTTGAAGTCCACGCATCTTCAAGTTCCTAAGGTTGGGAAACGCTGTTCTATACCACCCACAACCTGCCAGGTGCAGGAACTGCCAGCATCCTCCTCTCACTCATAACTCCTTGCCAACCCCTTTATACCCATGTTTACTAGCTTTGATTCAAAGTGGCTGTTTTCTGACCCAAGCAAGCCATCTTAAAACCTTCAGAGCAAATGGTTTCCACTGCTTTGATCTGTTCAGGTAGCAGATCCAGCAGTGATTGGCTATAACAGCTGGCATGTACTCTCCTCTTCAGTGGCTGATGCTGCCTTGTGCAGCCATTTCATCCTAGGTTATTGGGCTGCTATATTTTCTGGTGATCAGCTATTGCTAGGTTTTCTAAGCTTGCAGATGACCAGATGTTCATCCATTTAATCAATGAAGTGCTATCAAACCTAGAAGCTCATGCTCCCTTTAGCCCTTACAATTCCCAGTGGGCACATTTTGGATTGCTGCCCAGACGGAGTGAAATATCCAAATACTGCAAGGTTACCCTTCCCTTCCTCTCCCCTATCTCCCCTCCCTTCCCTCTCCCTTTCCTTTCCTTTTTCTTTTTTTTTACCATTTTTAAGTTGAAAATTAGGACTGTTGCTACTCAGTTCCTATGAAGTTGAGCTATGAATTCTTCCTTGCTAAAAGTTTCCATAGATCTACGTAGGAGCCTAGGAACAACAACATATTCCCTATTGCTTTGATTATAGTGGCAGAGCAACAATGATCTCATGGGGTTTCTGTTCTGAAAGGAAAGTGGATAAAGGCATCCGTGTGTGAGATGTCTAGGAAAACAAAGGAAAGACATGGAGACTAGTGAGAAGGGGACAATCTCTAAAGGGAAAGGCAGGCACTGGGAAATCCCCCTATCCAGGAGCCAACCAGAAACAAGCAACCCTGACTGCAATGCAGCATTGCCCAAAGTCTAGTCCTTTACATAGGGCAGATGGGAGGAAGAGGCACAAGAAATGTGGACACCGTTTCATATAAACTGAGCTTGTATTTGAAATACTGCCATTGCAGGAATTCTTTCCTGATGGCTTTTTAGCTTTCCCACTGTACAGTTGGCTTATCAAAAGTTCTTGCATTCCTTTGTTGTTTATTAATTAGTTGCACTGAATGTTGGCAGGGACGGGAGAAAGCAAGAGTGACACTTAAACTTGGTGAGGCATGCTGGCGAGTGACACACACCAGATACCCACACAGAGACACAGAGATGAACACACACACAAAAAAAACCCCAGCTATAATCAGAAATTAAACAAAAATGTAGATGAGCCTAGGATAACAATTAAATCTGATTTAGCATCTAGGAATGAAATAAAATAAAATGACAGAAGAAAGGAGAAAAGGATGACCAGCAGCAGGTTACAGCAGGAATGAGTATATCATTGAGATCTGAAGGACCAGATTGGGGACAAGGGTCCTAGAGAAAATCTGTTGTTGTTGTTGTTAGCTGTCGTGTCCGACTCATCGCGACCCCATGGACAACGTTCCTCCAGGCCTTCCTGTACTCTACCATCTTCTGGAGTCCATTTAAGCTCACGCCTACTGCTTCAGTGACTCCATCCAGCCACCTCATTCTCTGTCGTCCCCTTCTTCTATTGCCCTCAACCTTTCCCAGCATTAGGCTCTTCTCCAGTGAGTCCTTCCTTCTCATTAGGTGGCCAAAGTATTTGAGTTTTAGCTTCAGGATCTGGCCTTCTAAAGAGCAGTCAGGGTTGATCTCCTCTAGGACTGACCAGTTTGATCGCCTTGCAGTCCAAGGGACACGCAGGAGTCTTCTCCAGCACCAAGAGAAAATCTATCTTTGTGGTTATTACAAGCCAACATTGTCTTGTAATTGATTATGTAATTGCACATAATCAAAAATAAAATAAGGACTTAATTCATTTCATAATGGACTCAGGCTATCTCCAGAACCAGTTTTTACTCATTACATGGGCCTGTTCCAACAGATCCATCAATTAAAGAATTTTGACTAGTGGGTCCAGGAACAGACCCTTCTCAGCCATTGTCCCTATGTTTTGGAATATTCTCCCCCCCCAGAGGTGAGGTAGGACCCCACTCTCCTGGCCTTTCAGAAGTAACCCCTTTGGGGATTGCTCCTGAAGGGCCTCTTCCCATCTTTTCAACTTTATTCTATTCTTGTTTTAACTGCCTCCCTGTGGCATATAATATTTAATATATATAATATTGATGTGACTGTTATGCTTCTGATTGTACACCATCCAAAGTTCCTCTGAGAGTGAGATGGGCAGTTTCTAAATTTGATATATAAATGAATAAAATGCATTTTATCCTCCATCTTTTAGAGCTTCAATATATATGGATATATGCAGTGCTTTTTTTGTAAAAGAAAAAGGTGCCGGAACTCACACATGTCATACAACCCACCTTGCCTACCCTACAAGGTTCCATCCAAAAAAGGTGCCAGAACTCCGTTCTGAGCGTTCTATGAGAAAAAAAGCCCTGGATATATGGACTATATCCAAGATGCAGAATGGGCTGTGAGCATGGAAATGACTCAGGTTGTTCAGGTTGTACTCATCAGTTTTTAACTGCTGTCTGTAGGAGTGAGAGAGGCATTTTTAGACTTGGCTTCCAGCAACAAATATTTTTAGCTGACACTATTCACCTTTGTGAGCCTCCGGAACTTACTCTTGATGTCAGAGATGGATAGCATTTGTCCAAGCCTCAGTTTGTCCAGGCTGAGGCTTGGAGGCACAAATATATTAATCAAGCTAGGGATCAGATTCTCTGAAAGTCTGCTTCTATAATAAGAAATGGAAATGCCTCAAACTTTTAGAATTTCTTTCTTCATCAGTTTCTCGATTTCAGAGAGACCTTTGGTTATAGTGCCAAAACAGCAATGTTAGAACTTAGAACCTCAGTAGCTTTCCTAGCAAGTGTAATAAAACTGTTTACATGATTTTCTTAAAATGCAGGATAACAATATTCTTGCATTACATCCTCTTAGAAAAATACTTACAGTATTCCCATGTGGAAAGAATCTATCCTTTGGAAAGAAAAGATCAGGGTTTTTAAAAGATAAATTTCAAAATTCGAAGATGTTTTTAGAGTTGCTGAGAGGATCGTAACAGAGGCAAATGGGGGGGGGTGTTTCCTGATTAATCCTCCTCTAGGGGAGGATTGTCTTAAACTCAGGGACTTCTTACTTTTGGGTGTACAGTAGATGGTATAATGTATGTAAATATTACTATTAATAGTCTCACTAGAATATCATTCCGTGTCATGGACAACTGAATGCTACCCATTATTACAGTGAGACACAATTATCCAGAGAGAAGAGGCATTTTTTAAATACTTGGATGACACAAGTAAGCATATAAATATTATTTTTAAAAATCAGAGAGAGGAGCTGCCTGGGGCATTCTAGAAGCTGAGATCCATATACCAAAAAATTGTCAAGGTTGAGAAATATTGGTCTATAAGCATAAGCACAAGCTCTTAGTGATGAGAAGCTATTGATATTGAGAAGCTATTTTACTGAGTTCATTAAGAATTGGCTTTTTATCTGCCCAACAACAGCGTCAGATTTTATACTGCCGAAATAATGTTGTTTGGAGTATTATAAAATGCTGCCAATTATTACATTCATCTGAGAATCAGTGTCAATCTAGCAATCCCTAAGGCTGAATAAAAATTTACACGCAGATCACCTTAGTGACAGTCTATATCAATGATCCACTCTACTAGATCACTATTATTGCAAGCAAAGAAAGCAGATCTCTACAACATTCACTTTTTGTCTCACAATCTAATCTCTAATTACAGTCACTGACCTTCCCATCTAACCACACTGTCTTCATTCCATCTTACACTGAACTTTAGGGGAGTTCTTCAGGTCAGGGTTTAGTTCTTTAGGGGAGTTGTTTTGCTCTCAAGGTCTCTTAGGCATTTGTACCCTGGTTTTTAATTATTTCCCCAACCCATCTTGAACTAGAAGACAAAGCCCATGGCTTTGGGGCAGATATATACAGTATTTGAATTCGTTTCATTAGCTCTATATTCCCTCAGTTTCAAGGGAAATCAGACAAAAGATTTTATCAAAAGTCTGGTTTTAATTGACTGATCAATATCCCTGAAAACTAAATGTCTGAATCATCGTTCATTGCTGCTTAATAATACAAATGAGCATCTTTCTCAAAGCAGTCAGTCATACAGAGCAACTGACATCTGTTCACAAGTGCCACTTTGACACCTCCCTGACAGGGTTCACTGTATGTGACTGGCCTGCCTTGTGCGCTCCATTAACCTGGGTGGGCAAGGTATCAATTACAGGCTCTTCGTATAATTCTAAAGGGATTACACTACAGATATATTCTGATAGACATAAATAACAGCTAGAGGGAAATCAAGGTTACAACCAAACTAAATGGAGTGGTGAGCCCTCTTTGACTGTATGGGTAAAGTGCAGCATTGTAGCATCTGCTTGTTTGTTACCAGCACCTCTTGATCTACCACAGACATGTCAAACACAAGGCCTGGGGGGCTGGATCCAGCCTGCAAAGTGGTTTCATGTGGCCTGCGAAGCCATCCTGGAAACAGTGAGGGAACGGCCCCCACTACCTTGGCCCTGGCCCAGAGACCCTCCTTCTGCCAGAAACCCTCAGATCTGTCCCACTCATGCCCAGGCCCCCCTAGGCACCCTTGATGCGAACGATGTAGAGCTGGCCATGCCCTCCCAGTAGGCCATACGCACTCTAGCCACGCCCACCCAGTAGGCCACACCCACCCAGGCCATACCCACCCGGCCCCCTGAGGGCAACCGCAATGCTGATGCGGCCCTCAATGAAATTGAGTTTGACACCCCTGATCTACCAGCTGGAACCAACTGCAGGATAGGATCTCGGTGCAATGGATGTGCACTTAAGAAACAGACATTTTCTGGATCTATGCTTAGCTCAGAAAGTTCTTTTGGTTACTGAAATAGAACCAATAATCTTTCCGCATTAAAAAAAATCATGCCCGGTTCAGATGACTTATTACAGGGGTGTCAAACTCAATTTCATTGAGGGCCGCATCAGCATTGCGGTTGCCCTCAGGGGGGCCGGGTGGGTATGGCCAGGCTGGGCGTGGCCTACTGGGTGGGCGTGGCTAGGGTGGGCATGGCCTGCTGGGTGGGCGTGGCCAGCTCTACATCAAGGGTGCCTAGGGGGGCCTGGGCATGAGTGGGACAGATCTGAGGGTCTCTGGCAGAAGGAGGGTCTCTGGGCCAGGGCCAAGGCAGTGGGGGCCGTTCTCTCACTGTTTCCAGGATGGCTTCGCGGGCCACATGAAACCACTTCACGGGCCAGATCCGGCCCCCGGGCCTTGTGTTTGACATGTCTGACTTATTAGGAAGGAAACGTTTATAGGTTGTGTTTGTTGTTGACGGCATCAAAAACTGTGCTGATGTAGTCTAGATAATTCTCAGATCAACGATCAGACCTAGATTTTCTTTTTTTGGCCATGTGTGCTTGGTAATCTTGCCACTTTTGGGTAAGCATCCAGTCTCTTGCCTATACTCAAGCATGAGGAAGATCTATTCTAGCTTCTTTTAGTTGACGCAACAAAATATTTTCTTCTTTAGTGCTGTTTTCATTAGGTTGACGAGCATCAGTCTCTTTTGACCTTAGGTGGAGATCCCAGGAAATAACAAAGGAAAGAAGCTGCATCTGCTGTCACTAATATGACTGTTTGCCGTGCTACCATCATCCTCATGTAGGCAAAAGATGATAGAAGTTGTATTCAAGAACAACTGTAAGATACCAGGTTGGGCAAAGGTTCGTTACAGCATAAAACAGCATCCTCGTTTGGCAGAAAACAATACAAAAAGACTCCTGTTTAGTGGTACACGTCTTTATTTCTGTAGCTTTTAATTTTTCTTAAATATAATTTTCTCTAATCCATTCAGGACTTTAAGATCCAAATTACACCATCTTAAAACAGATAGCCTTCGTTACCAATCATAAATCTAAATGAAGTTTTGAGCAGTTAGTGTGGCTGTGGTTAGCGAGAAAATAAATACAGTAATTTTTAGTTTACTTCCATTTCTATGGGGATGAAAACTTGTCTGTAGGCAAAGGAAATGAGTCCACTTTGTGAATATGATTTCCCCTATAACATTTAAATACATCAAATTGGCACATTGTATTACCAAAAAGGGCCACCGGTGTAGATTTGAGGTTTATGCTGGCCAAGGTAGTTCTGGAAGGACCATACTTTTCTGCCTCAACATGGTTTTGCTTCTTCAGGAATCCTGGTATTTTGACATTAAGCTTCTCAGGTTAGAAGACTGGAAAAGACTCTTGTCTACTTTATATCTGCCATTCAAAGCAGATACCACTTGACCAGCTGAACTTGATATCTGCAAGCATTCACACCAGATAAGAATTCTGTCATGTGTATGTTTGGTGTATGTGTGTAATATTTATAATTACCTAGGGTCACTTAATTAAATCCACAAGATAATGTGTAGGAAACATTTATCTTTGTTTTACAGTAAAGGTTCAGGTTCTACTGTTCACAATTACAGGGACAAAAATAAAAATGACAAAGATACTTAAGAGTAGGCCTTTGGTTCCATCTCTTTTAGAAGCATCACATCCAACGGACAGCAACTAGTCAAGGTCACTTTACAAAAGGCATTTTGCTAGTCCTGCTTTCTTAGATCCTTTCTTAGGTCATTCTGCATACAAAGTAGGTGGTTTGCCATTCCATGTTTATTAGCAAGCAAACAATTTGGAACAGTGCTGGATATTTTCCAGGTACATGAAGTTCAAGCATGTATTCATGTGCAATCATCAGATTCACTACTTGTTTTCCACCAGCAGAGCTCTACCGTTCTTATCTGCCACTTCACTTCCTGGAGCTCTTCAATAAAACAAAGAGCTTTCCTTGAATTAGCCAGCAGGGAGAGATTACTCAGGAGCAATTTTTTCCAAGACCCCAGCCTCCCGTTCACCCCAAGAGGTGACAAGAACCTCTAAAGAATTGCCCACCAGAGCCTTGGGAAATTACTCAAAAGCTCTCTGGAAACTCAGTAGTTCTATTAGATGCCTAAGAGAGATTGGTTGCATATAATAATAAGAACAACAACAACAATAATAATAATGGAAGGGACCTTGGAAGTCATCTAGTCCAAACCCCCGCTCAGGTAGGAAACCCTATACCATTTCAGATGTCCAGTCTCTTCTTAAAAACTTCCAGTGTTGGAGCATTCACAGCTTCTGGAGGCAGGTTGTTCCACTGATTAATTGTTCTAACTGTCAGAAAATTTCTCCTTAGTTCTAGGTTGCTTCTCTCTTTGGTTAGTTTCCATCTGTTGCTTCTTGTCCTGCCTTCAGGTGCTTTGGAGAATAGCTTGACTCCCTCTTCTTGGTGGCAGCCCCTGAGATATTGGAACACTGCTATCATATCACCCCTTGTCCTTCTCTTCATTAAACTAGACATTCCCAATTCCAGCAACCATTCCTTGTTTTAGCCTCCAGTCCCGTAACCATCTTTGTTGCTCTTCTCTGTACTCTGTACACCATTTCAGATGTCTTCTCCCTATGAAGGTTGGTGGCCTTGTTTGCTTCTAAAGCAATCAGATAGTGATCTGACTATGATAAGAGATACATGTTAATGTTTCATTCACTCAGATCACATTGCATCTGCCTGGTAACAAAAATCAGATCAAGTGTTTAGCCTTCTACAAATCAGATTCTTAATATATGTAAAAGTGACCTTGGGGAATATATGAGTGAGCCATTAAAGGAGAGTGGGTGAGGAACAAGCAATTATTAATAGACTGGACCATACACAGTTAGAAAGAAGCATGAGAAATTCAAAATAACCTCATGTTGATTTTATTTATTGTAAGATAGGGCAAACCTGGATATGCTTTCAAAACTCTATTATATCCCAAGACAATAAAATAGCATTCCTGGGATCTATGTCTGAAGTGCTAACATGAGCTTAAGAAAAAAGAAGATTGAATTTATTCTGCTGAACAGTTCAAGCCGGGTTTAGTTTAAGTAGATAGCTTTGTTGAAATTTAACCATTGTTTTAGTATTGTCTTAGCATGTTGTATGAACAAGTCCCTCCTCTTAAGCCATGATTTACATAAGATCTTAAGTGAATACATAATTAAGAAATTTGACATTTATCATGTTGTGTGAATCTAGGACAAAAAGGCTCTTTGACTATTTATTTGTTATGAATGTGTTTGTATCTGTGTGAATTGCTATCCTAAAATTTTGAACTGTACAACAATGAAAACAAGACAGAATAGTCTACAAAGTGGGTGCGAAAACAGAGATGACTTATTTTCTATTCCATACACCCATAAAATCACATCATGACGGTTTCTTGAGCAGATCCTTTATGGAGGTCCTCACAGAACAGGTAGGTTCACTACTGGTATATATTACCAGGGGTGTCAAACTGCTGGCCCGCAGGCCGGATGCATCACATGGAAGCCATGCCCACCCCTGATTCAAAGTTGTCTTCTCTAGACAGGACTTAGGTCTTGTTGGCTCCACATCAACCAGAAGACAGTGTTGTCTCATACATACATCTTCACATCCACAGATGTAAGAATAAAATCCCTGCACTTCATTTGACAACCCTTCTGCCCATTTGTCTTATTTGACAGCATCATGTTTATTGCTCTCTGTAATTACTTGTTTTTGCCTGCCTGCCTCAGGCTATTTTATGCTGTTTCATCCTACCCCTTGAAAGGCTTCTGGCATTGTTGTCTGTTAACAGTCCAAACAGGCATCCTCATAATTACTCAAGAATTTAAGGATGCCAAGTTCTGACAGCCTTCTTCTTCTTCTAAAGATGTCCTTGGCCCATGGAAATTATGTGGAACTTTTCACTGCACTCCATCCAAAGTAACTGCTGCAGCAGCTATTACTGCTACTGACAAAGTCTCTCGGTATTTGAGGGGGAGGGGGAGATGAGTAAAGGGTGAAATGTTTATACTGAGAAATAGCCTTTTAGACTCAACACCTTCTCCATTTTAATCTTGCTTCAGAACATTTGTGCCAGCATCATCCACTCCCCAAATACACACCTCTTGCTTGCTGTTTCACACTCAGAACAAAGACCAAAAATAGCCTGGAGGAACGCAGGAATCTGCAAGTAATCAAGCTCCACAGATTCTTGCCCCAACAACAGCTCAGAAGCACACCCTGTTGCTGTTATTGATTCTACTGTGATTTTCCATCCCTTTATTCATTTTCTGGCTCAATGACTTGTTTGCATTTGCATGGACTCCTCTGGTGGCTTAACCTGGAAAAACACTTGGCATCTGCTTAATTAATTCAACAACGAGGCTTCCACTGGAACCAAGTACCTTTTCTTGGCAATATTTCTTCTCTTCTTTTGCTGACAAAAGTGTTAGAGTCTCCTTCGCTCAAGGTTGTAGAAAAGAATAAACAGAAAAGGGTGTTCATTTCACTTTCTCCCCCCCCTCCCCATTCAATACAAAGTGAAAAAAACCTTTGGTGCATAATGATGAAAAAGTTATTTCCAGCAAATCCTCTGGGCCAGCAATTTCAGAATGATGGAAATTGTATGCAAACACAGGTGAAGAATGGGAATTACTGTCTTGTTGTCAGTTGTAGAGGTAATGGTTCTTGGTGGTTTCAGTCTATACATAAATGTGAACATCAAGCTCCTTCAGCCCCACCGAGTCTGCACACAGAGAGAGGTGAGCTTCCCTGTTCATTTCCAGAAAAACACATCCCTTTTCAAGCTATATCTTCCATGGAATTTTAAGAATACCCATTCACATTCTTAGAGAGTAGTCAAACAGCTGATGTTGTGATTCAGGGTCAGCCTGTGGGTTCAGCAGTTGGGTCGGATGATTCAGAGGAGGAGGAGGGGGTGTTGGAGAGCTTGCTGAGGGGGTTGGAGAGCTTGCTGATGAGGCTCCGCAGAGCCCTCAGCCAGGCCCCTCCCATCTGGTTACGACGCAGACCCAGCTGTGTGAGCCTGACAGCGTGGATGAAGATGACCCACAGCTGACCCACAGCTGACACAGGAGGCAGTCAATCAGGAGTAAACAGAGGAAGGCAATGGGGCACCTCGGAAGGAGGCAGAGAGAAGCCATGCCCTGAACTGTTTAAAAGGGGAATGTGTGGGAGGGATGGTTTGCTGAAGGCAACCGTTTGAATAGCTCCTGTTTCATGGTTCGTGTCTTGTTTTGCTCTGTTTGCTTTTGTGTCCATAAATTTGGCAGGCTTAGTTCCAACCTCTTGCCTTCTTGTAAAGGGGTTGTCCCTGCCTTATCTGCAGGGCCGGTAGTAGGCTGGTACAGAACAGCTGAGGCCAAGAATCTTTGTAAACAAAGTAGTAAGTTAAGCTCTTATTATAATTATTATCTTACTGCAAATCCCTATATGCAAAGGGGAAGCTGAGAAAACCACCAAGAATGAGCTTAACGTCCCTGATAACCACGATGAGGTGGTCACTGACCTCGAGCCAGACATCCTAGAACGTGAAGTGAAATGGGCCTTAGAAAAGCTGAGCAACAACAAAGCTAGTGGAGGTGACAGTATTCCAGCTGAGCTATTCAAAAACTTAAAAGACGATGTAGTAAAAAAGTTCTACACTCAATTTGCCAGCAAATTTGGAAAACTCAACAGTGGCCACAGGATTGGAAAAGATCAGTTTACATTCCAATTCCAAAGAAAGGTAGTGCCAAAGAATGTTCAAACTATCGCACCATTGCACTCATTTCACATGCTAGTAAAGTTATGCTTAAAATCCTTCAAGCTAGACTCCAGCAGTATGTGGATTGAGAACTATCAGAAGTACAGGCAGGATTTCGAAGAGGCAGAGGAACTAGAGATCAAATTGCCAACATGCGCTGGATCATGGAGAAAGCTAGGGAGTTCCAGAAAAACATCTACTTCTGCTTCATTGACTATGCTAAAGCCTTTGATTGTCTGGATCACAACAAACTGTGGCAAGTTCTTAAAGAGATGGGAGTACCAGACCATATTATTTGTCTCTTGAGAAACCTATATACGGGTCAAGAAGCAACAGTGAGAACTGGACACGGAACCACTGATTGGTTCAAAATTGGGAAAGGAGTCCGGCAAGGCTGTATACTGTCACCCTGCCTGTTTAACTTATATGCAGAGCACATCATGAGAAAGGCAGGGCTAGATGAATCAAAAATTGGAATTAAGATTGCCGGAAGAAACATCAACAACCTAAGATATGCAGATGATACCACTCTAATGGCAGAAAGTGAAGAAGAACTAAAGAGCCTCTTGTTGCGGGTGAAGAAGGAGAGTGCAAAAGTTGGGTTGAAACTTAACATTAAGAAAACCAAGATCATGGCATCTGGCCCTCTCAATTCCTGGCAAGTATATGGGAAAGAAATGGAGGTAGTGACAGATTTTATTTTCCTGGGCTCCAAGATCACCGCAGATGGGGACTGCAGCCAAGAAATTAAAAGATGCTTGCTCCTGGGAAGGAAAGCCATGGCAAATCTAGACAGCACACTAAAAAGCAGAGACATCACCCTGTCAACAAAAGTGCATATAGTCAAGGCTATGGTCTTCCCAGTTGCAATGTATGGCTGTGAAAGTTGGAACATAAGAAAGGCTGAGCGCCAAACAATTGAAGCCTTTGAACTATGGTGCTGGAGAAGACTCCTGCAAGTCTCTTGGATTGCAAGGCGATCAAACCAGTCAGTCCTAGAGGAGATCAACCCTGACTGCTCTTTAGAAGGCCAGATCGTGAAGTTGAAACTCGAATACTTTGGCCACCTAATGAGAAGGAAGGACTCACTGGAGAAGAGCCTAATGCTGGGAAAGGTTGAGGGCAAGAGAAGAAGAGGATGACAGAGAATGAGATGGCTGGATGGAGTCACTGAAGTAGTAGGCATGAGCCAAAATGGACTCCAGAAGATGGTAGAGGACAGGAAGGCCTGGAGGAACGTTGTCCATGGGGTCGCAATGGGTCAGACACGACTTCGCAACTAACAACAACAACAAAGATTTACCCTCAAGTATTAATGTGATTTCAAATTAGATTTTTTTCTCTCTTCTGTAGCCCTTAAATTTATACTAGCCCCTACTAATGCCTGTAAAAATTCGGTTACATTCCTCTTATCTCTAAATGGTAGGAAAAAGATACAGGATAATTACATTCTTTGCTGTCACCTAATGGCCCCCCTATATAAATGCTTTATATAAATGCTTTGAAAATATGCTTGTAAAACTACACAAAGTCCTTGACGTACGACCACAATTGAGCCCAAAATTTATGTCTAAGCAAGACATTTGTTAAGTGAGTTTTGCCCCATTTTGACTTTTCTTGACACAGTTGTTAAGTCAATCATTGCAGTTGTTATGTTAGTCACATGGTTAAGTGAATCTGGTTTACCCGTTGGCTTTGCTTGTCAGAAAGTCGCAAAAGGTGATCACATGATCCTGGGACACTGGAATCATTATAAATATGAATCAGTAGCCAACTGTCTGAATTTTGATCACATGACCATGGGGATGCTGCAACGGTTGCAAGTGTGGAAAACAATCATAAACCACTTTTTTCAGTGATGTTGCAGCTTTGAACGGTCATTAAACAAACTGTTGTAAGTTGAGGACTACCTGTACCACTATTCCCAGCTGGGTGGGTCATAATGGATTTTCTTTTCTCAGTTTTACTTCTGTGATCCTTTTAGATAGGTAAGCCAGACTTTGAACCTGGACTTGTACATGCAAGGTGGTGCTCCATCACGGGGCCATCACTCCTCTCATCTTTTTGCTTGCTGCAAGGAGACATTCTCACCTTCATAATTATGTCTATTAAATCTATCTGCACTGCAGACGCCTGCAATTATGGTGTCAGCTTGAGGGATTGCATTTGTAATCCTGAGAGTGCACTGCTTCACTCCCTCCTCTGAGATGAATTGTCACTTTAGTCACGATAAATTCTATTCTTGCTACTCATATACATCTTTAGATGGTAGAGTGATGAGACTGTGAACTCAGATGAAGCTCGGGTAAATAAGACTTAATGGTCTATTTGCTGCAACAACAGGCATTTTGCCAGCTTGGGAAATGTAACTTAGAAGTGATGCTGCTGTATTAATATACAAATAGAATGTGCAGCAAAACATGGTAGTACAATGCAGTGTTCTTATTTAAGATAATAGCCATTCATTTTATAATGCTCTGTCTCTCCTCCACTACTTTTCTTTCTTTCCATGCCAGTGAGTGTCATGGAAAGATGAGTGAGTATGAAGGATACAGAGTATGGAGGGTAGCCTTGAAGAACAGAGGGAAGATTACTAAAACAATGATCATGTAAATGAAGCCTGAGTCTGGACCAAAAAACTAATTTATGAAAATGCCTCAGATATCCCACCCCAAAATTCACAGGAAGGTAAAAGAGAAAGAAAGGGAAGCACTTTTAGATTTGCAAAATTCTGTTACAATGGCTATTCTAATAAAAGTAGCTTTAGGTCTGCATGGTGTCTGTTTCTTAGTCTGGTTTACCATATAGGGCCAACAGCCAGTCACTATACAATGTACATTGAGCAATCTTTATTGTGTTACTTTTGCATCCTCAGAAAACATGTTAATTCAACTTAAGAATATTTTGTGAAGCCAACCAGTATTGATGGATATGTGACCGTTCTGGTTGTGACCTCCCAGAAATTATTTTTTTAAAAAAGGCTGCCAAAATTATCATAAGACAAGTACTGCTTGTTTATGAAGAAAGGTGGCTAGAAAGGCAACACAGAACACAAAAAAACAGATTTAGATTTTAGATCAGAATAACAGAATTGGAAGGGACCTTAGAGTCTTCTAGTCCAAACCTCTGCTGAAGCAGGAAACTCTATACCATTTCAGACAAATGGTTGTCCAATTTCTTCTTAAAAACCTGCAGTAATGAAACACCCAAAACTCCTGGAGTTTGTTCCACTGATTATTTGTTCTCACAATCAGGAAATTTCTCAATTAATTTCAACCATTGCTTATTGTTCTGCCTTTATATGCTTTTAAGAATAAGTTGACACACACCCCCTTCTTTGTGACAGCCCCTCAGATATTGGAGGTGGAAGAATACAGCAATTCATAAAATGAAGAGCAGTGTGGGAAATGTTGCTCTTCCATTCACAAAACTATACTATAAGGCTTCTGACCAATTGATTGAAAATAGATTCAGAATAAGCAAAACAAAGTTTTTCACAGAAGTGAACTATTGCTTATATCTTCAGGCTGCTTGGTAGATTTTAAGAGGATTAGGTAATATTAGGTAATATTCTGATTGTTAATTATCATGGCTTATGCTGGTTCATGATTGTAATGAAGTTTGATTGCATGATTATGACTGAATATGTACCTCTACGTGCAGTAGCTATCTACATGAATTCCAACTGCTGTGAGAAACCACAGAGAGCTTTTGCCTTATACCTTGCTTGTTGGCTTGCTAGAGGATGTCATCATCATCATCACCATCATAATCACATCATCATTTTAGCCACTGTCTATCCACTGCAGGATGAAGGCCTCTTCCATTTTTCCAACCAATACAGTCCCAACCTTTCTTTTGCCAATTGGGACCGCGATACTTGCTGATGTCATCGATCCATCTTGTTTTAGGTCTCTTTCATGGATTTTTTTTTTATCAAAATGGGATCCATTCTATGACTGCCTTAGTCTACCTGCCATCTGTTCTTCTTGCTATGTGACCAGCTCATTTTCATTTCAATTCTTTTACTCTCTTGATGATATTGCATACTTTCATTTTTTCTCTAATCCATGTACAGGTCTTTCTATCTTGCCTTGTAATGCCAAGTATGGATCTTTCCATGGCTCTTTGCACCACTCATAGCTTTTGTATCATCATGAGGTTAGTGTCCATGTTTCACTGGCATATGTTAAAGAAGGTAGCACACACTGATCAATTTTTTTTTCCTCTTCAGGTATAGGGGCAGGTTGTTCTTGAAAATTATGCTTAGCTTGCCGAATGCCTGCCAACCAGTGGTGGGATTCAAATATGTGAACAACCGGTTCTCTGTATGGATGCCACTTCCATTCTGGGAAATCCATTCTGGGCCTGGGCAACAAAAAATTAGCTACCGGTTCTGCCAAAGTGGTGCGAACTGGCTGAATCCCACCACTGCTGCCAATCATATCTAACACACCATTGAATTTCCTTTATTGTATCACCTACAATTCAGATCCATTGGCCAAGGTATATATACTGGTCTACTATGTCTAGTTCTTCTCGAGATATAATTTTTTTTCTTTCTTTGGTGAATTTATGAAACATAACCTGGCTCTTTTTTAGATTGATTTTTAAGCCAAATGTTTCTCCTGCTTGTATGTCTTTGGATCTTGTGAGAAGAGAATTACATCATCTGGAAATCTTATGTGATTTAAATAGGTGCCATTGATTTTTATTCCATCTTTTGCCCAGTATAGTTTGTAAAATTCTTCTTCAAAGCAACTGAGAAAAGGATAGGTGATATTGTATCGCCTTGCTGTACACCTTGTTCTATGTCGACTTCCACTTTAAGATCATTATGGCATATTGTCACCACTTTTTCATATACTGATTGTAGTAAGTTTATGTAAGCAGTGTCTATGCCTTGGCTGAGCAATGCATTATTGCTTGCTAGGATACTGAGTCAAAAGCCTTTTCATAGTCAATGAAAGCTATACAGAGAGGCATGGTGTACTCGTTGTGCCTTTCAATGACTTGCTGAACAACCTGGATGTGATCTGTTGTGCTGTAGCCACTTTTGAACTCTGCCTGCTCCTTTGGTTGTGCATCATTTAATGTTCTCAATATTTTTTTTGCTATTATCTTGGTGAAAGCCTTGTAGATGACTGAAAGAAGGCTTATTGCACGATATTTCTTTAAATCATCTTGGGCCCCTTTCTTATGTATAAGAATCACTTCAGCATTTTTCCATGCATCGGGTATTTTTTCTTCTCAAAGACATCTCAAGTATAGTTTTACTAGTATCTTGTGTAAATTGTGACCACCAGCTTTCAGCATTTAAACCGTAACATAATCATTTCCTGAAGCTTTGCCATTTTTTATTGATCTTTTGGCACTTTAAACTTCCTCCAGTAGAATATCTGACATTTCCTCTTTTATGGGTATTGATACTGATCTTGATCTTTGTATAGCTCTGAATAAAATTTTCTGGTTATTTCTAACATTTCCAGTCTTGTTCTACACAGAGCCATCTTCACGTTTTAATGCAAAAACATTCTTTCTTGTATATATACAGGGAGTGCAGAATTATTAGGCAAGTTGTATTTTTGAGGATTAATTTTATTATTGAACAACAACCATGTTCTCAATGAACCCAAAAAACTCATTAATATCAAAGCTGAATATTTTTGGAAGTAGTTTTTAGTTTGTTTTTAGTTATAGCTATTTTAGGGGGATATCTGTGTGTGCAGGTGACTATTACTGTGCATAATTATTAGGCAACTTAACAAAAAACAAATATATACCCATTTCAATTATTTATTTTTACCAGTGAAACCAATATAACATCTCAACATTCACAAATATACATTTCTGACATTCAAAAACATAACAAAAACAAATCAGTGACCAATATAGCCACCTTTCTTTGCAAGGACACTCAAAAGCCTGCCATCCATGGATTCTGTCAGTGTTTTGATCTGTTCACCATCAACATTGCGTGCAGCAGCAACCACAGCCTCCCAGACACTGTTCAGAGAGGTGTACTGTTTTCCCTCCTTGTAAATCTCACATTTGATGATGGACCACAGGTTCTCAATGGGGTTCAGATCAGGTGAACAAGGAGGCCATGTCATTAGATTTCCTTCTTTTATACCCTTTCTTGCCAGCCACGCTGTGGAGTACTTGGACGCGTGTGATGGAGCATTGTCCTGCATGAAAATCATGTTTTTCTTGAAGGATGCAGACTTCTTCCTGTACCACTGCTTGAAGAAGGTGTCTTCCAGAAACTGGCAGTAGGACTGGGAGTTGAGCTTGACTCCATCCTCAACCCGAAAAGGCTCCACAATCTCATCTTTGATGATACCAGCCCAAACCAGTACTCCACCTCCACCTTGCTGGCGTCTGAGTCGGACTGGAGCTCTCTGCCCTTTACCAATCCAGCCACGGGCCCATCCATCTGGCCCATCAAGACTCACTCTCATTTCATCAGTCCATAAAACCTTAGAAAAATCAGTCTTGAGATATTTCTTGGCCCAGTCTTGACGTTTCAGCTTGTGTGTCTTGTTCAGTGGTGGTCGTCTTTCAGCCTTTCTTACCTTGGCCATGTCTCTGAGTATTGCACACCTTGTGCTTTTGGGCACTCCAGTGATGTTGCAGCTCTGAAATATGGCCAAACTGGTGGCAAGTGGCATCTTGGCAGCTGCACGCTTGACTTTTCTCAGTTCATGGGCAGTTATTTTGCGCCTTGGTTTCTCCACACGCTTCTTGCAACCCTGTTGACTATTTTGAATGAAACGCTTGATTGTTCGATGATCACGCTTCAGAAGCTTTGCAATTTTAAGAGTGCTGCATCCCTCTGCAAGATATCTCACTATTTTTGACTTTTCTGAGCCTGTCAAGTCCTTCTTTTGACCCATTTTGCCAAAGGAAAGGAAGTTGCCTAATAATTATGCACACCTGATACAGGGTGTTGATGTCATTAGACCACACCCCTTCTCATTACAGAGATGCACATCACCTAATATGCTTAATTGGTAGTAGGCTTTCAAGCCTATACAGCTTGGAATAAGACAACATGCATAAAGAGGATGATGTGGTCAAAATACTCATTTGCCTAATAATTCTGCACTCCCTGTATGCTTGCATTTTGCTTTATTAATCCCTTTGTTTTCTTCAATTGCCTTTTTCTCACAAGCTTCACATTAAACTGACGTGTTTCTTCTTGGATACATTTTCTTATGGTCTTGCAAAATTCAACATACTCGTTTATTAGTGAAAATTCCAAAATCTTATTGTAAAATTTTCAATATTCCAATTTTATCTGAACCCTATAACATTCTAAGATCAAATCTTATTTAGCCTTTTGCTGCTTATTTTAAGATTCTTTAAATTCTTAAGTCTATGATTAATATGTTCTTTTGTTCAAGACTGAAGGCTCATCCATTATTTTCAAACTTGACATTCCAAAGGTTTCTAATAACCTAGAAGTAGTTAATGAGCAATTACTGAAAGTGAGCGTAAAAGTAAGATTTCTAAACTAAATGTCCTTTCAAAGGCTGTGCTACAGTTGCCAACAAGATGGCTAATCTTGTTATCTCCTGGTCCTCAAACCTACAGAAAACCATTGTCCTATGTTCTCCTCATGAGGAGCAGCCATTCAGGGCACATGTGGGTGCTCTTCCATCCTTTTCTTATCCAGAGAGGTTCCAAGGAAGTGGTCTATTCACTGGTTCCTTGATCTTTGCCACATTCACTGGCTCAGCTTTTGAAGAGCTGTCTTCAGTTCTTACCAGAAGTCACATCTGCCCTGATCATCTAATCAGTTCCCTCATCCATCCTCAACTTTTTTTTTTAATCCCATTTATATCCCGCCCTTCTCCGAAGACTCAGGGCAGCTTAAAATCTAAGAAGCACAAATCAATGTGCTTAGCAATAGCCTTCATTCTATGTATATGCCTGCTTATTAGGGCTTTCGGGGGGGCCCAAGCAGCATTTTTACAAAGTCAGCTTATTGCCCCCAACAATCTGGGTCCTCGGAAGGATGGAAGGCTACCTACCTCGGAAGGATGGAAGGCTGAGTCAACCTTGAGCCTGGTGGGACTCGAACCTGCACTAAATGCAGGCAGCTGGTGTTACTTAAGGAGGGATTAGCCCACTGTTCCACTGCTACATCCCAGTTCATTAGATCTTTGTCTGAAAATCCCAATATTTTTTTACACTGATAATTTTGCTAAGCACGTCACATTCTTTCTCCCACTTAGAATTTCTTTATATCCCCAGCAGGAGAATACTCCCAAGTTTAGTATCCCTGGTGTAGACAACTTCCTATAATTGCTGCAGCACTATTTCCTTCCTTATATTTGATTTTCTCTCTAATTAGCTCTTTGCTCATCATTGGCATAATCTTAAATGCAACCTTTTATCAGCTCTTTGAACAACCACTTCATTGGCTGACTAAAAACAATGGTTATTTCTTGGATGAAAATATTTCTGGGTGAAAATACTTGATGTGTGTTAAATACTGAATACAGAGTTAAAATATTTTGGGATATTTCACGAAGTGAAATATTTCAGGAGTTCTGACCCATTGATTTGCATTTGTGGGCCAGGTGTAAACATCTCAACTGGTACATGAATATGATGCTGTATGCAAATGGCACATTCTCTCCAATGATTGACTTAACACAGGGTCATGCTTTTCAGATGAAATTGCCTTTGGAAAATTTTTAGAGAAGAGGGCATTTTTATTTTTTTTATTTTTTTATTTAAAAATTTTACAGTACATTTTAACTTTAACAATCCCCCCTCCCCCCACCCCTACCTAACCCTCCCTATCCCTCCCACCCATTCCCCCCTCCCCCCCCCCCCCGACTTCCCAGAGCTAAATACAGGATATAAAAACAAAGAACAATCATAAGCATCCATATGCTAACAACAATAAACTATTAATTCTATCACCCTCTAGCTCATATAAAATAATTACAAACAATATTAATATTACATATAAAAAGAAAAGGAAACAGAAAAGGAAACTTACTCAAATGCTAAATGAAATTTCTTAGTCCCATATTTGTTCTGAATATAATCAATCCACTTTTTCCACTCCATAATATAACGTTCTTGCGAATGATCTTTCAGGTAAGCCGAAATCTTTGCCATTTCCGCCAGGTCAGAAACTTTTAGAGTCCATTCTTCTATAGTCGGCAGTTCCTCCTTTTTCCAATATTGACCTATTAAGAGTCTTGCTGCTGTGATTAAGTTCAGCATCAACTTAAGTTTTGTCCGCAATTGTTTTTATTGGGCATAATTACAGAAGCTACTGTGGCGGACGTTAAGAGGGCATTTTTATTAAGCAGCCACACTGACAAGTGTGAGATGAAATTCTATGTATGTGGAGAAATGAAAGAGGGCTCCTGCCATTACTTGTACTATCATTCCTATCATTTCATTGCAGTCCTTGTATTGTTCAATTTCACAATACAGGAAGGTGCTGGTGACAGATTAACACTTTAGTGACAACAATAATGGAACCATTCAAAACTGCACAGGAGAAGGCAGTGGTAAGCTATTTCTGTCTTTTACTAGGAAAAAACATGTGGATGGGCAAAAAAAAAGCGATTATCAATACAATGCCAGACATGGCCCCTCAGATGGAAGAAGGAAAAACTGAGGATTTTTTGAATACTAATGGTGTTTATGATGTTATTAGATTAAAGCTGTCTGGACTTCTAGTTGTTGATAATACCAGAAAGAAAAGAAAATCTGAAGCTGCAAACACAGAATTATAGTGAAAACATGTAAAAAGCATGAACATGGGAAAGCTCAACATGATGAAACATGAAATAAATTGACTACCCATTGACATTTATTTTTATTTATTTATTTATTTTTGGGACTTATATGCCGCCCTATCTCCCGAAGGACTCAGGGCGGCTTACAACAATAAAAAACAATACAAAAATTAAAAAGAATTAAATAACAGCCCCAAAATAAATTAACTACAGTTAAAAATTAAAACATATTTAAAAACCCATCATCAATCCAGGTCAGCCTGATGGAAGAGAAAAGTTTTGAGGTCGCGGCGAAAGGACCGGAGGTCCGGGGCCATCCGAAGCTCAAGGGGAAGTTGGTTCCAGAGGGCTGGTGCTCCCACAGAGAAGGCCCTCCCCCTGGGGGTCACCAGCCGACATTGTCTGGCCCACGGCACCCTGAGGAGGCCCTCTCTGTGTGAGCGCACTGGGCGATGGGAAGTTGTCCCCGGTAGCAGACGGTCCTGCAAGTATCCCGGGCCTAAGCCATCCAGTGTACCAGCAAATTTTGAAATGGTTCAGAACTAGACACTTTCAGTAAGAACATCTTAATGTTTACTATTTAGTGCGCTCTCTCTCTCTCTCTCTCTCTCTCTCTCTCTCTCACACACACACACACACACACACACACACACTCCCAATCCAAAACCAGAAAAATAATGGCTTTGCTACCATAGCCAGGAAGAATATAGCAATCCAATGATTTCTTCATTCTCACTGCATTCTTCAAACAACCAAAACAATGCCTATATACATGGACACCACCAGACAGAGCACACAGAAATAAAACTGACTATATTATTTGTACTAAGGGGTGAAAGAGCCCAGTTATAACAAATCTGGCTAGGGGCTAATTGTAGAACAGACCACACACTGTCCAACCAAAGTGGAAAAACGAAGTCAATATGACATATAACGATCAATTTCAAGAAGAACATAAGGAACTGCTTTGAATCTAACCAATAGCGAACCAGAGGAGCTGCAGAGTGAAATCAAATAAGCAGTAAGGAACAAATGTGAAAAGAGACTGCCCAATATGAATAGAGCAAAACAAATTATGTGTTAGAACAATTTGGAAAATGTCCAAAAGACAAGAGAAACCAAAGCTAAGAAAGGCAGATATCTCAGGAAAGATCTTAAGAATTTCAGAGACCTCCTAAAAGAAAGAAGCAGTATTATGACAACATCTGTAAAGACACTGGAGATGGGAAAAAAATACAGAAAAGCAAATTAAAGCTTTTTGAAAGATCTCCAGACTCATAAGGGGGTTTGAACTTCAAATTAGCATGCTAAAGGAAATCAATGGACAAACAGTAGTAACTCATTCAAGGGAGATCAAAGATAAAAAGTGTATACGAAAATTCTGTGTTAATAGGGAGGTCAACATTCAAGATAACTTAGAACAGATGTCCCCCACCCCCCCGGTCTGTGGACCAGTACCGGACCGCGGCATGCCAGCAACCAAGCCAAACATACAAGGAAAGCCCCATCCACGAGATGCAGGCACACAACAAAACCACACCCCCTCTGATCTGCAGAAAAACCTCTCCACAGAACCGGTTCCGGTGCCCAAAAGGTTGGGGACCTCTGACTTAGAAGATATGCTGTGTGTACAAGAACCTCTGATACCGGAAGTTGAATTGGCACTTTGTGCTGGAGAAAACTTAGGAAAACACTAAGGGCAGCCAGAGAGACAAGCAAATGGATCATAGAACAAATCTGTCTAGAGTTCTCGGTGGTAGCATAAGTGATCTGGCTCAAGTTATAGTGTGTATTTTGCACATATTACACAAGGACTTGGAAACCCTGGACTCATAATGCTTATGAAAGTGGAAGGCAAGAGAAGAGAACAAGGAACAAGATGGATGAACTCCATTACAATGGTAATGGGTATCACATGCTTTGAAGCAAGTTGAAGATGGAGCTTAATGGGGGGGGGAAAGACATATCCATTATTTCTCAATTTTTAAGATATGCGGACTTCAACTCCCACAAATCCCCAGCCAGCATGCTGGCTGAAGAATGCTGGAAGTTGCAGTCCATGCATCTTAGAATTGCTGAGGTTAAAAAAAGCTGACTATGGGGTTAAGAGTTAATTGACAAAACTAATCATTTTTTAAAAATAATAATACATCAAACCAAGAGAATGAGTAACTCAGAATAATGATCCCTTGGGGATTCAACTGAAAATCCCACTGCTTGTAGCACTTCTTGGCTTCTAATCTCGAAAACCCAATTCTTCCCATGCCGGCACCAACCAAACCTTTTGGACTACCAATACCGTGACCCCTTACCATGGTACACAGAAGCCTCCCCTCGCCACAACACCACAGCAAAACATCCTGTGCATTATGAGAACAACGAGTTGGTGCAACAAGCGTTTCGGATGCGCCCCCCCCCTCCCTCCCGGATGTCCGCGGGGGCGTGTCCACCGGAAAAGGGACCGCCTCCTGCCGGTCGCCACCCTAATGCCTCGCTCATGCGCAAAGCGAGCATCGGCCGCCGCCTGCGAAGGGGCCGCTATTGTGCCGCCGCCGCCGCCGCCGCCTGCGTGTGCTTTGTCGCTTCATTCATGCCCCCTGCTGGTTCCGCCCACTCCTGGCTGCGCCGCGAAGGCTGAATGAACGCCAGAGGCGCCGCAGAGGCAGAGCGAGCGAACGAGCGCCGCGGAGCTGGAGTTTGGAGAGCGGGCCGGCGGCCGGCGGGGTCTGCTGAGCCATGTACGGTAAGAGAGGACGGGCGTCCGTTTTCTTTCGCTTTTCTTTTCCCTAGAACTGGCTGCTTGGTTTTCCCGGCTGGATCCGCTGGCAGGTTTCTTCCCTCCCCTTTTTAAAGCTCTTGCCATTGGAGCCGCGCAGGTCCGTTCCGTTCTCCCCAGCCCCCCCCCCCTTTCCCCGTTTCCTTCCCGGTCGGAGGCATTCAGACGCTCTCTTCTGCACGGTGTTTTCCGAGAGCCACTTGCTGCGGAGAACCTCCTCGTGCCTGGAGATTTCCCTTCCCCGCCTGACGCTTTCCTTGACGAGCTGTCTGTCTCCAGGGAGCCCGCGAGAGCGGGGTTCTCTCCCGGCTCTCCGTGCATCCGTGGAAGGGGGAGCGGGGTTAGGAGTTGTTTTTTCCCGGCAGCCGACTTTTCTCCTGGGGTTTACGGGCACGGGCTCGTTCGGGAAACGAGTCGAGTGATGTTTCGGGAGCCAAGTTCATCTTTGTTTCTAAATTGCAGCGGGCTGCTTTGGAAAATCGTCCCTTCCTATTTCTGAGAGCCGGCCAGACAAATAAGGGTACTTTCTTTCTTATTCCAGCAAAGGCCAAAAGGTCAGAGATGCGGTTGGAAACTGAACACTGTTTGGGAGGCTGGGGGGGGGGAAATAGCGTTTGCCTCTCCCCTTCTATGGTTTTTTAAAAAGTAAACATCGGTCTAAAACAGCGTTTTCCAACCTTAGGAACTTGAAGATGCGTGGACTTCAACTCCCAGAATTCCCCAGCCAGCTGGCTGGGGAATTCTGGGAGTTGAAGTCCACGCATCTTCAAGTTCCTAAGGTTGGGAAACGCTGGTCTAAAAGATATACGTGGGTGGAACGGCTTCTTAATTGAGATGTCATGTGTTGGACATTACTGTCTGGGGGAGCTGTCCTTTATGATAGCCCTCTCAGCATAAAGATCGCCACCTTGACAAAGTTCTCTGTCAGGAGGTGTTTTGGTTTGTTTTGCTAGCATGTAAGAGAACTCCCTCTTTCAGCCCTGACCATTAACTGTGGAGACAGCTTAGCCACTTCTGGAGAAAGAAATCCTGCGGGAGCAAGGTTAAAAACCCTTTCTCCTCCAAACTGCTTCCTTCCAAGGAAAGAACTACTGTCTGTTTTCTCTCTTTCTCATGCACACATCTAAATCAGAGCTCTCTGACACTTTGGGCCCAAACAGAATAGACAACAAACACACAGAGCTGAGGGGGGGGGGAGAAGATGCAGAGTTCCATCAAAGATTACAGCCTCCCTTTGTAGTCTTCATCCTGTCAACTTGCTTCATTGATAGCTAAGCAAACAGCTTGCAGTTTATATGGAATGACTATTGGAGATCTGCGGCAGAGGCAGTGTTTACTCTCCACCCCTCCATCCCACCTGTCCCTTCTACAAGCCATGTGTTATCTAATTCTCCTTGGATCGCTATAGTGCACTGGCTGCAGTTTTACTGGGCAATTGTAGTTGGTGTTTGCAGCTGTCACTGTGTTGGTACAAGGAGGAGAAGTGAACTCAGTACAAAGTTTGAGCACAGGAAAAGTTTGATAACTGCACTTTAGAAGATCCAAGTTGCAGGAGTCCATAGATAAAACACACTGTGAGGAAATGAAGTGGAATGTACCAACCACTGTCCCTCCCCCTGTGATCATACATTCCCTGCATCCTGAACATGCAAGAACTCGTAGCAGGCTCCAAGAATCAGTATAGATCAGGGGTGTCAAACTGCTGGCCCACGGGCCGGATGCATCATACCGAAAGCACGCCCACCCCATTGCCAGTAATAGCAAAAAAGATGTGATACATCACGACACGTCACGTGACATTGTGAGTTTGACACCCCTGGCATAGATGGAGCTGCTCCCTAGCAATGCCTATTCAGTGGCTGCCACTGTTAGATGTGCAGCATCAGGAGTGGGGTGAGTAGTGGAAGGGATTCATTAAGAAGAGTGCCATCTCCATCACCTCAGGCACCAGGCTTTGCTTGGCATGACAAGAACTTCAGTTTAATAGAGCCCAGTTTGAAGGAAGGGGACTCAGTTCGAGGAGTGAAGTATGTACTTTAAGCATCTTCAAAGCTTAACCATTTCCTTCAACCCACTCAGGGGGCTGTGTCCATTCCAGCACTGACTCTGAAGCCAGAAATCAACCCCTGGTTGTGCATCCATGGTGAAAACATATCTAGCTGGGTTCTGCTGAATGAAACTCTTAATGTTTCCTCCTTGCAAACACTGGTCCAGCAGAGTTGGCGAGTTTCAGTATTGCTCTAAAGTTTGTTTATAATTCTAGAAAGAAAGCCTTAATAGTATTTTGCAGCACAAACAGAACCCCTGTACATTTTAAAATTTAAGCAGTTTGTTTTCATGTGTTATAGATCACTAGCCACTTCGTTTATCTAATACAGTATACCCTACCACCCATGAAATCTTACGTGATAATAAATTGGCTAGTTTTCAAGATCTGCATGATTATATTGCTGTTTTTTCCACAGTAATTCATTTATAACTTTATATAGTTTGGATTTTGTGGTATGTTTTTATTTAGTGGCTCTTCAGCGACATGAATCAGCAGCTTTAGATAGCTATAAAAAGAAAAATTTCCCTGTCATTGCACAAAAAAATCTTGGCTACTATTTATCATACATTTCTGCATGATAAAAATATAAGGTGGCAAATCTTACCTCAAAAAATAGGGTTATTTTTTAAATATAACCCAAATCTGATTTTCAATCCAGTTTTATAAGGCAGTGCTTCCCAACTTTTCTGACACCAAGGAACGGTTTTGGAAGAAAAATTGTCTTCCACAGACCGGGGAGGAATGGTTTCATGTGCAACATAAATCCTGCGCATGCACAGATGAAGCTTTGCTCACCAGCCATTTGCATGGCCCATTTCCTAGCAGGCTGTGGTACCAGTTCATGGCCCAGGGATTGGGGACCCCTGTTATAAGGGATATGAGACAGAAATTCAGCTAAGACAATATGCTAAGATTAACATTTCAGCTTGAGCTTAATTTCATTAACAGAAAGACCCATATAGAAAAAAATAGTCTCTGAAATGTATGCCAGGATTCTCCAAAATCTGGTTTACCTTATAGATGAGCACTGTACAGATAGATTCTGCTTTCTCTAGAAAAGCTAGAATCATTGGGCACGTATTTATCAAATGCTCTTTGCTGTCCAGATGCCTACAGAACTCTTAGCTGTTCAGTAAAAGGTACAAATAAAAAAAATGTATATATGTTTTGTCTGTGACTTGGTGTCTTCTTTCTCTTTGGTTCTTTTCTGACAGTATTCTAAATTTGCATGCATTTTATCTCTTTTTAACCCTATTAAAAGCTCAATAACTTGGCAAGGGTCCCAAGAGACAAATCCTTACACTTATAGGGCTGTTCATGTCAAATAGATCACTAAATCCCTTCCTCTTCCATTAATGTTGATCCTTAATGTTCAACATGCGAGATTTAAAAATGTGACAAGAGATTATTAAATTTGTGTCCATCTGGTTTTTTTGCATCAGCGAGAGTAAAGGACATTTGTGTCATTTCCTGCTCTGGATGGGGTACTTTTCTTGCAGGGTTCCTGCCTGAATCAGGAACCCCCAAAAGAAGAACTGGTGAAGGAACATTGGGATCAAAAAGCATCCGGCTCCAAATTTTCAGAAGTGGTTTGCTGGTACCTGGTACCTTCATTCTTCACTCAGCTTTTCTTTCGGGAGTGAGTGGGTCTAATCAATTTGTATTGCGTCCATTGTCTTGGGCTTTCCTTAGCAAGATGGGAATTTGGTCTGGGTGTTTGTTTCTGAGTGATTCTTGAAGGACCACTGGTTAGTCCTTGCTCTTGTTTTCTTATTCTTCAGAACTAAATATTTACAATTATGAATTTTGGGTTGTGCTTCTTGCAGTAGGCAGTTTCACCTATTTGCTACACAGGAGTTTAAACAGTGAGGTTTCTGTGGCCATGATCAGATGGTAAAGTGGGAATTCTGATGTATTTCTAATTCTTAATGATCCTTTGCTGGTGATTCTCCTGAGGAGGTGAAGAAATGGCCGAGGGGAAACCATACAGACGTAGACATGCCCTGTTGCTCACTGTGCTGTGTTTGATAATAGAACTTTAATGTATGATTATCATGAAAACACACGATGCTAATTAATTTTTAGGGAGACAACTTCCTTTCCAGAGAAAGGGTTTTGTATACAACCCATGGAGAATCTTGTTTGAAAAGAGAAAGCCTTAGTATCCAAGAAAATAAAAAGGGCTAATTGGCACACATAGCTGTGGGTTTGTCCAATATCAAAAAGTTACATTTTACACGAGCTTGCACAGATGAAGAAAATCTTTTTATATCTTTTTTATCAATAGGGTCTCCAGCAGATGTTGAGAAAGCATCAAAATAGACACTTGCAGAAGGTGCAAGGAATAAATGCCTTTTTACTTGTCTTTGATTAATGTGGGTATTTATAGCATTTATGCTTATTTTTCTTCAGGAGTTCAAGGGGGTCTCAAATTTTCTCCTCCAAACAACAACAAATAGGTTGGAATAAGCAATCGTGACTGGCTATGAAGTTTATGATCAAGTTAAATTTGAACCTGGATTTTTCTGAGCCCTGTTCTGCACCTTAATATTGACACTACCCTTGTTCTTTATCTTTAATTGCATGTTTTTCAACGTTACCTTTAACAGGGACACTGCCTTATCCCTTTGCCTTGAGGCGACTGAGCTTTACAGTAAGAAAAGTACAGCTTTTGATGGATTGCTACTCATCTTGTAGAATTTTTCTCTGCTGCATCAAGACCTTTTTGCTTCCTTGTTGATATATTCTTGATTTACTAAGCATTGTATTGTTTACCCAGCTCAATTTACTAGCTGCTGACTTGATTCCTGGATATACAAATTGTTTAAAATAAATTTGGGAACTCTTATAAGAGCTGCATGTTCTTTGCAAAAGATTTTGCACTGAACACAAATACCATTCCCTGATCAGGCTTCCTAGGCCATTATATTATCTGGGAATGTGCCCTTTATTAATCCTCCCTTTAAAACTTTTGATAAAGGTCACATTATAGAGTAAGATGCATGGTAACCTTTTTATGCAAAAATCCTTGTGCATCATTTATGATTTCTCACTGAGGAACCCAGAGGGTCCCTAGAAGCAGCGTTTTCCAACCTTAGGAACTTGAAGATGCGTGGACTTCAACTCCCAGAATTCCCCAGCCAGCATAGCTGGCTGGGGAATTCTGGGAGTTGAAGTCCACGCATCTTCAAGTTCCTGAGGTTGGGAAACGCTGCCTAGAAGATAGCTTGAAGATACTGAGCTGGGTTGAGTGTCATTCTGTCTATTAATTAAAAGCAAGTTTGCACAGCTGAAAGCTGGCTGGTGTTCAGTTATAGATGACTTGGCAGAAGTGTCTGTCCAAGGAAAACAGCCCCGATGGAACATCTCAGTGAGTGCTGCGTCGTAAGATGGAGATGATTAGGAGTGCAGTTGGGACTATGATTTCTTCCCAGGCTCTCTTCTAGGTGGAAGGAGAGTAAGTGCTAGTTGTATCAGGTAGAGACCTTCATAGAAGAGGTGGACAATAAATTAAAGTTTTCTATAATTTGGCCCAAGCTGTATGGAGCAGGAGCTCTCTGAACATATAAAAAGGAGAAATTAGAAAATTCTGTTTTCTTGAAAATGTTGATGTAATCTTCAGGCATAAGTCTCTATGTCTAATGAGGCTAACCAGACTTGGATCAGAAGCAGCTACCTCTGTATTTAATTAACAAATATAATTACAATAGGCCATTAATTTAAGGAACATTTTTTTTACTTTTTGTTCACAATTTTCCTGTTTTGTTTTAATCCGTAACAGTGACATGAATGAAGAATGATTACCATGCATCCACCATTCTCACAGCTACATGAACTCCTATTTGTTAACACTTATTAAGATGGATATGAGAATGGAGGAACACTTTCTTAAGTGGTGGTGCATCTTTGCTGATTTTCTTGCTGCACTTGAAAACAATATAGACTAGTTATAAAATAGGAGGAAGAGAGAGTTGAAATAATGGTTTAAAGTCCAAAGATACAGTCATGGATATATAAAAGAGAAATATTTCTAGGCCCAAGCCTATATGATTGCCATAAAATGGAACAAGGTTATACATAGGCACAAACTGGGAACTTTGACATTTATCAAAGAAGGAGATAAGCACCTTTTATCAATGTATATGGGCAAATATCTCCTTTGCATACAGAAAGCTATATTGTTTCCCACTGACCTCAAATAAAATGAAAGATGGCTGCTTCAGAGGGAGACATTCAAAAATAAGGATATACTCTCTATATCCGTGGTGGCGAACCTATGGCATGGGTGCCACAGGTGGCACACATGCTGTTGCCCCAGTCCTAGGCCTTCAGCTGGGCTTTATAAAACCTTTTCGCTTTAGGCCTCCGCCACCGTGTGCAAAAAAAAAAAAGGTTCAATCAATCAATTTCAACTTCTCGCAGGGAAAAAAAGTTCTTGCAAAGTTGGAATTGATTGATTGAACTTTTTAGTCCCACCCAGTCTGCCATTACCACTGCAGCCCTGCCCACCCAGTTGGCCACACCCACCCAAAGGGCCACACCCACTTGGCACCCGAGGATACATAAGTGGGTTTTGGGTTCCAGTTCGGGCACTCCGTCTCTAAAAGGTTTGCCATCACTGCTCTATATGAACAGTATTTTAGTCATTGATTATCATGAGTGGTATTGACAGTTGGATTCTCAGATATTGCCTAATTGCAAAGCTGTCATCCAAGTTGTGGGTAAAATGTTTGATTTTGCTGCATTTTGGGGGCATTTTTCTCTTAAGGCTAATTGACTTCCCACATAAGGTACACGGATAAAACAAATGTGCTCTATTCCGTCCTGAATAATCTCCAGGTCGTTTTACTGGTTCATTAAATCTTGATATCACTTAGCTAGTTGCAGGTTGTTATTTTTATGTTTTGCTCTAAAAGAGCTACAAAAGTTATACCTCAAGCTTTCTGTGAAACTGACACCTAGAACTGTGCAATTCTATAACTTGTTCCAGGCATTCTCAAGGACTGGCTCATCCTATTATGTCTCTTGATCAACTAATTGCAATTATAGTATACAAAATGATGCTGATCTGGACAGACTGGAGATCGTGTCTAAGGTATTTGGGGGCCACGGAGCTTATTCTTAGTGCTTCTTCACATGCAGGAAAAATCCAACTAGCAAGGGAACAGTAAAGAGAGAGCATGAGTAATAGAGAACAGTTATGCAAATGTTTATCTGCTCTCCATAATTCACTGCCTCCCCCTCTTTGCAATAATTTGAAGGACAGCTTGTCTCATTATCTAACTAGTAACCTGCAGGTGGGTTGATGAGTGATTTTTCCAGACTTGGGAGGAGAAGGCTGAAGCTACTAGAATTTCTGAGCTTTCATAAGTTCAAAATTTACCTACTATATTAGCTAATATAGTAAACTATATTAGCTATTCAGAAATTGGCTACTGGGTGGGAGTGAGGAGGTAAAGCTAAGTTAGGGAGGCTGTTTCAGTAGCTGCTGTGGCAGAGAGGAGAATGGCCTAGCCAATTTTACTATCAAGGTTTCTGATATGTGGCTTTTATTTATTTGCTTGCTTGTTTTTCTTAGAGTTTAGAGATATTTTGCAGCCAATGAGAGTTCCAGAAGGGTAGCTGCCATGTTAAATCTGTCACAGAAACGTAATCTGTGGTTCCTGTGGCTTTCTGAAGATTTCTGGCTTCATAGAAGCATCCATTTTCATGATAAGAGGATGTAGAGGTTTTTTATAGTCTGCCTGACCAAACGGGACATGAAAGTTGATGCCATTCTAATACTTCTAACAATACACGGATACTGAGTGGCAGAAGAATGCAGGACTGATTAAAAATAAAAGTGGGGAGAGAAGAACATGACACTCTGCATTTATATTTTCAAGTCCAGTGTCACTCAGATATTGGGAATTGGGAATTCAGGGAAGTGTAATCTACATTTTGTCTGCAGCACTTGATTTTGGTTGGTATTCTGTGTATTGGTTTAGAAGTCAACCCACCATGTTGGTGTGTAGGCATGCATATTCTTCCTTGGCTTTTTTGAAATAAGTATTGTGCTGTATATGGTTTGTTTGGGTTGGATTTAACGTGTGCAAACCCAATCATTTTGGTTTGTAAAGCCACATTTCATGGATGAGCATATTATGTAAACACAGCCAATTGTGGTTTATTCAGCAAAACATAATGGAACACAGTCTTTTACATCTTCAGGTGAGCTAGATCAGTGACAGGCAATCTTTTGGAAGAACTTAATGGAAGAAGTAGTGGGAAAGGTATAACACTGGGGACCAACTTAGATTGGATTTTGTTGTCCTGCATTTTGAAAAGAGGATTTTGGTGTTTCTTGGATTATTAAAAACATGATAAATCTTCTTTTAGGGCTTATAGTACCATTATTTTCAGCCTCAAATGCTGAAAATAATTACAGTAGTTTTCTGCAAATCACAGAGCATAGGAAAGGGAACAGAAAAGGAACTTCGGAGTTGTCTATCACCTTGAGTTCATAGATTGCTTAGTTATTATTTTTTTGTGATCCCTTTTTGCTATTATGAATTTATAGTATGATCCCCTCTAATGTTTTATAGCATCTTCTAGCACCATCTACCCGAGAATCTTGTTCTCATTACTGTTATTTTGAGACAAAGAAAGTTGTAAGCAAGAGTGTCATAGCTTTGGGCTAGATTTTTCCTTTGCATCCCTGGGATCTTTCCACAGAACCAAATAATAGGTTGGATCAGACATATCCAGTTAGGTCCGTGGTGGCAAACCTATGGCACGGGTGCCACAGGTGGCACGCAGAGCCCTCTCTGTGGGCACGTGCGCCGTCACCCCAGTCCCAGGCCTTCAGCTGGGTTTTATAAAACCTTTTCACTTTAGGCCTCCACCGCCGTGTGCAAAAAAAAAAGGTTCAATCAATTTCAACTTCTTGCAGGGAAAAAATATCTTGCAAAGTTGAAATTGATTGACTGAACTTTTTAGTCCCACCCAGTTTTCCATTACCACCACAGCCACGCCCACCCAATGGGCCACGCCCACCCAGCACCCGACGATACATAAGTGGGTTTTGGGTTGCAGTTTGGGCACTCAGTCTCTAAAAGGTTTGCCATCACTGAGCTAGGTGGTAAAGGAAGAGACAAATTCAACATTATTAAAATAAAGAATTTATTTTTATTTTCTTCCATAAGCCTGTACAGAAATGCTGCATTAGTAGTGGGGTTCCCTTGCTGTTTTTCTCCCTTCCTGCACCGTGGTGTCAAAGCATGTCATTTTGGACCTGACCATATGTTGAACAACTGCTACCGATCAAAGAAGATTTATTTTAAACCAGATGGGCAAAGACTATGACCTAATAATAAACCAGATGGGCAAAGTATGACCTAACCTCCTTGTGTCCTTGTAGCAAACATAATGTAGTGCACAGTAAAGTTCTCAAATTTATTTACATATTGCTGCTTCCATTCCAAAGGTTGGTTAGTACCAAATCTAGTAGAATAGGCACAGGAAAAATAATAAGATAGGAGTATGGAAAATAAATTGCATCTTCTTTAGTAGAATGTGTAAAATGCAGGGTATGCTAATTTATTTTTCCCCTTGTGCCTGAAATAAAAAGGATAAAAAATTGACTGGGTTGTCTAGTGAATGGTATCTGGCAATACCTACCTTTCAAGTTCCTTTGCAACTTAAATGGCAATGGGCAGTAGAGAAGGAGGTTCCATGACCACAAATAAAATGGATGTTACTAGGAGTTTCAGATCCAATAACATTTTAAGGGTGTAAAGCTCGATGCCAGCACTTTGAATTTGCCAAAGAAACAAACTCCTTTCGGATATGCCAAAATGGATGATTAATTTATGACCTTCCAGAAGATTTGCAGACTAAATAATGGCCTCCAATCCATGGAAGGCAACTTTTGCCAGCTTGCTTGGCTATGTGATGATCTCAGGGGGAAAGAAAAATTATTAAACTCCCTCTGCCATAGAAGGAAATAGGAAATAGAAGAACAATTCTTAGAAGGAAACACCTGAATCACTGAAAGTGCTTCTTATGTATGTTGACTTGAAAACTGTTTAAAAGATAGAACCTACTTAGATCTTGAGTCAGCAAAACAGGAAGCAGTTCAAGCTCATCTCTGTAGTTATGATCCCCAAAAAGGTAAAATCTCAAGGCAGACTGGACTCTGGATGACTTCATGGAGAAGTCAGCTCAATCTTCTTGGCAGCAACATGGAAGTGATTTGTTATTGTTTACTTCCAAGATGTTATTTTTTTAAAAAAAAAGTTTCTGGTTTGTCCTATAGTACTGGAATTTCCTGATGTTTTCCCATCAAAATGCTCACAGGTCAGATCCTGCTTTTAGCTTTTTAAATCAACCAAAACTATAGAGATTCATAGCAAGATGTTTTATGCCAGATCACTTTACTGTCCATTTAGTTTAATGTTATTTGTTTCAGCTGGCAGCAGCTCTCCAAGGTCTCACTGAGAAGAGGGGTCTTTCTAATTCCTTGACATGTGCTTTTTTCTCGTTTTTTTTTTAAGGGATCGCCAAGAATGATGTTTTCATTTGTTTGTTTATCATTTTGGAGGACCACCCATCTCCCTCATGTTTCCTCATCTGCCTACCTGAGCACATGTGTATCTTCATACACACTAAAATACATTGACAATATGTGGATCAGGTCATTCTCAGACTCTTCCAGTCTAGTAAAATAACATCAGGATACTTAGATAACCCAAGGGGTTGTTTTTTTTTTATTTCTCTGCACTGATTCTTGTCTGGATCAATTGACTGTTACACTCCAAGGTTGATAAAAGTTCTCTGCAGGTTGAGTGCTCCTATTTAGCAACAGGACAGGGGAATAAAAGATGGAGGGAAAGCGAAATCTTGATCCATTTAAATTCTTCATCAACTTTGCTGTTCATTGTGCTGCCTAGCAAGATGAAGCCTTTATGTACTAACAGTAGTGCATTGGGGGCATTTTTTCAGGGATTACCATGAGAACCGTTGCCCCAACAGTCCTGTGTCACTCTCAGCTATGTTCAAGTTGGCAGTGGTTTTCTTATGGTCTTGTTCTTGAAGACAGTTGGAAAGAGAGCAAGGGAAAACCAACTGAATTTGGCTGCTGAAAAATGGCAATTGTTGAGCCTCTCATTTCAGAAAAGAACATTTTGTTCTCCAGTTTTTGTGTCCTAGTTCTCTAGACACAATTATTGTAATAATTGGTAAAAATGCTATACTTTCTAAATTGTCAGTTCCATTTTCTGTTTATCATATCTTGACAATTCCTTCTTGGCTGGAATCTTCTACGGATATTTTTTTTAAGAATTCAGTCCTGCCAATGAACCGTTTTTATGGCTTTAAAGGCAGTTGGCAAACTTTGTGGCTGAACCATACTCTCAACATTGCTTACCTCATATACGAAGTTTGGGGTGGGCAGTATAGACCCATAAATACCAGTATGCCTGTGACCACTCTCTCCATGCCTGTCAGATCCCTTGTCTGATTTCTCCTAATTTTTAAAGCAAGAGAAAAATGACCATGTTAGAAAACCAAGTGGAAATGCCATCTGCATGTACTGGAATATTACCAGATATCACATAAACTTGATAGGGTTGCCTTAAAAATAAAAATGTTATGTACCTGCAACTTGCTACCTTGTTTGAAAATAAGTCTACCTGGCCAGATGTAAAGGAGTATGGAGATGGCCTTGGAGAAGGAAGGAGGGAGCTGTTAAGGGGGAATTTACACAAGAGGTTACACAGTCTTGAGAAACAGGAAAAAAATAACTGCATGCACCTTGATTTTGTTTACACATAGTCCTCAACTTACAACCATTCAATTAATAAACTTTCAAAGTTATGAGAGTGCTGAAAAAAGTGACTTATCATTAGTCCTGACTCTTGTGACTCACAGCATCCCTGTGGTCATAATTTGTGTGTTTAGCAATTAGTATACCTTTAGATGGTTCCAGAATCCTGGGGTCATATGATCGCCATCTGCAGCCTTCTGAAGAGACTTCCAACAAGCCAAAAGTCATAAAATCAGGTGCAACTCACAACCACATCACTTAGCGATGGAAATTCTGGTCCCAATTGTGCTAAGTTGAGAACTGCCAGTTGTATAAGATGGGATGGAGAGAAACTTCACATGTTTTTAAAATTCTATGTTGTTCTACCTTACACAATTTACACAGTTTGGTCTTGTGGTTAAAGCATCAGGCTAGAAACCAGGAGACTGAGAATTCTAGTCCCACTTTAGGCATGAAAGCAGGCTTGGTGACTTTAGGCCAGTCACTCTGTCTCAGCCGGGGTTGTTCTTGGGGGAAATGGAAGGAGGAAAGGGAAGTGTGTATGTTCACTGCCTTGAGTTACTTATAAAGTAATAAAGATGAGATAAAAAAATCAGAAAATCCAATTGGCTGTGCCTTTTGTGGTCCCCATTTGGGAAAATGTTTGCCAATTTTCTCAAAACATGAAATTTGCTCTGTGAAAAAAAATTATTTGGAAAATATGCAACATTTTATTGGACTTCTACCCACATAAGCTTTGATCAGATTGGGTCTGTTTTATTACAGGTGCTTTTGTGCCTCTTCAATTAAATACAAGAATAAGTTTATAAAATGACACAATAATACATAATATCAAATATATACAGTATATACATAGAAAAAAAATCAGTAAATATATCAAATTTAAAAAGCTAACTGTAATAACTCTGCCATTTGTAGATAATGGGGTGAGGGAAAGGATTCAATTTCGCTTGCTTATCCAGGGATAATTCTTATTCACCACAAGCATGCAGTCATATGGTTTTTGTCAAGCAAGTTATTACTCAGTCTATCTGTACTGATAACAGCAATATTATTCATACCTGTCTTTCTGTGGTTCTTTTGAAAACCCTGCCTTTTACTGTCACTTCTGCTTTCATAACAGCTCATGCTTTATGGATTATTTTAATCACACATAATTTTTCTTCATCTGAAAGTATCTTTTGAATTCTTTAAATTAACCTTCTTTGTCATGATGCTATTGCCATATGTTAACAATTCATTTTTAAAAAAAACCCCAGACCTTTATTCAGATCTTTGTATTAGTCCAACTTACCTTAGTTTTACTTTTGCTATACTTCCCACCTTCAATTTTCAGAATAAAGGTTCACGTTTTTAAATAGAGCTTTCAAAATAACAGGAAGGGAAGGGTGTTTTCTGGTTTATCTTTTTCGCTCTAGATGAGTTGCTTCATGCAGGTAATGTTGAGATGAGTTACTGAAGTTGTTCAGCAGATATCCCTCTCTATAGTGATGGGATTCAGCCAGTTCGCACCAGTTCGGTAGAACTGATAGCTAATTTGTTGTTGCCCAGGCCCAGAATGGACTTCCAGAAGCGGCATCCACACAGAGAACCAGTTGTTCACATATTTGAATCCCACTACTGCCTCTCTATGATAAGATTATATTCAAAATAACACACATGGAAAGGTGACAGCTTCCATCCTATCCTGCACAGAAAAATGCATGATGTAAGATGGCCCCATCCTCTAATTCATGGCCAGGTTGTATAGATGGTAGCTAAAAGACTAAATTCCTACACTAGATTGTGTCACCCTTTAGATTGCTAAAGTGGTTCATATTTTGGCCATCTCTGTAGGATTTTGTTGCTGTAGAGCAGGGGTGTCAAACTGCCGGCCCGCGGGCTGGATGCATCATAATGAAAACGCGCCCACCTCATTGCCGGCAATGGCAAAAAAGTCACGATATGTCGCAACACGTCATGTGACATCGTGAGTTTGACACCCCTTCTGTAGAGTAAAACTATATTGGTTTGTCTTGGTAGCAGTGATAATGCTTTTGGGGTAGTGGAGGAGAAATCCAGTGCTTTGCTTTTCTGTGTGAATAATTATTCCAACTCATATTGCTAATGATGCAATTACTCATGGGGCATATTGGGAAAAGTGATATAAAATCAATGATGCCACATGTGAACTGAGCCCATTCTTTTTCATTTTTTTAGACAGTTGGGATTTGTACTTAGGTAATTTATTACATTT
This sequence comes from Vipera ursinii, assembly GCF_947247035.1. Taxonomy (NCBI): domain Eukaryota; kingdom Metazoa; phylum Chordata; class Lepidosauria; order Squamata; family Viperidae; genus Vipera; species Vipera ursinii. Next base: position 333,926,835 of record NC_139512.1, read on the forward strand.
TTGAAATCTGTTTAAAAAATTTCAATTAAATTTATATGCTGCCTATCTCACTCTTCAGGGTGACTCTTTTTCCTTCGTTTCTAAACTAGTCCAATCCCATTATAGGCTCACATGGTATTCTGTGCATTTTCCAGCACAAAATGATAGAAACCTGAAATATGGGCATGCAGGTAGAGGTGCCTTAGGAGTTGCCAGCAAAGGTCCCAGGAAGTTGCCCCCTCATTTAACAGGAGCCCCTATGCTTCTACCTCAATTCCACAGATTGAGCTGCTGGATTCCAAAAGTGGATTCTTATCTTCATTTTGTAAATTCTCTGCAGACATTTTCTCCTTCTGCCATGGCTCTTGATACATTTTGTCAATGGCCAACTGTACTTTGCCGTTCAGAGGAGCTGCAGAGACTCATTTAGAAGTTCAAAATGTGTTTAATGTGTTTATTATAATAAAGTAATGGCTCACACAGGCATCAAAGCAGCTAAATAAAGGTTGCAATCCCAAGTGGCAGTGGTTATAGATGAATTACTGTAATTATCCTCTGTTAAATCAACTTCCCCAGCTTTGAAACATCTATTTTTCATGTTTTTATGCTATCAATCTGCTTGCAGCGTCTTGGCAGGTGGCAGTGCCTGGCTGCTGACCTTGTTTGGATTCAGAAGCTAAGTAACATCTTGCTTGGTTAGAACTTGGATGGGCAATCTCCAGGAGATCCCAGAGCTGTAAGCTACATTTGGAAATGGAAAAACTTTTAGAACAAAATAGTGTAAAATCTAAAACCTCTGTATTGTTACCAAGAAAACTAAGTCTATTTAGCTATTAGACAGTGTGCAGATTTCATCTGCTGCTTTGATCAAATGCTTGAGGTACCACCAGTGGGCTCCAGATCTTGAAGACATTGCACTACGTATCAGTGTTTCCAGTCTGATGAATCTAAATTACGTTTAACATTTTTTTTTCACTACAGTATACCAATCTCCTTGTTGAAGGAACCCTGAATGATATACCATAAACAAATCAATCAAACCCAATTTAAATAAAACCATCATCAGTAAAAACAACAATCCTGATAAAAAAATTAAAATAAGGTTCCTTTTAAAAATAGTCTGAAAGACAATCCTGGAGTTGTTGATATCCTACAAATGTTTAGCTAAGCAGGCAGGTTTTTTTAGTATTGGCAAGGAGACACCAGGTGCAACTCCCCAAATCCTTAGCTAACATGCTCTTGAAATCTGAAATCCTTGCCAGATGGGGGCATAGCAATTCTGTACAGTTGATGTGCTTCAAGACTTCATGCATTGTTCTTCATGCTCAAACTTTGATTAATTGATTTGGATTTGCTATATTTTGCAGGAAAGTGAAATATAGACAGTGATGCTCTTGGGAGAGTTTCATTGTCTATATTTCATTTTCCTTCAAAATCTACAAGAATACATTAAGTATCCTTGCTTCACAGGTCCTCTGTCCTGCTGAGATGTCTTCAGACTTTGGATGCACTAATAGATACATTTAAAGCATATAATTTTGGATTTTAGTGTATTTTAAGTATACTCTAAAATTGTAAATTATTTTACATAAGAATCTTCTGGCTATATATTTTGAAATTGTAAAATGTGTTTTTATTGCAGAAGAGGATATATTTTATAGGTGTTTTCAGTGCAAATCCACAAAACTCACCTATTTTCCCCTGAATACTTCTAGTTCCATTATCTCCTACAACCCTTTTCCTCCCCAAACATTTGCTACTATGGAATCACTGTTGGCTTAAAGAAAGCACTATGTTGTAGCAGTTAAGTTTCCAGAAGGAAGCAGGGAGTGGTCATTCTTCTATCTGTACAGAAGTTTTACTTGACCAGAGTAAGGTATACTGATAGAGGAGTATGTACATCTATGTATAATTGGAACTGTAGTCTAACTTGATTGAAAAAAACTAATACATTTATCAGTTACTTGAGTCTCAAAATACTCATGTGGTTATTTTTTAAAAGAGTAACTTTACAAAACTGTTGATTAAATGTTATTAAAATCCCTTGCACCTATTAAATTTATAGGCTTTAATGCATCTTTTTGAATAAACTTTGCAGTTTATGAATTATTGATATGGCCACTCTTATTTCCCATCCTTTCTTTGCCCAAGCTTTGCAAGGTAATATTTTAACACTACAATTCTTGAGCTGCTGTAATGATGCATTGCCATGATTATCAGCATTCTCTCTCTGTGTGTGTCTCTCTCTCTCACACACAGATAAGTTTCTCTGCAGAATTTTATTTCAGGCCACTCTAGCAACCCAATTTTGCTGTTAATTAAAAATGCCAAGGAAGAAAAGATAAACTGACAAACCAGTTATTTAAACAATCTTTTCTACTTTCTTTCTACATGATTCTTGCAGTACCTCCCGAGAAAAGAGCTGAGTTACAGGGAAGTCAGTCTGAGATACAAATCAGTGCTGATTGTTTGGTTGTGCACTTTAAAGCAGAGGCTCCCATCTCTATTGGGGGCACTGGGTATATTTAGAATTTTGAAAACACATGGGCTGTTTTGCAAAATGATTTCTGGGTAGGTGGTAACCAATTACCAAGGGCTTTCCCCCTCTACCAAGTTACCATAAAATCCACCCATCCTTGAGTTGGCTGAAAAATATTATATGCACTGTCCCAATGCTGATCCATATTTTTCCTCTGTTGATCTGTTCCTAGAGTTCGCTGACTACAAGATGACAAAGCCCAATACACTTTGGAGACTATCTTTGAACAGTATCCAGTAAAACAAAAGTACTAATTTATCAGATGTTACCTGCTGTTCCTCCTGTTGGAATTCTGTTACCACTTCTGATTGTTGTCATTTTTCTGAAAGATGCACATATCTCTAAGCAAAATATTTGTATCTCCCCCTAGTTTTATTTCATAAGAAAGCTAATGGGACCCAGTTGAATATTTTTAAAGACAGATGGTGCTTGAAGCTGGTATGTTAGATTATAGCAGGGGTCTTCAAACTTGGGCCTTTTATGACTTCTGCACTTCAACTCCCAGAATTCCTCAGCTAGGCATGCTGGCTGAGGAATTCTGGGAGTTGAATTCCACAAGTCATAAAAGGCCCAAGTTTGAAAACCCCTGCATTATAGTGTGCTTGGTTTGCTTTTGTTTTATTTGTAGACTTTTTAAATATAAAACCAAAATGAAATTGGGAGCATCAAAGAAGATCTCCAGAGAAACATTGTTTCCCTCTAGATGCAACAGTGGTGGTCTCAGATATTTAAAAATGGTTTAGCCCAGTGTAAGGGATAGATCTCAGGTTCATTGGAATAGATGGATATTTCTTTAATTTAAGCTTGTAGTGTTGGCCATTATATCTGGGGCATTCTGGATAAGAATCTGGTGAACCCAAGGGCTGTTTCCCACAGCTCAATTAAAGCATTCTGCTGTCATCTGTGAGCCAGCATAAAAATAATTGTCATAGTTTTTGCTGTTCTCATTGCCATATTGTATTGTCTCTGTTCTGGTTTGTAGCCACTGGACAATATTTTTATTTCTTGTGCAGAGAAGCTGCCACTCACCGTTCACCTTCTAATAGCACTAACCAGCAGGAAAATCTGCCAGTCACAGTAATGCTTATGATTTATATAGTAATGGTTGGGCAGATGGCTACATTTATGGGTTTAATCACCTGTCTGAATTTGCCTTCCATCTTCCCTGGCCTGAATCAACCCAAATAGCTTACAGGTATAGGTTGCAGCATTGACCCTTTTCTGTTGTTTCAGTTGTGTAATCACACCACAACTTTGAACTATGGATGGCACTCATTAGTCAGGCTTCTTTTGAACACAGGTTTAATGCTTTTTGCAGAGGAGTACTAAACCAGTTTTCATTTAGAACTCTTCTGGAGAAGTGCCAAACCTCTGTTACAAAGCATCAGCTGACAGCTAGCAATGGGGATGGGATTTATATGGACTGGATCTTTCTCTCTGGTGCTCCACTGGGCAACTTCCCTCATTATCTACTGTTGTTTCAGCTGCTGTTGAATAGAGATTTAACACTTTTCCAGAATTGCATTAAACCTGTGTAGCATTAAACATTAGTTTCCTGATCTTCTGAAAGAATTTTAAATTTCTGTTCAAAAGCAGCCTCTGAACAATAATCAACGTGCAATAGCTAACAAAATGAATCTCTTTGCTCTATATGGTATAAGCTCCATATAGGAACTTAGGTAGGAGCTTACACCACATAGAGCAGAGGGATCCATCTTTTGCAGTAGTGGCAAGTATCTGTAGCTCGAGTGTAGGATTAGGGTGAAGGTTCGTTCTCTGAGCTTGTGGGTTGGTTTCCAAACATTTCATTACCCAACTAGGTAACATCTTCAGCAGAGTTTAGGGGATGTCAGTGTCAGTGTTCTTCTGTTTATAAGAGCTTCAGGTGTGGGCATGTCAAGTGAGGGTCTTGTGATAGGGAGGTTACATCAGGTCAGGATCATTGGGAGGTGAACTGGTGGAGGGAGGGCTTGCGTGGGTTGGTTGAGGGTTGGTGCTGTCTCTAGTTGGCTGTGCAGTTGATTTGGATTCTGATGGGTTCATAGGCTGGTTGTAGGTCAATGTGTCTGTTGATGGAATTGCTTGTGGAGTGCCAGGCTTCGATGAACTCACAAGCATGACAGGTGAAGAACACTGACAGTGACATCCCCTAAACTCCGCTGAAGATGTTACCTAGCTGGGTAACAAAATGTTTGGAAACCAGCCTACAAGCTCGGTGAATGAACCTTCACCCTCAGATCCATCTTTCCCCTATTTCATCTGATAATAATCCTAACATTCCTACTGTCAGTTCCTACTTAGGCTGATCCAGGTTTCCACTCCAAAGATTGGTTCAGAAATCACATTGAACCGAGGAGTCTCCCACTGCCCCACACAAAAGGTTGCCAATTGGTACCAGGGTGAACCTAACCTCTTAGGGGTCACCTGAAGTACCATTAACAAAATGTTGGTGAAACATGTCAGATTGTTCTCATGGTTAAACTTCCATAGCTTATTACCTCCTTAAGGAGGGGGCAACTCTATCTTAATGCTAGAATGGCTAAGGAGAGGTTTAAATTGCTTGAGTTACATACTGGGGACAAGAGACAGGCACTATACAGTATTGTGTTGTGGGAGAAAAAAAAGTACAAGTGAGGAAAGGCACTAAGTGAATAAGATTCATGAGCACGTATAGGGCTGCTCTTTTCTTTTGTACTCCTCTTGGGGGTTGAGGCCACTTGTATTTTCTTTGGAGTGGATGGGTTGACATTTTTGGTGTTGGGAGGAACATGAGGAGGGTTTAAGTAGTAAAATTTTGTTCCTGAAACGCCTTTCTCTGTCAATGAAGAAATCAGACTGATTTTTAAGAATTTGTTTTTTTTTAAGAGGTGAAACAGTAAATTGTGTCTGTTGCAAGTATTATGCAAAACACTTTGAGATCACAGGGTCCTCCTGTAAAAATCCAAAGTGCTCTGTAAGCTGCAAACTGGGAGTTGGGAAGTGACATGAGGTTTGCTGTCTTCTCGTCCCTATTATAGAGTGCTGCTGTATATTGGATAACTTAAATGTCCTTTTCTCCTCTTCCTCCCATTAAATTTAAAACCCTGCTTTTATAAATGCTAGTAGTTGGTCTTCCTGTACAGTTGGAAAATATAACTTGAATTGCTTTAGCTAATCCCTGCACTTGGTGGAAGCCTTGATGCAGGGGTCTTGAAACTTGGCCCTTTTATGACTTGTGGACTTCAACTCCCAGAATTCATCAGCCAGTGTGCCTGGCTGAGGAATTCTGGGAGTTGAAGTCCACAAATCATAAAAGGGCCAGGTTTGAAGACTCCTGCCTTAATGCATGTGTGCATTAAAGAAAACAGGGTTCAGAGAGTTTGTATCACATAGTTGGGCTTCCATGCAAGCCAGACACCTTGATCCAATAATTGTCCTTTTGCTTCAAGTTCCCCCTGCCCCCCATTCTATCCTAGGAGAAAACCCTGTGGCTCCCTTCCTGATCCCTGGGTGCCTAGAACGTCTTCTCAACAAGCACCCTGTGACTCAGCAGGATTCGGGTTGCACAGCAAAGGCTCCTTCGTTTACATCAGTTGCTGCCAAATGGATGAGGCTCTGGCTTGGGTACAGAGCTCTCTCTACTGGCAGAACTGCCAGTAGGTGCAAAAGCACTCTCATCCCAGCTGGGTTTTTCACACTTGCTTATCTAGCATAGCAAGAAGTAGGGCATGTTGGAGACTCATAGTGCCTCCTTCACCTCTCCTGGAAAAGGCAAATGATGACCTCTGCTATTGATCCCTTTGCTGTGAGCCTGGCATGGTGCTGGAAAGCGGTCCATTTTACCAGCAATGCTGGCTGAGGAATTCTGGGAGTTGAAGTCCACAAGTCTTAAAGTTGCCAAGCTTGAGGACCCCTGTGCTAGAGGTGTGATTGAGGGACTCCAGTAATACACAGGCCAGGTTCCTTTTTCTCTCTTTATTTATAACCTCTTGCCTCTTCGGTTGTCCCATTGAGGAGAACTGAAAAGGCCCCGTGGTTTGAAGCATCAGTAAACATATTTGCTGAATAAATGTGTTTGTTTGAATGAAATCCTGATCTTAAGCCGTAATATCATTTAATTGTTAGGCATAATAAGTTGTATAATGTTGAAATTGTGCTGTGTTAACTTTTGTTTAGAGTATGGTATGATATGTGAACCCAGCTAGTGGGTCCCTAGTAAGCAGAATTGCCGTCATGCAGATGCAACACTGCTAAGTGAGAGTAACAACAGAGAGTCTCTTACTTTTCTTGGGATTGCAGTGTCTAGAAGTGGAGGCCTTAAAGTTTAGAGAATAAATGAAATCAGAAACAGTTATATGATCGCCATCTGCAGCCTTCTGAAGAGATTTCCAACAAGCCAAAAGTCATAAAATCAGGTGCAACTCAATAAATGAAATCAGAAACAGTTTTAAACAGTTTCTACCCTGTTGGCTGATGTGCTTGTAGGCATCAGTAGTCTTAGTTATTTTAATTGGGCATTGGTTTAATTTCTTTTTAATTTTTGTACTGCTATTTATATATGCCCTGTGAACCGCCCTGAGTCCCTCGGGAGAAGGGCGGTATAGAAATCAAATAAACTTAAACTTAAACTTAACTTAGTTTGACTCTGGCTTTTGGACAGAAGTCAGGAAGATGTGTGCACCCTATTTTAGCCTTTTCCTACATGCACTTTTTATAAAGGAAGGAAGGAAGGAAGGAAGCCAAGGAAGAAATTGAGAGATGCTACTGTTTACATTTGATGATTGTTTATTGTTCAAGTATACTGATGAGGGTGCTGATTATCTTAGTAATAAATTATGTTCAAGAAAAAGCTTTCAGAATGTTAGTAAGAAATACATGGCTGTATTCGGAGGGGGAGGAGAAAAAGACTTGCTTATTCTGAGGAAGTTACTGTACACTATTTGCATCTTCCCTTGTGAAAGCGTTTAAGAACAGCGTTGCATAGCAAAAGGTTGTTTCTCCTACAAAAGAGGGGGTGGGATTCAGCAAGGAGTCTTCAGATGTTGGAGTGGAGGAGGAGAAGTGAAGCTTTTGTAAACTTACACAACAGCGCTTTGATTTCCCCTTGCCTTCTCTTAGTTTCACAAAACTCTGCACATCAGCAAGAAATCTCCCAGAAAGAACCTTTCAAAGCTGTAATGGATCTGTTTGCATCAGTGAAAATCTAGAGTCTGGAATGCACATTGATTGATAAACATCTGTCATAATTTATGTTTGAAACAAAGAAATATATTAACATTCCAATTATATAACGTGGCAGCAATTAAAAAGGTGGCTCTTCAAAAGTGTTGGAAATAGTAACCAGGGGAAGAATTTCATTTCCTCAAACAAATATAATGGGAAAAACAGTAAATGTTGAGAATAGGCTACTGATATCTGTGCAACAAAAGAGTAAATGCAGTGGCTTCGTGCTTAGCCTTCCGGAAAGATCACTCCATACTTCACTCCTGGGAGGAACACAAAAAAAAAAAACAATTGCAACATTATATTCTTAGATCAATCAAGAGTTGCAATTGATTGGAAGCCTGGTACTGGAAGGCAAACAGTACTTTGCTGCTGTTGTACCACTAACACTATTGTACAGACTGCTTTTCCTACTTTCTAAAGTTGAAATCACTGGCAACTGCTGTGTCAGTTCCTTGCTTCTTACCTGCTACTCCTTCACCCACCAATGTGCCCCAGTCTGCCAACGTGGAATAGATGTTTGCTTGCTGAAAGTCTTTTAAGTTACCAGATATAATAGTGATTTGTGTTGCAGATATGGCTACCATATTCAGTAGAACTGAGTCTACATTGCTCCCTGTTAAATTCCCTTCTCTGTTGTTCCATTTTTAAATCTCTCAAATGCAGAGGCTGTTCTGGGGGGGAGAGGGGGAGAATACAAAACTCTTGCATCTATTATCTTTTTCTTTAAGAGACAGAATAAATGTCCGTATTTACCTTCTCCATGCAGAAGAAAATCCTACAGTGTTGACACCCGTGGACACATGTCCCATCTGCTTCAGCCTGCAGGGAATCAGGCCTTTCCAGGGGGGAGAAAAGGAAGAAGTTTGTTTTTAAGAAAATGGAGCAGGCTCTTTAATGAGCCCCAGTAGCATTAACATGTGGGCGATGCCCTTTGCCAGGCAAATGGTTTCCAGGGATTCCTCTCTTGGTAGCAGTCCCAACCTCAGAGCAAAGGCAGAAGACGGCGTTGTTTAACCCAAATGCCTGGAGAACAAGAGGCTTCCACGAGGCCATCTGGTCCTAGTCCTTGGTACTGCTTATCACAGGAACGGAGTGGGCTGGGTTTGCTGACAGAGCAGTTCCTCTGTCTGTTGGGTTAATTTAACTCTTTGTCACAAAGACAAAGGACGAGATTTTAGCTGTCGCTGGCTTCATGATCCCATCCGAGCAGCAGATGGTGGCTGCAAGTAAATCCAGGGGGCGACTGGGGTGGGGTGGGGGGCGGGATGTGATATATATGCAGGCAGCGGGTCTATTTGTGGTGGAGGGTACTCCTCTGTATATGCTGGCGTTGGCTTTTTTCCCCTTTAATTCATTATTTTGGGTGCCCTCAATGACTTTATGATCTAGTGTTTCTCATTGCATCAGTAAGCTGCTTTTAGAGAGGCAGATTCGGTTTAGCACTTCTGCATAATTTTATGATGGGGTATCATCTGCAAGGGGGGAGGGGAGTTCTCCCATGAACCCTTGTTGAAAGGAATTGGAGCTTTGCAGCCTATGGAAGAAATTCTCTTTGCCTGCAGAGCATGCCCCCTATGAGGTATATTTCAGTCATTCAAATGTCTTTTCTCTTTGGCTTTCAGAATCAGTTATCTAAGGAAGTTGGTTCCTCTAATCTTAAGAAAGGTCGGGGGTTTTTCAAACTCTGCTGCAAGGCATCCAGAAAGTCTGTTTTTCCCTGTTGTCTATGTTGAGGGAGTGTATGGCTGTGATTAAGCAAACTTTGGTACTTATAAAGGTCCGGATCAACTAGACAGCATTCAGATGGCACAGCTGGACTGCTTCATGACTACTAATATTGTAAGAACTACCTTTTGAGCACCTTTAGTGCACTGTCCCAATTATTATCTGGATACATTGTCTGAATTGATTTAGATAACTAAGCCCGAGAGTTAATATGTAACATTCTATTAGGAAGACTTCACCAAGCTGACTTTGTAATAATGCCGCTTGGGGGGGGGGCGAAAACCCTAATAAGCAGGCATATACATAGAATGAAGGCTATTGCTAAGCACATTGGTTTGTGCTTAGATTGTAAGCCGCCCTGAGTCTTCGGAGAAGGGCGGGATATAAATGGGATTAAATAAAGAAATAAATAAATCCGTTGTATGTTGAACTATGGCTATAATTCTGCTATTTGGATCTTGTAGAGCAAGGGTCTTCAAATGTGGCCCTTTTATGACTTGTGGACTTCAACTCCCAGAATTCCTCAGCCATTGTAGAGGGAGATAAAATTGAGAGTGATATTGTCTTAAAATATATAAAAGATAGCACCAGGTTAGAGGAAGCCTGGCTGATGGCCACCAGATCATGCTATAGATAGTTCTCAACTTACAAATGTTCATTTATTTTATTTTATTTATTTTTATTTTTATTCCATTTATATCCCGCCCTTCTCCGAAGACTCAGGGCGGCTTACAAGCTTAGCAGTAGCCTTCATTCTATGTATATGCCTGCTTGTTAGGGCTTTCACACACACCCCAAGCGGCATTATTACCAAGTCAGCTTAATTGCCCCCAACAATCTGGGTCCTCATTTTACCTACCTCGGGAGGATGGAAGGCTGAGTCAACCTTGAGCCTGGTGGGACTCGAACCTGCACTAATTGCAGGCAGCTGGTGTTACTTAAGGAGGCATTAGCCCACTGCTCCACCAAGGCTCATTTAGTGATCATTCAAAGTTACAGTGGGACTGCAACAAGTGACCTATGACCATTTTTCACACTTATGACCATCAAGGCATTTCCATGGTCACACGATCAAAATTCAGACTCTTGGCAGCTGACTCATTTATGATAGTTGCAGTGTTCCAGGGTCATGTGATCACCTTTTGTAACCTTCTGACAAGCAAAGTCAATGGGGAAGCTAGGTTCACTTAACTAGCATGTTACTAAGTTAACAACTGTAGTGATTCACTTAACAACTGTGGCAAGAAAGATCGTAAAATGGGGCAAAACTCATTTAACAAATGTCTCAGCAACAGAAATTTTGGGCTCAGTTGTGATCATAAGTCGAGGACTATCTGTGTTACATAGGTGATTCTTTTTTTTTATTGAAAAGTTTTACAGTACATTTTTTTAAAAGACAAAACCCCTCCCAACCCCCTCCCCTCTCCCCAAACCTCCCCAACTCTTCCCTCCCCTCCCCCTCCCCCCTCCCTGACTTCCCAGAGCTAAATACAGGGTATAAAAATACAAACAATCATAATCTACCATATGCAAACAACAATAAAATATTAAATTCTATCACACTTTAACTCTTATTAAAGTAACTACAAGTAATTTATATATCACATAAATCCAATACTTATTCAAATGCTAGGTGAAACTTTTTAGTCCCGTATTTATTCTGGATGTAATCAATCCATCTTCTCCACTCCACAATAGATCTCTGTTGCGATTGGTCTTTCAAATACGCTGAGATCTTTGCCATTTCCACCAAATTGGAAGGTGATTCTTGAATTTGTGACTTCTGGCTTTCTTCCATACCAGTGGCCCAGTTCTTGAGAGTGTGATTGGCCAGTGCTACCGCTGTAACTAAGACAAGCAAAACATTTACTGTATTCAAACAACATCATTAATTTATAGACTTTAGCATAGTAAAATGTGATGGTAATAGTGATAACCACTAGTTTTGATGTCTTTGGGGTGGGAATTCCAGGGCTAAGAAAAATGCCTCCTTAAAAAAAAAATCTCCATTTGTAGGCACATAGGCATTTCTGTGTTTCTTTTTGTGATTGATCGAGAGTTACCGGTTCAAGGCATATTTTTTTCTATCTATGGAGATTCTCAACCATCCAAGTCATGGTTGTCTTTGAAAACATATCACTTCTCACAGTGCTTTTTTTGTAAAAGAAAAAGGTGCCAGAACTCACACATGTCATACAACCCGCCTTGCCTACTCTACAAGGTTCCATCCAAAAAAAGGTGCCGGAACTCCGTTCTGAGCGTTCTATGAGAAAAAAAGCCCTGACTTCTCATACAAGGAACTTCCTCAATTCTGAACTGAAGAGGCCTCTTGGATGAGAAGGGAAACACTTTAGAGGGAAAAAACCAAGAAAGTCCAGTTGCCTTTTGGAAAAGCACCTTTGGGAAAGTCATTTGTTCCTTTCTCCTTCCCTTTTTAAAAGCCATCTTGCTTCCACCAGAAGCAGAAAGAACAAAGTCCAACTTTGAAAAGAAGGTGCCATTGCTGACACCATTACATGATAAATACATTCCTTGAGATTATGAATAATTTCAATTGATCTCAAAGGGAACCATACTGATGTTTTTTCGACATGCCACTGTGATTCCACAAATGCAACCTGTTAGGGAAAAAAAGGTTAGCAAAGAGGTGGAACAGCTGCTTTGCCTGCAAAAATTCACAGATTCAATCCTAGGTGGATGTTGAGTTTGAAAACCCAGAAAAGCTGCTGTTACTGCCAACACTCTTAAACTTGATCAGCTAGCTAGTGTTCTGACTGCAGAGAAGGCAGCTTTGTACAGTAACTTTCAGCTCACCAGTAGATTAGACATTCTTCTCTCTGAATCTATACTAAGGAACTACATATTGTTGGCAATAGTGGTGGGTTAAGACGCTGAGCTTGTCAATCAGAAGGTCGGCAGTTTGGCGGATCAAATCCCGAGTGCCGCGTAACAGAGTGAGCGCCTGTTACTCGTCCCAGCTTCTGCCAACCTAGCAGTTCGAAAGCATGTAAAAATGCAAGTAGAAAAATAGGGACCACTATGGTGGGAAGGTAACAGTGTTCCATGCGCCTTTGGCATCTAGTCATGCCGGCCACATGACCACGGAGACGTCCTCGAACAAGCGCTGGCTCTTCGGCTTTGAAACGGAGATGAGCACCGGCCCCTAGAGTTGGAAACGACTAGCACGCATGTGCGGGGGAACCTTTACCTTTAGAGCTTCTGAATTGGAAAACAACAGAAATTGTAGTTCCTTCCATGTCTTTTTCTGAACACACTAGAAAGCTCTGCCTTGCCGCTTTAGAATGGAATGCTGGATTAGATGGTAGTTGAATCTCACCTGCCAATAGAGTGTCTTGTCTTTTCTTTAAAAAAAGCACCTCTTTAGGCCATATTAAGTCTGTTTGGTAATTTGTAGCAGTTTTCTTGCAACCATAAAAAAATGGTGTACTTAACTTCTCATGCAAGAGAGGGAAGGCAAGAGGAAAGTACCATATTATGTAGATTAATTAGATAATGTTTGCAAATTGTGTTGAACATGGCAAGAATGAGATAAAAGCTAGGCCTTATAATGCAAATTGCTAGCGGCTTTTGGCTGCTGGCAAGGGGCCAGAAAGGCTTTTCTCATTCTCTTATCTACTGTAGTTGCTTCTCCTCCTGATTCTCTCCTCCTTTTGCTTCTCCTCCTCCCCATTCCAGAGAGAAAGAAACTCTGCCAGCCCTTCTAGGCTGCCTTCCCTGCATAACTACTCCAAATCAGTTGAATTTTGCCTGACAAAGAGGGAGTCCCTCTGCAGGCTATTTCTGCATTGGTATAGTTACAGTATGCTGCTGTCAGTGCTTTGGAAAAAGTAGGAGGGTGAGAATTGCTAAATCATCTTTCAAAGCTGGCATAAATCTAGGCTGCTGCAAGAGTTGGGGAATTAGTTTAAAGAGGTGTTTAAAATGAATCCACCATATGTTCAGGAGCTGAATGTTTGCTAGAGGTTAAATTCACCTAAAAATATTGTTGATGTGGCTTTGGATGGATGGGTCTTGTTCAGTGGTGGTCGGGTTTCAGCCTTCCTCACCTTGGCCATATCTTTCAGCACTGAACACCTTGTACTTCTGGGCACTCCAGATAGGTTGCAGTTCTGGAATAGGATAGCACTGGAGGATAATGGGTTCCTGGTTCACATTTGATGTTAGAGAGGAAGTAATAGCTTGGATTTACTCAAAGTTATACTGCAGGAGAAAAATGACTGAAGGTGAGTGGCCCATAGCAGTTACTGTGGAATTCAGGGCTGCAAGGGGAGTCAGGGCTTGGCAAAATGTGCTGGCATGGCTGGCTGTGGTATAGGGATTGAAGTGGCATTTCTCAGGTGCCAGCAGCAGCAGCGGAGCTGAAGTCCAGGCCTGGGAGCAGTGGCAGCTGTCTGAGACTGTTGAAGACCCCAGGCTCCTTGACTTCAGCCGGAGGCCCAGTGCTGCCATTACTGAGTGTCATTGTACAGGGTAAACAAAAGGGCATGGATTGGGGGGAGATGGGGAGGGGAGAGTTGCAGCACCATTCATTGAAATCACGTGAGGATTCTGAAGTATCAAGAGAACAAGATCCTACCATTCTCCATGCTGGCATCCAACTGGTCTCATTGCCTGATTTGGAGAAGTTAAACACTGGGAGTGATGACAGTGCCAACTACTATAACTTTGGACCGGGTCATAAATCCATTTTTCATCACAGTTGTAATTTCAGACAGTCGCTAAACAAATGATTTTAAGTGGTGGCGGCACAGTAGTTAGAATGCAGTATTGCAGACTAATTCTGCCAACTGCCATCAGTTCGATTCTGACCAGCTCAAGGTTGATTCAGCCTTTCATCCTTCCATTAAATAAGGACCCAGATTGTTGGGCACAATATGCTGACTCTGTAAACTGCCTAAGAGGGCTGTAAAGTACCATGAAATGCTATATAAGTTTAAGTGCTATTGCTATTGTTTCTTTAGTTCATATTCTGCCTTTCTGTCCATACAATATTCAGGGCAGCTCACTATGACAGTTGCAAATATAACACATGAACCATTTAGAGAAAAGTAATACAATTAAAATCAGAGGTAAAATTTAAAAAGACATCATTCAAATCAGGTCAGTTAAAAATTAAATGCTTGTTGGAAGAGATTGCCCATCATCAGTTGCCTGAATTCATGGAGGAAAGGTGCTTTGATGACTTGCTTACTTTCTGATGATTGTCCCTTCTTTGCTCCAAGGTTTGCCCTTTTGTGGAATGTAGGACGACTTTTTTTTCCACAATCATAATAGGAATATTTCTGCTTTCTTTGTCTCTATGTTATAATGCTACCTTTGACAACCTGGTGCTTTCTAGAAGTGTTCGGAAAATATTAGCCAATCCTATGTCCTCCAGATGTGTTGAGGCAGCATCTCTCAACATTTTCAGCCTTGGAGATCAATGAACACGTTGCCTGAGGAATTGTGAAGCTTCAAATCTCAGCATATCTGAGGGTGGGAAAGCCCAAAGATCTCAGTGTCATCCAGGTTCCAGCATTGGCTAAGGACAAAGACAGAAAGGATGCTAATGTTAATGATGTGAAGAAGGGCTGCTGGATGTTTTCTTTGCTTTAGAAGAAAGATGGCAAGTTTGCTATTACTGTACTCTGGAAGCATTCTGGGCTGCCTTATATAAAAAATGCATGTAATTGCAATTATGAAGAAAAAAGGAAAGTCTAACAAGGCAAAGGCTATGAAGCAACTCCCTGAAGCATTTTTCCTAGTACTTTGTCTTAGCTATTTTTCTATTTTTGACTGGTGAAGCTTCTGTTACTCTCCTTGACTCATAAAAATGTAATGGGAACGTATATTGAATTATCCATTTGTAGATTGCAAGTGTTTACAGCATTTATATTATCTGTTTGAAGCAAGGAACACATTAATCTATCAATTCTGGAAGTTTCTGATATCTCATCCCCTGCTTTGTACAGATGAGTGTGTGTGTGTGTGTGTAAAAGGTAAAGGTTCCCCCCCACATGCGTGCTAGTCATTTCCGACTCTAGGGGCCGGTGCTCATCTCCGTTTCAAAGTCCGAGGACGTCTCCGTGGTCATGTGGCCGGCATGACTAGACGCCAAAGGCGCACGGAATGCTGTTACCTTCCCACCGTAGTGGTCCCTATTTTTCTACTTGCATTTTTACGTGCTTTCGAACTGCTGGGTTGGCAGAAGCTGGGACGAGTAACAGGCACTCACTCTGTTACGCGGCACTCGGGATTAAACCTGCCAAACTGCCGACCTTCTGATCGACAAGCTCAGCGTCCTAAACCACTGAGCCACCGTGTCCCTTTATTTACACACACACATACACACACACACACATATATATATATATATGTGTGTGTGTGTGTGTGTGTGTGTGTGTGTGTGTGTACACGTATACGTATACATATATGTTTTTGAAATCAGTAAAAATAAAAACGATGAACTCCGGGATATAAGAAAAAATTCTTCTTTGTTGTTGAGCTTTCATCAACAAGCTGTTGACATCATCAGAGCAAGGGCTGAATGATAAGGGAGTCAGTACATATACTTATATGGTAATAATAACGGTCAAATTGTGGAATGTGGGTGTGGTCTACTCGTGACAAGTTCGCTCGTGTATAATCACAGTGGTTCCAGCTTTGTTGGAAAAGCCGGTCTCTGGTTGTAATTCTCACTGAAGTCACTGGACCTTTATTTCTAAATAAATATGTAGATTTTTTTTTTATTGAAAAGTTTTAACATACAATTTTTCTTTAAAACCCCTCCCCCTCCCTTCTCCCCCCCCTACCTCTCCCCCCTCCCCCCCTCCCCCCCGACTTCCCAGAGCTAAATACAAGGTACCGTATATACTTGAGTATAAGCCGAATTTTTCAGCCCACTTTTTGGGCTGAAAAATTCCACTTCGGCTTATACTCCAGTCAACAAAAAAAACTTACCGAGGACTTGTGCGCGGCCGAGGCTTTGGTGCTTCCGGGATCGCCCGCACCTCTCCCAAGCCACCGCCGTCCGAGACCTGCCGAAGTTTGGGGAGGTTTGGGGAGGTGCGCGCGCACCTCCCCAAACTCCGCGACTTGCATGCCTGCTTCTTTCCGCAGCGGAAAGAAGCAGGCAGGCAGGGCGCGGAGGAACGGAGACTTGCCGACGTTTGGGGAGGTTTGGGCGCCTCCCCAAACCTCGGCAGGTCTCCGTTCCTCCGCGCAGACCTGCCGACGTTTGGGGAGGTTTGGGCGCCTCCCCAAACCTCCCCAAACCTCGGCAGGTCTCCGTTCCTCCTGCCGACCTTTGGGGAGGTTTGGGCGCCTCCCCAAACCTCCCCAAACCTCGGCAGGTCTCCGTTCCTCCTGCCGACCTTTGGGGAGGTTTGGGCGCCTCCCCAAACCTCCCCAAACCTCGGCAGGTCTCCGTTCCTCCTGCCGACCTTTGGGGAGGTTTGGGCGCCTCCCCAAACCTCGGCAGGTCTCCGTTCCTCCGCGCAGACCTGCCGACGTTTGGGAAGGTTTGGGCGCCTCCCCAAACCTCCCCAGGTCTCCGTTCCTGTTTGGGGAGGTTTGGGCGCCTCCCCAAACCTCCCCAAACCTCGGCAGGTCTCCGTTCGTGTTTGGGGAGGTTTGGGCGCCTCCCCAAACCTCCCCAAACCTCGGCAGGTCTCCGTTCCTCCGCGCAGACCTGCCGACCTTTGGGGAGGTTTGGGCGCCTCCCCAAACGTCCCCAAACCTCGGCAGGTCTCCGTTCCTGTTTGGGGAGGTTTGGGCGCCTCCCCAAACCTCCCCAAACCTCGGCAGGTCTCAGTTCCTCCGCGCAGACCTGCCGACGTTTGGGGAGGTTTGGGCGCCTCCCCAAACGTCCCCAAACCTCGGCAGGTCTCCGTTCCTCCGCGCAGACCTGCCGACCTTTGGGGAGGTTTGGGCGCCTCCCCAAACGTCCCCAAACCTCGGCAGGTCTCCGTTCCTGTTTGGGGAGGTTTGGGCGCCTCCCCAAACCTCCCCAAACCTCGGCAGGTCTCCGTTCCTCCGCGCAGACCTGCCGACCTTTGGGGAGGTTTGGGCGCCTCCCCAAACGTCCCCAAACCTCGGCAGGTCTCCGTTCCTGTTTGGGGAGGTTTGGGCGCCTCCCCAAACCTCCCCAAACCTCGGCAGGTCTCCGTTCCTCCGCGCAGACCTGCCGACGTTTGGGGAGGTTTGGGCGCCTCCCCAAACGTCCCCAAACCTCGGCAGGTCTCCGTTCCTCCGCGCAGACCTGCCGACCTTTGGGGAGGTTTGGGCGCCTCCCCAAACGTCCCCAAACCTCGGCAGGTCTCCGTTCCTGTTTGGGGAGCTTTGGGCGCCTCCCCAAACCTCGGCAGGTCTCCGTTCCTCCGCGCAGACCTGCCGACCTTTGGGGAGGTTTGGGCGCCTCCCCAAACCTCCCCAAACCTCGGCAGGTCTCCGTTCCTGTTTGGGGAGGTTTGGGCGCCTCCCCAAAGCTCCCCAAACCTCGGCAGGTCTCCGTTCCTCCGCGCAGACCTGCCGACCTTTGGGGAGGTTTGGGCGCCTCCCCAAACGTCCCCAAACCTCGGCAGGTCTCCGTTCCTGTTTGGGGAGGTTTGGGCGCCTCCCCAAACGTCCCCAAACCTCGGCAGGTCTCCGTTCCTCCGCGCAGACCTGCCGACCTTTGGGGAGGTTTGGGCGCCTCCCCAAACGTCCCCAAACCTCGGCAGGTCTCCGTTCCTGTTTGGGGAGGTTTGGGCGCCTCCCCAAACCTCCCCAAACCTCGGCAGGTCTCCGTTCCTCCGCGCAGACCTGCCGACCTTTGGGGAGGTTTGGGCGCCTCCCCAAACGTCCCCAAACCTCGGCAGGTCTCCGTTCCTGTTTGGGGAGGTTTGGGCGCCTCCCCAAACGTCCCCAAACCTCGGCAGGTCTCCGTTCCTCCGCGCAGACCTGCCGACCTTTGGGGAGGTTTGGGCGCCTCCCCAAACGTCCCCAAACCTCGGCAGGTCTCCGTTCCTGTTTGGGGAGGTTTGGGCGCCTCCCCAAACGTCCCCAAACCTCGGCAGGTCTCCGTTTCTGTTTGGGGAGGTTTGGGCGCCTCCCCAAACCTCGGCAGGTCTCCGTTCCTCCGCGCAGACCTGCCGACCTTTGGGGAGGTTTGGGCGCCTCCCCAAACGTCCCCAAACCTCGGCAGGTCTCCGTTCCTGTTTGGGGAGGTTTGGGCGCCTCCCCAAACCTCCCCAAACCTCGGCAGGTCTCCGTTCCTCCGCGCAGACCTGCCGACCTTTGGGGAGGTTTGGGCGCCTCCCCAAACCTCCCCAAACCTCGGCAGGTCTCCGTTCTTCCTGCCGACCTTTGGGGAGGTTTGGGCGCCTCCCCAAACCTCCCCAAACCTCGGCAGGTCTGCGCGGAGGAACGGAGACCTGCCGAGGTTTGGGGAGGTTTGGGGAGGCGCCCAAACCTCCCCAAACAGGAATGGAGACCTGCCGAGGTTTGGGGAGGTTTGGGGAGGCGCCCAAACCTCCCCAAAGGTCGGCAGGTCTGCGCGGAGGAACGGAGACCTGCCGAGGTTTGGGGAGGCGCCCAAACCTCCCCAAAGGTCGGCAGGAGGAACGGAGACCTGCCGAGGTTTGGGGAGGTTTGGGGAGGTTTGGGGAGGCGCCCAAACCTCCCCAAACAGGAACGGAGACCTGCCGAGGTTTGGGGACGTTTGGGGAGGCGCCCAAACCTCCCCAAAGGTCGGCAGGTCTGCGCGGAGGAACGGAGACCTGCCGAGGTTTGGGGAGGCGCCCAAACCTCCCCAAAGGTCGGCAGGAGGAACGGAGACCTGCCGAGGTTTGGGGAGGTTTGGGGAGGCGCCCAAACCTCCCCAAAGGTCGGCAGGAGGAACGGAGACCTGCCGAGGTTTGGGGAGGCGCCCAAACCTCCCCAAAGGTCGGCAGGAGGAACGGAGACCTGCCGAGGTTTGGGGACGTTTGGGGAGGCGCCCAAACCTCCCCAAAGGTCGGCAGGAGGAACGGAGACCTGCAGAGGTTTGGGGAGGTTTGGGGAGGCGCCCAAACCTCCCCAAAGGTCGGCAGGTCTGCGCGGAGGAACGGAGACCTGCCGAGGTTTGGGGAGGCGCCCAAACCTCCCCAAAGGTCGGCAGGAGGAACGGAGACCTGCCGAGGTTTGGGGAGGTTTGGGGAGGCGCCCAAACCTCCCCAAAGGTCGGCAGGAGGAATGGAGACCTGCCGAGGTTTGGGGAGGTTTGGGGAGGCGCCCAAACCTCCCCAAAGGTCGGCAGGTCTGCGCGGAGGAACGGAGACCTGCCGAGGTTTGGGGAGGCGCCCAAACCTCCCCAAAGGTCGGCAGGAGGAACGGAGACCTGCCGAGGTTTGGGGAGGTTTGGGGAGGCGCCCAAACCTCCCCAAAGGTCGGCAGGAGGAACGGAGACCTGCCGAGGTTTGGGGAGGCGCCCAAACCTCCCCAAAGGTCGGCAGGAGGAACGGAGACCTGCCGAGGTTTGGGGAGGTTTGGGGAGGCGCCCAAACCTCCCCAAAGGTCGGCAGGAGGAACGGAGACCTGCCGAGGTTTGGGGAGGCGCCCAAACCTCCCCAAAGGTCGGCAGGAGGAACGGAGACCTGCCGAGGTTTGGGGAGGTTTGGGGAGGCGCCCAAACCTCCCCAAAGGTCGGCAGGAGGAACGGAGACCTGCCGAGGTTTGGGGAGGCGCCCAAACCTCCCCAAAGGTCGGCAGGAGGAACGGAGACCTGCCGAGGTTTGGGGAGGTTTGGGGAGGCGCCCAAACCTCCCCAAAGGTCGGCAGGAGGAACGGAGACCTGCCGAGGTTTGGGGAGGTTTGGGGAGGCGCCCAAACCTCCCCAAAGGTCGGCAGGTCTGCGCGGAGGAACGGAGACCTGCCGAGGTTTGGGGAGGCGCCCAAACCTCCCCAAAGGTCGGCAGGAGGAACGGAGACCTGCCGAGGTTTGGGGAGGTTTGGGGAGGCGCCCAAACCTCCCCAAAGGTCGGCAGGAGGAACGGAGACCTGCCGAGGTTTGGGGAGGCGCCCAAACCTCCCCAAAGGTCGGCAGGAGGAACGGAGACCTGCCGAGGTTTGGGGAGGTTTGGGGAGGCGCCCAAACGTCCCCAAAGGTCGGCAGGTCTGCGCGGAGGAACGGAGACCTGCCGAGGTTTGGGGAGGTTTGGGGAGGCGCCCAAACCTCCCCAAAGGTCGGCAGGAGGAACGGAGACCTGCCGACGAGCCGCGGCCACACAGGGTATTCCTGTGTATTCAGGCTTGCAAAATGGCGGATCGAGCCTCTGCTGGCGGCAGAGGCTTGCAGAACGGCGGATCGGCTTATACTCGAGTCAATAACTTTTTCCAGTTTTTGGGGGTGAAATTGGGGGTCTCGGCTTATACTCGAGTCGGCTTATACTCAAGTATATACGGTATATATATAAAAAGCAATCATAAACAATCATATACTAACAACTATAAACTCTAAAATCCATCACTCTCTAGCTTATATAGGATAAAACAAGCCTTAGTAATATTAAATATATATAAAGAAACTAAAATAAAAAAGAATAAAAAGAAAGAAGACTTATTCACATGCTACATGAAACTTCTTAACCCTATACTTGTTCTGGATAAACTCAATCCATTTTCTCCATTCCATAATATAGCGTTCTTGCGAGTGATCTTTCAAATAGGCCGAAATCTTCGCCATCTCTGCCAGGTCGGAAACCTTTAAAGTCCACTCTTCTATGGTCGGCAGTTCCTCTTTCTTCCAATACTGACCTATCAAAAGTCTATGTAGATTACGCTGCTAAAAACTAAGTCATCAACTCTCAATAATTTTCTTGCATAGCTCCTTATCATTTAATTGGCATTTTCAGAGAAGAATGTGTAAGCATAGCATTTCTAGCTTGGTATCTGCTACTTGGGGATTTTTGCAGGTATAGTCCAGGGGTAGGCAACCTTGGCTCTTTTATGACTCGTGGACTTCAACTCCCAGAATTCCTGAGCCAGCATGAAGGTTGCCTACCCCTGGTATAGTCCAACCAATACATGATAATCAGGTTGGAAAGGCTGCTGTAATGGATTGTGAGAGAGATTTCATCAACAAGAATATAAGGCAGACTGAAAAATATATTAGCTGAAATAAACCTTCAAGTAAACAACCTGAAAAGTATTGAATGTAATTATAAATCTTTATCTGTGTAATAGTCTTTTTATTACATAAGGGAGCATGGTGGCTTGCAAGGTTAGGAGTCTGGGCTGACGATCAGCAGCCTCCCATTCAAAACTCATTGCTGCTGTGGTTTGAATGTGGGCAGCCACAAATAGATAAATGGGTACCACTGTGGTGAGCAACTTCAGGGGGACGCGAAAGGAACCCCCAACTGGGCGTCCCCTGGGCAACAGTGATGTCACCAGCAAATCCTTTCACCACAGAAGAACTTTGATGCTTCTGACACAAAAATATTACTCTATTACATACAATACAATTACAGTTACACAGCATCACTGTAACACACAAACATCTCCAAAACATCTTAAGTAAACCAAAGGACAAGTAGCGAAGAAGAGGAAAAAATGGGAATCATCTACAACAAACATTGCAAAAACTATAACAGCCACTATGTGGGACAGAGTGGCAGAATATAAGTATAATACATGCATGGATGCCAACTAGCAGTCATAAGACACAATGAAAACTTCTTAAGCTCACAACATGAATCAATTCAGCCATAGCTGTAATTGGGAAATTCTGAGTCAAATCCCAAAATACTAGGGAATGACAGAGTATTAACTGGGGTTTTAATTGTATTTTAGTTATAATTGGGGGTTTTAGTTCAAGGTTAGTGTAATCATTTTAATTGTTTTTAATTTTTGTAACTTCTTGTATTGTTTTTTAAAAAAACCTTGTGAACCGCCCTGAGTCCTGGGGGAGAAGGGCGGTATATAAGTCTAATAAAATAAAAATAAAATAAATAAATTCCTGAAAGCCTGATATTCAGACAAAGCGGCCATCAATAGACACATAGAAATAACCATATTTATGCACTATTTAAAAGAGATAATAAACTAGCTAAAAAGAAAATAGAGGAAAATACATTCTATCTAATAGACCATACCCAGACAATATGCAAGGATTAACACCAAATAATCAAACAGAAACCAATACTCTAATCCACGGGTAGGCAACCTTGGCTCTTTTATGACTCGTGGACTTCAACTCCCAGAATTCCTGAGCCAGCCATGCTGCTCTAATCAAAGGTATTCCTAATCCAATATTCCTAATCAAGGAACTACCAAGGAGAAAACCACCAAAACTGGCTTCTGTATTAAAAGGAGCAAATCTCATGCTCACCTCATACAGATGATATTACCTAGTTAGGTTATAAAATATCTGCAAACAAACAACCAGGCTCAGAAAGCACCAAGGAGTCCACACTTCAACCCAGAGCGGCATATATTCTCTTCTATTTAAATTTGCTTTAATCTGCATCTCAGTAATGAAGGAGGGCACAGTTTCAGGGTCAAAATGGTCCCTACTAAAAAAAAAACTGAAATAATATAGGGAAATCTTTTAATATAAAGTAAAGGTAAAGATTAATAAGTAAACAGAAGCATATATTATTTCCCACAGCAAAGAGAAGCAGAAATGGTCAAATTGATTCTTTTATCCAAAGAAGAGGATATATTTAATTTTGTTTCGATTTGGACATTGCTTCCAGAGTTTGAGCTTGCAATGAAAAAAAATATGAAACTTTGATTTTGTTTTTGCTAATTAGATAGGTTCGTTGTTATAGAAATGTATAGTTGTTATAGAAATATATACTGTATATAGGTAAAGGTAAAGGTTCCCCCGCACATGCGTGCTAGTCATTTCCAACTCTAGGGGCCAGTGCTCATCTCCGTTTCAAAGCCGAAGAGCCAGCGCTTGTCCGAGGACGTCTCCGTGGTCATGTGGCCGGCATGACTAGACGCCAAAGGTGCACGGAACGCTGTTCCCTTCCCACCGTAGTGGTCCCTATTTTTCTACTTGCATTTTTACATGCTTTCGAACTGCTAGGTTGGCAGAAGCTGGGACAAGTGAAAGGCGCTCACTCTGTTATGCAGCACTCGGGATTCGACCCGCCAAACTGCTGACCTACAGGCTCAGCGTCCTAAACCACTGAGCCACCACGTCCCTTTATTTATACATACATACATACATATATATATATATATATATATATATATATATATATATATATATATATATATATATATATACACACACACATTATAAAAATATATACTGTATATACCACTGTGTAAAAGTAAAAAGTTGAGGTTATAATGTTATCTTCTACTGTACTAAAGTGACTTGGAGAAGTCAGTGCCTTTTTCGCTCCTTTTCCCCCTTTACACCATGTTTTCCCCTCCCCCTTCCCCTAGCTTTTTATTACTTTTTTGAATTTCTCTTTGTATTTTATATTTTGATAAACTAATAAAAATGTGAGACAAAAAGTGGTCTCAACTAATTCTAGGATTCTGTAGTTTTATTTATAGTTGCAAGGGGAATGATTGGCATAATTAATTGAAAACTAATCTAGGTCTCATTTCTGCTACTCCTTTGTTGTGCGGAGATTTAATTTTCTTTCTGTTTCAGGTGTGTGTGGCTGTTGTGGAGCATTGCGTCCCCGTTACAAGAGACTTGTTGACAATATCTTCCCAGAGGATCCAGAGGTAAGTGAACCTTAACTAAAAGACTTTCTGCACAAAAATCAGTTCTAGTGGTTTATAGGCAGTCATGGCCTCATTGCTTATCCCCCTGTTTGGTTTTTTAAAAGTTATTTATTTATACAATCTATATGATTGCCCATCTCAATAAGTCTTTTGCTGGGCATTTTACTTCATTATGCTAACCCATTCAAGAAAAGAAAAATGCAAATACGTGCAACAATGTTAAGGATCCACCCAATCTCAAAACTGACAAACAGCAATGATCAATTCATAATTTTTTAAAAAAAGAAATGTATTCTGGTTTTCTCAGTCTTTCAAAACTTCCAGGAAACCATATCAAAGCTTTTCTTCGTGTCCAAATAAACTAAAGCCGCTGGATCTTACTTCCATGTAATCAATCCTCTTTTTCTCTTACCAACCCCCCAGGCTCCACCAATTTATCCAGTCCAATTTTTAAAACAATTTATATAAGTGGCCACTACCAAATCAGAGAGCAGATAATTCTGCAATTATTTTTATTTATCCTATTTTATTTAAATGATTTATATAGCTGTCCATCTAATGACAGTGTACATTATGTACTATGTATATTTTGTGTACATTTGTATAAATGAGTAATTCTTCCTGTTATTCACCTTAAGTCTCCCCGCATTTTAGTTTCAGCAGATGATTGTGAGTTGTAACACACTAGAGGGAAGGAAACTTTTTTCTGTCTATATTTTTCATATGAATTATATATGTTATGTGTATATACATACGCCCCATGTATCTCTGTTACGTCTTTCCTTACTTACCCTCTGCAGTTTTTCGAGCAAAAGCCCCAAAGCAAATGGGCCTACATGATTTCATGTGTACAGAAACATTGCTCAAAATGGTGGCTGCTTTATATTGTCTCCCCATCTAGTATCCAAGAAGCGGACGTGCTCATTGAATCAAAGTTAACCTGATTCTAAGTTAAGAGATCTCATGTGATCATGCAAATTTCTATATACATACAAACATATATATGCGCACACACATACACACACACACACACACAAAACTTAGAAACTTAAAACTAGCAGAAGGAAACAACAAAAGAAACATATTTTCTCTATCTACTTTCATATTCCATCCTTGGTTCTGAATTAAAATGCAGAAAATACATGAAGAAGAGATCTGAGAGAGCTGCCAAATCCCTTTTTAAAAAAAAAACAAAAAAGAGAGAGAAGCTGTTCTTTTAAAGTTTGAAGGATATATGAGTGTACATGAGGACAGCGGTAGTAGTTATACATCCACGTGATCTTGTAACCCATTTCCTTTTGCTTTGAAGAAGCTGTGGTCATCTAGAAGCAATGTCTTTATCTCTTTATTCAGCTGGCCGTGTCATTCATTGGTGGTCATGTGTCCACTAAGGGTCCACATGGAAGCCATTCATTGACCTCAGTTAGGCAGGGATATACAGGTTCTCCAAAACCAGCGGTTGGTTTACATATGCTTTCCAAACTCTGGTTGCTCCATGAGCATGATAGGAAACCAGAACAACGTTTTTGCTCTCTTATCGTGTGGATCATATTTGCAATGCAGTCTAATGGTGCTATGGTGTGGTGCATAGGAGGTATGGAATCTGGTGAAGTATAGATTTTGGAGCTTTAAATATCTTTACATACCTTTCTGATGGTTGAAATAGACCAGGAGTGTCAAACTCAATTTCACTGAGGGCCGCATCAGCATTGCGGTTGCCCTCAGGGGGGCGGGTGGGCGTGGCCTGGGTGGGCGTGGCCTACTGGGTGGGCATGGCTAAAGTGCATATGGCCTACTGGGTGGGCGTGGCCAGCTCTACATCATTCGCATCAAGGGTGCCTATGGGGGCCTGGGCAGGAGTGGGACAGATCTGAGCGTCTCTGGCAGAAGGAGGGTCTCTGGGCCAGGGCCAAGGCAATGGGGGCCGTTCCCTCACTGTTTCCAGTATGGCTTTGCGGGCCACATGAAACCACTTCACGGGCCGGATCCGGCCCCCGGGCCTTGTGTTTGACATGTCTGAAATAGACATTCAGTAAATCAAGTTGCTTCAAAATGTTTACCCTCCAAGCTCTTCACCACCTTTAGCAGTCTTCTCCTTCCTATTTCCAGTTCTTCAGTATATTTCCTGTATTTTGGTGAATAGAACTTAATATCCCAGAGATGGTCTAACCAATGGAGAACAGAGTAAATCTATTACTTGCTATGATCTCGATATTATATTTCTGTTGATACAGACCAAGTTTGCATTTTTTGTTTTGGCAGCTACAGCACACTTCTGTCTCATGCTTAATTTGTGGTCTATTACAATGGCTGACCTTCCTCATAAGTTCTACTTTCAAACCAGGTACCACTTAGCTTACACCCATACATCTGTTTTTTCCTTCCCAAGTGCAAAACCTTACATTTTGCAATACTGAACTTCATATTATTGGATAGGCCCCAACTGCTCAGGTTCATAGAGATCCTTTTGAATCTTGTCTTCTGAAGTATTAGCTGATCTTCATAACTTCATAACCTGAAGATTTGGTAAGTTCCCCTCTATCCCTTTTCAAATCATTTTAAAGAAAATGCTGAAGAATGCTAAGAAAGAACCCCAGAGTACCTCATTACATTTCTGTCCCCATCCAGACATAAATCCAGACTGCATTGGCTACAGTTGTTCAACCAATTGTAAATCCATCTATTTCACATTGTTCTATTTGTGAAGAAAAGAATTTATGAAATGCCATACTAAAGTCTTATTCAGTGATTCTCAAGAACTTTTAAGCTGTGATAGTCTACACATCTTAAATGTTGCCTAGGCTGAGAAACTGGTCTAAATACATTACATAAACACCATTCTCTTTGTCTGTCCTATCTAAACTTTTCAAAAAAGGGTATGTGTAATCCATCTGATTCCAAAGTCTTGAATCTTTCAAAACATCTTGGCATCTTTGCATCATTTTTTTATCCATTTTTACCTGCTTTTCCTCAGTCCTCCATAGTATAGTTTCTATCAGGATAGACCGCTTTTACCTTTTGTGAAAAGATAGGTGTACAATAGTAATTAGGAATTCTGAGTCAAGAATATGCAAGTCAGAATGATGAAGTTAGAAGGGTTGGCCATGAGAGTCTCAAATTCAAACCCAAGTCCATACTCAGCCATAGAGTACTTGCTGGTTGACTTTTGGTCTTTCCTTCTGTTAAACTGATGTGTTTTGAGGGTAAATGGGGGATAAATTGCATGCGAGAATATTGTACACATTGCATTATGTTCCTACATGAAACGTGACTTTGGGGGGGGGGTTAATATGTTCAATAATGAAAATGTTTCTTTCAGGATGGGCTGGTAAAAACCAACATGGAGAAGCTGACTTTCTATGCCCTCTCTGCTCCAGAGAAGCTGGATCGCATTGGAGCTTATTTGTCAGAGAAACTGATCAGAGATGTGGGCAGGCACCGATATGGGTAAGGGATGCTGTGTATTTTCAGAAATACCTTTAAAAATGGCTCTTTTTTAGCTCCATTCTTTGTCATTATGAATCATTTCTGCTTATTAAAATACAAATTTCTGGTTTCGGATATATAGATCCAGTTTGTGCCATCTCATCTAACTCTCTAGGGCAGCAATGCTCAGACCATGGCCTGAGGAGTTTGTTTGTTTGTTTGTTATTAAACAAATTTATATAGTCGCCCAACTCCTATACAGTGACTCTGGGCAGCATACAACATTTAAAGTCTATAGATAAAAATTCACAATCGTCCCGTCCCACCCAGAGTTTGCCAAATAATCTACCGCAGCCTCCACACATTCATGCTCATCCTCATTTTCCCAAGCGTTCCAGCAACCAGCTGTTTTTGAGACTAGAACAGTGTCTGAAAACTGGTTTACCAGTGATAATACAAATGGCAGCCATACAAGTAAAAATGTGTGTACCGTAGATTCTGGCGTATAAGACTACTTTTTAACCCATGAAAATCTTCTCAAAAGTCAGGGGTCGTCTTATACACCGGGTGCTGAAATTTTAGGGACAGGGCTGGCTGGAAAACCTGGAGTGGATCTTCCATTTAGTCTGCGCAGGGAAAGCGGGACCAATTGGAGTAGAAGCTGCAGTCTGTGATTTTTTACAGGCTGGGGTCTGGGCGTCTTTCCTTCTAAAGTTGAAGAGCAGCTGTAGGCAGGTGGGGAATGCAAGAGCAATTTGAAAGGCAGGTGGGGAATGCGTAGCAGAGCAGCAGCTTAGCTCTAAGGACACATTTGACTCAGGAACTGGGTGGGCTGGCTGGAAAACCTGGAGTGGATCTCCCATTTGGTCTTTTTTTAAAATCCCATTTATATCCCACCCTTCTCCGAAGACTCAGGGCGGCTTACAATTTAAAGTACAAATCAATGTGCTTAGCAATAGCCTTCATTCTATGTATATGCCTGCCTATTAGAGCTTTCACACACACACCACAAGCAGCATTATTACAAAGTCAGCTTATTGCTCCCAACAATCTGAGTCCTCATTTTACCTACCTCGGAATGATGGAAGGCTGACTCAACCTTGAGCCTGGTGGGATGAGAACCTGCACTAATTGCAGGCAGCTGGGGTTACTTAAGGCTCTCCGCAGGGAAAGCTTTAGAGTGAATTAGGAAAAGTGAAAAAGTGAATTAGGAAAATAGGAAAAGGGTTGCTGGAATTGGGTACGTGTAGTTTAATGAAGAGAAGGGTGAGGGGTGACACGATAGCAGTGATCCAATATCTCAGGGGCTGCCACAAAGAAGAGGGAGCCAAGCTATTCTCCAAAGCACCTGAAAGCAGGACAAGAAGCAATGGATGGAAACTAGTCAAGGAGAGAAGCAACCTAGAACTAAGGAGAAACTTCCTGACAGTTAGAACAATTAACCAGTGGAACAACCTGCCTCCAGAAGTGGTGAATACTCCAACACTGGAAGTTTTTAAGAAGAGACTGGACAGCCATTTGTCTGAAGTGGTATAGGGTTTCCTGCCTTAGCAGGGGGTTGGACTAGATGACCTCCAAGGTCCCTTCCAACTTCTTCTTCTTCTTCTTCTTATTATTATTATTATTATTATTATTATTATTATTATTATTATTATTATTATTATTATTAAGTTTAATCCACTTGCACTGTTTTATGTTTACATGTTTGATGACAAACAGCCTTATGTTTATAAGTGACAGTTTTCCTACTAAGTACCTGCATGTCATAAGCATTTGAATTAAAATTACCATATTAAAATCAAATCTGATGTTTTTTAATTTTTATTTGGTGTGCGTTGGAAGAGGGGTAGTCTTATACGGCGAGTATAGCCCAAACCCTATAATTTAACAGGAAATGTAGGGGGTCGTCTTATACGCCCAGTCGCCTTATACGCCGGAAAATACAGTACTAAAATTTATAAAATAGACACTAATGGAATGGCTTCAAGTTCAACTGTGAACCCATGTGTTCTATGCAAAATGGGACAATAATAATGAACAACTGCAAAAGAAATATATGAATGGGATTATGAGTAACTAAAATAACAAGATTTCATTGGCCTGGAAATTTGTTTGACTTTAGTCTTGTAATATTCAGGGATTATTTATTGAAAAGCATCCTTGACCAGCAAGTTTGTGCTGAGTTTTGTTGTAGTAGTACAAATAACACAATGTAAATGGTAAAGAAAAACATGCAATGATAAATATTTTGGTTTAAGATTTAATTTCACACTGTTAAAAACAAACAGAAAGTATGCACAAATCCAATCATAACCATCTTATTGGCCTCCAAATGTGAATTATTGTGGTTAGAGACAAAAATAAAGGGATAATGCTGACTGTAAATATGAATGATCTCTGTTGCAACTGTAAGATCACCCTCAACTTTGGGGTCATGTGGTAAACTTCATTAAATATTTGTTCAAATATTTGTTTCTTTTTAGCCTTATCTGCTTTTTAAAAAAGTCCTGAAAGAAGCAGAACTATGATAATGACAATATGACACAGTCAGTAACTTTTGGAATGAAAAATAGAATCATAAATTTGGGAGGATTGCTTAGACACCATGCTCAGTGCACTGTTTCAACACCTCTCACTAATCTGAGTAATTAGTTTGAGTGTTCAAATACTGTACTGTTATCAAGTTTGCCTAACATTATCTCCCTTCCTATATTTTAATTCAGTGTTTCTCAATCTCAGCAACTTTAAGATGTATAGATAACTTCAAGAATTCCCAAATCCATGCATGGAGTGGGAAAAGGAATAGAGGTTTATCTTCTTTCATGTAGTTTAAGAATACTGTCATATGTCTTCAGTATTTTCATCTCAGAGAAGAAAGCTATTGGGAGACTGTTAGTTCTAGTCTCACCTTAGGCACAAAAGCCAGCTAGGTGATCTTAGGACACTCACTCATTCTCAGCCCTAGGAAGTAGGTAATGGCAAACCACTTCCAAAAAAAACCTTGTCAAGAAAACTGCAGGGATTTGTCCAGACCATTCTGGGAATCAACAATAACTTGAAGGCACACACAATGTTTCAGTTGGAACTGGTAAAATACAGCTATGCTGAAGAATTCCTGGGTAGTGAAGAGAATGTACAGAATTTACTCATAGCTGAGCCGTGAAGTTCTTCCTGAAGCAGTGGGAGCTGCCCTCCATACCCCATTTCAGTATTGGGAACACTGCTGGTCGTTCTAGATATGACTGTGAGGCATCTGAAAAAATTCATTTTCTCAGGGCTTTTTATTCCTGTAACGCTATTGTAGTGAAAGACAGCAAGGAAGCGGTAAAAGAGATGGTAGCTAGAAGAGCAGATGATCTTATTTGTCTTTTTAAAATGCACAAGTTAGGCAATTTTTTAAAAATGAAAAATGGGCAAATTAGCAACTAGCTTGGGACATAGGAAGCTGCATTATACAGCAATGAGGCACATCAAGCCTAGACAAATTGCTTGCATCTCTTTAGATTCCCAAGCAGAAAAAGATGTTATTCCATTGCCTGGTATCTTGTGATGCCAGGGATTTAACCTACTCCTTTCTCCATCCATTCTCTGTAGCTGAGCTGCAGTAATTCATTCCTAGCAGTCAGAATGAGTACTTCATGGCAGACACAACAGTACAGAAAGAACAACTGTATTGTTGCATGGTATTTCACAGAATAATGTGTTCAATGGAGTCTTTTCACAGTTACTAGTCAACCAAGGCTGACTTATGAATGGATTTGCAGTCGTCATTAGCTGACTATTGGGAGGAATGAGCTTAGGATGCAGAAAGTGGCTTTCTGGCATGATTTTCTGGGCTGATATGTTTCCTCATGAAATGAGCAAAATATAGTCTTGTGATTTAAATATATTTTCCATAACAGCCTGGGATGTTCTCCAACTGTTGATGGGGATTATGGGATTCTGATCCAATACACCATGCTGCAGAAGGCTGCTTGAATCTCTTAGCAGGTCCTAAAGTGATAGTGTTTTGCTTCTTGCCGCAGTTTGACTCAGCTGTCTAAGTCAATTCTGTATCTGTATTACTTCTCTTAGCACTTGCCGTTCATTTCACAAGTACAGCTGTGTTTTGAGGAGCTGCTGTTTATTGGAAGAAGAAGTACATCCATGTATCTTGTGTGGGCGTGTAGTTGCCAAGAATAAATTGCTGTTCCAATTAGAATTATCCGATGAACAGATGGAACATGGTCTGCAAATAGTTTTGGACTGGAATCCCTTTCTTAATCTTACCAGCCCAATGCAGATATGTAAATATCCCTGTTATAATTCACACTATGAATGGCTTTTATCTGTCATAAATAGACAAAAGGGAGAAAGAGGCAGAAGCAACATTAAGGCACAAAATAAAAAAGTTGTTCCAAGTCACAGAAAAGTCTTTTCACCTGAGCTGATAGTGTCTTCAAATTTGTATCAGAGGGATTGTGGTTAAGAAATTATTAATAAGATTACAAATAATGACAGATGTTAAGTTGTTGGAAGAAAAGATTAAGTCTAACCTACCTCTTAGATAACATCAATAAATGGTAGCACTTGGCAGACTAGGCAGGCAAATCTGGTTAGTATTTGACGGTGAAACAACTGAAAAATTGCAGAGTTGCAGACTTACTATAAGTCAAAAAACATCCTCCTGAAAGAAGACAGTACATTAGTTTGTGTTTGCCACAGCCTTCCTAATAAAGGAGAATATTTGTAGCTCAGGGTTGACATGAGGAGTTCTTGGTGCTCTCTGAGCTTGCTTGTTTTCTTGCAGACGTTTCATTACCCAACCTAGGTAACATCACTGCTAGTTGGTGCTACCTGCAATGTAGGGTCTGTGTAGTCACAAGTGCTGAGTTCAGCTGAAGAACATATTTTCCATTTACATCATAATGAAAAGGTTGAGGCTGACAAGGTAGGAACCAGCTGTTTTCAGGCTAGTGATGGCTATTATGTAAACGTACCATCACTACAAGATACTGAGTGGTGTGCAAAATATTTGTTATTTGGAAGGATGAGTGGAAGAAGTCTAGAATTTAAACACTTGAGAGAATATAGAAGTCAGGTTCTTTGTGTTCTTCTAAAGCTCAATAGATGACCTTCAGACTTTTCATTCCTTAACTAAGTAACATCATCAGCATGTGGATGGGTGAAGTTTGTTGCTTGTTTATATGGGGTAGCTTACCTTGCCACATTTGGGCAAGATTGTGGTCTCTTTCTTGATCTTTTATTGGGCTATTATTCCCTAATCATTTATCTGGTGCTATTTTCTGCTTATCTGGATATTGATTGTTGAGGAGGATATACTCTGGCTTGTTTGTTTCCTAATTTTTTGGTTATATATTTTAAAAAGAATTTATCATTTATCTCTACGTATATATCTTTTAATGGCTGAGTGTCATGCTTCCAGAAATTATCTATCATTTTTGGATTTGAGTTTATCTAAAATGTTGACAGTTTTCCAGTTGAAATTGTGTTTGGTTTTATCCTCTAATTCAGAGATTAAGGAATTTTCATGTCTTCTGATCGCCAAGTGATGTACAATCTTCTTTCTACCTGCCTGTGGCTGTTACAAGCCATATAGTGTTTGCTGTAGATGACTTCTTTTGTTTCTTCTTTGAGTAGGAGTCTTTGGATTTGTTTTAGGTGTTTTGAATGGATTTCATTGAGTTGAATGCTACAATGATGTTAAGAAATTGTTGGAGTCTGTTAGTCTCTTTATACACTTATGATTGTACAGGGAGTGCAGAATTATTAGGCAAGTTGTATTTTTGAGGATTAATTTTATTATTGAACAACAACCATGTTCTCAATGAACCCAAAAAACTCATTAATATCAAAGCTGAATATTTTTGGAAGTAGTTTTTAGTTTGTTTTTAGTTATAGCTATTTTAGGGGGATATCTGTGTGTGCAGGTGACTATTACTGTGCATAATTATTAGGCAACTTAACAAAAAACAATACCCATTTCAATTATTTATTTTTACCAGTGAAACCAATATAACATCTCAACATTCACAAATATACATTTCTGACATTCAAAAACATAACAAAAACAAATCAGTGACCAATATAGCCACCTTTCTTTGCAAGGACACGCAAAAGCCTGCCATCCATGGATTCTGTCAGTGTTTTGATCTGTTCACCATCAACATTGCGTGCAGCAGCAACCACAGCCTCCCAGACACTGTTCAGAGAGGTGTACTGTTTTCCCTCCTTGTAAATCTCACATTTGATGATGGACCACAGGTTCTCAATGGGGTTCAGATCAGGTGAACAAGGAGGCCATGTCATTAGATTTCCTTCTTTTATACCCTTTCTTGCCAGCCACGCTGTGGAGTACTTGGACGCGTGTG
The DNA here is from genome assembly GCF_947247035.1 of Vipera ursinii. Classification (NCBI taxonomy): domain Eukaryota; kingdom Metazoa; phylum Chordata; class Lepidosauria; order Squamata; family Viperidae; genus Vipera; species Vipera ursinii. The sequence continues at coordinate 333,960,792 of NC_139512.1, forward strand.
ATGGAGCATTGTCCTGCATGAAAATCATGTTTTTCTTGAAGGATGCAGACTTCTTCCTGTACCACTGCTTGAAGAAGGTGTCTTCCAGAAACTGGCAGTAGGACTGGGAGTTGAGCTTGACTCCATCCTCAACCCGAAAAGGCCCCACAAGCTCATCTTTGATGATACCAGCCCAAACCAGTACTCCACCTCCACCTTGCTGGCGTCTGAGTCGGACTGGAGCTCTCTGCCCTTTACCAATCCAGCCACGGGCCCATCCATCTGGCCCATCAAGACTCACTCTCATTTCATCAGTCCATAAAACCTTAGAAAAATCAGTCTTGAGATATTTCTTGGCCCAGTCTTGACATTTCAGCTTGTGTGTCTTGTTCAGTGGTGGTCGTCTTTCAGCCTTTCTTACCTTGGCCATGTCTCTGAGTATTGCACACCTTGTGCTTTTGGGCACTCCAGTGATGTTGCAGCTCTGAAATATGGCCAAACTGGTGGCAAGTGGCATCTTGGCAGCTGCACGCTTGACTTTTCTCAGTTCATGGGCAGTTATTTTGCGCCTTGGTTTCTCCACACGCTTCTTGCGACCCTGTTGACTATTTTGAATGAAACGCTTGATTGTTCGATGATCACGCTTCAGAAGCTTTGCAATTTTAAGAGTGCTGCATCCCTCTGCAAGATATCTCACTATTTTTGACTTTTCTGAGCCTGTCAAGTCCTTCTTTTGACCCATTTTGCCAAAGGAAAGGAAGTTGCCTAATAATTATGCACACCTGATACAGGGTGTTGATGTCATTAGACCACACCCCTTCTCATTACAGAGATGCACATCACCTAATATGCTTAATTGGTAGTAGGCTTTCGAGCCTATACAGCTTGGAGTAAGACAACATGCATAAAGAGGATGATGTGGTCAAAATACTCATTTGCCTAATAATTCTGCACTCCCTGTATATCATCTGACCCATCCACTGCGATAATCAAGTTCGCAGATGATACAACTGTGGTGGGTCTTATTACAGGTGGGGATGAGACAGCATATAGGGCGGAGGTACAAAAACTATCCATATGGTGTAGTAACAACCTAAACATCAGCAAGACGAAAGAGATGGTGTTAGACTTCCGGAGAAAAAAGGAGGAACCTGCCCCACTTTACATCGGGGAGGACTCTGTAGAGAGAGTTTCCTCCTTTAAATTTCTGGGAGTCTACCTCTGTGAAGATCTGACCTGGAAAGTTAACACAACCCAGGTGGCTAGAAAGGCCCAACAGAGGCTTCACTTTCTTAGGGTCTTGCGGAAGAACAGGGTAGAACAACAGCTAATGACCCTCTTTTACCGGTCTACTATAAAGAGCGTCCTCTCGTATGGTATTGTGGTTTGGTATGCTGGTCTGACAGCCGCGGATAGAAAAGTATTACAGAGGGTAGTGAGCACAGCACAAGACATTGTGGGCTGTTCCCTGACACCACTGGATGACATCGCCAGGGCTCGTTGCCTTGGAAGAGTGAGGAAGATTCTCAGGGATGACTCACACCCTGGACGGTATCTCTTTACTCCCCTACCATCCGGTAGGAGATACAGGAATATAGCCAGCCGTACCAACAGGCTGAAAAATAGCTTTTATCCGTGGGCTGTTAGGCTTTTAAATGGGACATAATCCTATGCAGAATTGACTTGGGAGGCCGGTGTGTGGTGTAGTTGGTTCACGTGTGGTAGGATGGAGGGTTTGTTGTCACTGTGTGTTTTTATTTTTATTTATTTTAATCCCATTTATATCCCGCCCTTCTCTGAAGACTCAGGGTGGCCTACAATTTAAGCACAAACCAATGTGCTTAGCAATAGCCTTCATTCTGTGTATATGCCTGCTTATTAGGGCTTTCGCCCCCCCCCCAAGCGGCATTATTACAAAGTCAGCTTATTGCCCCCAAAAATCTGGGTCCTCATTTTACCTACCTCAGAAGGATGGAAGGCTGAGTCAACCTTGAGCCTGGTGGGATGCAAACCTGCACTAATTGCGGGCAGCTGGTGTTACTTAAGGAGGCATTAGCCCACTGCTCCACCAAGGCTCAACCACAGGATGCAGTGCCCAAACAACCTAATGGACTGGAGGATTCATACAAAATGCTAAGACATTAATTCTCACAATATTCTCAACCAGACTGCTCTTGGGGGGAGAGAGCACGGGGGGGGGGGAGGCTCAGCTAATCTCAATGTACACATGTTGTACTTTGACAATAAAGGTTTATTTGATTTATTTGATTTGATGTCTCTGAAAAGTAGAAGTACAGGAGAGTTATCCTTTTCATAAGTTGTGATTGTTGTGTTATGATCAGTTGCATGGCTAGGCATTTTTTAATGATAATTCTATTTCTGTGTGGACTTCCAGAAATCTCCAACCAAAATTATTACAGGTGAATACTGGAGCTAAGGCCTAACTAAGCAAAGCCTCCCATTCAACATTTTATATCCAGCCAAGATGCATGTTCTGTCAAGGCCCTATTTTTCTCACTTTTACTCTCTTCATCTTTCTTTTTCCCTTGTTTCATCTAAAGTGCTACAAGGATGATTTAACGGGATTTCAATCATTTGCTGCAATAGCAGCACTGACTGTCAGTTATAGCAGTCTATAAGTGCTCTAGTTTTCTGTTCTGTCAGGTGATTTATTTATTTTTTCCTGTTGGCCAGACTGAGCCCTAAGGAGGACTGGCCCCCCTGTGTTTTCTGTTGACGTCAGTTGCAGTAGAAAGCAGAACTTTAGTCCCCTTTGGCTTTGTTAAAAGAAAGAATATATGCTGTTATGTTGTTGCCTGTGTTGCCCAGAGCCAAGGTACCGTAATTCTCATTTTTAGAATGCGTAAGTGCCCTATCTGAGGTAGGATATAAATCAAATCAACAGTAAGACCTCTAGTGCCCAGGTTTAATTGAGAAATATGCATAGGAAACTGAGATCGTATGAATAAATACACACAGGATGCAGTGCCCAAACAACCTAAGGGACTGGAGGATTCATACAAAATGCTAAGACATTGATTCTCACAATATTCTCAACCAGACTGCTCTTGGGTAGGCAATCTTTAATATATAAAACTGATTCTGCATTCTAGCCCCTTGTGCTCAGCTCCAATTGCCTGGGCTTTCAGCTGTTAGTGTGGAATGCCAACTTCACCTGCAATAAGGCCTTCTTTGTCCATTGAAGTAAATGAGATGGCTGACCTGGTGTGCGTTATTATGGGGGTCTCTCCCTTTTGGGAATGTGCCTCTTTTAAGTGTGACACCAACTATGATAATAGAACAGGGATGGTAGAGTGGCTGTAGTCATCCAAGACACCCTGATTGTAGTGCTGTTGCTTTCTAGATAACAGGTGTGATAACAGGTATGAGTCTCCAGATGAGGTGGGGTTCTAGGCATCAGACGGGATTCCTGCTGCTATCCTGGCCTTCTTACTCAAACTGCCTGATGACATATCATGATTGGCAGTGGAGTTCCCCAGGCTCATGTTATAGGACGACTTTATTCTGCCTTGCCTGGGCATGGGGTCAGAGGCAGCTTGGAACATCTTGGCCACCAAGACAACTGTGGAACCAGTTATACTGGGCTTGATTTATAGCAACAGTCACATTAGTTCTGTTCATCATCTTCGGGCAAAATTATCTGTGAACTTTTTCTAGCCTTGGATCCCAGAAAATCTGGAATATCAGTCCTCTAAAGGGAAAAAAAAACAAAGAGTGAACTCGATAAAGTATGGGTAAGAATCTTGATTAAGGATTACTCATAGCAATTAGAACAGCAAATATAATTATTTTCTGCTCATATTGCTTCTGCAGATGGCTACGCGTTGGCTTTGTTTAGGGGATCCCAGTTCCTGCTGGGAAAGGAGGGGCTGGAGGAACATCTGCAAGGCTGCTGTAAAGAATATTCTAGGCAATTATCAGATAAAGTCATTCAGATCCCCTGCCAGTTCAGTTGTGGAAAAATTTTGGAGTTGACTGAGGCACAGTGTAGCACGGACAGGTTCAGACTTTTTGGGAGAAGATAAATGTTGTTGTACCTGAAGAAGTGGACAGGGTCCTTGGGGTTGTAAGTACAATCACCTATATGTAATAGATTTAGGACCTTCATAATTTATGTATGTGGTTGAATCCAGACAGCTTTTTCACAATCAATCTGTTATGCCAGTTTGTACTCATTCCTGAATCAGAAGGCCCTGCTTGGTATCCTGCCCTTGTCACTGCCTAATTAGACTATTGCAGTACACGGTTGCTGCCTTTGAAAACCATCCAGAGGCTGCAATTGAGCCAGAATGCACTGATAATTTTGGCTGCACTCCTGTATACCTATATGACCACATTACTTTGTGATCTGTACTTATGATGCTTCCAGGTGCTGGTTATTACCTATAAAGTGGTTCATAGCACAGGGCTGGATTATTTACAGTTATCTCTGATAGTCTCTGCCCTCCCATGAGATACTGCAGAGTCTTAATATTTAATGTAGTGAATGTTCTTGCTGTCAAATAGTGTCACCTAATGAGACCCAGGAAGTATGCCTCCTCTGTCAGAATGTCTGTTCTGTGGAATAGTATACCACCCAAAATTCAGATGGCCTTAATCATATTGGCTTTCTATAAAAAGTTAAAAACCTGGCTTTTCCCCAAGCACTGGATCAAAGCATTGGATTAGCCTGTCCTGTTCATATTCCAGAACTGGAATATGTTGTGATTTGGCCTGTTACGCTGCTATTGTGGTGTGTCTTTGTGTGTTTAGTTAGTTTTTTTGTGTTTATGCAAGCTTCTGGGAGTCAGTGTTGAATAGATATATAGATATATAGTCCTAGTTGAATAGATATATAAATCATATTAATAAACAGTTCAGTCCCATTTTTGCCTAGTCTACAGTGTCACACAACCTCTGCCAATGGATTGGAAAGAGTAATTTAAGATATCTGGCCCAAACCTCTGCTCAGTGCAGGAATTCTAATTAAACCATCCATGATGAAAGGCTGTCTAGAAAAAAGTCAGAAGAATCCCTTGCTATTAAATCATAAGAAAAATTAATACGGCCCTTTTATAATAAGTTATCCCTTGCTCCATCTTAATACTGTCTGCACTAACTGGCAATAGTTCTCCAGGTCTAGTGGTAGAGAATATCTCCTCTCCAGCTCTTTAGAGATGCTGAAGACTGAATCTGGGATCTTCTACGTATATGTTCTGTCACTAGGCTACAATTTTGCTCTGAATCCCTCCAGTGAGTCCCTTTCATTTACAGCAGTAATTGGCATATTTGAGATCTTCACATTTTTACTGTTCAGTGAATTATTGCATACTAGCTAAAAGGGAGGGATCAGATGCTTGGAAGTTTAGCTAATCTTGGAAGTTTAGTAGGGCTGGCTTGATTAATATTAGGTTGAAGGATAACCTATGAATTTTGTGGTTGTTGAATAGAACCAGAAACCTGTAACTCTACCAAATTATCTCTTTGTTGTTGTTGTTGTTAGTTGCGAAGTCGTGTCCGACTCATCGCGACCCTATGGACAATGTTCCTCCAGGCCTTCCTGTCCTCTACCATCTTCTGGAGTCCATTTAAGCTCACACCTACTGCTTCAGTGACTCCATCCAGCCACCTCATTCTCTGTCGTCCCCTTCTTCTATTGCCCTCAATCTTTCCCAGCATTAGGCTCTTCTCCAGTGAGTCCATCCTTCTCATTAGGTGGCCAAAGTATTTGAGTTTTAGCTTCAGGATCTGGCCTTCTAAAGAGCAGTCAGGGTTGATCTCCTCTAGGACTGACCGGTTTGATCGCCTTGCAGTCCAAGGGACTCGCAGGAGTCTTCTCCAGCACCATAGTTCAAAGGCTTCAATTCTTTGGCGCTCAGCCTTTCTTATGGTCCAGCTTTCACTGCCATACATTGCAACTGGGAAGACCATAGCCTTGACTATACACACTTTTGTTGACAGGGTGATGTCTCTGCTTTTTAGTGTGCTGTCTAGATTTGCCATGGCTTTCCTCCCAAGGAGCAAGCGTCTTTTAATTTCTTGGCTACAGTCCCCATCTGCAGTGATCTTGGAGCCCAGGAAAATAAAATCTGTCACTACCTCCATTTCTTCCCCATCTATTTGCCAGGAATTGAGAGGGCCGGATGCCATGATCTTGGTTTTCTTAATGTTTAGTTTCAACCCAACTTTTGCACTCTCCTTCTTCACTCGCAACAAGAGGCTCTTTAGTTCCTCTTCACTTTCTGCCAATTATCTCTATAACTTTGCTAAAAAATTGCTTGACTGCAGTCACCAATAATTAAGTATCACGTGAGAGTCTTTCTGTTAATATGCTTAAATAAATTGAGGTTTCAGCTTCTGATGCACCCAATTCTTCCTTCCAAACTAGTTTATGAATTAGGATGTAACTATCCACCAACACTCTAGCTTAGTTCAGACTTCCCAAACTTCACTAGTTATTTCAAGACATATTTGGAAAAAAGCATTTATAAAAATACATATTGAAATACGTTTCTACAGAAATAAAATGGAACAAACTAGGATGAACATCTGTGAAAGTACCATAAGTTAAAAATAGACTGATTTGTCAATACGCATTAAGAAAACTGGCAATGCTATGTGGCTGCAGCATATATTTCCTCCATTTCCCCCCCCCCACACACACACACACACACAGAAACACTGATGTACTGTAATGCTTACCACATGTCATACCTGGCATTTTGTTGTTGAGTTTGGAAACCTTGAGGTGAACTATTTTAAGTCTCTACAATCCAAATAATAGACAGTGGCATTGTGTTCAACCTTTGCATTGTGTGCATCCAGTTCAACCTTTTCCCAATCCCATTGAAAGTGAAAAGCACCAAAGTGCTCTCATGGGTAAAGGAGAAACCTCCACACTCCTGTGTTTGGTTATTCCAGTTTACAGAATATTTTTCAGAAAAACAAAACCTCAAAGCAGTGCCCTTCCCTCCCCTGCATCTTTGCAAATAATAGCAAAAGAAATAATCAGTGAACTCACCCTTTTCTGTATATGTCTCTTTGGGGTTTAAACCTTCCCTACTCCTCCTGCTATTTTCATGTGGTTGGGCCAAACCATGATTTATGTGCTCTCTTCCTGTTGCAGCTTGCTTAGGCACATACACTATGCTTCAAGAATGTTTTAGGATCTGGATTTCTCAGACAACTACTTTTATATTGGCAGCTGGATTTGCATAATAGTCTAAGCCCAAGCTTGATGGGGTTGGGTAGTGCTGGTTCAGCTTGTGACCTAAGCATGCTGAGTGAATGCAGGTCATTACATTGGAAAATCTTTTCTGAACTCAGATTAAAATCTTTTATACTGCGTTTAACAAGCACCTGGGAAAAACTAGATTTTAATTTTTAATCAGGCATGAATCCCCTTGGCTGATCTGAGGCCAAACTCTTTATTGTGAATGAATAGAGAAAGGGAAGGACCAAGATGCTCTACGTACGGTCACTCATGCACTCGTTACCTCCCGTATAGATTACTGCAATGCTCTCTACATGGGGCTGCCCTTGAAGACCACCCGGAGGCTCCAGCTGGTGCAGAATGCGGCCGCGCGGGTTGTGATGGGAGCATCCCGATACTCCCATATTACACCCCTCCTGCGTGAGCTACATTGGTTACCGGTTGTCCTCCAGGTGAGATTTAAGGTGCTGGTTCTTACCTATAAAGCCCTACATGGATTAGGCCCGGGATATTTGCAGGACTGTCTGCTGCCAGGAACGACCTCCCATCGCCCGGTGTGCTCACAGAGGGAGGGCCTCCTCAGGGTGCCATCGGCTAGACAATGTCTGCTGGCGACCCCCAGGGGGAGGGCCTTCTCTGTGGGAGCGCCGGCACTGTGGAATCAACTTCCCTTTGAGCTCCGGATGGCCCCAGATCTCCGGTCCTTTCGTCGCAGCCTTAAAACATTTCTCTTCCATCAGGCTGACCTGGACTGACAATAGGGATTTTTAAGTAGAATATTTTTAATATTTTATCATTTTATCATTGGGGCTTGTGAGTTTAATCTTTTTTAACATTTGTATTACTGTGTTTTATTGTTGTTAGCCGCCCTGAGTCCTTCGGGAGATAGGGCGGCATATAAGTCCCAAAAATAAATAAATAAATAAGGGAAAGGTTGAATAAAAATAAGAAATCATCCCCATACCCTCCATACCCTCAAAATTGAATTCAGATTGGCTGGAGTAGTAGAAAGTCTGCCCATCTGTGACAGCTTTCTCTAACTTTAACCTTCTGGATGATTTAGACTTCAATTTCCATAATTTTAGGCAGAACTTTTATTTTGGATGTACGTAATTTTAGGCAGAACTTTTATTTTGGATGTATTTTTATACCCACTTATCCACAGGTATGTGTGCATTGCAATGGAAGCCTTGGATCAGCTGTTAATGGCCTGCCACTGCCAGAGCATCAATCTCTTTGTGGAGAGTTTCTTGAAGATGGTGGCCAAGCTGCTGGAATCGGAGAAGCCTGACCTGCAAATCCTTGGCACCAATTCGGTAAGCATTTCCTTTGGACACAGTCTAGAAGAGACTCAGTGATATTCCTAGTATATTAAGATACTCCCCTCTATCTTAAAATAGGAATTTAATAAAGTAAGCTACTGAGCATTGAACCTGGAAGATTCCAGTTCAATTCTCACCTCACAAGTTGTCCTGTTTCAAATAGTAACTTACTCAAGGCAGAATAGAATAAGACATCCAAACAGGAGATTGATCTACTGTTTCCAATGGAGGACAGAACTCAGGGTTGCCTCTTCAATCAGGCTGCAGGCAACTGTCTTTAATTAAGTGTTATTCCCTTGCTTGGCAAGGAGCTTTATTCTGCTCTCCTAGGGTTTGGAGGCAATACATCTTCTGATTACTCCAATTGTTCTGATGGACCTATATATGATCAGTTTCAGGTGATTCTTAGCTTAGTGTCTCCTGGGGCTGACATTGCATTTCTTTAGCTTGAGCAACTGAGTCAGGTTCTGGGCCATAATAGCTGATCTTAGGAAAGGGGTTCTTAGCATCAAGACTAAATAACCAGCTTGATGCTCCCTAACTCCTAAATTGTTCTGTTCCAGCCTTGTTTGAATGTCCGGCCCTGTTTAAATGTCAGGGACAACCTCTTTTTATAGTCAACAGGCTGGAAAAACCCAACCAAATTTATTTACAAACAAATCAAAAGTTCAAACAAGAGTTAAACCAAAAGTTCAAACAAGAGTTAAACAGGAATAACAGACCAGGATTCTAGCAGAACATCTTCAAACGGTTGCCTTCAGCAACCAGCACCTCCCACACCTTCCCCTTTTATCAGCAGTCCCAAGGTGTGGCTTCTCATTGCCTTCTCCTCCTCTCACCAAGTTGCCTCATTGCCTTTCTCTGTTCTGCTCTGCTGGATTGCCTCCTGCTCCTAGTGTCCCTGAATAGATCCAGCTGTGAATCATCTACGTCCAATACCTCGTGCTCACACGGCTGAGTCTGATGAAGAACATGACGGGAGGGGCCAGGCTGAGAGTCCTGCAGTGCATCAGAACCTTCCTTTGACACCAAAGGCTCTCCAAACCCCTCCTCCTCTTCAGAATCATCAGACTCAGCTGCTGGTATCACAGGCTGACACTGAATCACAACATAAATATATAGTTTTTCTTCAAACCAAACCAAACCAAACTTAATGCTTCATCATTCTTTTACTTCCCTTCCATTCTATTTTCTATCCCTCTCACCCAAGAACTTAATTCTTACTCAGGTTCTCCAGGTTTAAAGTCATCACCCTCCCCAAAGCTTGTCCACAGAGACATCTCACTCAAGGAATAGTTACAGTGAACCACAACAACTCACTGAGTTGCTGCTAAATGTTTTTTTTTGGAGTTTGTTTTTCAATGACTGGTTGGAATTGCTTATGTTGCTCTTCCTCTCCCAAGGGACTCTCAGTGACCAGGAACCAGATTCCTTAAGCAAACACCTCCATCTTCATCAACCCAGAAAATTTGACCCAATAGCCTTATCTCTACTGCTACCAAGTCTCTCTCCTTCTATACAGCTGCAGTAATGATGACCCCCACCTCAAATGGCCTTCAAGACTATTACCATGCTGCACAATTATATTCTTTACACATCTTATACCAGAGTGCAAAATAAGTAATATTTTTTCTGGGTTATACAGCTATACAATTTATGGTGAACCAAGCTGATTTCAGAGACCACCCAATTTCTAGCGTTTTTACTATATAAAAATCTGTATCATTGTCTTAAGAGATTCTATTAATTTCTGAAAATATCTTAATTGTCAAGGGCAAAATGATTTAAACTTCATCTCACCCATTTTTTGGGGAATGCAGTGTTGTACATGTTTTTTTAATTCCATTTATATCCCGCCCTTCTCCGAAGACTCAGGGCGGCTTACAAGCTTAGCAGTAGCCTTCATTCTATGTATATGCCTGCTTATTAGGGCTTTCACACACACCCCAAGCGGCATTATTACAAAGTCAGCTTAATTGCCCCCAACAATCTGGGTCCTCATTTTACCTACCTCGGAAGGATGGAAGGCTGAGTCAACCTTGAGCCTGGTGGGATGCGAACCTGCACTAATTGCAGGCAGCTGGTGTTACTTAAGGACGCATTAGCCCACTGCTCCACCAAGGCTCTTAATATGCCATTAATAAGCCAAGTGTGGGCCTTCATCTAGAGAAAGCTGCATATCTCCCACTTTATAGAGATGCTGATAGTTAATGAGCCTTCTCTAGCAAGGTCAGATGGTCTTAGTCCTAATTAGGATGGCAGAAATAAGTGCAACCACCTTCCTCTCTCCTTGCATGGCTGAAAGGGTTTCAGAAAGAAGAAATCATATCCAGAAGGAATGTTAGGTGGAGCATAATGATATGGAAGTCTTGTCTTTCCCATCAGCTGACTAGAAAGGCAGTGAAGGTAGAAATGAAAAGAGAACCAATAAAAATTAATTTGGTGTGTGGCAGCAGGCAGCTGTCTTTGATTCTGTTAAGTGCAAAATAAATCCTATCTCATCTGGTTGGCCAGATGCAAGTCTCCTAATCTGAGTTTACTGTTTGGGAGGGAACAATTGTCTGTATCAGAAATGAACTGGAGTGATTTAGAGGTAAGAACATCTTTGAAGGGAGAGTGGTTGGATTTAGAAAAAGAGTTGATATGTGCATCACACCTGTGCTTTTATTTAAGCTGTAAAGATTTGTTAGCATTAAACAGCCTCTGGCCTATCCAGTAGAGGAGGAGAGTAGATAGCAAAAGAAGTATAGAAATTCCCATCCACTATAACATAATTTCAGTGCCTTTAACTTAATAAGGGAAAATGGGAGAAGAAAAGTAAAAAGACAAGGTGGGTGATGTAGAGGCAGGAAGATCTGAACAACATTTGAGCTAGACCTTAATTAGATGTCTGCAAACATTGGAGTCCATGACATATGAATACATGAATCACTTGGTAGCCATCTAAACAAAGATAGATACTCCACTCAGTGAATAGAGAAATCATGCAACCTGAACACTCTCCTTTATTCCTATGTTTTATTTACAAGGGTATCCAGGAGACGTGGAATAACTCATATGATGTACAATGTCTGTAATATTTGCTAGCAGAGTACTATTAAATTAGAAGGGGAATGGTCACAATGATGAGAAATGTACAATGAAAACAGGTTTAGGAACATGTACAGGGAGTGCAGAATTATTAGGCAAATGAGTATTTTGACCACATCATCCTCTTTATGCATGTTGTCTTACTCCAAGCTGTATAGGCTCGAAAGCCTACTACCAATTAAGCATATTAGGTGATGTGCATCTCTGTAATGAGAAGGGGTGTGGTCTAATGACATCAACACCCTGTATCAGGTGTGCATAATTATTAGGCAACTTCCTTTCCTTTGGCAAAATGGGTCAAAAGAAGGACTTGACAGGCTCAGAAAAGTCAAAAATAGTGAGATATCTTGCAGAGGGATGCAGCACTCTTAAAATTGCAAAGCTTCTGAAGCGTGATCATCGAACAATCAAGCGTTTCATTCAAAATAGTCAACAGGGTCGCAAGAAGCGTGTGGAGAAACCAAGGCGCAAAATAACTGCCCATGAACTGAGAAAAGTCAAGCGTGCAGCTGCCAAGATGCCACTTGCCACCAGTTTGGCCATATTTCAGAGCTGCAACATCACTGGAGTGCCCAAAAGCACAAGGTGTGCAATACTCAGAGACATGGCCAAGGTAAGAAAGGCTGAAAGACGACCACCACTGAACAAGACACACAAGCTGAAACGTCAAGACTGGGCCAAGAAATATCTCAAGACTGATTTTTCTAAGGTTTTATGGACTGATGAAATGAGAGTGAGTCTTGATGGGCCAGATGGATGGGCCCGTGGCTGGATTGGTAAAGGGCAGAGAGCTCCAGTCCGACTCAGACGCCAGCAAGGTGGAGGTGGAGTACTGGTTTGGGCTGGTATCATCAAAGATGAGCTTGTGGGGCCTTTTCGGGTTGAGGATGGAGTCAAGCTCAACTCCCAGTCCTACTGCCAGTTTCTGGAAGACACCTTCTTCAAGCAGTGGTACAGGAAGAAGTCTGCATCCTTCAAGAAAAACATGATTTTCATGCAGGACAATGCTCCATCACACGCGTCCAAGTACTCCACAACGTGGCTGGCAAGAAAGGGTATAAAAGCAGGAAATCTAATGACATGGCCTCCTTGTTCACCTGATCTGAACCCCATTGAGAACCTGTGGTCCATCATCAAATGTGAGATTTACAAGGAGGGAAACAGTACACCTCTCTGAACAGTGTCTGGGAGGCTGTGGTTGCTGCTGCACGCAATGTTGATGGTGAACAGATCAAAACACTGACAGAATCCATGGATGGCAGGCTTTTGAGTGTCCTTGCAAAGAAAGATGGCTATATTGGTCACTGATTTGTTTTTGTTATGTTTTTGAATGTCAGAAATGTATATTTGTGAATGTTGAGATGTTATATTGGTTTCACTGGTAAAAATAAATAATTGAAATGGGTATATATTTGTTTTTTGTTAAGTTGCCTAATAATTATGCACAGTAATAGTCACCTGCACACACAGATATCCCCCTAAAATAGCTATAACTAAAAACAAACTAAAAACTACTTCCAAAAATATTCAGCTTTGATATTAATGAGTTTTTTGGGTTCATTGAGAACATGGTTGTTGTTCAATAATAAAATTAATCCTCAAAAATACAACTTGCCTAATAATTCTGCACTCCCTGTATTTATATGTGTTTTGTCTGTACACATAATACAATATGCTGGGTTGTTTTTTTACTGAAGAACTGCATTCATAAAGAATTATCTGTGAAACAGCCAATATTTATTAGTATAGTATGTGCAACATCATTTGTGATTAATCAATTTAGGTACCACCCAACTCCAAACTAATTCTGGGCAATGTACACTAAAACCAAACATAATAGAAAATACAATAATTATAAAAGAATTTTTTTAAAAAATAACCAGTTAACCACATCCACATCTTCAAACAATCTCACCGATGCAAGTCTTCAGCCACCCTAATCCAAGACCTCTTGTTGGGAAAGAAGAAAATAAATATAGGTAATGGAAAATCTTCATACAGAACTTTAGGAATTAACCATGCTGTACATGTCATTTGCAAAAAAGAATTTGAAGCACTATATGAAGTAGCCGAAGGACCACTCGGGACGACAGGCTACTTAACTAAAGGTTTATTTAGAACAAGGCAAAAACAGAATAACTCGTCCGGCTTTTATAGCCGGCAGCTGTCAGTGAGGGCCAATCAGGAACGTTCATTTTGGCGCCGCGTCTATCCGGACCAATCCGCGCCGTCTGCTCTTGACAGTTCTTGCTTCCGCATGGCTCGGTGTTTTGACAGCCGCGAGCTGTCAGTGGCTGCGCCTGCGCCGTGCGGGGAACTTTGACAGCTGTCAAAGTTCCCGCGTGTTCTCCTGTCAGATTTGTATTCCCTCATCGTATAACCGGAATAACTTGTTAACTTATATATATTAATACTGTTTACAGATATAATACACCCCTTACCCCTCCCCTGGAGCGTTTCCTCCCCCTTGGTCGTTGGAACCTGCCCACTGGTAGTCCTTTAAGTAGGTGGGGGCTCTTCGGTTCCTGTTGGAGCGTCGTGGAAGTGGGGCGATGTCTGGTTCTGCCGGTAGTAAGTTTCCTTGCCCCTCTTCCTCTTGATTTGGTATCGGCAGTATTTCTGCGGGGACTTGCGGTTCGTGTTCCTCTGGTTGGGGTTCTGGGTTGTGTGGTGGTTGTCTTGGCCTGAGTTGATCGATATGGCGGCGTAGATTGCCGTGAGTTTGTGTGGATATTAGATAAGAAATGGGCCCTGTTTGTTTTAGCACTGTCCCTTGGACCCATTTGTTTTTGTCTGTGTAGGACCGTGCCCATATCATTTGCCCAGGTTGGAGTGTGCGGTTTGGGTGGGGGTGATTGTTTTCTTCCGGGTATGTGTCAGGATGTAGTCTGTCGAGCCGCGTTATCAGTCTCCTCCCCCATCTTAGTTCCGCGGGAGATTTGCCTGTTGTTGCGCATGGAGTTGCGTGTTGTGACATTAGGAACTGGCTGAGTCGCCGCTGCCAGTTCCCCTTGACGAATTTTTTCAAAGCTTCTTTTGTGGAACGCACCATAATTTCAGCCATCCCGTTCGTCGATGGGTGGAACGGTGCAGATGTGACCAGCCTAATACAATTCTTCATAGCGAATATCTGAAATTCACGAGAGGTGAATTGAGGTCCATTGTCTGAAACCATGGTGTCTGGGAGGCCATGTGTGGCGAATATTTTCCTTAGGGCCTGTATAGTGGCTCCTGACGTTGTTTTTCTAAGGGGAGTGACTTCTAACCATTTGGAATAGCTGTCCACTACAATTAGGAAACTCTGTCCCTGGATAGGTCCTGCGAAATCTAAATGTATGCGTGACCATGGGTTTTTTGTAGTTTCCCATTTGTGAATTGGTGCTTGGGGTGGCTCGCTTCGTGTTGCTTGACAGGTGTAGCACCCTCCTACGTATTTTTCTATCTCTTTATCTATGCCAGGCCACCAGACATAACTTCTGGCCATAGCTTTCATCTTGACAATGCCTGGATGTCCTTCGTGTAAGATGTCTAATGTTTGATTTATGTTCCTATTAGGTATTATGACTCAATTTCCCCATAGAAGGCATCCCCTATGTGAAGATATTTCATTTTTCCTGTTATAGTAAGGCTGGAATTGGGGGTGTGGGTTTTGTGCTGGCCAACCTGTTGTGGCCCACCTGAGAATTCTGCTGAGTATTTTGTCTTTAGCTGAGTTGTTAGCTATAATCTTTGCAGAGAGGGGACAGTCTGGAAGTTGGGAGATTGCTAGAATCAGTCCAGCTGGGGCTGGGTCTGGGTCCTTGCTTTGAATTGGCAGTCTGCTGAGGCAGTCTGCGTGTCCTAATTCCTTTCCTGGTTTATGTATTAACTGATAAGAATAGGCAGATAAGAAGGTGGACCACCGTAGTATTCTCGGTGAGAGAATCTGAGGTGTTGTTTTATTCCACGTGAATATTCCCAGTAGGGGTTTGTGATCTGTGAATATGGTAAAGGGTCTCCCATAGAGGTAGTCATGAAATTTTTTAACCCCTGCGACTATTGCTAGGGCTTCTCTGTCTATTTGTGCGTAATTCCTTTCTGCTTTTGACAGAGTGCGTGAATAAAAGGCTATGGGTCTTTGGGTGCCGTCCTTGTATAAATGACTTAACACTGCCCCAATCCCATAGGGAGATGCATCGCAAGCGATGCATATTGGTGTGTCTTCTCGGAAAAGGGTGATCGTTGAACTGTTACAAATAATCTTTTTTAATGATTGAAAGCTATTTTCATGTGTTTTGGTCCAGGACCAGGCAGTTCCCTTGTCCAGGAGCCTATGCAGAGGCTCCGCGATAGTGGCTTTGTGGGGAAGGAAAGCGTGATAAAAGTTTAATAATCCTAAAAAGGCTTGGAGTTCTTGTTTATTCCTTGGTCTTGGTGCTGTTTGAATAGCCCTTAGTTTTTCTGTGGTGGGGTGGATGCCTTGGCCGTCTATTTTGTACCCTAGGAATTCTGTGGATGTGACTCCAATGGAGCACTTTTCCCGTTTAAGTTTGAGACCGGCTTCTCTGAGCCGGCTCAGCACAGCTGACAGTCTGTCAGCTAAGTTTGCTTCGTTTTCTCCGGCGATGAGAACATCGTCGAAATAGGGGCAGACCCCGGGTATTCCTTTCAGGGTTTTCTCCATGATACCCTGGAAGATACCCGGGGCTGCCGATATGCCGAATTGGAGCCTTTTTACTTTAAAGGCACCGCGGTGGGTGACAATTGTTTGGGCTTCCGCGGTGTCATTTGTGACAGGCAGTTGCAAATACGCCTGCGTCAAATCGAGTTTTGCAAAAATGGCGCCGGAGCGGATGGAAGCAAATACGTCCCTTACCGCTGGCACCGGGTAAGCATGGGGGCTGAGAGCTAGGTTGAGGGTCGCCTTATAGTCCGCGCATAATCTTATTTCCCCGTTAGGTTTAACTGGGGTGACTATTGGGGTCTCCCAGCTTCCCCCTTCCGTAGGTTCGAGCACCCCGAGACCTACGAGGCGTTCTAGTTCATTTTCTATTTTTTCTTTAAGGGCAAATGGTACTCTCCTACCTATTATCTTTATGTGTTGGATTGCTGGGTTTAATTGTAAAGAGATAGGGGGACCGGTGTATTTCCCTAGGGTGCCATCGAAGACGTCTGCATACTTGTTGCAAACGGCTTCGAGGCTAGAGGATTGGACTGTATTTACCCCAGTAATGGCGATCCCTAGAGGCCCGAACCAGTTCAGCCCTATCAGGTTGGTGCGGTTCCCTGGCGTCACTAGAACTTCTAGGGGGCCCTTGAATTTTTTGTACTCCACAATTCATAAAGCAGATTTGCTCAACTTTGCATATTATGATAAACACTATTTAGCTCAAGTGTCTATTTTTCAAAGCAGGCATTCAAGGGAGAGGAAAACAGGATTTCTTAAAAATTAGGCAGAAGAACATTGCAGCAGCTGCCATCTTAAAAGAAAACTCCTTTCTGTGTGAGCCTAAAGGGAGAATTCATCTTCAGTGGAATCAGGCAATTGTACTCTCATTGTAGAACCCAGATGCTTGTGTAGAGATTAAGTAATTCATTCCAGAAACTCAGGTATGTGCCAGTTTAGACCATATGGAGACAAGCAAGGATCATGCAGTCCTTGAAAGATTCTGATATGTAGATATTAATGTTTCAACCAATAACAGTTTGCATAAACATAAAAGGAATCTCAATTAATATGCAGATTATTTTTTACATTATTAAATTCTGCCGCTTTTATTCAAAAGGAGTACAATTGCCTGATTCCACTGAAGATGAATTCTCCCTTTAGGCTCACACAGAAAGGAGTTTTCTTTTAAGATGGCAGCTGCTGCAATGTTCTTCTGCCTAATTTTTAAGAAATCCTGTTTTCCTCTCCCTTGAATGCCTGCTTTGAAAAATAGACACTTGAGCTAAATAGTGTTTATCATAATATGCAAAGTTGAGCAAATCTGCTTTATGAATTGTCATATCCCCATCGTTCCACATGTACACCCACACCATTTTTTGTATATTTTTCTTCATACATTTAAATTCATCTCCCATTCCAAAAGCTCCTGAGGCACGGGAGTTTTGCCATCTGCCAAGATGGATATCGTGAGTAGGCATGGAAAATATGATTGCTTTTTGATTATCTAAAATGCTATTACCAGGTTAACCCCAAAATGGGAAGAATGGTGGATATTTTAAAAAAAAAACTATTTTGTCCTCAGCCTGACTCTCATTGTAATCTACGAGACTGGCCCTTTTCTGTGGGTGAAGTTTTGCAGAAATAGCACCTGCAAATCATGAGCTGGGACAAGTGGAGATTATATGTTTATGGAAATAATGGCTTAAATTCATTCTTTACAGCTTACTGGGGGAAAATATCAAAATTCAATTTCAAATGGAGGCAAATGATTATCATAAAGTAGGGAACATGCATTGGCCTGGCAATCCACCTAAATTAGAAATTTGTCCAGGATCCTCAGGGATTGGAGAAAAATTCTAAAATTCTAAACTGAGTCGAGGTATGCAAATAGAAATAATTCACATTCAAAAGAAAGAGCTACAAACACACTGAGTAGTTATTAAAACATTGAAAACAAAAGTATTGTAACAACAACAAAAATCGCGAATGGCAATCACATGACCCCAGGATGCTGCAACTGTCATAAATACTTGCCAGTTGCCAGGCACCCATATTTTGATCATATGACCCTGCCAGTAGTGTGACAGTTGTAAATGCAAGGATTGGTCATAAGTCACTTTTTTCAGTGCCGCTGTAACTTTAATAGGTCATTATTTTTTTATTTTAATTCCATTTATATCCCGCCCTTCTCCGAAGACTCAGGGCGGCTTACAAGCTTAGCAGTAGCCTTCATTCTATGTATATGCCTGCTTATTAGGGCTTTCACACACACCCCAAGCGGCATTATTACAAAGTCAGCTTAATTGCCCCCAACAATCTGGGTCCTCATTTTACCTACCTCGGAAGGATGGAAGGCTGAGTCAACCTTGAACAATAGGTTGTAAATTAAGGACTACTTGTAGAGATTAAGAGTAGACCAAGTTTTAAATAGCTATCTTCACTGTTCCTGTTTAAAACACATTTGTACAGATGAGGAAGTACTGTATTCTGTTAGGAGTTATTTTGGTCATATTCATATCGACAATCTTTAAAAGAGTCCTCAAGACTTTTGCTACTTTATTATTTTTCAGCCAATAAATGCAATTCCCCTCATTTTGAAATATCATTCTGAAGAAAGATACAATTTTACAGTGTTTTATTGTGCTTAAAGTAGCAGCTAACTACAAACTGAATTTCTCCCGTTGCTTTGTTTTATATGTCCTGGGAAGATTGGATGATAAAACTGCACTAATATAATTATTCAAGACTATTGTGTACTTACTTCAATTTCTTTCTCTGTCTTGGCTGTTCTGGAGAACTACTCCCTGCAGCTGGAGAGGTACCAGGATTTCAAAAATTAGATGGCATTATAACATACATTGAAGGGACGCGGTGGCTCAGTGGGTTAGGACGCTGAACTTGTCGATCGGAAGGTCGGCAGTTTGGCGGGTCGAATCCCGAGTGCCGCGTAGCAGAGTGAGCGCCTGTTACTCGTCCCAGCTTCTGCCCAACTAGCAGTTCGAAAGCACGTAAAAATGCAAGTAGAAAAATAGGGACCACTATGATGGGAAGGTAACAGCGTTCCGTGCTAGTCATGCCGGCCACATGACCACGGAGACGTCCTCGGACAAGCGCTGGCTCTTCGGCTATGAAACGGAGATGAGCACCGGCCCCTAGAGTCGGAAACGACTAGCACGCATGTGTGGGGAACCTTTACCTTTACCTTTATAACATACATTTTTACATAGGCAATATTTAAAATTAATTTAGTAGAAAATGTTCCTGCTGTTTATGAGAAGAAGCTCATAAAACTATTTTGATAGAAAGTGAAGACATTCCAGAAAAATATGCCTGCATACATTTTGGTCTCTTCACAGGAGAGGCCGCTATGATTCGTAGTTGGGAAGAGTGAAAGTGAAGTTTTAGAAAATTGAGGCAGAAACTCCACTGAACTCAGTGAGATTTAAGGACAGATGAGAATTCTAGACATTGAAGTTAATGTTTCCATTATTTTAAATCTTAAGAAACCTGTTTTGCTTGGGTTTGGGTTTTGGAATGCATCAGGCTTCTGTGGCAGAGGCTTCAGGTTGCAAATGCTTTTACATCCCACTCCGCTCTGTAAAAGGCAGCATATAATCCCCTATATTTTATTCCTTCAGCAACTCCGTGTAGGAAATTTGATAACTTCAGAGTCACATATGCAAGGATAGAATATTATTTGTCCCTTATGCAGGAAATATAATGCAGTATACTGGTAAAGGTTTAGATTGGGATTGAAGAGATTTATTTACTTGCTGCCTATCTCATCATGGGGCTACTCTAGCAGGCTTATAACAGTAAAAACAGAGAAATGAAAAGAAGTGTAAACATAACAGTAGTAATGTAATGGAACTATAGAATAAACCATGAAAAAGAAAACAATGACATGGCGATATGAGAATAAAGGATGGGCAGGTAGGATCCAAGTTCAAATCCAGACTCAAGATGGGAAACTTCCTAGGTGGCATCAGGCCTGTCTTTATCACATAATTTGCAACATCTCTATATTCACTTGTTTCTTGATTTTTAGCTCAGTTCTCTCATCTATTCCCCCCAAATCCATCACCCTCTATGATATTTTCCTGTTGGATCCCCTGGCTTTACATTTAAAATGGTGCAAAATTCCAGCTAAAATCTGCTTTTTCCTCTCCTGTCAGACACGTGACACTCACTGTCATAATCTTGTCAGCTGTTCCCCACTGAACTCATGGAAAAACAATCCATACCAAAACTATGAGTCTATATTCTGTATCTCTTAACCATAAAAAAGCCAATTGAAGCTGAAATTTCCATAATCAGGAATCATTTCATCCTTTTCCTTCTGATTACAAAATGTTTTGCTGGTCCTGCCTCCATTAAATGAATTCAGGAGAGAGGCTGCGGAGACCTTAACCTACAAGAGACTTTGAGAGCTAATAAAGAGCCTCAGATAGGAGAAACTTAATCCAGAAATGATGTAAAGCCTTACATAAGGTAGAGCTGCATAGATCAAAAGCTGCTTGACCCCATCAATCTAGAAAACATTTCTGAGATTGGGGTAATCCGTTGCCTTTTATCTAAAGTTGTGCCCAATATCACAATCCCTTATACCACATATTTATTTTATGAGTGCAAGATGTGGTTTGTACTGCTGACCACCATCCTGACCTGCTTACAGACATTATTATTATTATTATTATTATTGATCATCGCACAATCAGCCAGATGTTCAGACTGCATTTGGCATTTTTGTCTACCTATTGAGTCCTTACCAAGGACCTGGGATAGGTAGATATGGATGTTTGAATTGAAGGTATTACAGATATATTACAGATATATTACACTGCCTTGGTGGAGCAGTGGGCTAATGCCTCCTTAAGTAACACCAGCTGCCTGCAATTAGTGCAGGTTCGCATCCCACCAGGCTCAAGGTTGACTCAGCCTTCCATCCTTCTGAGGTAGGTAAAATGAGGACCCAGATTGTTGGGGGCAATAAGCTGACTTTGTAATAATGCCGCTGGGCGGAGGCGAAAGCCCTAATAATCAGGCATATACATAGAATGAAGGCTATTGCTAAGCACATTGATTTGTGCTTTAAATTGTAAGCCGCCCTGAGTCTTCGGAGAAGGGCGGGATATAAATGGGATTAAAATAAAAATAAATAAAATATCGTTGCAGGATGGATGTTCCTAGTAAGGCTGCCTTTTGCATTTGACTAATGGTGAATTTGTCAATGCCAGTAGTGTTCAGGTGGTGCTCCAGTTGTTTTGCGATTGCACCCAAGGCACCTATTACTATTGGTACTGCCCTTGCTTGCCTTTGCCACAGTCGTTCTATTAGTAGGTCTTTGTATTTTGTTATTTTCTCCAGTTCTTTCTCATCTATTCTGCTGTCTCCAGGCACTGCCACGTCTACTATCCAGACTTTCTTATTGACAGTTGTTAAATCTGGGGTGTTATGTGGCAGGTGCTTGTTTGTTTGAATTCTAAAGTTCCAGAGCAGCAGCAACAGCAATAACAATAACAACAATAATAATAATAGCGCCTTGGGTGCAATCCCAAAACAACTGGAGCACCACTTGAACACCATTGGCATTGACAAATTCGCCATTAGTCAATTGCAAAAGGCGGCATTACTAGGAACTGCTTCCATCCTGCAACGATATCTATAATACCATCAAACATCCACATCTGCCTATCCTAGGTCCTTGGTAAGGACTCAATAAGTAGACAAAAATGCCAAATCCAGTCTGAACATCTGGCTGACTGTGCGATGATCAATAATAATAATAATAATAATAATAATAATAATAATAATAATAATAATAATAATAATAATAATAATAATAATACAAGAATAGACATTATTTGATGATTTTAATAGATTGGTTCATGAATGTAGTATTTTTATTGTCTCCTTTTCTCTGCCCTGATGCTCCTTCCTCTTCTCCAGTTTGTGAAGTTTGCAAACATTGAAGAAGACACCCCATCTTATCACAGGAGCTATGACTTCTTTGTCTCCCGCTTCAGTGAAATGTGCCACTCCAGCTATGATGACATGGAGATCCGGACCAAGTAAGTAAATAGAGACTCTAAAAAGAATGCAGAGAAGACCAACAAAGATGATCAGAGGGCTGGAGGCTAGAACATATGAGGAACGATTGCAGGAACTGGGTATGTCCAGTCTAACAAAGAGAAGTACTAGGGATAACGTGATAGCAGTCTTCCAGTGTTTGAGGAACTGTCACAGAGAGAAGGGAGTTAACCTATTCTCAAAACACCTGAAGGCAGGACAAGAAGCAATGGATGGAAACTTATCAAGGAGCGATCCAACCTAGAGTAAGGATAAATTTTCTGACAGAACAATTAATCACATGGAAACTGTGGGTGCTCCATCACTGGAGGTTTTTAAGAAGAGATTGGACAGCCATTTTTCTTGGGCAGCAGGTTGTACAAGAAGATCTCCAAAATCCCTTCTAACTCTGTTATTCTGTAGACCTAAATGGATGCTGGTGGCTTTAGCAGCATAAGAAATTCTTGTTTTTCTACTTTTGTCTTCCCAACCCGCCACTCAGCAATGGTGTTAACCAGATAAAAACTTAGTGTGTCCTAAGCTTGGTTACTGATGACCGTGATTAGATTTTTGAAGAGCATAGCCTGCTGTTCAGATCTCTTTCTTAGATTTATGTTATGATTCGGTTTACTGTGCAGACTCAGAAAATGGATACATTTAGTAACAAAGTTATATATATTCTGCAGATAAAGCCATGTGGTAGCTTTACATAACACGGAACGCTGTTACCTTCCCACCGTAGTGGTCCCTATTTTTCTACTTGCATTTTTACATGCTTTCGAACTGCTACCGTATTTTCCGGCATATAAGACGACTGGGCATATAAGACGACCCCTGACTTTTGAGAAGATTTTCAAGATTTTTCATCTTATACGCCGGAAAATACTTACATGCCAGTTGCCAAGTGTCCAACACAAGCCCGATTCAGCCCCGTCTGATACAAATGGTGCAAAGCCACGCACTCTTCCAGGCCAGACTCTGCAAACAGCAACCACCGCGGGAACTCTGAGTCCCCGCCTTTCGGCAGCCTGCACAACCAAGCGCGATCCTGCTTTGAGATAGCATTTGCAGACGGAGCAGCCACCACGTCTGGAGCCAAGCCCCGCCCAGGAGACGGTTGGCCAGGCGGGCCCGGAAGACGCGCTAGAGAGCCGGGCTTGGGGCGGCCATGCCGAGGCTGGCTGGCGAGGGCCGCTGCATGGTCTGCGGGCAAGAGGGGTGCCAAGTACCACTGTTACGCACTCCGTGACCGGACAAGTGATTCTTCCGGTCATCGCGGGTCAGGCAGCGCCTTGGCAGGAGCAAAGGTGCTCCCTTCCTACTGTCGAGCAGCGCGCCTCTGAGGACCGCCTGCCCCTCCTCTTTTCGGGGACCTGACAGCCAGCATTGGAAGCGCCAGCATGGCCAGTCCTACAGAGAGCAACGGCGGCGGCTGCAGTAGCCGCCCCAGGAGCTGACGAGAGTTTGCCCTCCATCACCCGTTTGCCATCGGCCGCTTAACCACGGGTCGCCATCGCCTACCTCCATTTACCCAGCGATCCCGCCGTCCAGCAGAAAAGAGAAAAGATCAGAGAGGTGAATAGTATTTTCCGGCGTATAAGATGACTGGGCATATAAGACGACCCCCAACTTTTGAGAAGATTTTCATGGGTTAAAAAGTCGTCTTATATGCCGGAAAATACGGTAGGTTGGCAGAAGCTGGGACGAGTAACAGGCGCTCACTCTGTTACATAGCATGCTAAGCTCTTAAAGCAGGTTACAAAATTTCATGGTGTGCCCAGCTATTTACATGGATATTGTTCATGCTATTCCCTTTCAGGGTAAGCAGCATTATACCAAACGTAGAAAAGGCATAAGAAATAACCAAAGATGCTAAAATATGAAAGAGAAAAAAGGAAAAGAAGAAAATGCTAAATCTAGGTTATAACAACTCCTTTAATTCCATCTTCATACATTATCTTGTCCTTGAAAGCTATTCTAGTTTCCACCACAGACATATACCATCGTATACACTGCCTTTCATTCTTAAACCTCTCTCTTTTTAAAGACTGCATCAATTCCATCCAGTCACAACTGAATAGGATGTTTTATGACAATTCTTTCAATTTTTTTCTATCCATTAACATGGTCTATGTGAAGCAGCATAAGGAAGTAGAATACAGAGAGGTATAATAAGTGGGTTTGATATATAGTTGATTTAGATTTCCTTTCCTTCCCCATGCCTTTAAGCTTACTCTTTCTGTGCTTTACATAATGCAAATTACCTAGTCTAATGGGCATATGTGTACTGTAAATATGTACTGTATGTAAATACAAACCATATAAATATTTATTTATACCCCACCTTTATTATTTTTACAAATAAGTCAAGGCAGCGAACACACACAATACTCCTTTTTTCTCCTGTTTTCTCCACAACAACAACCCTCTGAGGTGGATTTGATTGAGAGAGAACAACTGATCTAAAGTCACCTGGCTGGATTTCATGGCTAAGGCAGGATCTGAACTCATGATCTCCTGCTTTTTAGCTTGGTGCCTTAACAGACCAAACTAGCTCTTGTACCAAACTTCCACAATATGACCAAATATTATACAATATGACCAAACTTATACAATATATATTATATAAGAACAAACTGTAATATAAGACATAGAATGATTTACAGTAGTATAACAACCATGTTTCAACAATAGGCTAAAC
The DNA here is from genome assembly GCF_947247035.1 of Vipera ursinii. Lineage (NCBI taxonomy): Eukaryota > Metazoa > Chordata > Lepidosauria > Squamata > Viperidae > Vipera > Vipera ursinii. Next base: position 333,985,814 of record NC_139512.1, read on the forward strand.
TACAAACTAAACTCCATTTTAATAAAGTCTAGCATGCTATACTAATCAATATGTAGCAACTAATAATTGAATATTGCAGAAAACCCTATCTTTCAATTGGTGTAATTGAATAGTAGTTTCCTAGATTCACTTTGCATTCATAGTCGCTTGCTAGATTCACTTTTTAAGTCAAAGCAGATTTTCAGCTACTGAGCATCATTACATAATTTCAAACGGTGTTATGTCTTGGAAAGAAAATCCTTTTTTTAATGGCCAAACTCATGATATTTACAAGATTTTAGATTAAATAAAAAGAGAGCAGTAGGCGCCATCTAGTGGTGTAAATAGATGCCGAGTTGCCACTGCACCCCCTCAAACATAACAATTCTCAGGAGAGGAAAATGTGCTTGTCTTCCAAAAACGGCCAAAAAGACATAAAACTGGTGTGTTGGAGTCTTCCCCTCCACACCATTCTACCCACATGCAGTTTGTGAGCACATCTGTGGGATCAGCTCCCCCAGTTTTCACCGTCCAATGTATCTCTAAAAATTTTCCTGTGGTTCAGTGTTTGGAACCTAGATAAATTTGGGAACAGCCAACAGTACCTGCTGTTCTAAGGACAAGCAAAAGCAACAATGAGAAACATTAATTCTTCCTTGTATATCATATGTTCTGCATATTATTGGAGAGGCTGCCTTCCATTCTCAGGTTTTCTAGGGCACGTGGCAGTCTAGAAATTCTGCGAGAGGCGATGTGCTGAATATGTGTGATTAGCATTTTAAATAGTGGTGATGTTAATCCTAAAACAGCATCTTGGAGAAGGAAGAGACTATTTAGGCTGTGAAGTCTTAGTGAAGTATTAGTACCCATTTTATAAAGCCCTAGTAAGACCACACCTCGAATACTGCAGCCAGTTTTGGTCACCATAATCACAAAAAAGATGTTGAGAGACTGGAAAAAATCCAGAGAAGACCAACTAAGATGATCAAAGCCCTGGAGACCAAAACATACAAATAATGGCTGCAGCATTTAAGTTTGGCCAGTCTAAAGAAAAGAAAAAATAGGGGAGACATGATAGCAGTGTTCCAGTATCTGAGGGGCTGCCATAAGGCAGAGGGGGACAGGTTGTTCACCAGAACAGCAAAGGGAAGGACAAGAAACAATGTTTGGAAGCTTATCAGGGAGAGAGGCAACCTGGAATTAAGGAGAAACTTCCTGACAGTAAGGACAATCAACCAATGGAACAGCTTACCCCTAGAAATAGTGGGCGCTCCATCACTGGAAATTTTTAAAAAGAGACTGGACAATTATCTGATGGAGATCATATAGGACCTCCTTCTTGAGCAGGGGGCTGGACTAGAAGACCTCCAAGGTCCCTTCCAGCTCTATTCTATTCTATTCTAAAGTCTATTCTGCTAATAAAGGCCGCCTTTTTATCACCTCTGTATCCCGTTTTTCAAATATTCAGTAAGCTTTTGTTCTACTATATTAGCTTTTGCTCTCCCATTTTCCTTTCCCCACTGTGATTGTCCTTTCAGTATCTCCCTTTTTAGACCTCCTATTTACATTTATTATTAGATTCTTGTCGTGCCTTTGTTTTTGTTCAGCTCAAGGCAGGAAGACAGTATTATGTTTAATATTCCCACCTCCTGTTTTTCACACAACACATATGAGGTAGGCTGGACTAAGAGAGAGTGACTGGCACCAAATCACCCAGCCAGTCTTCATCCCTAATGGAGCAGAGAAATTGTCTTCTGATTTCTAGTGCAGCAGCTTAACACTACATCAAAGTGGTTCTCAAGTCAGCTAAAGCTAACCGAACCTTTTTCGTCCCTCCTCTGAAAGGGAAATTTGTCAGCAAGAGAAGTCGAGAATTTATTGAACCACATTTGGCAGAAGCTTTGTTTTCCAACAGATGTGATGATGGTTATAGTTCTGCATCACTAATAATTCATACCATTTTAGCAGATCAGAGAAGGATGTATATCTTCACTTCTCAAGTAGTTAAGTACAGAACACATTCTTCGCTTAGAATAAACTCCCCACCCCAAGCTCACCTAACAGACTATTTGCTTGCTCTGTGAGCTCATTCTTTATATTCCTTCTACCCTCTTACTCTTCAAGAAGCAGTGTTACAATAAACTATAGCAGACAGTTGCTCAAGAGTATCCTTCTCATCCATTACATTTGAGCACCTAGTCGCTTCAAATACATAGCTTCCCTAAGCATCTTTTTCTTCTGTTGAAACTTCCCTAACAAATGCCCAGTATAGTAATCTATACAGAGATATTAACCCCTGTGTTGTTAAACCTTTGTCAAGGCAAATTGAGGAAAAAAGAATGAAGTCCCCAAGAAAGACAAGATCCATAGCCTGGAACCAAATCCCTGAATCAGTTAGACCAGGGGTGTCAAACTCAATTTCATTGAGGGCTGCATCAGCATTGCAGTTGCCCTCAGGGGGCCGGGTGGGTATGGCCTGGGTGGGTGTGGCCTACTGGGTGGGCGTGGCTAGAGTGCATATGGCCTAATGGGTAGGCATGGCCAGCTCTACATCGTTTGCATCAAGGGTGCCTATGGGGGCCTGGGCAGGAGTGGGACAGATCTGAGGGTCTTTGGCAGAAGGAGGGTCTCTGGGCCAGGGCCAAGGCAGTGGGGACCGTTCCCTCACTGTTTCCAGGATGGCTTCGCGGGCCGCATGAAACCACTTCGCGGGCCGGATCTGGCCCCCGGGCCTTGTGTTTGACATGTCTGAGTTAGACAGATGAATCAGGCCTAATACAAAAAGTCTCACTCTGTCATAATGGTTCATGCCTTTTCTAATTCGTCATGGTATGCAAACTCAGGGGTAAGTATTTGCTGCAGACTTAAAACCTGTTTTCTTTTATGCCCAGAACGCTATGAAATTAAACAAATCTGCTTTTCCAAACTTGAGTGTAAAGTGTACAGAGAATGGTTTCCCAGTTATGGTGTCCAGCATTAACTTAGTTTATAGGCAGAAAGAATAGATGTAACAGGAGCATTTCCTAATTCAAATGGCTTTAAAATCAGAAGAAGCAACTTTGGCTAAGTTGAACTTCCTCTTTCATTTCAATACAGGTTTTCCAAAATTTAAAATGTCCCCTCACGGTGTCCAAGCTGTATTTGAAGAATTCCTGATTAGACTTTCCTAATTAGCTTGACTCTGTTATCAAACTGCTCTATAAAGAAAAACTGGTCCAATGCTACGTTTGAAATCTAGATACAGTCATTTAAATCCACTCCATCTATATTGTCTTCGAATATAGTGAAGCACAAACTTTGCACCCTGCAGATATTCCAAGCAGCCTTTGATATGTTCATTACTCTGCTCTTTTCTATACTGGTGCCTTCACTTTTAATTAATGAGTCTTTTATTCCTATCCATCTGCCATTTGTAGCAATTTTTCAAGTTAGCTGAGATAGGTGGGATTAAAAGCTAAAAATACAACTGAGGAATATGAATCTCTTCAATCAGTAGGCCCCTCAGCCTTTCAATTTGTCATTCCTGCAGTACCGCAAGAATCATACAACAGAATTCTGGGTGTGGTCATCATTTTATCTGTGGAAGTTGTTGTCACCGAAAGGATGTTTCATAGAGAATCCCCCCTTCCCTTTTGATGAAAATGATTCTTCTTCACAAAAGGATTATATCATGAGTGGTAGAATCTGATGCATATTATTTACTGCCATCCAACTGCCTCAGCCATAGCCCCTTTTAAGAGTGATTCATCTTTTCTTGCCCTCCTCTTCCCCACCTACCAAGCACTGTGGATTGTTGCTGTCTTAGATCTATCTTAGCATCTGCCCACCATCATGCTCTGTGCTGTTCTTAGGGTGAGCTCTGACCTACAATTAATCTGCTAAAGATGTGCTTTAATTGTTTCTCCTTGCTCTTTGATAAATTCCGGAAGCCTAGAAAAGCTTTTCAGAAGCTGAGGGATAAGGGAAAGGCAAGGCTAAGGGTGAAGGTGGTAATTTACAATATAATATGCCAGGGGGTCTTTTGATGTAGTCACCTAAATAGTGACTAACACTCTTCAGCTAGTTGCCTTTTATTAATGCTGTTATTTTTTATTCTTTTCTACATGTTTTGGAGTTGTGGGTTGCTGTCTTCTGTCACATTAGGGTTAAAATTCTGTGCCTCCTGGTTTGGCAAGGAGGTTCAGAATAGATTAATAACAGTGTTATTTCAGTTGAGTTGTAAATTTACTGACGAAATTCACTATCATGCCATATATTTGAATAGATGCTTAGATTTCTTAATCTTTATTTTGAGGGGGAGAGGTGGACGTTACCCATAAGGTACTATGTTCCAGAGCAGAGCATCCAGTATAGAAATAGTAAAATAGCCAGGTGCAAGGAAATTGACTGCAAAATACAGAGTTGTCTCTTTTCTCTTCACATTCACACATCCCTTTACTTCTTTCATGGGTAGATTGTCAATGGATTAAATGGATGAATTCAGAGTAACACATTCTATTTAATTACACGCTCAAATTGTACATGCATAATGTTCAACCTAGGTGTGTTATTCTTATATTGTATTAGTAATGTAATATTAATGTTTTTTATATTTGTTAGTAATTATTTCTCTAGCTACCGGTATATTTTTAATTCCATTTTCACCAAAAGCCTCTGAACAGCTTAGATAGTTTTCTCTCCTACTCCCCTTACAATGATTTCATCAAATTCATTAAGCTAAGAGAGGACTCTGGACCAAGATTAAAATGGCCAGCTAAATTATGCAGAGCCTATAGAAAAATAAAGATTTGAACTAGGATGTTCTGAGTTTCTAACTGGTCTGCTGCTACCATAATCATCTTTGTGCATTGAATTTGCCCATTTCATTGTTTGTACTATTTAAACAGAAGAAACTTGTTTTGCTGTGGCTCTAAATACTCAGAATGCTTTTTTAAAAACTTTGTTGTAAGTCATTGTTACCACAGGGTCTCTGTTCTAATTGCTGGAGAATTACCAATAAACTCCTACCTCCCAAGCACTGAAGTTTTCAAACAAACTTCCTTGGTTCACAGTGCCCTTATGGCAGTTCTCAAACTGTGTGCTCTTACACCCTGGCTGTTGCAGATAATTCACTGACAGTTCTTTTTATTAAGTAGTAAAATATCCCACAGTGCCTCTATGAATTCAATGTGACACCCTGGGAACCAAGGCCCTAGAATATCCATGTTCCGTATCCTTCAGGAGCCAAACATTACAAAGAGATACAAATAGAAAGAAAAGCCCATTTCCTGCTACTTTTTTTAAATTAGTCTTTTATTCCTAAAGGATCCGGATGTCTGGGATCAAAGGTCTACAGGGTGTGGTTCGGAAAACAGTTAATGATGAGTTACAGGCAAACATCTGGGATCCTCAACATATGGACAAGATTGTGCCTTCATTGCTCTTCAACCTTCAGCATGCAGAGGAAGCAGAAAGGTACCTGGAATTGTTGTTACTGTTCTTGCAAACTTAGACTTTGCTACTTGTGAAAACCTAGAATTGGAAATATGTCAGAGTCTTGCCTGGCAAATTTGACAGCACGAACCCTATAATGCCTAGCTTGGTCTTTACAGAAAATAATTATTTTTCTCATTTTGGGTATGTGCATCATCTGCTCGTCAAGATGTAGGTTACATCCACACTGATTTACTCTTGGGTTCATTTGTTTTCTGTTTGAACTGTAACATTCCTACTACGGTCTCTTGCACTGTTTTGTCTTTTTTCTATGTTTGTCTCTATGTTTATAAAACTAATTTAAGTGATTATGTCATGCATCTAATACTTAGGTATATATTCTGACTTTCCTCTAGACCACAAGGTAACACACGTTTTATCCTGACACCATCTTTCTGAAGACGTTCTTCTAAGCCCTCTATTAAACTGATGCAAATTTGCTGCCCTCACTGTATTTCCAAACAATAAGTTGCAGAGTGTAACAATGTATTGTATGAAGAATTTACCTTTACCTATCCTGAAATTCCCACTATTCTGCTTTATCAAAGTCATGGAATTATAGAAGATTTATGGAACAGAGAGAAATAGTTCTATTCACTCTGCCATATATCAGAGGTGGATAATCTATGGCTACAAGCCACAAATAGTTTCTTAGCCTTGTGTTGACAGACTTCTTCCCAGAAACCTGGAATTGTAACACTGACCTTTGGAGTAGATGGTGAAATTTTAATCGCATGATTTCTCATTATTTTGTCTGCAAAGGCGAGAATGGGACCCATGAAGCACCAGAAACCCTCTTGCTGTGATTCAGGCTTTCATATAGCCTGCCAGAACGAACCATGTTCTCAATTTTGAGAGGATCATTCTGACACATTAGCATGCTATGAGGAATATGCAAATAATTAGGATTTTCTTTAAACTAAGGGGAGAAAATTTACAGTAATTCAGGAATAGACTAAATTTCCATTTTCAGTCCTTGACAGTTTGCAGGTTGGCTTGGAAAGAGGCTTTGACGTAAATGCTGGAGAGTGATTGTGCTCAGAGTACACAATTCTGGCTAGCAAGACTAAGATTTGTTTTGCAAGGATCCGTCTTGCATTTCTAAATTCCTGTTTTGGTGTGATTCATTGTCCTGACACAGATTGTTATACGGTTTGCATTCATTAGATCAATTTTTGTACAGAGACACAACAATGACCCAGAGGAGGCTATCCAGCTGATCTCTGCATGACTCATCAAGTGTCTGTGTGATTCTCAAGATGTGGATCGTATGGAAAGTTGTGGGCATTGTCTGCAGAGAAATAAACATTTCCTTAACTTTAATCCTTCCCCACTAATACAATATTTGTGTCTCCAATTTTCATTCCATGTGCTGAGGGAGAGGAATGAACACTTCAGCCTCCCAAAGTCTATTTTTAAGCAAAACTAGGGGGGAAAGTACTAATTGCATGTTATCTGTGAAATGGATGCTTGACATTTTAGTTGCAGCTGCTTCATTTTTCCTTCCCTGTTTCCTTTAGCCGTTCTCCTTCACCTTTGCAAACAACTGAGAAGGAGAAAGAGAACCCAGCAGAGTTGGCTGAACGATGTTTGAGGGAGCTTCTGGGTCGGGCAGCCTATGGCAATATCAAAAATGCAATCAAGCCTGTCCTCATGTAAGTCCCTTGCATTGTGTTCTGTATCTGCCTCAGTTTCATTTTTGAGATGTTTATCAAAACTGGGTGAAAGTAGTGCATTGAATTTCTTCTTCCTCACACTTAATGGGCAGACTCATGGGTAGAACAATGATGATGATCTCCATCATTTGTACTGTTTTCATTCCAATATTTTTCAAGAAATTTGGGAATAATTGCCCAAAGTGTTCTCATCTTATTCCCTTAAATCATAACAAGGCTGTGAGGTGATTTAGAGGTGATCCCTCTAAAACAGGGGTGTCAAGCTGCCGGCCCACAGGCCAGATATGTCATGGCGAAACTGTGCCTGCCTCATTGCCGGCAATGGAAAAAAAGTTGCGATACGTCACAACATGTCATGTGACGTCGCAAGTTTGACACTCTGCTCTAAAACAAACCATCTGTCGCTATGGATGTGATTCACCCAACATGCTAAGATGATAACTTCCTCAGCCATAAACCGGCCTTCGTTTTAGCTTATTCTGTCATGACACATTAAATCCGGTCATTGATTATTTGAGCCAAAGTGTTCTGTACCAGCCTGCTACCGGCCCTGCAGAAAAGGCAGGGACAACCCCTTTTACAAGAAGGCAAGAGGCTGGAATTACGCCTGCCAAATTTATTGCAACAAAAACAAACGGAACAAGACAAACCAAGAAACAGGAGCTTTAAGAAACAGGAACTATCCAAGGGGTTGCCTTCAGCAAACCAGCCCTCCCACACATTCCCCTTATATAGAGTTCAGGGCATGGCTTCTCTCTGCCTCCTTCCGAGGAGCCCCATTGCCTTCCTCTGCTTACTCCTAATTGACTGCCTCCTGCGTCGGGCGTCCTTGAACAGGGCCAGCTGTGGGTCATCTTCATCCACGCTGTCAGGCTCACACAGCTGGGTCTCCGTGGTGACCAAGTGGGAGGGGCCTGGCTGAGGGCTCTCATCAGCAAGATCTTCAAGCCCCTCAGCAAGGTCTTCAACACCCCCCTCCTCCTCCTCTGAGTTGTCCGACCCAACTGCCGAACCCACAGGCTGACCCTGAATCACAACACAAAGTGCAAATCATCAACTTTTAAGCCCTGCTCCTCTCCTAATTAGTATCTAGGATAGTGTATAGTAAACCTTATTAAAACAAGTATAGGAGGAAAAGCCATCTATTACAATTAAATTGTGGCATTAATTTTTAAAACCCCAATGCAATACAACTATTTTTATTTCTCTCTCATGCTAAATAAGGAAGCAACTTATTCAGTGACAAAGGAGTTGTTCTAGCACTGGGGCAGTTCTAACCAAAAGGCTCCTATTTCTAGATCAACCAAACTAGTTTCTAGAGTAAAGTAAGCTCCTCTGAATGAATGTATCTTCTCAGCCAGTCATTTTTTTCATTTATATACTTCCCCAATCTAAGATTCCAGAAGGTTCACAACTTATAAAATTACTGACATCATAAATAATAAACATAATTCACATAAAACTAATTTTAAAAACCTAATAGCAAACAGAAAATTAGCAGCAACCTTACTGGGGATAGTGTACCTCAAAAACTCAGTGAAAAACATAAGACCTCAGGAATCTAATCTGTTCCATAAGGTTGGTTGGCTACAAAAAAGGCCTGATTCCAGACACACATAACCATTACCCCATATATCCTGAGAATGATCAAGATACAGGTAATCCTCGACTTAGAAACCACAACTGGGACCAGAATTTTCATTGCTAAGCAAAGCAGTAATTAGCATATCCAATTTTAAGACCTTTTTTGGCCATGTTTGTTAAGCAAATCATTGCAGTTGTTAAGTGAATCATGCAGCTGTTAAGCAAATCTGGTTTCCCCCATTGACTTAGTTGCCAGAAGCCAACTGGGGAAGGTCGCAGATGGTGATCTCATAACCTTAAAAGCTGCAACCGTAAATACATGCCGGTTGCCAAGCACCCAAATTTTGATCACATGATAGTAGAGACGCTGTAGTGGTCATAAATGCGAGGACCGGTTGTAAGACGTATTTTTCACTGTAATTGTAACTTTGTACAGACACTTAACACTAAAAACAAATGGTTGTAAATCATGAACTGCCTATACTCTTTTTTTTCCTGCCTATTTATCTTTACTGTTCCTGTTTATCAGGATGTTGGTAGCTAGGGAGAATGGGATTTTGACTGTTAGTTTTCTTCTTTGACTTTTAGTTGTATGTTTTAAATAGTATGTAGATAGGATTTGTCTTTATGAGTCTAAGCAAGCAGGGAACAGCATCAGCAAGTTCCACTCCCCCATGTACTAATCTAGCCTTAGATCAGACATGTCAAACACAAGGCCCGGGGGCCAGATCCGGCCCACAAAGTGGTTTCATGTGGCCCTCAAAACCATCCTGGAAACAGTGAGGGAACGGCCCCCACTGCCTTGGCCCTGGCCCAGAGACCCTCCTTCTGCCAGAGACCCTCAGATCTGTCCCACTCCTGCCCAGGCCCCCATAGGCACCCTTGATGCGAACGATGTAGAGCTGGCCACGCCCACCCAGTAGGCCATACGCACTCTAGCCACGCCCACCCAGTAGGCCATGCCCACCCTGGCCATACCCACCCGGCCCCTGAGGGCAACTGCAATGCTGATGCGGCCCTCCATGAAATTGAGTTTGACACCCCTGTCTTAGATTGAAACATTTGCAAGAAAAGAAACAACCTCGGAGAACTTGGGAACTCAATAATGAACTTCTCTGGATTGACCCTATTGTTTGTTCATCCAGACCATGATTTAGGATGTCAAAAGTCTTTCATGGACTACTTGTGGACTCATTCTCCAGAAACATCTGGGTAGCCCATTAGTGAAAATAATAATGGATCTTTATCTAAAACCGCCTTTGATTTGCTCCAACTTCAACTTATTTATGAAAATAATTGCCTCTGACCCCAGGGGAAACAGCCATTATTGGTTTAAAATTGTTCTAATTTCTCTTCATAGGAGAGAGGTCTTTTTACATTTTAAAAAATTAGCTAGGTTTGGATTCATTTACTAATTTAAAGCTGTTGATCTTTGAAAATGGTTGTCATCTAATTTCTAATTTAGATGACTACATTAAGCCTGCTACATTCTTATCTCTTTTTTCCTTTTTATTTTCCAAAAGCCATTTAGATAACCACTCTCTTTGGGAGCCAAATATCTTTGCAATCCGTTGCTTTAAGATCATCATGTACTCCATTCAGGTGAGATCTGCACTAAAGGGACATTTCTATTTTTCTGATCCTACAGTATAAGGAAATTGGGTTTCTACTTCAGCAGCAGCTCTTTCATCAGCCAGATGAAGTGACATGAGCTTAAACTTCAGACAGAACTTGATGAATCATAAACTCCAGCACCTAAATATTATTTATTTATTTATTTGATTGATTGATTGATTGATTTTTATCCCACCTTTATTATTTTACAAATAATCAGGACAACCACATATATACTGCTCCCTTCTCTTAATATTTTTCCCACAATAGCAACCTTTTGAGATGGGTGGGATTGAGAGACTGTGATTGGCCCAAAAGACACCTAACTAGCTTTCATGGGATTAGAACTCTCCATCTCCTGATTTCTAGGCCAACACTTTAATCACTGCACCAAATTTTCCATGACCCACAGTAGAAACAACAGTTTGTTTATAAAATTGATATGAACACCCATATTAAAAGACAACTCTGGATGGCTTACAGCAACAATAAAATGCCAGAACTATAAAACCATAAAAACATACAACTGCAAAACACAACCAAGATCCTGTGCCTTGTTCATCCCCTTGAGATGTCCCAACAACCAGTTCAAGATACCCTCACTCTACCCTAGTGCCTGGACAGAAAGTCAGATGCTGACGGCCTTCTAGAAGGCTATAAGGTTGGGCATCTGCTAGTTCATGGGGAGAGAGTGTTCCATAAAGTAACAGCAGACACTGAAAATATCCTTCTGAGGTCCCACTACATGGCAACATTTCAGGCAAGTGTTGGCTATTGAAGAATGCTTACCTATCCAATCAGATAGGATGGGCAGATGCTTTTAGAGAGAAGCAGTCCTGCAAATAACCTGGCCCCATGGTCTTTAAAAATGATTGCACCCAGAAGGAAACTGAGAGCTGGTGCAGCTCATACAACAGGTGCAATGTGGATGGATCTTGCTTGACACCCAGCTTCCATGATTCATTATGGAATCTCATTCCTTAAAAAGGTTTAAATGCTCTCATATACGTTTTAGGTTGAAAAAATGAATTTTGAGATACATAAGCTAGTTCGATAAATGCACCCTAACCACATATGCACCCACGTTCAGTAGCATGACAAAAGACTCCAGGCAAATACTGATTTAGGCACATAGAGCTTTTCTGCCTCCAAGCCAAATGAAGAGAGAGGAGGAAAAGTTAATCAACGTGAACTTTTCGTGCATATCCTGTAATTTTTTGGTCTAGTATTGTAATCATGGTATTTTGTTTTCATTAAATAGTGAAATATTCTAATCTGGGAGGGAGAGAAGGCAGAGATGTGCAGTGAAATATGTACGTGCTACTTATGTGGAGTATGAAGACTTCAGTAACCTTTAGCTTCCATAACTCACCTCTCAGATTGCTCTTAATGATATTTTTATTTTATTTATTTAATCCCATTTATATCCCGCCCTTCTCCGAAGACTCAGGGCGGCTTACAATCTAAGCACAAATCAAATGTGCTTAGCAATAGCCTTCATTCTATGTATATGCCTGCTTATTAGGGCTTTCAGGCCCCCCCAAGCGGCATTATTACAAAGTCAGCTTATTGCCCCCAACAATCTGGGTCCTCGTTTTACCTACCATGGAAGGATGGAAGGCTGAGTCAACCTTGAGCCTGGTGGGACTTGAACCTGCACTAATTGCAGGCAGCTGGTGTTACTTAAGGAGGCATTAGCCCACTGCTCCACCAAGGCTCTATCTATAGTTCATAATGTTATTTCCCCGTCTGCTCTACCTTTTCTTTTTTTTTCTTTGTATCTAGCCACAACATTCCCATTTGGTGATCCAGCAACTCCTGAGCCATTTGGATGCCAACAGCAAAAATGCTGCCACTGTACGGGCAGGGATAGTTGAGGTGCTCTCTGAAGCAGCCATCATTGCAGCTTCTGGATCTGTTGGTAAGTAGCCTGGATGACCTTCAAAAAGGTATCTCTTCAAGAATCGAAGTTCTCAAATTCCAAAAACTGAATTTCCCCAAAGGATAGTTAATAATACCGATCAACCTATTTGCAGACAGAAACCTAGATGGATCCATTGAAAAGATTGATCAAGAATTGTTCTTTGGGAGATATTTCAGAATAGCCAAAACTAGACTTTTAAGAGAAGCCTGATGTCTGGGCTTTTAAGATCAAAATAAGTACATCGTATTTAACAATAGAAGTCTTTTTTTTAAACTCTGATGGGATTTATAGGGCAACACAAGTAAAAGTACTAAGATTGAAGAACTAGAAGGAGAACATCAAATCTTTCCCAGGAATTCTCATTTTTTTGCATCAAAATACCCTGGATAGTTCAATTGGAATATAGATGTATTCAAATCCTTAGGCAACAAACATCCCCTTTTTGTTGGGATCCAGCAAAAAACACACCCCTTTCTATGCACTGAAACCTCCAAATGTTCTTCCTTCCAAAGATATATTCTGTGTTGCTTCTAGGACCAACTGTACTGGAGATGTTTAATACCCTTCTAAGGCAGCTGCGGCTGAGTATTGATTATGCTTTGACGGGTAGCTTTGATTGTGTCATTGCTGGTGGCACCAAGAACATTAAGGAGCATGAAGAAAGAATGTTCCAGGAGGCCATAATCAAGACCACAGGTATGCTAGATAGCCCCAAGCATTTTTGCTCAGAAGACAAGACTGTTGGTTTTATCTAGCACTGCAGATGCTTCCTTCCCATCACAGGTTTCCATTAGTCTTGTAAATTTGAATAAATCCTGCCAACTGTTTATTTCATACAGGTTTAACAAAGACACAATGATAGGAAATTAGAAACTGCATCTATTTTTTTAATGCTGCAGGTCTTGCTTTTATTCAGAGAAAGGGGAATCAAAGATATATATAAGATATATATAAGATCCTGTATGAAAGTCTTCTAAAACATCTCAAACATGATGAGCCTGCTTGTTTGTTTGTGAAGGGTGAAAGTTACCATTGATCACCACCACTGCCAGTACATCAAAACTGTACTTTAATCTGTATTTCAGATTCTTCTGTACAGGAAACTAGTAACCACATATCATTAATTGTCTCCCAAACTCAACCAATCTCTATACTTGTGTACCTTTGGTAAAGCACAATTCCAGAAAGCTCCATCTTCTGTTACTAGGTGCAGGCAGATCTGTCAGTTATGTCTTTGGTGTTGGAAGGAAGGAATAAATGTACTAATTTTTCTATAAGCATTCTCAAAAAAGGAAATCTATTTAGGTTTATAACCAACTCCTTTGCTACTGTTGATTTTTCTCACTACAGCAAAAGCAAACCTGAACCTATATTAGACTCCTCTTTAATTCTTTATCTTGCCATTTAGTTGAATTAGAACTGTTTTACTTAATTCCCATTAGCTCCAGACAAGATGACCTTTAAGTCGTGATTGAGTTTGCAATCCCTTTGTGTTATGAGAACTGTTTTATTAGATTTGCCTGTGTTTAGCTTCTTAAAAAAAATAACACAGCCCTTTTCCTCTTCCTTGATTGCCCACGCACAGTAATAATTAGCAATAAAAAAACAGTTTCAACAAGCAGCCTGTGCCTTCAGAAATAAATTCCATATTAAAATAATGAAAAAAACATGATGAGCCATTTAAAGTCCCAAAGGGACTATTCTAGTCCTACAGTGGGTAAGGCATTGTTATTTGGATGCATGCTGTGTTTTTGCATGGTTCACAGTTCAGTATAATCTCTTGAGATTTTTTTAGGGCTAACTGGAGTTTCTAAAGCAGTGTTTCTCAACCTTAGCTATTTTAAGATATGTGGACTTCATCCCCCAGAATTCCCCAGCCCGCATCTCTAGTTAGAAGGATTTGGAGAAGGATAACTTGGGGAAGACCTTGATAAACTGTTGTCAGTCTAAGTAGATTTAATTGTATTTTAACTTTTATATTCTGTTTTTTATATTTATTGCCCTGTACACCGCCCTGTGTCCTTCGGGAGAAGGGCGGTATAAAAATATAATAAATAAAATAAATAATAAATAAATAAATATTTCTGGGTTTAATGAGCCCAGGATGAACTGTGTCTGAGTTCACACCACAGTTGCTTAGTACAAGGTTTCTGCTAAAACTTTCTGCAAGACAAAAACCATTCCTTGAAATTTGTATCAAAAGGCACATGGAACTCTGCTGCCTTTATAATGAATAGACTTTTAAACAGTATTAGAGCAGTTAGCTTGATCTGAAAGCAAGAGTTCAATGGGAATGTTCTTATTGCCTTCCAAGATAAAACTCCTGGGAGAATCTGGCACAAATGATGTCACCAATAATACTTAGTTGAGTTTTACTCTAAAAAGGAATAGCAAGTTCTCTATTTTCCCCCAGATTTTTCACCCTTAGATAATCCAGAACTGTGCTAATTATGGGAAACTTTGGGCCCGATCCACTGGCCTTGAGATTGGTGGGTAGGATAAAGAGCTGCCCCTTCTCTTTTCCCTTCTAATAGGGTCTTTGTATGGAACATATAAGGGACGCAGTGGCTCAGTGGGTTAGGACGCTGAGCTTGTCGATCAGAAGGTCGGCAGTTTGGCGGGTCGAATCCCGAGTGCCGCGTAACAGAGTGAGCTCCTGTTACTCGTCCCAGCTTCTGCCAACCTAGCAGTTCGAAAGCACGTCAAAATGCAAGTAGAAAAATAGGGACCACTACGGTGGGAAGGTAACAGCGTTCCGTGCGCCTTTGGCGTCTAGTCATGCCGGCCACATGACCACGGAGACGTCCTCGGACAAGCGCTGGCTCTTTGGCTTTGAAACGGAGATGAGCAACGGCCCCTAGAGTCGGAAACGAGTAGCATGCATGTGTGGAGTAACCTTTACCTTTATGGAACATATATGATTCTCTGTGCCATGTTTTGCCATGTTTCATCCTAAAGCAGCAATTTGATACTGTTTGGTGAAAAAATGGTGTGACTCCCATTACACAGGGAACGTATTCTTTTGGACTTGGCAGTGAGAGCCCTGAACTAATTTCAATGCTGTGTTAAGCTTGGTTTTTAATCCATACAAGCGATATCAATTTTGCCAATAACATATTACCTTTGTATGACAGTCCCACCTTCTGTTGTCAGTCATGCATAGTGTACTTTATAAGTAGAAAGATTACTTTATGAAGCTGCTTACAGCCCCCCTTTATCCTTGCTCATGGGAAAGCTAAGGTAAGGTAAATTTGTGGCCTTCTAAATGTTGCAGAACTGCATATACTGTCACCCCAGCAAATGTTAGAGATGAAACAACATCAGCAATATTTGGTGGACCATATGTGGCCATCCATATCTGCTTTTAAGGTTAGGTACTAGAAAAGATTTGGAAGCTAAGCCTGGTACTTACTAAACCATAACGCCTGGATTCCCTGATCTTTGCTGTATGGAAATAGCAATAGCACTTAGACATTGCAACACTCCTCTAAGTGGTTTACCAAGTCAGTGTTTTGTTGCCAACAATCTGGGTCCTCGTTTTTGCCGACCTTGGAAGGATGGAAGGCTGAGTCAATAATGGAGCAACTTCCTTAGGAGTGAGGGGAAAACCCCCTGCGCTTCCTGATATTGGTGCTCTTGAAAGTCTGTTGGTTCTAACACTGAGCAGATTAAAAACTATTCTAAGGCTGCTCCGTAGCTCCCACTAAGTCCTAAGTAATAAATATGATGTGCATCCTCACATTAAAATCTAGAAGGAAAGCAGAAGATAATATTTGTTTACTCTTATGCACTGCATGGCCAGCAGAGGTCACAAGAGACTTGGGAGAGAGAGAGAAAGAAAGAGAAAGAAAAGAAGAAATTATTCCAATGATTTCCTGAAGTTTGGGGATTATAAGGAGGCAGTCCTCTGGGGATGGAGAGGTTTTGAAGCTGTCTCATGGGGAATAAACCTTAAATATTCTTCAGGTTAAGCAGTGCTTTTTTTTTGTAAAAGAAAAAGGTGGCGGAACTCACACATTGCATACAACCCGCCTTGCCTACCCTACAAGGTTCCATCCAAAAAAGGTGCCGGAACTCCGTTCTGAGCGTTCTATGAGAAAAAAAGCCCTGAGGTTAAACATGCATCCTATGACTCCTGCCCAAGAGTCTGATCTAACTTGTCTCAACCAGCTCTTTATAGTTTTACATCTAGTCCATCAGACTCAACTCATTGAAAGAGAGTGTCAGAACCCACCTCAATCCACATCTTAGGAAATAAGAACTCTTGGATTAAAGTTTTTGACATTGTATTTGTTGCAAAGTCCCCCGGTAAGGTTTTCCCTTCCAGGTTGACTCTTAAAGAGATTCCGTCTACTGTCAGGACCCACCTCAATCCACATCTTAGGAAATAAGAACTCTTGGATGCAAGTTTAGTCCAAAAGGAAAATGTTTACTAGGATGGAATCGATTGTGGCAATACAAGACGGAATCTAACAAAGTTACATTTCAATCCTATATAAAGCATTCCCATTTCAGCCCCTCCCCTCATCCATTTGGTCAGATGTCAGGCCCTTCCATGGGAAAGGGAACTCTCCTTGGTTTTATGGTTATTGCTTCCTTTTTTGTTCAAATGTTCCCTGTTGTTTGAAGATGCCTAAAGTCTATCCTCTCCCCCCCCCCTTCGGAGAGATGGCAGAATCCCCAGAATAAACACATTGTTCTACCTATACATTTATGAAATGTGATATAAATGGATTCTGACAGAGAGTGCAGGAAGGTCTGGAACCATTCCAGAAGTGGTCCCGGTCTCTTGTTTTTTTTTTCCACACTTAGTTTCCTTCACTCTATCCTCTTCCTTCAAAGTGCACACATTTGCATATATGTGTATATATACACATGCATACTCATACATTAAACCATTGAAGCGGTGTGTTTTTTTTAATAAAGTGCTTTAGTAAAAGAGTACTTTATTGTTGAAAGGTTGATTGGCTTAATTTTTCTGCTGCATCTTTATTGCTGAACCAAGATAGTTCAAGAAAAGGGCCATTAAAAAAAAATGAAGAGCCTGGCAATCTAAATTAGTCCAAAGATCCAGCATATCTGTGGTTCTCCACTGTTGATCCAGCATTACATTCATTTAGTGGCCAAGCAAGATTTGAAAGTAGTATCTCCACAGCAACGTATACAGCAACTCATAGCAGGACCTGATCTCTCTTACTTGGGAATCTGGTTTGGGGTTCTCATTCTGATGGGATAAGGAGGGTTTTTTTTTCCTGGCATTAAGAAAATCTTGGTTAAAATCTATACTTTCTTGCCGGTGATTTTTTTTTTTGTCCTTTCCTTATTGGGTTCCCACACCAGCTCTGTGCCGCTCCTCACCCCTACTAGACTATCTTGCATGCTTTTCCTGCTCTGTCTTTTCCCAGGTTCTTTTGCCAGCACTCTGCCTACCTATCAGAGGTCGGAGGTCATGCTGTTTATCATGAGCAAAGTTCCGCTTCCTTCTCTGCATCACCCTGTAGACATGGGCAAAGCTGGGTGAGGACAACACTCTTTTTCACTCCTTAATCCTTTCTTTTTCGTTTCCCCTCTCTCGGTTGATTTCCTATCCTTCAGTCTAGACTTCCCCAGCTGGAAACCCTCTAAGTATGTTGGATTATGATTCCATTATTATCACACTGTGATTGGCTGTGCTATCTAATAATTATGGCGGTATTATTAAATACCATAGGGGATGCCAATTTGGGGCAAGTTGTTTTATTCTCATCCTTCTGGTTTTTTTCCCTTCTTCCTTTCAAGATCATTTTTAATAATTGTTTTTTTAAATAATAATTTTCTGTCTAAGTGTCACAATGCAAAAATTGAATGGGAAGATATTTTAGTCTTAAAGAGCATATAATTTTGTCCAAAGAATCGCGTAACTCCTTGTCCATCTTCAGGTTCATCACATGTAATCCAAGCAATTACTCATTAATTTCTAAGTCATATTTCATGTATCTCTATTTATGTAATTCTTTAATTGAAAAGAACAAAAAAGTGCAGGAAAGTGTATGTTTCAGAGTAGAAAAGGTTTTACCTACAAGATATTTTCTAAACTCCTGTAATCTGTACCCAGCATGCCTATCTTAAACCTGTTTTAAAGAGGCAGCAGAAGAGAAAATGGAAGCTGGAAGTGAAGTATTTTGAAGGAACTGTTTAAAAATGTATTTTTCCACAACACTAACAGATCTGGATTTTTTATTTAAGATAACTTTATTTCTGAGTTGTGGAATCTATGCTTATGCTGGGCTGCATCAGATTATAAAAAAAATATAAGAGAGAATTTATTTATAAGAAGAGAATTTATTTCTGGGTTGTAATTTTTCTACCTCATATAACTGAATTGCTCCTTGATGTCAATGTCTTGTCAAAAGCCCATATAGACCACTGTTTTTCAGTCTTGGCCACATGAAGATGTATGGACTTCAACTCCTAGAATTCCCCAGCCAGCCCTGCTGGGTTGAAATCCACACATGTTCAAAAGGCCAAGGTTGAGAAACATTCTTATTAGCTTTCCTTGAATATGAATCAATAATAAGTTATATGAATCTCTATTATAATCAGAAAGGGATACAAGGCAAACATAGAGTATCAGTTAATTGAACTTTAGGTCAAAAAAGGCAATTTTCTTTACTCATATGTCACCCCAGACAGGATTATTAACATGTATTAGCATTTTCTGAGGAAGAAACAATATTCTGTCAAGAGTAGGAATCTTGTCTAGAAAATTCAGTGACCAGATTTAAGTCAAAGACTGGGAATCAACTCTGCTTAACAACCTTTGCCTTCTGAAACTGTTTTCAATTTTCCAGTCTACCCTATAATCCTGGCATTTCTTGATAGTTTCTCATATCATTACTAAGCAGGTCTGATCTACAATCCAGGCTTGGATTATTTGGATTAAACCAAAGTTAATTAGGCACCACATCTTCCAACCCTAAATAAATATTTAATTTTTGACTAAAAGAGCAATTTCTGTTATTGGCTGATCATAGGCCACTTCTTTCTACATAATGTGTCTTCTCAGAGGGTTGTAGATTCTTTTAGGGGGAGAGTAGGAAAATAAAAAAATAGGAAGCATCAACTTATTTCTGAGTAGATTTTTACATGGAGATGTTATAAGAGATTCAGTGTTTGAGTAGCTTGATGAAGCTACTCAATTGATAGTAGAATGTCTGGCCCTTTATAGTATCTAAATGCACATTAGAAATCCATGTTGTGAAGAGCTCATCCATTCAGTTAGAAATTACTGGCTTTTTAGATCAAGATTTTTTTTCTTTCTTGGAGTTGGGTTCCAGCGGGAAGGGTGAGGGAAATGACTCTTTAATCTGACCAGTATTATGTTTTTCAAAATTTGTTCCTGGTGCTTATGTTGCCAGAGAAAAGGGTGGTCCTATTTCTCAAAGCAATTAGTTGAAGAGGAATTGGCAATGAACAATTCAGTAGAAAAAGCAATCTTTTTGAACAGGTATATGACATGAGTGAAGTTTTAGCAATAACCATTAGGAGGTTTTGCTACATGGTGGGCAATCTTTAGTTCCTACATCCCTTTTCTGTAACCCATGGAGTTAAGAGGAAAATGTAGTCTAGACCTGCTAGAAATTGAAAGTACAATCTTCTTGTTCTTTCAAAACAGTGAAAGTGGCAGGGAAAAACAAGTTAATATCATGGCATTCCTCACCATACTCCATCCCCACTAGCACATCTGCTGTGGTGACCCTTTGCTCCTGTCTGCTTGCTTCACCCACATAACCACAGCAGGTTCAGATTTTCTCCACCCTGTGGCTGGAGGAATGTTATTTTGCTGCCTAATGATACATACTTATAAGAGGTTGTGTGTGTTTGGTTATATTTCATACATAATTTCATTCCCAGCTGATGATTTTCTTATTCATCCTGTCCTGACTTTGGTTGGCCTTTGGTTTTGTAGGCTGTCTTTTTTTCTATGTGGCTTCAATCTTGAGTGTTCATCTGTTGTTGGTGGTTTTTTAGGGAGAACAGGAATCGGTTGACGCAAATCATGTTGCTGAAATCTCTTCTGCAGGTATGTGACAGAGATGTTCCATTTTTCATGTGAGGTTTGCAGAGAAAAATAGCTACCACATTTGTGTAGGTAATAATGTACCTTTTGGCCTACTAAAACTCAAGTGTCTGTAAACTTTTAATAAAATGGTGCATCATAGGATAAAACCTTTTGAACAAGGAATCTCAAATGTGCCCCAAATCCAGGACCTCTGACTCCCATGCAATCGAAATTTTAGGGATTTTATCAAATATTTATGGCATAGCAATCATCATAAGCATTTTATGGTATAGTACAGTGGTGGCGAACCTGTGGCACGCATGCCAGAGGTGGCACTCAGAGCCTCTCTGTGGGCATGCACACCACCGCCACTAGCAGCTCGCGTAGGTCCATTAGGCCACTGCCTAGAGCAGCAGCCCCACCCAGCACAAAGCAGGAAAAATGGCCAGCTGGCAAGCTCGAGTAGAGGTGTTAGAGCATCAAGATGGCCACACCTACCTGGCCACACCACCCAGTCTGCTGTGACCACCCTGGCCATGCCCACCCAATGGGCCACATACCCTGCCCTCCCTGAGGGAACCACAATGCTGATGCGGCCCTTTGCAATAAATAAAAGGGTTTTGGGTTGCAGTTTGGACACTTGGTCTTTAAAAGGTTTGTCATCACTGGTATAGTACAAAATGTCATAAAATAATTCCTGTGATCAATTCTCAATGTTTGACAGCTACACATTTCAGCATGAGTTACTATCAAGTCAGATACATCTCTAAATCTCTCTCTGAATTTTAAAGAATTTTTCCAGTATGTTAGAAGTTCTGCCATTGTTGAAGGCACTGAGGAATCTGGTAAGGAAATATCTCTGAAACAATGGACACGAAGAGTCATGGGTTGTCTAGTAACACATTAAAACTAAACTAGGGTTAAGAAAAGGCAGTGGCTGTATTTCTACAACTTGCTGTGTCTACCACTTGTATCCCACATGCTGAACTACAAATCATCCAATGCCATTTTAACCTAGACTAACTGTATCTCTGAAATACAAATTAAATCTAGACAAATTAAGACTTTGAAAAAGAAATTAGGAACAATGGGAGAGAGGTTGTTTTAGCGATATCTTGGCTGCTCTGTCATTATTATTGAGTGCATTGCAGACAAACTGCTGAGTATTGACTAATAGAGAAGCTCTCTATCGAACCTGCAGGTTTCCACTGGTTTCCAGTGCAGTAACATGCTCACAGCCCTTCCCAGCTCCTTCCTGGACAGGCTCTTGTCAGCTACGTTAATGGAGGATGCAGAGATTCGCCTTTTTGTTCTGCAGATTCTCATCAGCTTCATTGACCGTCATGGGAATAAGCACAAATTCCAGACAATCAGGTTTTCAGTCTGTTTTTTTCTTGTGATAGAGAGGAGATGCTGCATGAGATGGGACAGTATCGTAGATAATTTTGCTACAAACAATGTGAATACACACTGGTCTCCTTCTGTCTTCCTAAGTAGAAACTGTATGATTTCCTGTTCACCGTTGTGATGGCCTTCTAAGAAGTCTAACGATTGTAGCGTTTATTTGAACCAAAGTTTCATTCAGCTATTCTGAATGTACAGATTAAATATTGTTATTATCATAAAGAATAGAAATAAATGCAAAGAATATTTATACAAAAAGGTGTTTTTTTCTTCTCCACTAACATTGCTCAGTGCTAGAATTTCCCTTGAATGCTTTTTCATCACAATTGGCCAAGGGAATAATGTTGTCAATTGATAATCACATAATAAACACAATAACGTTGTGACTACATGGTGTCATTTTTGAAGGATGACTATATGGTGATGGTGCTGAGAACACCAGATATATTTGTCCCACTTACCTATTGATAAGTACTGTTTTGCAATTGTTGTTTTGAATTAAAATTTGTGAAGGATTTAGGCTATGACTTATTTTGAAATACATGCATCCTTCCTTCACAAGATTTATTTACTGGAAATTTTCTTTGATGTATAACACTGTTGTAATTTTACCATTCCCTTTGATGATTAGAAAGGGTAGACTGTGGAAATAAAAAAATATGTTGTAGCCTTAGAGAAGGTAAAATATTTAAGGAGACTAGAAGCTGCTTCTTTATAACTTTTTCATTCTATTCTTTTCCTTTGTCTATTTCTTTCTTTGTGGATTTTTTTAGTAATTACTTTTTTACTTTTAGTACTTTATTTACTTACTTTCAGTAATTACAGTTCTTACTTTTATCTTTCAAAATTTACATTATTCCTATTCTGTTAAAAATTTCTTTAATAAAAATTATGCATAAAAATGTAATTCCACCACTCCTTGAAATATCCTATGAGTTACTAAAAAGGAGGGGAGATGGACAATCTTCTCCACCCTTTTGTTATGGCCTGCTTCCACGTACACACACACACATTTATTTATTTTTTCTTTTTTTTTCTGCACAGCACTATCAGTGATATCTCCATCCTGAAGCTGAAAGTGGACAAATGTTCACGCCAAGATACTGTCTTCATGAAAAAGGTATTGAGGACTTGCCAAACACGTCATTAAAAAAAAAGATAGGGATTGATTGGTTATATCACTAGTACTATATGATAAACCTTAAAAAAGAATCCTCTTGATCAGGGGTGTCAAACTGCCAGCCCTCGGGTCGGTTGCATCATGCGGAGGCTGCACCCACCCCAGCTCCGGCAATGCAAAAAAAAAAGTCACGATACATCGTGACACGTCACGTGATATGGCAAGTTTGACACCTGTGCTCTTGATCAAGCTAAAGTGTGGAAGCCTTGCCTTCAATACCTCAGTTAAATTAAAGAGCTATTGTTATATTTGTTCACAGCACTCCCAGCAGCTGTATCGACACATGTATTTCACTTGCAAGGAAGACAATAATGGGCGTACTCACTATGAGGCTCTCTACAGTCTGCTGGCACTCATCAGTATTGAACTGGCCAATGAAGAGGTGGTAGTGGACCTCATCCGGTTGGTTCTGGCCATACAGGTATGTGCACACTGAAGAATCTTCCAAGTCCTTAGTAGGGAGGACAGAAAAAAACCTTCAAGGAAGACAAGATCACATCTCAGATGATAAATTGCAAACAGTTTTATAAGGGCTACTACTAAACCTAGATATGGAAGGTGACTTATACGTAAACCTGTCTTTTCACTAGCAATAGCCTTAAATTGCTGCCCCTGAATTTTTAAACAGTGAAAAACAATTCATATTCAAATGCTGACAGTGACACTGAAATCAGTGAAACAATTTATATTTCTTTTACAATTTGTTCCTACCCAGACTTAAGACTAATTAAGCAAATGTGCACATCTACCCCTCCTGCTTCATACAAATTGTATTGATTGCAAAAATGCAGCAGGTGTTGTGGACTTGTGTTGCTGTGCTGCAACAAATCCAAGCAAAGAAAAGAAGTCTTGATAACTCTGATATATGTTTTGCCTCAACATCTTTAAGGTATGTTCCTGGAGAAACTGACATAATTGAATTCTAAATAGTCTAATCCCTTTGAAATCAGCTTCCCTTGCCAGATGCATTGAACTGCAATTCTTTTAGTTTATTTTTTTTTTAATTGAAAAGTTTTAAAAATACAGTTTTCCTTTAAAAAACCCCCTTCCCCCTCCCTCCTCCCCTCCCTACCTCCCCCCTTCCCCCCCTCCCCCCCTCCCTCCTCCCCCCCCTCCCCCCAACCCCCCTCCCCCCCCGGACTTCCCAGAGCTAAATACAAGGTATATATATATAAAAAAGCAATCATAAACAACCATATACTAACAACTATAAATTCTAAAATCCATCACTCTCTAACTTATATAGGAACAAACAAAACTTAGCATTATTAAATATATATAGAAGACAAAATAAAAAAAGAAAAAAGAAAACGAAAGAAGACTTATTCAAATGCTAGATAAAACTTCTTGACCCTATACTTATTCTGGATAAACTCAATCCATTTTCTCCATTCCATAATATAATGTTCTTGCGAGTAATCTTTCAAATAGGCCGAAATCTTCGCCATCTCTGCCAAGTCGGAAACCTTTAAAATCCACTCTTGTATAGTCGGCAGTTCCTCTTTCTTCCAATATTGACCTATCAAAAGTCTTGCTGCCGTAACTAAATTCAACATCAACTTAGAGTCCACAACTGTAGCGTCAACAATTATTCCCAACAAAAAAAATTGCGGACAAAACTTTATCCTCTGTTTAAAAATCTTCTGCATGTTCCACCAGACTTTTATCCAAAAAGCCTTGACCTTTTTACATGTCCACCATATGTGAAAATATGTTGCCTCTTCATCACCACACCTCCAACATTTAGGCTGATAATTCGGATACATACTTGCAAGCTTTTTAGGATCTAGATGCCATCTATAAAACATTTTGTAAAAGTTCTCTCTTAGACTTTGAGCTTGAGTGAATTTTACATTCCTCACCCAGATCTTTTCCCACGTGTCCATTGTAATAACTTCCTGAATATTTTGGGCCCATTTTATCATACAATCCTTAACAAGCTCTGTTTCTGAGTCGATCTCTATCAATGCAAGATATATCCGTTTAATATGTGCTGGTCCTTGATTTCTAATTTGCTTTATCAAATTTTCATCAGTCGTTGCAAATCCATTTTTTTGGTCTTCTTTCCACCTGGCCTGTAACTGAATATATTGAAACCAAGTCTGAACAACCTTCTCTTCTCGCAAGAAACTATATGATTTCAAGCACCAAATATTCCTTTCCAAACTTAAAATTTCCTTGTAGGTAGTCTCATCACGTTTGAAACCAGCATGTATATTTTCTATTGCGTGTTTTGGGATTGCCCACAATGGTATCTTGCTGCTTAACTTATGTCTATACTTCTTCCAAACTCTCAGCAATGCCTGTCTTAAAATATGCATCCTAAACACAGTATCTACCTTCTTATCATACAACAAATATGCATGCCAGCCAAACAACAGATCATGGCCCTCAAGATTTAATAACCTCGATTGTGTCAAATTAATCCAATCACTTATTCCTACTAGTGCAGCAGCTTCATAATATAATTTAAAATTAGGCATTTTAAGGCCACCTCTCTCACGAGTATCCTGCATAATCTTAAGTTTAACTCGTGGCTTTTTCCCTGCCCACACAAATTTATTGATACCACGCTGCCATTCCTCCAAGTTAGAGTCTTTCTTAAGAATCGGTATCATTTGAAATAAGAATAAAAATTTGGGCAGGACATTCATTTTCACTGCTGCAATCCGTCCCAACAAAGACAATTGCAATTTTTCCCAACTCTCCAGTTCTTTTTGAATTTTCCCCCATAACTTTTCATAATTATTTTTATATAGCTTTGTATTAGAGGGCGACAAAATCACCCCCAAATATTTAACCCTTTTAACAATCTCAAATCCAGTTAATCCTTCTATGAGAGCCTTCTGCGAAACTGTCATATTTCTAGCCAAAATTTTAGTTTTCTGTATATTTACTTTAAATCCAGAAACCTTCCCATATTGTGTTATTATCTCCATCAGGTCCACAACAGAGTTCTCTGGCTGGGTCACTGTAACAACCAGATCATCTGCAAATGCTCTCAATCTGTAATCCTGATCTCCAACTTGTATCCCCTTAATTTTTTCCGAATTCCGAATCTTAACCAATAATATCTCTAATGTTAATATAAATAACAAGGGCGATAGCGGACACCCTTGCCTTGTGCCCTTCTCAATATTACATACTGTTGTCAAACTATTGTTAACTATAATTCGGGCAGTTTGTTTTTGGTATAATGCCCTAATCGGTTGTAAAAAATTTTCCCCAAAATCCATTTTGTCTAAAACTTTCAACAAAAATTGCCAGTTCAATTGATCAAAAGCCTTTTCAGCATCTAAAAAGATTAGCGCAGCAGAGATCTGGTTGTGCCTTGCATTGAACTGCAATTCATGTCCTGATTTTAGCCTTACACATCTGGAGGACAAAAGCTGGTGAACCTGTCTTTTATGATTTGTTAACTACTATACTTTTTAGCCTATTGGATCTAAAAGTGAAATGTGTTTCAGAGGTCATAGGGACACAAGTATATTACCTGTCTGCAATTCATTAAATAAATGTGCCTTTTCTTGGGATTTTCTTTTTTGCCTTTGAATCCAAAGTGATACACAGCCCTCTTCAACATACCCTGCAGATCTGTATTACAAACACCTACTGCATATGGTATCCTTTTGCATATGGTATCTTTGGCACTGGAGTCAACTGATACGGCAGAATGACAAGTGAATAGAAATAGAGAAGGCAGCAGCCATGGCTATGGAAGTTTTTTGCACAGATAAATCTGGTGCATCACTTGCATCCTTTCCTGGACCAGAAGGCCTTGCTCACTGTCACTCATGCCTTGGTCACTTCCCATTTGAATTATCACAATACACTCTGTATAGGGCTACCCTTGAAGACCATCCTCCAACTTCAACTAGTCCAGCATAAAGCAGCAGACAGAGTAATGGGGACCCCTAGGTTTGCCCAAGTAACACTTTTTGTGCAAAATGCACCGGCTTCCACTTTCTTTCTACATGCAATTCAAGGTGCTAGTTAAAGCATATCACATGGCAATAGAATATAACACAAGGCCAGGTTATCTGCAGGACCACCTTTCTCTACCAGGCCAGATAGGGTGGGCACATTCCTGGGCTCTTCCCCTAAATAAGGGCTTTTCAACCAGTGGTACAGGTACCTCCTGTGGTACATTGGCACCTGGCAGGTGATACACGATCATCCTAGAAAAGTGGTAGCGGGGAAGGGGAATGAGCTGAACTGGTGGCAGCACCGCACAAGCCTGCGTGAGAGATAGCTGGAGCTGCAGGGCTGTCAGGGCTCAGTAGAAGCACCAGGATCAGCACCAGGGTACAGCTGGAGCTCGGCGCTGATCCTGGCGCTTCTGAGCCTAGAAGAAGCGTCAGTCAGCTGGAATGTTGCAGCATCTCCAGGGTCTTGTGATTTACATTCAGATGCTTGGCAACTGATTCATATTTATGATGGTCACAGCGTCCCAGGGTCATATGAAGTGACCAAAACCTGCTGCAACCACCCAGCAGACGGGGGGAATAAAAACCAAACACCCCCCAACCCACCCCTGCTGCCAATCCTCGACAGAAATGCTCACAACAATGAAAATCTCAGACAGGAGGAAGAGCGCCGCCTGGCAGGCAGGCAGGTGTTTTGCTCGGCTGTGGCTTGGGGGGCAGTGCCGTTGTAACTTCGAACAGTCACTAAGCGAACTGTTGTAAGTCGAAGACTATCTGTACTTCATCACTTTTTTCCTTTTTTTTTTTTTTTTTTGGTTATCAAGTTTTTGATACCTTGGTAGGCGACTGGTGGTACTCGGATGTTGCCATATCCTAAAAGTGGTACAATGGATGAAAAGGTTGAAAAGCCCTGCCCTAAGTATTGCCATCTGATGCGAGTTCAGAAGTGTGCTTTTTCTGTGGCAGCCTCTGCCCTGTGGGACACTCTGTCCACTGAGGTTCGACAGGCCTCTACCCTCCTAGCCTTCCATTGGGCTTTGAAGACCTGGCTTTTCCTCTAAGCTCTGGGATAAGGATTGGATGACTGGACATTAGAAGTTTGACTGGGCATCAGGTTTATGTTGTTTTTAATGTTTCAGTGTGTTCAGTTTTAGTTTTCATATGTTGCTTTAACTTTTGATTTGAGAGCCACCCAGAATTGGTTAGAAGATAGGCTGCTATGTAAATCTTTTAAATAAATAAATAAATGTCTCCCTCCCATATGCCACACACCCATATTTGCTCTTCTTCACATGTATTTAGACGCCATCTGGTTATAAAAAAAATATTTATTTAATGCAATTTAGTATATTTTAGAAGCTGCCTAAATCCAAACGACTCTGACTGGCTTCTGTTTTTTTAAAAGTAGGAAACATTTAAAAAGAAACAAATCACAAGCATCCAAAGTGAGAAGAGGTCAAGTGTGCATGTTTGTTTTTTTTTACCCCAGTCCTTGGATTCATTAGATTCCTTGCAGAAGCAATTTGCAAGAGTTTCTTGCGTGTAGTTTATATAAAGAGTTGGATCTATTATGCAATTCCTGCCAATTACTGTAAAATGCTCTTGAATTCTAACAATATAATTTAATTCAAACCACAAAGATAAAGTATAATAATTTCAAAAGAAAAAAGAAAAATATTGTTAATAAGTTAGGGTAGTTGGGACAGTTTTGATTTGTTAAAATAAAGATGATA
Organism: Vipera ursinii; assembly: GCF_947247035.1. Taxonomy (NCBI): domain Eukaryota; kingdom Metazoa; phylum Chordata; class Lepidosauria; order Squamata; family Viperidae; genus Vipera; species Vipera ursinii. The sequence continues at coordinate 334,014,347 of NC_139512.1, forward strand.
AAGGCACTAATCTAATGCATGCTCAGGTTCAATAATGATTGTACCCACAGAGCTAGACTTGTAGGAGGAAAAGGCCTCAACTGCCTCTCTCTTCCGGGTCTACACATCTTAGCTCCTTAGTGCTGTCATCACTTGTCTACTAGAAGATGAGTCTTCGGAGAAGGGCGGGATATAAATGGAATTAAAATAAATAAATAAATAAATAAATAAAGTCCTTGTGCCTTACTGGAAAGTAAAAAAAAACAAATGATATATTACAGGTACTCCTTGTTTTGTGACCACAAGTGACTGGCAGTATCATTAAGGGAAGCAGTTGCTACTTGAAACCATGATTGGACTTATAACCTTACTTCAGCTTTCCTTTGCTTTACAGATGTACAAAGGTCATAAATGCGACAACTAGTCACAAAGTTACTTTTTCATCACCATCATAACTACGAGCAGTTGCTAAATGAGGACTATCTGTAATAAAAAGTACCGTATTTTTCGGACCATAAGACGCACTTTTTTTCCCCAAAGGGGGGGGGGGAAACAAGGGTGCGTCTTATGGTCCGAAGGTGATCCGTATGGCCAGCCCCAACCTCCGCAAGTGAAAGCAAGGGAGATTGCAATTGGCTCCTGCAATCTCCCTGCGGCCCGGCTTTCTCTTGCAGAAGGCAGGCTGAAACGGAGCAAGGAATGCGAATCGCCCGATCTCGCGCTCCTGCGATCTCCTCTGCTCGGGTTCAGCTTCACTTGCTACAAGAGAAAGCAGGTTGAAACAAAGCAAGGGAGATTCCCTCGCTCCGTTTCAGCCTGCTTTGTCTTGTAGCAAGGGAAACTGAAACCGAGAAGAGGAGATCGCTGAAGCGCGAGATCGGGCGATTCGCATTCCTTGCTCCGTTTCAGCCTGCCTTCTGCAAGAGAAAGCCGGGCTGCCTCCGTAGGTACTGCTCTAACGCAGAGAGGGAAGGACAAAGAGGGAGGGAAGGAAGGAAAGAAGGAAGGGACAATGGGAGAGGGAGGGAGAGAGAGAGGGAGGGAGAAAGAGAAAAATAGCGAGAAAGAGGGAGAGAAGGAGAAAGAAAGGGAGGAAAACAGAGGAAGAGGGAGAAATAGAGGGAAAGAGAAAAAGTGGGAGAGAAAGAGGGAGAGAGAAGGAGAAAGGGAGGGACATAGAGGGAGAGAGAGAAAGAGGAAGAGAAAGAAAGGGAGAGAGACAAGAGAAAGAAAGAGGGAGGGAAATAGAGGAAGAGGGAGAAATAGAGGGAAAGAGAAAAATAGAGAGGGAGAAGGAGAAAGGGAGGGAAACAGGGAGAGAGAAAGAGGGAGAAATAGAGGGAAAGAGAAAAATAGGGAAAGAAGGAAAGGGAAAGAGAGAAAGAAGGAGAGGAGAAAGAGGGAGGGGAGAGAGGGAGAGAAAGAGAAGGAGAGAGAGAAATTAAATTAGTAACATGATTGTTAAGTGAATCTGGTTTCCCCACTAACTTTGCTTGTCAGAAGGTTGCAAAAGGCGATCACATGACCCTGGAACAATGTCACCATCATAAATATGAATCGATTGCCAAGCATCAGAATGTAAATCACATGACCCTGGGGATGCTGCAACGGTCATAAGTGTGAAAAATGGTCATAAGTCACTTTTTTCAGTGTCATAACTTTGAACGGTCACTAAGTGAATCATTATAAGTCGAGGACTACCTGTACTTTATCATTTTTTTCCTTTTTTAGGGGGAGGGTGTCAAGTTTTTGACACGTTGCTGGGTGACATTGCCTTGTCCTAAAAGTGGTACAATGGATGAAAAGGTTGAAAAGCCCTGTTTTAGTATACTGGTACTATTTGGTTCAGGATTTTTTTTTCTTGTTTTCCTGCTCTAAAAACTGGGTGCGTCTTATGGTCCGAAAAATACAGTAAATAGATTTTATAGCACCACTCCTAGCCCTGTGTTCCCCAAAAGGGAAACCCAGCCCCTTTGCTTTGAAAGAGAGATCAATCCCATCACAAGCACAAAATCCAGAAGTGATTTCCAAATGAAAATAAAATGTTCTTTTCTTTAAATAAAGCAATCAATTTGACCATCTCTTTTTTTCTTGTTGTGGAAAATACTATTTATTTCTGTTTGCACTTACTAATCTTTATAGGCTATCATCATTTACGTTAGCAAAATTCAGTATACTCTTTCAAATTCTTTGACCTTAAGGGCAAAAAACCTTTTTCTGATAAACTAATAAAAAATTTGATACCAAAAGAGAGATCAATCGTAGTAATAAGTAGAATCAGAATTAAATTTAATCGTGCATGCCATATTAAAAGTAAACATTCAACATTTCTATCTAATTTTTACCCATCCTTTCAAAGATAGCATTTTTCCTGAAACAGATTTTCCTCCGTTCTTCTTGAATCCTCCCGGATTTAGACCAGTTAATCCTGAGGCCATTCCCAACTACTACCTTGGTTTTAAAAAAAAAAGATTTTTTTTTCTTTCTCTCTGATGGGATTTGGATTATTGCCTTTATATACCTTCAAGCTCTGATGCCGATACAAATTCTATGTCCAAGATGAGTGCAGGTAACCTGAAACTCAGACATGTCTGGCTGTCCACAACTTACTACAGAAGTTGTGAATGCTCCAACGCTGGGAGTTTATAAGAAAAGACTGGACAACCATTTGTTTGAAATGGTATAGGGCAGGGGTAGGCAACCTTGGCTCTTTTATGACTCGTGGACTTCAACTCCCAGAATTCCTGAGCCAGCATTCCTGGCTCAGGAATTCTGGGAATTGAAGTCCACGAGTCATAAAAGAGCCAAGGTTGCCTACCCTTGGTATAGGGTTTCCTGCCTGAGCAGGGGGTTGGACTAGAAGATCTCCAAGGTCCATTCCAACTTTATTATTATTGTTGTTGTTGTTGTTGTTGTTACATGGGGGTTGGGGGAGCTTGCTTGTCCTTTCACTACAATGCTGTCTGTTCTCTTTGCAGGAACTGGCCCAGGTGAACGAGGATAACCTGCCATTGTACAGCCGCTGTGCCCTGTACGCCCTTGGAGCAGCCTACCTGAACCTGATCAGCCAATTGACCACTGTGCCTGCCTTTTGCCAGCATATTCATGAGGTCTGCCACTTGACCTTACCTTTGCTTATCTTTCCTTTACCTGGGGTTTTTTTCCTACCAGGAAGCCTCCTTCAGACTGGTCCAAACAGATTGGTTCAGATTTCTAGGAGCTGCAGTCCAAAACATTTGGAGCACACAGGGTTGGGGAAACCTATCATAAGAATATGAAGTCTCAGCCCTCCATACCCTGTAAAAACCAGTGGGATTTTTAGGGAACCCACAAACAGGACTTTCCCTTTTGTGATCCCCAGCCACACTAGGTGAACTACCTACAGCCTCAAAGTACTCACACGTATCAGACATTGCTGGACTAAACCCATCCATCCAAAGCCTTTCCTGAAAAGTGTGGCTGTCTCTCCTCTGTCTCTCTTCTCATTGCCTCTCAACATATGATGCAGAGTGATCACACTAAGTGGTTTCCTGCCATTCCATCACTGCCTATATATCATATGGAAGAAAGTGATTCCGAAGCACCAACTTTATCAACTTTCAGCAAGATGTGATTAAGGACTGTGTGTACAAGTGCCTTTATTAACAACTGCATATTGGAAATTGTCACCAGGCTCCCAGATTCGATATACTGAAAACTCAATTTGCTAACCCAGTAATACTAATCAGGAGATTCCTGAGTAGCAGTGCTTTCTTAACTCCAATTCATTCTGTGCAACTCTTAGTCCTGCACTGGACTAATGATGGCATCCAGTAATATTTAGATGCCCGCTCATACTTACTACAGCCATATCTTTGGGAAACACAGAGCAGGGAAGCTTATTAGACTTGCCAGGCAAAGCGTCCAAAGATAATACTGATATCTGATTGGATAAAATCTGATATTTGTTATTCCCCTAAAGTAAGGCCTAGCCCGAAAATAAACCCTAGCGTGATTTTTGGGAGTGGGCCTAATATAAGCCCTACCCCAAAAATAAGCCCTAGTTTGGGGGCCAGGCACACACCTAAAAATCAAGCTAGGGCGGGGGTGGGAGGGTGGAGCTGTCCCACATGCCCTGCACCCATTTACCTTGCAGTCAGGCCTCTCCTCACTGCCCACTTCTTCTGAGGTGTCTTCTGCAGTCAGGCCTGCATTTCTCAATCACAGGCCTTTCCAGAAGGCCACTGCAGCCGCGAACCGAGCTATGGATTGAATCCATAGCTCAGTTCTTGGCTGCATAGGCCTTTCGGAAAGGCCTGACTGCAAAATGCAGGCCAGAATGCAGCCGCAGAATGAAGCTGCTGCTTCGGCTCCAGAAGAAGTGGACCTACTGGGTGGGGATGTCAGTGCCGGAGGTGAATAAGACATCCCCCAAAAATAAAACCTGGTGCCTCTTTTGGAGGCAAAAAAAGGACCCAGTCTTAAAGTTTGGACCCAGTGCATAAAGTTTGGTAAAAAAAAGTCTTGTATTTTTCTTCTCTCCAGGTTATAGAAATGAGGAAAAAGGAGGCTCCCTACTTGCTCCCTGAAGGTGTCTTTGTAGAAAAACCCAGGTATGAGAGCCATTGTTAGCTTAAAATAGATTGCTTATATCCCTCTGTAATTTAGATCAATGCTTTTCAACCCTAGCAATTTTAAGATGTATGGGCTTCAACTTCAGAATTGAATTGCTGGCTGGGGGAATTCTGAGAGTTGCTCTGCACATTTTAAAATCGATAAGATTGAGAAATCTTAGTTTAGATAATGCTTTGGACAAATGGGCTTTTCAACCAATTTAATTATTCCATCATTTGCTTTCAGATCTGTTTTCCACATGTGTCCTTCCTTCCCTGGAGAACATTTACTGAGTGATATGGGTACTTGGGGAGTCATTGGGACAGTCATGTATTGTTTCTCTTGCTTTGACCCAAAGGCTGTCACGGAACCTGGATCACCTTGGCCCCGAAATCCTCTTCCGGCAAAGCAAGATCAGTGAAGTGCTGGGAGGGAGTGGCTACAATTCAGATAGACTCAGCACACCTTACATCCCTCAGCTGACAGGTATGAGGGCAATGGGTCATATATTTTTCTCTACTGAAGAATTTTATCATTACTTTTCAGAGCAAATTTATGTTGTGTTATGACTTAAAAGTATTCTAAAGAGCCAAATTGAAGATGGTTGATTCTTCACTGTTGTCTTTGTGCTTCATACAGCTGGGCTTTGCACTCAAATACAGCAGCATTGTGTTTCATTTATCCCTCTTGGTTTTAATGTACTTGCTGAAGGAATAGCCTTCTGCCATCTCTAAATCTAGGTGGCCCTAGCATCTTCAGCTACTTGGCCTTGATAGGATTGAGTCAGAGACAGTTCCTTGCCAGCCAGACCCACATAGTTCCAGACACTAGAATAGAACCTCAACAGCCTCTTTTAGCCAACCTAACGTTGGCAGATATAATTAATCAAATCTCAAACTGGCATATCATTTCACCCAGCCATTCCATGTAGATATTGAATACAAAGTGAGAAAGAGTTGCTCTGTGGTAACCTGCAAAGGAGGAACCCAGGGAGTGGCCTCTTTCCACCTCCACCCCCCACCCCCAATTGTGCGAAGCACAGAGAACACAAGATTGTTCTTTGTAACTGGTTCTTGAACAATAACAGAATAACAGACTTGAAAGGGATCTGGGAGAGATTCTAGTTTTCTAGACTTCTAGACTAGTCTGTACTTACACAGCCCACTCTCTCTATCAACCATGGCTTTCTGATGGAAAATTGGTGAGCTGAATTCAGTTCCTTGCATTTGTCCAAGAACTGAAGAGAGGATGAGAGGCTTTTTAGCTAGTACAATAAGATGAAGATTGTCTTTTCCTGCTTAAGACTTAGCTGAACAGCATTCCAGAAAATGCTTTTTGAGGGTACAGAATTCAATTATGCAGCCTACTTGAAAAACTGCAGTTAACAGGAACAAACTCTACTCTTTCTATATGTAATAAAGCACTTTGGGACTAGCAAAACCAGAAATAACTTAAGCAGACCCTCAATTTTGGATAAATTATGCAATGTGCTCATTTTGTTTCATCCAGTGTTATTTGTTGTGCAGGATTTGAGTTGCACAGCAACATCACTTTATTTTTAACTCTTACATTTACAGGATATCCATTGCATTCTTTCTTACCCATGTTTAACTGAACATTTGCAATTTTCCTCTTATAGTTTTCTAAACCTTGTGGGTCTCTCACCCAAACAGAAAAAAGTGAAACAAAGTTGTATGGTCTGTCAACCTCAAGAACTGTGTGTTGTTGCTTCATAGTGTGGTATTTGTCTTACTGGGAGGGGCACAGCTTTGAGAATAAGCAAGGATTGGAAAGTCACTGTGCCCTTGAAGTTATCTAGCACTACTGGTTCAGAAGCAATGTTCGTGGTTGCTTTGCATAATCACACTTATTCTTATATAAACATTGGTTCAGATTTGGGGAAAATATCCTCAGTGGTTTGTAATTTTGCCTAAAGATAAGCCATTCTGAAAGCAAGGTATACTTAAAAACGTCAAGGAAAAATGAAGATTTTGTAATTATAACTAATTCCTAAAGCAAAGCACTTGCCTAGGCTTTAAAATATACTATTGGTGGCTCCTTTCATTGTCACAAGTTGGCCTATCTTTCAGGAGTGTTCTGTGCTTATAAACTACCTCATTGTTCTGCTAAACTACCTCATTGTTCTGCTTAAAACAGTCCTCTCAGTGGTCTCGATGGTACAAAGAACATGCTCACTGTATTTTTGAATTAAAGGATTACAAGCAAAAGGGCTAGGAAATTAAAGCAAGTTCTCTTTGTCTTGGAAATGCATGCTCCACAATTTTAAGTAATAACAACCTTATAACTATAATTATTTTGGCTGTAACTGTAGCCAACAATCTCAAAGACAGCAGATAAAGGAAGCTGGACTAGGGTGAACCAGTACTCAGCTCATTGATAGGATTCACACAACACGGCAAACTAAGCAAAAATCAGGTTAGTTAATGATTCAACCTATTACGGGAACTCAGTACCTCACTATCCTGAAATAGGCTGTCACGTTGAGCCATAATATGGCTTATGCTTTTGTATATAAATGTTCAATTATGTTTTGTTAACTCACATTAAGAGTTTAGCATATTGTAGAAATCCAGCCTCTCTGAAGGCAGCATGTGTTTATTTATCAATCACTGTCACAGGACCATTTGAGGAAACCAGGGCCAAATAATTCCTCTTGCTTTATAATTCCCTGCAAAATGCTAGAAACATAACCTTTCCAGCTGGGAAAGAAAATGACTTTATCTCCCTTTCCCCTTTTAGATGAAGACAGACTGTCTAAGAGGAGGAGTATTGGAGAGACCATCTCTCTACAAGTTGAAGTGGAATCCAGAAATAGCCCCGAGAAAGAAGAGGTATGCCATTCTCAGTGTATCCCCTTTTTGGCTAGGCTCAGCAAGGATAAATTGAATGAGAAATGGATGGTTGGTAACCTGTTACCAGTCTTGTGAGATCCTCTTTACTTTATTCTGAACTCTTTACAACATCACTAATATTTTTTGAGATGCTATTTTATTTTGTACCTATCATGGAGCAGTTTTTTAAGACCCTAACTAGACATTATGTACTGATTTATTGAATTCATTTGCCCAGGCAATAAGAAGTGTAACAGCAACTTGATTAGAAAAGGGTTTACTTCATCCCATATGTTTCTTTATTGGTTAGCTCCATTGTGTTCCATCTACATTATGTTGAAATTAGATTTCCAAGTTCAAATTTTTAAGGCAGTATGAATTGCATCCCAGGTACCAAAGGAACATTGATGGTGTTGGTAAATTGTCTCTAACAGTGCTTCGAGCTGTAAGCACCTAGCACTTATAAGCAGTATCCTGAATAACGGGAAGCGGGCTTCCTATAATCGTCTCGACTGTCCTTATCACTCTCTGTATGGACCTTCTATCTGAGACACTGCTACCACCAAACCAAACAGTGATGCAGTTTGTTAAAACACTCTCAATCATCCTTCTGTAAAAAGTGGCCAGGACAGAAAGAGAGATGTGGTCTCCTCATCCAGTGCAAGAAATGCAAACACTGGTTTGCACGTTTCACTAAAGATAACGTATGAAGAGACCAAGTCAGATTGTTAGTTCTTTGTACCCCCAGGTACTTAATACTATTGACCACCTCCACAGCTGCAGCCTTGATACAAAGTAGAGTATAATTATGCTGGCTCTTTCTAAAATCAACAATGATCTCCTTTGTTTTATTAACATTCAAAGCTCCATTATTTTTATTGCACCAGTCTACCAAAGCCTTCACCTCCTCCCTATATGAATCTTCATTATCATCCCAAATAAGACCCACCACTGCCATGTCATCCGCATACTTCACAATATGATTCATAGCAGATTTGGCATAGCAGTCATGGGCCATGAAGGTGATAGATTACAGTTGAATATTAGGGGGAGAGGGGGACTGGTAGTAGAAAGAATTCATCAGTCAGTTCTCCAAAGAGACGGTGAACACACCAGTTTGCTGAATGTGTTCATATAGAGACTGAATATCCTGTTGTGGATGCTTTAATTAGGATTCTTGCACAGATAACAAATTGGGCTGAATGGTCTAAATGGCTTTTTCAATTCTGTGATTTGATGGAAAGTTAATCTAAGTGAAAATCTGTATTTATAGTAGCAATAAATCAGGAGTCTGGCAGCACCATTCCTGACTCACAGATTTTAATGAAAGACATAAGCTTTTATGAGTTGCAACTCACTTCATCAGATGCATAGAGGTGCTGCCACGTAGCTTCTATGGTAGGTCGAGGATAAGAACTTTTAATTCAAGATAACTCTCAGTGGTCAGCAGACCACTTTGGGTAAGCATTTATGAAATGCCAAATGTTTTCTTTTTTATTCTGGCATGTAAAAACGAGGCTAGTGAACTTTCAGATCATTGATCTTATGCTTATCCATCTGTTTTTGTTCTGAATCTGTCATACTTGTATGTTCTTAGTTACAAGACAAGAAGGATGAGAATAAACCTTTTAAAACAAGTGTTTTTCATTAATAAAACAAACTCCATAGTAGGATTTAAGAAAAGAAAATAATGGACTGCTTACCAAATCCTAACCAAATATATGAAGCATGGATTCCCTAGTTAGGTAGTTGAGTGTCTCCAATGCCTTGGGCCACCTGGAAGTTTGGCATGCAGCAAGGAGGAATGTTTGGGGCAAGTGGCAAAATTGTTTGGAAAAGAGGTTTAGCTAGAGGAGTGCAAAACAGACAAGATTATAGAAAAGGGGATTTATTATTTATTTACATTCTTAGGATAATACATTATACAGATTATTCGTTTGATGAGGTAGTTCGCTTTTTCTTCTGTTAAATAAAGTTTCTTTATGACTATTATTCCTTTAACGTTGGATGTCTTTCTAAACCTCTTATCAGATTTTAATATGCCTAGTTCCTAACATACTCTTTCTCTACCATTGTTTGTGTTGTTCTTCCCATCAATCCCCCAAAGAGAGCGCCAGCTGAAGAGATCACGTATGAAACCCTCAAGAAAGCAATTGGTAAGTCTTTTTCACGGCAATAACAATTGTACTATTTCAGCTAAAACTAGATTGACTGGGGGGAAGGGAGTTTTGAAAATCTCTGATCTAATTATCTCCCTCCACCCCTTTTCCTATTGTCAGAATCCATTTATATCACATTCATAAATGTATGTTTAAAACATTATCCCACCCCCCTGGATTCTGCCATCTCCCGAGGAAGGAGGAGCGGATGTGGATTCAGCATGCCTTAGGTTATTTCAAAGACCAAGGGAAACCTTTTGAACTGGGGGAACAAAGGGGAGGGTTAGGGAAGAAGGCATCTGTTGTGATTCAGGGTCAGCCTGTGGGTTCGGCAGTTGGGTCGGACGACTCAGAGGAGGAGGAGGGGGGTGTTGAAGAGCTTGCTGAGGGGATTGGACAGCTTGATGAGAGCCCCCAGCAAGGCCCCTCTCATCTGGTCACGATGCAGACCCAGCTGTGTGAGCCTGACAGCGTGGATGAAGATGACCCACAGCTGGCCCTGTTCAAGGACGCCCGACGCAGGAGGCAGTCAGTCAGGAGTAAACAGAGGAAGGCAATGGGGCACCTCGGAAGGAGGCACAGAGAGGCCACACCCTGAACTGTATTTAAGGGGAATATGTGGGAGGGCTGGTTTGCTGAAGGCAACCGCTTGGATTGTTCCTGCTTCTTAGCTCGTGTTTTATGGTTGGTGTCTTGTCTTGCTCTGTTTTATGTGAATAAATTTGGCAGGCTTTATTCCAGCCACTTGCTGTTTGTAAAGGGGTTGTCCCTGCTTTTGCTGCGGGGCCGGTAGCAGACTGGTACAGAACAGTATCTGGCCTGTGTCTTCATTTAAGGAAGAAGGCAATAACCGTAAAAGATCCGAAGTTCCCTTTTTCCCACGAAAGGGATGACACGAAGTAATGATGGGGGGGGCTGACCAAATGGGGTTGAGGGAAGGGGGGTTGAACTGGGAACTCTTTATAAAGTTTCAATCTGTAAAACAATACTAGGTCCTGTCTTGTATTTCCACAACCAAACATGTCCTAGTAAAAATTCCTTTTGGACTAGAACTGACTCCAAGAGTTTTTGTTTTCCTAGACGTGGATTGGGGTGGGTCCTGACACCTATTCTATATATGCATCCCAGAATAATAGCACAGCAATTAAAACAACTGAAAATTAAGACAAACTCTGCTTTCATCCTAAACCAGGAAGCTGAACTCAAGTTTAAATGGGCAGGATTTTCATCCTACTCCTCCCCAGTCATTAATTTTTCTTGCTTTCTTGTTAGTCGACAGTGTTGCTGTAGAGGAACAAGAGAGGGAAAGGAGGCGGCAGGTGGTTGAAAAATTCCAGAAAGCTCCCTTTGAAGAAATTGCAGCTCATTGTGGGGCCCGAGTAAGTATCAGGGCTTCCTGTTGTGGTCCCCTCTCTCCTGCTCTGCTTGCCTGTATTGTTTCCCTTGGTATATACTGAGGAACAGTCCTCATACAGAGGATAGCATATCTTGAAATAAGTAGGATAAGATTGAATAATGAAATCATACCACATGGCAATAGAAGAGAAATGTGTTTTATTTGTGTTGTAACTTATTCTTGATGCTTCTTTATGTATTGATTCAGCTTGATAAAAGCTGAATAAGATTATTTTTGTTATTTTGCTCGCTCATACAGATCAGTAACAATGTTTTACAGGTTGTAGAATGGCCAAAGTGAATCATCATCGTGTTTCCTCAGTTATAATGTCACCTCTGTCCTGTTGCAGTCCAATGCTAAGACAAGCTGAAATAGGTTGAGGTGTTCCAGAATGGAAGTGGTGTTTTGTGTGCTAGGTCAGCACAATCTATGCAGACAATATAGGGTGTATGGAAGAGGTAGCTTGAAATGAAGCGATTTTGCACCAGCATTCTACAATATTATTAAAAGAGAATTTTCCCCCTTATTCTGACACTGTCCAAGGATAACCTCATGCTCTATTACATCTGTTTTGGGCACACAAGAGTCCCAAGTATCTGTTCAAATATTTGATCAGGTTAGAAAAGATGTCTGCATAAAATTTGTTTCCTCCATATTTGTACCCTATTCTTCCACAGCAATAAAGACAATGTGGTGCTTCCTGTAAATTCTAATCCTGGACAAATTAAGGAAAGCAACTGGTGGAATCCTCAGGTTACTGAATCTTGTTCCTGTTTTGAAACACATTTCTAGAGTTCTTTTAAAGAGCACTCTTGTTTTGAAGGACCTTGTGTAAGATATGACAAGTGCTTCAGAACACACCAGTAACCTGCAAAATCAGATATCCAGTCACTCCTACAACCCAGGCCCACATATATATGGAGGGTAGTGCCAAGGGATGTGTTTGTGTGTGTGCTCAGAGCAGTGTGAATTGGCCAATAGGTGCTGAGCAGATTCTAGCTTCTGATCAAGTCAACTGCATTGTTGATAAGTGTGCTAGATCTTGTCCATAACAAAGACTTTGTAGGGAGACAAAAGAAGTAGTCATAACAGGCAATTCGTCAAAAACCATTGTCAGAATGGGGGACTCCCATAGTTCAGTGTTTTCTCATTTGCAGTGAATATGCAGAGCAACTAAACTGCAGTCCCTGGCAATGCAGCATTTCTCTCTAGAGCAAATAAGGGTGTGTGGGGAGGACCTTATAATGATCAAGAACCACACATCATTTTGAGGAGGTACAAAGTAGTTGGTGCCGTAAAGGTTGCTTGTGGGCCTGTGTTGAGAGAACAAAAGGGAGAAAAATGTCTTGCTGTCTGGCACCCAAAAGAGCTGCTGCCTTTCCAGATAGGTTCTTAACCAAAGCCATTAAGAGTCTGGTTTGGTGTAAGCAACTTCCTCTATTCATCAAATTAGTTTTAAGATTAAGATGTTGGTTAAATAGACATTTTCTTCTTCATGGGGCCTGAAGTGCTCAGCTTAGGCAGTTTGAGTTGCAGTTCTCAGGAATGTTTGTGGAGGTCACTTTTTCCATTTTCAAACTGGAAGTTCTATGAGTATAGTTTAATTTGCAACTTTTTTAATTGTCCAAATGTTGTTCATAACAATGGATTGTTATTCTGGTGTCATAAATTAAATCACCACCATCCCCAAAATTAAAATGCCTAAGATGAATAAAATAAAAGATTTTTCCAAAGTGCTTCTACTTACTCTGAAATAAGATAGCGCTAGTGCCACTGGAATTGCAGAGCTACCCATGAAAGGGGATCCACTCTAGGTTGGGGAGGGGGGATTGTAGTAAATTTAATTTAAAGGATTTTGTTATAGTGCCATATAAAATAGAATTTGATGAAAACCCTTATGAAAAATCTCTTTGTGTTCATTACAAGGTGACTTTCCACTTGCAGTACTTAAAATCAATGTGATATTCTTATTGCAGGCAAGTCTACTACAGAGCAAGCTCAACCAGATTTTTGAGATCACAATACGGTAAGGGAAGGTGACATAACTTTCTCCTTAGGGATATCCAGGCAGCAGATTGCTAGCAGAAACAGCAATTATAGTGGTTCATCAAGACAGCAAGATTGGCAATAAAGGATCTGAATAGATCTGAAGTAAGCAAGGGTGCTTTAGATTCTCTGTAGGAATCCTCTTAAGCCAATTGGCTTCTTCCTAAAGAACGCTTGCCTTTTATGGGATCCTACAGCAGCTAGCTGGTTCAAGGGAAATCTCATTTATTTATTTATTTATTGGCTGTTTGTAGCATCGAGTAACAAGGGGTTCCACCAAATACCTGAGCTTCTGCAAAAAGCATTATGTGCCCAAAGGTTTGTCCCTGTAGAGATCACAGCCCCAAGAAGCCAACTTTTCAGACTTTTCCCTTTACCAGCATGTTAGTATGATTCATAATCTATATGGGAGGGGGAGGTAGGAAAGCTTTCCTAGGTCCTCAAATAATGATTTATTGCTCTTGCTTCTTGCTCTTCCTTCCGAGTTGGTGGAACAAAGTTTCCCACCTCATTCTGTAGTTTAGTTTTTGGGGTAGTTGCTATTTTCGTTTTCTCTTAAATGTCTTATCCCTTCCACACTGAGGGCAGATACAATCTGTCCCCTGTCCAGCCCCCAGATTTCGCTGGTTCCAGGACTGCCTCTTTGCCTCAGCCTGCCGCACAAGTGTCTCTTCGAATTGGAGAAGGCCATGCTGCGTCTTTAGCCTCTAGGCTGATCGATCAGAGGTCAAGGGTTCCCAGCTGTTAATGTCCATTCCCAAGGCCTTTAGATGTGGTCTGGGATATCTGAGGGAACACCTGCTGCCAGCATCAAGCTCCCTTCGTCCAGTGCGCTCCCACAGGGAGGGTCTTCTCAGGGTGCCGCCGGTAAAAGATTGCCGGTGGGTAACGCCCAGGGGGAGGGCCTTCTCAGTGGGTGCGCCTGCCCTCTGGAACCAGCTGCCCGTGGAGCTGAGGACTGCCCCCGACCTCCGTTCATTCCGCCGGGACCTGAAGACCTGGCTCTTCGAGCTCTCTGGCCCAGGCTGAGAATTTTAATTCTAATTTTAATTTTAATTTGGGGGTTTATTCTCTCAGGGACTATTATAATCTTTTTAATTGTTTTTAACTTTTGTATTTCTTGTTTTAATTCCCTGTAAACCTCCCTGAGTCCTTCGGGAAAGGGCGGTATACAAATCCAATTAAATAAATAAATAAGTAAGTAAGTAAGTAAGTAAATAAATAAATAAATAAATAAATAAATAAATAAATAAATAAATAAATAAATCCCTCTTGCAGATATCCTTATATCGCAGCTCTGGTCTCCCTCTGGGGCGCTTTCCCTGTACTAGTTCTCCATACAGGAGATCTTTTGGAATCCGACCATCAGCCATTCTCACGACATGCCCAAGCCAGCGTAGACATTGCTGTTTCAATAGTGTATACATGCTAGAAATTCCAGCACATTCCAGGATTGTGCTATTTGGAACTTTGTTATGTAGGTGATGCCAAGAATACGTCGGAGACAGCACATATGAAAGTGTTTAACTTTCTCTCCTGCCGTGCGTAAAGGGTCCAAGACTCACTGCAGTACAAGAGTGTGCTCAGGACGCAGGCTCTATAGACCTGGATCTTTGTATGTTCTGTCAGCTTCTTATTAAGCCATACTCTCTTTGTAAGTCTGTTAATTGTGGTGTCTGCTTTACCAACCACTCTTGAATTGGCCTTTTTAGCCACACCAGATGCTGCTTTAGGACCTCTTTCCAGAGCATGATGCCATAGTCTCTCGAGACTGAAGGATGCCAATGAATAAATGTCTTATACCTTCCTGTCCTTATATGCTTGTTTTCCTGTCTTCCTGTCCCCCTCCATTGCAGACCCCCTCCCAGTCCCTCTGGAACCATCACAGCTGCTTATGGCCAGCCTCAGAACCATTCCATCCCAGTGTATGAGATGAAGTTCCCAGATCTGTGTGTCTACTGAGAGCCAGACTGCATGCCAAGACGAAGCTGAGCAACAAATCCTCCAGAACCATGCTGAATGCTATCATGGCGCCTTTGAGAGCTACAGGGAGCTCCTGGGGCCAGGGAGCAGCCACTCAACATCCCTTTCAAGCGAGAGAGTTGGACACCTCCCTTAGAGTCTACTCACTTGGTTTCTCTTCCTTCTTCGTGATCAGCCCATGTTCAGTCATGATAAAAGCCACAAAGTGCATCCCCAGAGCCTTTTTATAGACTGGGAAAAGGTGGCAATTTGTTTTGCTTCCCTTTTCTAGAAGCTGTTTTAATAGTGTTGAAGAATTGAATCTTTCTCTGGTGAAAGCGAGTGTTGATAATCCATTACATAAAATGAATTTATTCTCTGTGGGTTTGTCTCATTTATCTTATGTGTGTGGTTCCTTGTTCAGAGTAATTCCCTTGGGTTTTCTTCCTCTTGTCTCCTCTCCTCTCCCTTCTCACAATTGAAATTTTACTCTTCATTTCAAATGTTATAATAATAATAATAATAATAATAATAATAATAATAATAATAATAATAATAATAATAATAAATAATAATAATA
Organism: Vipera ursinii; assembly: GCF_947247035.1. Taxonomy (NCBI): domain Eukaryota; kingdom Metazoa; phylum Chordata; class Lepidosauria; order Squamata; family Viperidae; genus Vipera; species Vipera ursinii. The sequence goes on from NC_139512.1 coordinate 334,029,914, forward strand.
ATAATAATAATAATAAACCTTTATTGTCAAAGTACAACATGTGTACATTGAGATTAGCTGAGCCTCCCCCTGTGCTCTCTCCCCCCAACACACAGTGACAACAAACCCTCCATCCCACCACACTATGTGAACCAACTACACCACACACCGGCCTCCCAAGTCAACTCTGCATAAGATTACATCCCATTCAAAAGCCTAACAGCCCACGGATAAAAGCTGTTCTTCAGCCTGTTGGTACGGCTGGCTATATTCCTATATCTCCTACCGGATGGTAGGAGAGTAAAGAGATACCGTCCAGGGTGTGAGTCATCCCTGAGAATCTTCCTCACTCTTTTTCAAGGCAGCGAGCCCTGGCGATGTCATCCAGTGGTGTCAGGGAACAGCCCACAATGTCTTGTGCTGTGCTCACTACCCTCTGTAATACTTTCCTATCCGCGGCTGTCAGACCAGCATACCAAACCACAATACCATACGAGAGGACGCTCTCTATGGTAGACCGGTAAAAGAGGGTCATTAGCTGTTGTTCTACCCTGTTCTTCCGCAAGATCCTAAGAAAGTGAAGCCTCTGTTGGGCCTTTCTAGCCACCTGGGTTGTGTTAACTTTCCAGGTCAGATCTTCACAGAGGTAGACTCCCAGAAATTTAAAGGAGGGAACTCTCTCTACACACTCTCTCTCTCCTCTAATGAAAGGAAGGGCACTTTTTGGTGCCAGGGTGTGCACTTAATCTTTTGGAGAACATGATGGTACAAGGCCATGCCATATATGTAGGCTTTCAGGTGTATTCTTTTGGCAATATTAAGAGTATTTAATGCCCTTCCTTCATTGACCTGTGTGTCAAACCTCATAATGGCACGAAGGATTTTTAGCAAGGTGAGTGAGAGGTTTAAATAAACCAAGATGATAACAGACACGCTGCTCCTTTTCTTAAACCCATTATCCTTTTTAACAAGTGGTACTTTAGTTCAGAGTTTCCCAACCTTAGGAACTTGAAGATGCGTGGACTTCAACTCCCAGAATTCCCCAGCCAGCATAGCTGGCTGGGGAATTCTGGGAGTTGAAGTCCACGCATCTTCAAGTTCCTAAGGTTGGGAAACGCTGCTTTAGTTGTACTGTTGTAGGCTCCATCCTGACTTAGTTGAAGTTCCACATGCTATTAAATTGGGGGGGGGAGCATGATTGAAGGCTTGCATGCAATCCTAAGGCCTCAAATTGCCCTTTTCTAATTTTTAAAATGTGCAGAAAACTTTTCCTCTCTAATGAAAAAGAAAACACTGACGCATATTGTTTGGGAGGAACAAAGACAAAGTAAACTACAGGGAGGAGCTGCAGGAAATGTGCTGCTCATTAAATGTTCAGCTGTGGCAAAAAATAGCAACTTATTGAAACTAAAGGAGAGTTTTTTTGCTGCAAAGATGATCATCCGTATGGAGAAAAATGTTCTTTCCAGCCTTATGGTTTCTACAAAGGAGTAGAAGATGGATATGACCAGGAATTATTGTCCTGTCCACGGGAATGTATTCCTAACCAAGATTACACAAAAATTGTGAAGTGTATATTATGATGTCACAACACCTCTGACCTTTCATATTAGTGTTACAACTTTGCATACAAGTAAAGACAGGCAGAATTTGCATCACAACATTTTGATCCATATTTCGCTGGTTGCCATACTCTCTCCTGCAGACCTGCATAGTCCTGATTCCATGTGAGCTCTATCTGCCTGCTGTGATATTTGTCCACTGTAAATCTGTCTGGGTGCCTAACATAATGTCATTCTGTTCATTCTATGACTAAAATGCCTGGAGATTCCCTCGAAGAGACGAAGAGATTAAGAAAAGTGAATTTTTAGATACTTAGGAAATATTTTCCATCCCTTGAAAAGTTATTTCTTGGCCTGAAACATCAGAGCAATTGGGTACAAAGTTGCCAGAGTTCCTACAATTTCAATTTCAAATACAGAATTATGAATTGAGCTAGTGCAGGGGTAGGCAACCTCGGCTCTTTTATGACTCATGGACTTCAACTCCCAGAATTCCTGAGCCAGCCAAGCTGGCTCAGGAATTCTGGGAGTTGAAGTCCATGAGTCATAAAAGAGCCGAGGTTGCCTACCCCTGAGCTAGTGGCAAAATGTAATGATGGGCTTCAATAATAGTGCCCATACACAAGTTCCCAGTTCAATTCTTGACTGTTGCCACCTATAAAAATATTCTATTCTGTTTAAGATTTTAGAGCAATCATTTGCTAGAAGGCTCTCTGCCACTCTAATTTTTCCAGAACACCAGCCAGGTTTACCCTTATGTTTTTTTCCTAGACTGCTAGGCTATAAATAGCCATCATTTAATTTACTAAGAAAGCCCATAGGTTTCTGCTGAGTTACAACTCATGAAGATAAAAACATATAGAAGATGGTGCTATTTGTGGCAACATACCAGCTGCTTCTTCAATCATCTGGTTTTAATTGACCATTTTAAAAAGAAGAAAAAGTGGCCTGGTTGCCATGTTTGAGATAAATTCCAAATTCCATCAGCCTCGGCCATCATGCCCAGTGGTCAGGGATTGTGGAAATCCTACCTTTAACATATAAGGAAAGGATGTCGTAGACAAGGCAAAATCTGGACCAGTGGCAGTCTTTCATCTATAGCTCTTCTGCAGACTAAGCATAAAACTCATATAAACAAACAGGTTAGAAAGGAGCCGAATGACACTCCTGCTAAATTACAGCTCCCTACAACCCTAAGCCAGCAGGTCAATGGTGAAGGATGTCATAACGTCCAAAGGACCAGATGTTTCTTATCCTTAACAGTTTTCAGGATCAGCCTTTTACAATTGTAAAGTTGAGTGATGTACTGTAGTGGTTCAGTTAATAGTCAAATAGGATTCAAATATGTTGCTGTTATGGAGCTTTGGAACTGCTGGACAAAACTGCAGTTGTCACCAGCTATGGAAGATTTGCATGTGAGTGACTGTTTGCCACAACTGCACCTGGAAAACTGACAACAGCTAGTAAACTCATCCAGTTCACCTCTTCATAAACCATATTGTATAGGTCAAGAGCAGACACTGCAAGGACTACTGTATGCTACTTCATTGTTGCTGGAGAGGACATGCTCTGGTCTTTTTGTTTTTATCTTTTTTTGTCTCTTGAATGATGTGTAAATATGGCTTAGTTTTATGTGCTTCTTGATAGATGATTTGTCTGAATACAAAAACTTCTAGGAATTCCCTAGGGTGTGGGTGTGTGTTTTGGTCTAGGATGCTTACAGTTTCCCAGACTAATTTAGGCACAGTCCAGAAAACCACACCCCCATGAACATTGGCTAAGCAAGCTACTATATACTATATAAACAGAGAGCAAATCCAACACTCGCCCTGGTGGTACTGCTTAGTTGGTTAATGAAACATTAACAATCAAACAACCAAGATTCCATAACATACTTTATATGTATTGCCAAATGAATATTGTAGATAAGTCATATTCAATACTCAGTCCCTCAAAAAAATTTAAATAACTATTAGAAATAAAATGAACTAAGCTACTGATCCCTTGGTTAGCCCAAGCATTCCAGTAAAGCATCTTTCATGCTATTTTCAAATTTGGGTTATTCTATCATTTCTCATGTGATTCAGAAATGAAATGTAACCTTTTACAAATAACCAAATATGCCTGGTAGCTTTTAGAGTTGAAAACAGGTCCCAGTTTAGTATACCTGGGCCACAAACTTGTCAAGGTTTCAGAAGTGTTACACATTCATTCTCCAAAAAGGCCCAAGGAGGGGAATAATCATAAAAAACTTGTTCAAAAAGTAAAATTTTAAACTTAAGGCCCAATGATATAGTTGAAAATCCAGCATGTTAAAACCAGCATCATCATCTAATAACCTCAGTTTGGCCAAGGATATTCAAAAGGGTTTATCCTGCAATAAAGTTTTTCTCATTACCTTATCTATTGTGTAGATATCTAATAGGAATTAATATTGTAAATCCCTCTTAGAATATACATTAATCTTTTGATTTTACCAAAATATTTAATGGGAAGTTCAACCATTGAACAATTTATACTGCTGAATAAATAATTGAAATCTACTGTCCACTGAAATTGCATTTATATATTTAGGCATATTTAATTCCCAGCCCTTAGTTCAGGTATAGCCCACAGCTTCAAGATAAAATGTGACTGCACTAGGAACAGGTGGAACATTTCCAAGTTAAATAATATTTCATTCTTTTTTATGGCTAGATCTAAGAAAGCTTGAAATACCGTATTTTTGTAATCGTGGTATTTAAAATACACAATATGCATTTTATGTGGGGGAACAGATTGCATTAGGTATTAGCTGAAGCTGTTTTACTGTTGATCTTCCCAAAGGTCATTTATAGTTGAGGGACAGTTTATTTATTTCTGAATAAAGATATCTGGGTGCCCTTTCCAAATAAATGTTAAATGTTGTTGCCAATTTGGATTGCACTATCTTTAAGAGAGTAAAGCGTAATATTTAAAGCATGAGATTGAAGGAAAAAGAAAACAAAATATGATTCTTTGTGAATGGCCACACTACTTAGTTTATCCATACAGAAGATTTAATGTAACTGTCCCAGATGTTGCATTTTGTTTTCCTGGTGTGCTCCTTTCTGTTCCTTGCATTCACTTACACCAAATCTTATGCCTAGATATCTACCAGCCTAGAAAACTATTTTGCCATAATAAATATTTGGAGTTGCAGTTACTCAAAATTTTCCTCAAGGGGAAAAAAACAGCCCAGCTGTCTTTTGAAGAAAAAACAAACACCTTTGAGTCTTCTAGTTAGTGTTATTCCAGTTTCATTGATAGACTAAATTTTCCCTGCTGAGGTAAACAATGAAAACTTGCCTCACCCCACCTCTCAACCTCTTCAACTGTAGTATGCCATTCCTGAGCCCCCACACCACTGCCCCATGGCCCTAATTTAGGAAGTGCTGGCTGCTACTAGAAAAAGCATCTGGCTGAAAACTATGGGGTTGTATATTAGATTTCCAGTTAGGGGCATTTTGATGGCCAAGCAGTTTTCCTTTGTTCTGACAGCTTAGATTGTTGAAGAATAAAGAACCACAGGTATTGCAAACACGGGGGCAGGTAGCAAATAATTTCCCTCACTCCCCGTAATCTCTCTCTCTCTCTCTCTCTCTCTCTCTCTCTCTCTCTCTCTCTCTCTCTCTCTCTCTCTCTCTCTCTCTCTCTCTCTCTCTCTCTCTCTCTCACACACACACACACACACACACACACACAAACATTTTTTGTATAGGTGGGGTTTGTGAGGGTTTTTTTCTAACTCCAAAAGTAAGTACAACTCAAGAGACAGGGGACAGTCTCAGTGGTGATGTTTTGGTCCTCTACCACTGGTTAGCTGGAGAGAGCATCAATTGCCTCAGGCTATTTCCTGCCTATTCTCAGAGTTCCACTTTCCACTAGAGGCAACGTCCAAATCAGCATCAAAATGCTTTGGAGAGAGACTGAGGGGTCAAAATGTGTTGTGTGGAAGATCTTTTGGTTGATTCTCAGGGACATCCTCATTTTAAGTCAAATTGTGGACAAGTAATTTACTCTTGAAACTCACAGTATGGTTCCCCAATAAAATGTAATGTGGTACATAGGGGGGAAAGGTAAATATTTAGAGGTGGCACCCATTTTCCTTGAGATGCGTGTGTAAAAGTGATTTGACCTTGCCTGCTTTTTGATCTACCCACTTTTGGACTAACTATTAGCATACAAAGACAGGTGCAAATAAAATCTTTTTTCCCTCCAAAAATGAGCCTTCTCTGATCTTTTTTTTTAATGTTGATGCCATTCAACATTGCATCCCTGCCTGCTGCAAAGCAGAAGATTCTGAAATGATGAAGATTGCACTCCAAGTAACCAAAAGACAATCTCAGACACTTAGTTAGCTTGCAAAAAATGTATTGTTACTCTTAGTAGTAGTAGTTTACAACTTTAATCCTTTCATTTACAGTATTGTACAGCTGGTTTAAAATATAAAAATAATCTGTCCCTCTGAAAGATAACTACTCCTTTAGCTCTTCTTCCTGCTTACTTACACACCTTGGCAGTTGTCACCTTAAACATCTGTCACCCACGCCTCCCACCAATTATTGGTATATTCAAAACCAGAAGGCAAACGTGAAAGTGTCTCCTAAGCAGTGAATTTCTTATTTAATACTAATAAGTAAGAACAATGAAAATAAATGATATTCATTAATAATATTGTCATGAAATATGTCAGAGAAATTCTTATGTGAGGCGCCCAGACCTTTTTCCCCATTGCTACCCAGCAAGGGTGCTGTTGGTCTTGATCTCCCTCACCCTTACTGGCCTTTCTTATAAGCAGTTTTGATGATGGCGTTCTTAAAAAGAGTCACTAGAGGAGTGTGACTGTGCTCTGAGGTCATGAAGCCACCGTAGCGCTTCTTCTTGGACAGGGCTGGGGTGTTCCACCGAAAGTGGTGCATCTTGTAGGCAGCGTTAACATTTTTTATTTTTCTCCGTTGCTTTTCTTTGTCCACCTTAGTGGCTTCACTGCTCTGCTTTTCCTCCGGGGAGTCAAGTTCAGGGTATTCCATCTCCCAGGAAAGGTCTCTTCTGAACTCCTGAGGATAACTCTCCGACGATTCCTCTTCCACCCCATTCGGATTGACTTTGATGGGTCGCCTTTTCCTGCCCACTGGCTTCCCCCATCGGAAGTGCTCCATTGCATAGGACCTCTTGCCTTCTTGCTTTTCTCGGGACTCTTGGTGGCTTTCTCCTTCCCAGCTGTCTTGGGTTTCTGAAGAGGCCGAGAAAAGATCTGCTCCGGAGTCACTGGAAAGGTCCTTTCTTTTATTGCCGAAGTTGCTGCCGTTGCTGTTACTCTTCCCAAATTTGTTCCAGTGGATGTACTTCTGAATATTTTCAGAGAGAGGCTGCATGTGACCATTTCCTGGATAGACTGGAGACTCGTTTGAGACGCCCATTCTGCAAGCCCTGAGGCACTCCTGCAATGGAAACAGGGGAGGACAGGCAGGGAGATATTGGTTTCAAAACAACTGTACAGGTTTCAGTTCAGCCTAGAGCTCATTTGCCTTTCTCGTTTTCTCACGGTTACTGCCTCAGCAATGAGAGTCAGACTCGCCAGCCTTTTGCAAGGCATTTTTTTTATTTGCAGGCAAGTTTTTCTAAAGCTGAACTGTTCCTTTTTAAATTTAATTCAATCATATTTAGAATCTTATTCGTGCCTGGATCATGTATTCTTTTAAAGCAGGAAGCAACTTGGGAGAAGGCTTTCATCTAAGCATAGTTGGTACCTCCAAAAAGTTGGCTGAATCTCACCTAGCCAGTCAAACCACTCCTGGTGTATCTGCTTTTGCATCCTCCCACTGAAAGAATTTCCTATATATTTCACTTGGACAGGAACAAGCAAAAGCTGCTTTTCTCAGTGATGATAAGGTGGCAAAAAAAATAGTAAGTAACATTTCTTTGGTTTCAATTTCCCACTTACAAATTTTCAGCCATTGTTGGAAATTGAATCCTAGACTAGATGAGATAAATGATTTGATATCATAAATGAAGTTAGATAGCAAGACAAAATTACTCCTGTCGATGCCTCACGTATTCATTGGATGTACATCCTGCCCTTCCTTCTTCAAGAACATTCAGAATGAGATCCTTTTCTCTTCCAGAAATATCCTGGGCTTCCAGACATCCCTTTTAGAAGCCAGATTTACCAGCAATTTCCACATTACTGAAGCCCTCCCACCTCTAATCCATTATAAATGCCTCATGCCCCCACTATTTTCTCCAGCAAGGAATAGTTATTTTGATGTTTCAAATCTACAAAATTACTAGCTTTGCTACTACATCAAGGAGCTCAGTCTTTCTGTAACCCAGGTCAAGAGTTCTGTTTTCCACTGGAGAGTATTCTCATCACATATCTCATTTTTCCATGCTCAGTGTAACTATTTCATTGCCATGTGAAACTAAGTCAGATGCCGTTTCGGCAATCAGTTTCCAATGTTCTGGTGTTTGTGTGTGTATTGTTTGGCGCTGCCTACCACCACATGCTGCCATTTGGAAAGATTTTGCCACCATTCTGCTAACATTTGGAATGCCCCTTGAGGTTTTCAAATGCAGGCTTGCCACCAGGCTGAACATGAGGGTGCCCTTCCCATGCCATCATTTCTATCAGTCTCTCTTATTAATTAATTAATTAATTAATTAATTAATTGTTTTCAGACCACCAAATACACACAATGATGTTGTGGAAGAGCAATTTTATTTTATTTTTTTAGTAGTAGATGAGGGATTTCAACTGATTTGTTTAAGTCCAGGAGGCAGGGTTCAGTTATCAGCAACCAAAAAGGTGTCAATTATTGACATTCATTGGTTGACTTCTCCACGAGCTCTAGACATGCCAAGATGTGGCTCTGCTGTGCATACTGATATAGAACTGGAAAAAAAGTGATCATTTCAGACTTTTTTGGCCTTAATTTTAAAATGCAATATAAAAGCTTAAAGAAATGGAAAGACTGGTGGTCTGGGGAAAAAAAGATCGACGACAATACAAAAGGAAAATTAAGTTCCCATTATCAGCCATCCATTATCAGCCTAGCTTGCTTCTGCTACACTCTCCTTCCATAGTCCCTTACAACAATGGGTTTCCTTCTATAGCTGGATTATACCATCTGAGCCCATGGATTACCTTCCCCTCTACAAAGAGGATTCAAAGGCAATTCATTGACTTCTGGAAGAATGGGGTAAAACAGATGGATTAAACTTCAGCACAGCTTACCATTTTGCCTCAAATGAAAAAAAAAGAAATGAAACAAAAAGAAGAGATGAAAAAGTTATTCCCTCTCCTCTAATGAAGTATCACATCTCAGGCCCCTGGGGGGGAGAGAAAGAGAGGGGGGAGAGGAGAAATAAATAGACAGAAGAGGAGGAGGAGGAGGAGGAGGAGGAGGAGGAGGAGGAGGAGGAGGAGGAGGAGGAGGAGGAGGATAGATGATAGATGGCAGACAGGCAGACAGGCAGACAGACTGACATTTAATGTGTTCTCTGACTGCAAAAAGCTTGCTTGCGCTGCTAAGGATCTTTTCAAACAAATACACTGTATCATCAGATTTCCCAATTTTACAACATTTTTGTTTCATTTCTTTTTTTTTCATTTGAGGCAAAATGGTAAGCTGTGCTGAAGTTTAATCCATCTGTTTTACCCTATGTGAAGACAAAAGGAAATGCTAAGGAGATGAACTAAGGTTGGGATCAAGAGTTGATGCTCTCAAGATGCCAGCCATAGTTGCTGATAAAATATCAGGAGATTTATTGTCTCAACCACAGCTACTAAGCTATGAAGCTCAACATTGCACTACAGATAGTGGCCGTGGAAGCCTAGACCAGTATATAGATAATGCATGATTTAAAAAATATTATTTGATTTTAATTATGTAATGTGGCCACAATCAGTTGCCATTGGGCTTTTTTAGAAAAAAAAACAGCATACATACAAACATACATAAAATTTACTGTAATTAAATTATGAATTCTCCCAAAGTATATAATAGTTTCCTCCTTTTGTCACATTAAACATTCCAAGTTGCTTATGGAGAATTTTTTGAGGACTATATCCCATCCTTTGCAGGGGCTACATGTAAGCCTGGGACTCTGGTTGCGGACTTTTGTTGTAAATACTCTGATTTAGGTCATTCAGGACTTTAGAAGGTCCTGTGAAATAGACACATGTAGGCTTCTTATGATTAAAAAGTTAATCACAGATTATATACAATGCCTTCATCAATCTGAATAATTTCTATCAATAAAGGAAAATATTTGTAGCTCAGGTTAGTTCTCTCTGAGCTTGGTTGTTTTCTTGCAGACATTTCATTATCTAAACTAGGTAACATCATCAGTGCACTGGTAATGTTACCTAGTTCGGTTAATGAAATGTTTTCAAGACAACAGCCAAGCTCAGAGAGCATCAAGGACAATAACTTCTATTTAATCCCCATATAAGCAAGTGACTATCACGCATAATGTTGGGTAACGAATTCCATACAAACATTATAAGGCATTTCCTTGAGTTTACCTGAACTTAATTCACAACCATTGCATTGGATGGTCTACATTCTGGGCCTTCTCTCCCAAATACAGCCACTTAAGAAAAAGAGGGACCTAGGTAAACCGTCCACTTACCAACATCTTCACTTCCGTGTCCATGTCCCAACACCAACTGTTGTCCCAACAGAGGCTATGCACTCCTGCCACTGAATGGATGAGCAGAACTCCCATGATGGCCCAAAGACTTCTCCACTGGGAGTTCAGCATCTTCAGAGAAAGAAGACTGTTCCTGCTGAGATAAAAATATTGGCCACCAAAGAAAGCAAAGTAATATAGATTATAGAGAGTCAGTTGGATGTAGCAGATATAGCATCAGGCTAGAAACTGTGAGACTGTGAATCCTCATCCCACCTTAGACACAAATCCAGTTGGGTGACCTTGGACCAGTCACTTTCTCCCAAGCCACTTCTGAAAAGCCTTGCCAAGGAAAGTGCAGGGACCTGTCCAGGCAGCCTGAAAAAATCAGACACAATTGAATGGAAGGAAAAAAATATGGGTTATAAGTAGCATGAAATGATGGGGTGCTTGAGCTGTCAAAGGTTTGGTCCAGATTTATCCTAAGCTCACTACCTAGTCTTGGTTTATTTCATTTATTCTATCTGCATTACTGATGGATAATACTAAATTGCTATCAAGCATATTTTTCCAACGATTCTAGGAGTAAGTATCTCTTCAGAAATCTCTCCCAAAATTTTAACTCCCGCCTAGAGTAGCAAAGTCCTTTGGCACATTTTTTGGTACCTGCCTACTTATTTTAAGTAAGAATAGGAGCTTGCAGGCTGCAAAAATAACATCCAGTCTCAAGCATAACGCATTCCCATTAATGTCTTTGGACTCACATAGACCTGGAGACATTCTTGGGAAAATAAAATAAATTGTTCAGAATCAACAGCCCTGTCCTTTGTTTAAATATTGTAAAAAAGTTAACCATATCCACCATGACAACATTTTTGTGACAATGTCTATCACCTGATATCGAAATTCGAGATGTGCTTACTGTATTGGTCCTAAAAGGCAGAGGATCACTGCTTTAAATGCTAGACAATTTGAGCATTAGATGTTGGCACTTGCAGAGATATGCATATTCCCTATTTCTAACATATTTTCCCACTAATTTGCTTAACTTATCTCACACAGGCTATATATGGCAAACCCTAGTAAAGTTGATTTGCTTTTATCCTGTTGTACAAGTCTAGCCACCATATTTGGAAACCACTGAAAATATGGGAACACAGCCTATTGTGATTTGTTCAATAAGCCATTGTTAATATAAACCATTCCTTAGAGTAATAATGTGTAAAACTAGCCAGAGATGGTGGTGCTAATGGGTTTCCCAGATTATTCTTCATGTATTTGCCATGAATAGAGGTGCAACCTTCATGAAAAAAAGACCACTATATGTCCTTTTATCCAAAAACCCTGAGTCCCAATGACTGAAATTAACTATTACTATGGTTTATGATGTTATAATTCTGTCCAGTACTCAAACCCGTAGTAAACCATGCCTTAGTTACACCTGCTAATCCCACAGAAACACAGGAATGAAATGTATTACAAAGCTAAAAAGACGTGAAGCTAAACTTCTTTAGTGGTAGGATAAGACGTTCATTGGATTATTTATACTATTCCCCCACCACCCTCTATGCACAAATAAGCCTATTTTCTATGCACATTTGAAACATCAAAATTATTATAAATGTCTTCCAGATGTTGGGCAATACTGTGTCATTATTCTTAGCAGGTATTTTCAAGAATGTTCCTATAAATAAACACATATGTTGCAGGGGAAGAAATGGTTTTGGTTTTTTCCTCTCTCTCATTTCAAAATTTACATTTCAACTTTCCCCCTCTGTTATTTCAAAGTCTGCTGAAACTTTCAGCATGTGGAGCACCCATGTCGCTCCAAGCAGAAAATGACTAGGCTGCTGTCCAGGAATGTCTATCCTTCTGCTACCAAGTTAGTTTGCTAGTCCGTCTAGAAGATTAATATTACAATACCAGCATGCCAGATAAAAGATGAAATTTGAAGAACCCTGTAAGGAAGTGCCTTTTTGTGAGCTGTTCTTAGTGCATACTTATATGTCTGAAATTTGTAGAGAAGCTGTGAGAGAAGCCTAAGCAGGCAGGACCAGAGGTTTAGTCTTCCGAGTTTTCAGACTTGTGCTGGAGCTCATCCTCAGAGAATTTGTCTCTCACCGGAAAATGTTCTCACCAGAATGTGTTATCACCAGAACACACTCTAGTGAGAGAGAAGTTCCCTGAGGATGGGCTCCAGCATGAGTTTGAAAGCTTGGAAGACTAACCTTCTGGTCCCAGTGATCCAGTCAGATTGGATCCTGCAACATTATCCTGAGACTCGTATATTCACCTTCATTCACGAGACCTAAGCATCTTGGCAGTTGAAGAAGATACCAACTGGAGACTTTATGATTAAAAAAAATGAATAAGAACACAATAAGCAGAAAATAAGAAGGGAGAAAAAAAACAACTGAAATGTGCATAGAAGGGTATAGTTGCTTCAACAGTGAAATGGGTGGCATATAAATTTAACAAATATTTTTAAAGTGGAGAGTTTGCCAAGTATTCCACACAGTCAGACTTAGTACATTCCTCTTACATGGTGAAACTGCAACAGAACAAGAGAAAAGGCCACAGATGGGGGACCAAGACTACTGTGAAGAGAAGAAGGTTCATAGGACCCAAGGACATGGCTCCTCAAGGATGTTTTTACTATAAGTCACGTTGAAATGAATAGGTCCTATAGTGGACTTCAATAGCCTCCTTAGGCAGTTCTCATTGATTTCTGAGAGACTTGTACAGAAAAATTCTGCAGGAGATTGGATCCATGGTATTTAGGAGAAGAATGGTTAGGCAACACCAGATTTCAAGTGAAACCTGCTACAGATTGAATTTCCCTCTTCTTCCCATACTATTACCATAATGTTACCACGTTCAGGCTCTTACGTGCAAGGATCTTATACAGTACATCGCCTCCTTGTAATAACAAAATTGGATTTTTTTTGTCTCCTAAATAATGGAACTGCTTTTGATTTGTATAACAGCTCCATGGGAGAATTACTCATCATCAGTGTGCATTCTCTTCTTTCAGTGAATTAAATCCCCTTTAAGTATCTTACATTCTCATATTTTCCTCCACATGTGTTTTAGGGGATAACTATTTCCTCATAGCAAAATAAAACTGTTGTTTCTTCTAGTTGCAAAAAGCAAGCTTTTTTAAAAAAATGTTAGATTAAAAGGTTAATAGTTTTAGTCCATTAAAAACTAATTCTATTTTAGAAGAACTGTCATCCCATACATTCTTGAATATAGATTTGAAGCTAGAAGGATGGATGTGTAAAGCAAAGCTCTAATAAAAAGACACAAATGAATTTTATTCTTGAGGAGTTATATAACCACAAAGTTCTATTTCTCAGAAGGCTTTAATTGCTGCCCGATTTAATTCTAACTATTCAGCACACTTGGGATATTGCATTCATAACTGTCTATGAAGGCAGAACTCCTGAACGATTAAGCAGAGAAGTGATGCTGTCTGCAAAAACAGCAAGCAAAACCATGCATGTGAAATAAGTTCTTACCTACCACTTATTCAGTTGGCTGGGAAAGGTGCAAATAAAAGTGGATCAGATCCCTTCTAAAGGTTATCTGCAATATGACAGAAACTTAGAAAGGGGACAAGCCATGGACAGCGACTTGCTTCATTGCCTTTAAAGCTACCTCCTGCCGTGCCCTGGTCTGAGTTTTTCCCTTCTTGATGTTTGTCAGCGGGGATCTGCGCTGCAGAACTTTAAAGGCAATGCTTCTTCACCTACACTTAGAAGAAAATGAATAAAGCAAGCCTTGCCATCCTTTCAGATAGAAACTTACAGGACCAGTATCTGAAGAATTAAAGCGCAGCTAAGACAAGAGCGTAACTTACCTGTTGCTGCAACGAGAGTTCTCCCTCTTCTCTCTTCCTCTCTCAGTCTCTCTCTCTCTCTCTCTCTCCCTTTCTTCCTCTTAACATCTGCAAGGTTTCAGCTACAACCCCAGCCCCTTTTTATACCACACAAGCTTGTCTTTAGTGCTAGAGCAACCTTCCGGACAGACCTTTTGAAGCAACAATAAAAGGGGAGGTGTCCAGCAAAGCTCCAGGTGTAGAAGAATGGGGGAGATTAGCAGGCATCCACCAAGACGTAAGATACGTGGGGAAAGGCTCATGAAAGGCAGCTGGAGGTGGAGAGAGGATTAGCACCCCAATGTGAAGAGGACTGCCAGATGAGGCACAGGAAAACTTCCTCCATTTTTAGCCCCTTAAATTGGTTCTGCAGATCAGGAGTAAACAGGTGATTATTATTTTTTTTAATTAGAAACCAGACACCCTTTAATAATAATGGCATATTGGTTCATGGAGGATTAACACACTATTAAATGCATATTGTACACATCTGTTCAATACTACCTCTCCTTTTTTTTCTCCCTTTCCACATTGCATTTTGTAAAGTTCTTTTGTTCAGCTTGGCAAGACAAAAGAGCCTCAACTGGTGGTCCATATGGTAATGTTTGTGTATCACTGTGGTCAGATAGATTTCAGCTGACATGACAGTAGGATGCCATGCCTCTCAAGCTACAGTCATCCTTTACTGAGTTCAGCATTTTAAGTAAACCCCTCTAAAATTCCTTTAAAACTTTTAAAGGATGCCTTCATCCCCTGAATTATAACTGCAGTCAGCTCTAAAGAGCTTTACAGAATTCCCTGCCTGTTCTTCCAAGGGTTTCCAATTGTTATTTTAGATTTCTTCAGTAATCTAAAAGCATATTCCACCAAATGCTATATTTGAACCAAATTGGAGGATCTTTGGTTTAGAAAGACACCTATAGAATTTTAAGGAATATGAAATAATTTTTATAAGTGTAGCATATCCTGGATTTTTCACGTGAGCTAAATGGTCACTCAAAGCAAGATTGGGGAAACAAATTCAAAAATTCTTGCTTAAACTGAAATATTTGAAGAATGACAACCCACCATACTCACTAATATTTGTGAAATGTTTTAATATATCCATACTGGATAAAGTAAATTATTTAGATTAATTTAATAAAAAAAACCATGAAAAAGAAAACATCTATCTAATTCTTTGAGTTGACCAAAAATAAATACTGGGATGATGATGATGATGATGATGATGATGATGGTAATAAACTGCCACCAAACTGGCTTAAAAGAAAGACCAAATGAAAAACAGAAAAGAGACATGGCAAGGCAAAGTGTTATATGATCAATACATAAAATAAATAGCAGGCAAATCAAATAACAGCAAGCCCTGGCAATGGCTAAGAGTAGGAAAATTGAAGAAAAGGGTCAAGGGGCTAATTCTGGCTACACAAGATGAATTCTTTAGAACAGGGGTGTGAAACTACCGGCTGGCGGGCCAGACGCGTCACGAGGAAACTGCTCCCACCCCATTGCCGGCAATGGGGGAAAAGCTCTGATACATCGTGAGTTTGGCATGTCTGCTTTAGAACAAATGCATACAAACTCAGAATTGAGGAGACAACAACACACAGCAAATGCTGCCTCTGCAAAGAAGCTGAAGAAACAGTGGACCACCTAGGCATCTGCTGCAAGAAGATTGCACAGACTGATTACAAGGAAGATCATGACAAAGTAGCAACAATGATGAATTGGAAGATCTGTAAGGAATACCATTTGCCTGAAAGCAAATGGGACCATAAAATAGACAAAGTAATGGAAAATGATCAAGCTAACGTGCTCTGGGATTTTGGAATTCAAACAGACAAGCACCTTTACACAACCCCTATTTTAACGATTGTTGATTAAAAAAAGGCAAAATGTCTGGATATGTGGACATCAGAAGACAGCAGAATATAAGAGAAAGAACTGGAGAAAATCACAAAAAACAAAGACCTGCAAATAGAAATAGAATGACTATAGCAAGAGAAAGCAAAGGTATTACCAATAATGATTGGCACCTTAGGTTCAATCCTAAAACATTTGGAGCACCTCTTGAACACCATTGGTATTGACAAAATCAGTATCAGTCAACTGTAAGTGTCAGCTTTACTTGCAATTTCTTATATCTTGTGACAATACCTTTAACACCATCAAAAAACAACACCTGCCTATTCCAAGTCCTTGGAAAGGATTCGATCAGGGGATAAATATGCCAATTCCAGTCTAAACATCTGGCTGACTGTGCAGCCAATCACAATAATGTTAAGTACCAAAACACTAGCAAAAACGAAGGGTATTTTCTGTTTTCATTTACATTTTGGCAATAGAATCATGTACTCAACTGTTCTTTTTTAAAAGTAGACTTAATTTTAAATTGCTGGCCAGCATTGCTAAACAATGACACAAAGCAAATATTGGGGGAAATGTCTATCATTCTTTTATCATTTTTTTACCTTCCAGAATAGGGATACTGTGTTCCCTAAAAAGATGCATTTAGTGACAAAACAGAGGATGCCAGCTGCTTTGATTAAATAGAAAGGGGTAGAGACTCCAGAATTAGAGGATCATCATAGAACAAAAGAAGATTTAAGAGCTGCCATTTTTAGAGAGGTGAATTAAAAAGGTTGTTGAAGGAACAGGGAAAGAAAAAGGTCTGTTGAGTCTGTACAACCTGCTAGATTTAGGCTAGAGTAAGGAAACCTAAACCTAGGTTTTGGAAACCTAAAGTACACTGGGAGAGAAAAATATGAGATGGGTCATTCATTAATAGATGTCAAGGATTTGCATACTATGGCCCCATAGGGAAAACTCTATCAAATACGCTTCATTGACGGGATTTGAACAAGCCGGCCTGGCCTGATGGGGGATGGGGGGGGGTTGTTGTTATTTTAATATTTGTATTTACTGTTTTTAGTTGGGTATATATTTAATCCCTTTTAACTTTTGTATCTCTGTATTTTTTATGCTTGCCCTGTTCACCGCCCTGAGTCCTCCGGGAGAAGGGTGGTATATAAATAAAATTATTATTATTATTATTATTATTATTATTATTATTATTATTATTATTATTATTATTATTATTATTATTATTATTATTATTATTATTATTATTATTCTCCCCAAATACATTTGGTTGAAACTTAGTGAAACTTAAGAATATTTCATTAACGAAACTAACAGAGAATTTTGATTATGGAATAATATAATGCAATCAGATATGCATGGGGGGGAGATCCTTTAGGCAAACATCTAACAGTTCTCTCTGACTTGGTTATTTTATTATTATTATTATTATTTTTGCTCTGCTGGCTTTGTTTTCAAGCCTGGGGTCTTATTTTGTTCTTTCCTTCTTTGTTTCTTTAAAGCAGTAGTAGAAATGAAGCAAGTGCACCAAGAATTTTGGCACTTTGGAAAAGCAGAGAATGCTACCCTTTCAAAAGGAAAAAAATGGGATTACGAGAAATATAAACCAAGCCAAATTGTAAATTTTAAGCTCTTTTTCCTCTAGTCACATCCAGGTTATAGGGTCCTTGAGCAAATAATTTCTTTCACTATGTGAACTAACTACCTCTTCATTCTTAAGACCTCAGGCTGCTGAAAATCACAAGTCCAGGAACCATCTTGAGTGGAACACAATGCCACAGGGCCTCTTGAGTTTTGCTGGGGGTAGGATCCTAGAGATTTGAGTTTTTAAGAATCAGAGTCTAGGACCCTCAAAGTCCTTGTGGGTGCACAAGTGACTACTTAACCCATCTTGTTTTTACACTTTAAGGGGAGCTTTAATTTAAAGATTGAGAAAACGAGATATAGAAAAAAAATCATACCACAGTACAATGTACCAGCCTCTAACACTGTTTACATTTCCCAAAATATCAAAACAAACCTCTAAGCATTCTTAGGCCGTAGATGTCATAGGCAGCTACAGTCCAGCTCTTTATTTGGAAGTGTACACACCTGAACAGAAAAAAAGGTCAAACGTAAGCAAGACTAGTAAAGATCCTCCTGAAGGAGGGAAGATCTGAGAGGCTGTCAGGTGGAAGTCTAATCAACTGGTGCATTCTAATTGTTTATGTCCATCCCTCATGGCAGCCATTCTATGAATGGACAATCCCCATGACAGCCCTGGGCTGAGAGCGCCCAAAGCATGTTCTCAGAATTCCAGATGTTCCCATCAGCCCCCAAAAGTTGGGAGTTGAAAGTTGAATCTGAATGGCATAAATTAGAGAAAAACAAAAGAACAGGATTCAGTCCAGAGCTCTCCGGTCACTCACATTGGCCAGAGGTTAACAGCAGGATGGTGCCAAACCTTAAGTTAATCCCCTCCTATAAAGGACATATAGTTTCTGGAAGAAATATTCACTCATGATCATCATGTTCCTCAAAAGGAAGAGTATGTTAAATTTCTCCACAGCAAGCAAGAACTGAAAGAAGGGGTTACTGTACCGAGCAAAAAATGGTTATAAGACTTTGATCCCGGAGGAGATTTAAAACATAGGCTAATTAAATGTCAAGTTTTTTTGTTAAAATCTTAATAGCATAATACGCAAGTTGGCTATTAGCAACCCTTTGTTTTTATGGATTAAAGCAGCCTTGCCCAACCTGATGCCCTCCAGATCAGTTCAGCTAATGTTTTCAGCCAGCATGTGTGAAAGTGGAATGGGACCCTTCACTGCTCCCACTTCACCCCCAGCCACCCGCCTCAGCCGATTTAAAGCTGAACCACCTCCAGCCATTGTCCACCGCCAATGATTCCCTGGCCCTCCGGCCCACATCCTTTGTCCCTGACCATTCTCCCAAACACTGTTTGACCTGGGCATTTTGCTGCAAGGGACAAATAAACCCCCATCCAATCAGGTGGTGGGCAGAAACAATGGTGCTGCAGGGAAAATGCAAGAGTGGCAATGGGCGGGACAATCACAGGGGCTGGGGGGGAGGCAGCATGCAATGCACATATTTTTTTAAAGCCACATAACTGCTCCGCAAGTTTTTTTTTTAAAAAGGGGGGTGCACTTTCAGACCAATTGAGTGTCTCCAGAGCTGTGGGTCTGACAGGTTGTGCAGAGGGGGACAGGGCCCAAGTTATAAAAAGAAGGTGTCAGAAACAGCAAAGCTGCAGTGTGAAAGCATCCCACTGCTTGGGGCCACATGGCTCTGTGGGAAAAGAAAGCACATTCTGGAGAGAGAGAGAAGAATGAAAATTGTGTGTAGGGGGTGTATGTGCTTAAATGTGTTAAACCAATGCAATGTTCACAGATAGCACATTACCTTCATGTGTAAGTGTGAATAGAGTACAAAGTCTCTTCCCCTGCCCCCCGGCCTGGTATGCGGCTTGCCGACGTAGAAAGGGTTACAGCTCTCTTCCAATTCTCTCTGTTGAGGGTGTGGGGCTGCATGGGAGTATATGTGCGTGCACACACACATACATACATACACACACACACACACAAACATATACATGCGTGCAAACCAGATTTCCATTTGCTTCCTCTTCTACACAGGCCATCCCTCTTCCTCCTCTACAAGCTGCCAGCTGTCGGAGAGGGCAATTCACTATTCTCCAAAATCCTCCAAACCAGCGGTGGAAGGGCAGGTGGGTGAGCGGGTTGGGGGAGAGTAGGAGGCTCCTCTGACCCCCGGAGACAAACAACATTAAAAAGCAGGCAGAGCGAAGGAAGGAGACACGAGGCCTAGAATGGGTTAGCAAAGCAAACATTAGGAGGTGGGGAGCAAACTTGGTGGAGAAATCTAAAATCATTCAGATGCATTTCACTCGGCAGAGCCCCTTCATTGTAGGGGTCCAACAGGGGAGCAGGGGCCAGACAGACCCTAGGAGGAAGGGGAACTGAAACCAGACTGGCTTGAATGGAGGAGAAAGGAGCGAGAGGGTCTGGGAAAGGTGAGCTGAGATCCACGCTGGTACCCTTTCGGTGTATTGGAAGAGCCCGCAAACTGCGGAGCCCCGAATCTGCCCCTACTGTGGAGCCTCCATACTCTATTCACACTTACACTTGCAGGTAACACTGTGTGAACATTGCATTGGTTTAACACACTTAAGCACACAACGCCCCCATGCACAATTTCCATTCTCTCTCTCTCCAGAATGCACTTGCTTCTCCCACAGATCTGTGTGGCCCCAAGAGGCAGGATGCTTTCGTGCTGCAGCTTCTTTTTATAATTCAAACCGTGTCCCCCTCTGCAAGACCCATCAGAACTACGGCTCTGGAGCCACCCCATTGATCTGAAAGCACAGTCCCTTTTTAAAAAAAAATCTTGCAAAGCAACTGTGGGGCTTTAATTCTTGCATCGCATGCTGCCCCTCCCCCCCCCACAGCCCCTGCGATCGTCCCACCCTCTGCTCCCACAACACCATTGCTCACCACCTGATTGGATGGGGGCTATTTGTCCCATGCAGCAAAATGCCTTGGTCAAACAGTGCCTGGATAAAGAAGGGCGGGGGACGGAAGGCCAAGAGACCATATGGCGATGGACAATAGCCAGGGTAGAGAGGAAAGCTGGCTTTGAATGTGCTGAGGTGGGTGGCTGGGGGCGAAGTGGACGCAGCCAAGGGTTGGTGGCTAAACATCCTACACCCATGTGAAAGAAACAAGATTATAAGAACCATCCAACTCATCAAGAGAACATCAGGTTGAGAATGGCTGTTTAAGGGCCACAAGAGCCCAGAGCAATGGAGAAATGTACTGTATGTATGCACAGGAGATAAACAGTTTTTTTTAAAAAAGAAAAGTTTATCTTTGTAGAAAATAAATCAAAGTAGAAAGCTGAGGCACACATTAAAAGGGGGTGGGACTTTACTCACAACCTGACTTTTCAAACTGCCCCCACCCTGCCCTCAGACACCTGGCAGTAAAATACAAGAGCAAGCCAATTTTGTATATATGATTTCACTTGTAAAGTTGCTTATTAGTCATCTTCCACCTTAAAATACATGAGTCATAAAAATACTTACATATGGCTAAGACACTCAGCCATTATTATCACTGCTACACTGCACAAAAATAATATATCCCATCAGCTTGGAGATAAATTGAAATTTTAGAATGAAATGTTAATTTAGTTTAACTGACACTGATTTTCAGAGATAGATGCCTGACTGCTTGAAACAGCTTCTATCTGCAGAGAATTCATGCTAGTGAAAGATTCACTGCCAGCATCAGGGGCTTCCAATTTTAGCAGCCTGAGCTATCCTGGGAAACATTGTGTTCTGATGGGGGGCTATTTGGATAGTCTAAATGGGCCCAATCAAAGGCTAAGCCATTGTCCTGAATTACACTTTTGTACTTCAACAGAAAGTAGGTTGGGTATCTAACTGGTGGTAACAAATCAGTTTCAAAAGGATGACGTTTGGAGAAATAATTTGGTTATAGAATGCAGAGATAGAGAACTATGTTTTAACCACTTTTAATATGGATTCCTGCCCTCCTCTTTATTTAATTTTGTCTGCTATCCTTCTGCTTGGTTTCTTCTATTTTTAAAGTTTGAGCAGAAAAGACCAGGTAGATTATCCTACTTAGTCCTACTTCTTACCCCTTACTACTTACTTTTCTGATGCCTGGACTACAATTGCCATATATTACCTACTTGGATAATGGAACTCTGAAAGCAAACAACCAAGCTCAGACCATACCAAGGACTCCACAATTTAGTTAACACTTGAAAAACATTTATCATTCATTTCTTCATCTGCAAGTATATTTTATCTCTATCACATAGCATGAGAAATATATACATGTTAAACTGCAATAAGCTTTGTTTGTCTTTGATTTAATACAGTAGTTTGTTTAAGATCAATAATCAATTCAAAGCCAGGGTTTGTTATTGGCTGACTGGAACTGTCTTCAGCTAAAACAAAGATGAATGGATTAAAATCATAATTGTTTGGCTGCAAAAATTACTGTCACTTGTACCAGAAAACATGCTTAAAACAAACCGTTGTTTTGGGTACTGATATACTTCATAGTATAACAGCCTATTATCCAATGCTGGATATTAAGTAAATTAAGAATTTGAACTATTATTACCATGACTGAGTGCTTAAATAAAGTTCAGGGTAGGCATATTCAGCATCCTAAACCTGGCACTATAGCATCCTTCTGGCTTATTTATTCTTAAATCCATTTTGCCTAGAGAACTAGCCCAATCAATCTAGCTACTGGAGTAGAAGGCCTGTTATGAAGGTAGATTGAATGCCAGACTTGAGATTGTATAGAAAATCAAATGTCTGTATACCCTTTAATGCTGCTGGAAATAGAAAACATATTTTATTTTTAAACAAAGGCTAGCAAAGCTAGGGGAAGAGATTGAATATGAAATAAAGGCTCTTATCTCCCCAATTGCCTCTGAAAAATGTTTAGAACCCCAAGCTGGAACAATTCAAAAACCTTGAAAGAAAGGATCATTTCTTCTATTTCTGCAAACGTTGAATAAACTGTTGAACCAGGAATATTCATTAGGATTTAAATTTCTGTTTTTTATGTGCCTTTAGTTGACAGTTCTTTATTTTTCTTACAAATTAGCAAAGTGTATTTTACATCTGGCTTTCAATGAATCTCAGTGTGTGCGTGAGAATATTCCCCCTTTTAAAATATTGACTGTGATTTATATTAATTTGAAACTGCAAGCAGATCAGCAACATGTTCTGCCAGAAATTATTATTTGCTTACAATCTGTAGTTGAAGAATTTCTAGGTGGAATATCTGCATTTTGAATATATAAAATTTAAAAATGTTATAGTTTGTTTTAAAAAAACAAAGTTTGTTTTTATTTATCTCATATGAGATTGATCTATCAGCAAGAAATGACTGAATGCTTTAGTATAGGTCCTAAGACACAAGGCCAGATTCGTTATAAACATTATTTCCTCTTTTTTCCCTTTTATTTTTAGTATCTGACAGTAGCATGGGATTTGAAAATACTATTTCATAGATGAGAGCTTTTACCAGGTCAAACCCTGTCCTCTTCTAATGCTTTCCATACACAATAGCCAATTACACTGGCAGTTGTAATTTACTCTGGTGCTTGGAAGTACACTGTTTTAAGAAACAAAGAGCAGCCTCATACTACACAGTGCTCTCCTCCAACAGAGCTTTGAGAAATAGGTTGCAAAAATCCACATGACTAACAGAGGTAGAAAAAGAAAGATAAGGTTCTACATTTAGGCAAGAAAAACCAAATGCACAGGTACAATAGGGGGTACCTTGCTCAACAGTAGTAACTGTGAGAGGGATCTTGGAGTCCTAGTGGACAATCACTTAAATATGAGCCAGCAGTGTGCTGCAGCTGCCAAAAAAGCTAACACAGTTCTAGGCTGCCTTAACAAAGAGATAGAATCAAGATCATATGAAGTGTTAATACCACTTAAATTTTACTAATAGAGAAGAAGTGATGGAGTTGAAGTTGCCGGAACCTTGGGGGAAAGTGACCACATCATACTGCAATTTAATATAATGTGAACACTAGCAAGAGTAAACAATCCAACCAGTGTCTTAAACTTCAAAAGAGCCGATTTTAACAAACTGAGAGAAAACCTAGGAAAGATTCCATGGATGAAAATCCTAAAGGGAAAAACAACCCAAGAAGTGTGAGAAACTCTGAAAAATGCTATCATAAAAGCCCAAACCAGCACAATACAACTGAAAAAGAAAAACAAGAAATTCAAGAAGAAACCAGCATGGCTACACAAAGATCTCTCTGACAAACTGAAAGATGAAAAGGACAAATACAAAAAATGAAAAGGCCAACTAAGGCCAATTATCAGCAGACAGCCAGAACATGCAAAGATGAAGTCAGGAAAGCAAAGACTCAGAACAAACAAAGACTTGCAACAGAGATCAAGGATAATAAAAAAAGTTTCTTCCAACATATTAACAAGAAGAAAAAAGTTAAGGAAACTGTAGGTCCACTAAAGCAGGGCTTTTCATCCAGTGGTATGGGTACCACTTGTGGTACATTGGCACCTGGCAGGTGGTATGCGACCATCCTAGAAAAGTGGTAGCAGGGGAGGGGAATGAGCTGAACCGGTGGCAGCATTGCACAAGCCTGAGCGAGACATAGCTGCAGCTGCAGGGCTGTCAGGGCTCAGCAAAAAAACCAGGATCAGCGCTTCTTCATGGCTGTCAGGGCTCAGTGGAAGCACCAGGATCAGCGTCAGGGTCCAGCTGGAGCTCGGTGCTGATCCTGGCGCTTCTGCTAAGCCCAGAAGAAGCGTCAGTCAGCTGGAATGTTGCAGCATCTCCTGGGTCTTGTGATTTACATTCAGATGCTTGGCCACCCTGAGTCTTCGGAGAAGGGCGGGATATAAATGGAATTTTTTAAAAAAACTGATTCATATTTATGATGGTCCCAGTGTCCCAGGGTCATGTGAAGTGACCAAAACCTGCTGCAACCACCCAGCAGATGGGGGGAATAAAAACCAAACACCCCCCCCCCAACACCCCTGCTGCCAATCCTCAACAGAAATGCTCACAACAATGAAAACCTTGGACAGGAGGAAGAGCGCTGCCGGGCAGGCAGGCAGGTGTCCTGCTTGGCTGTGGCTTGGGGGGCACTTTTTTCAGTGCCATTGTAACTTCAAACAGTCACTAAGCAAACTGTTGTAAGTCGAGGACTACCTGTACTTCATCACTTTTTCCTTTTTTTTTGGTCATCAAGTTTTTGACACCTTGGTAGGCGAGTGGTGGTACTCGGATGTTGCCATATCCTCAAAGTGGTACAATGGGTGAAAAGGTTGAAAAGTCCTGCACTAAAGAGAGAGGATGGCAAGGAAATAACAGACAACAGGGAGAAAGCAGAGCTGCTTAACTCATTCTTTGCATCAGTCTTCACACAAAAAGAAACTGCATCCCAGCATACCAAAAAAAACCCACTGCAAAAGACAAACTAGAAACAAAAATTAAAATAAGCAGGAAAATGGTAAGAGAACACCTATCCAACCTTGATGAATATAAATCACCAGGACCTGACAGACTACATCCCAGAATTCTGAAGGAGCTGGCAGATGTTATCTTAGAAACATTGCACTCATTGCATTCAAAAATCTTGGAGCACCGGAGAAATACCTGAGGATTGGAAAAGGACTGATGTGGTTCCCATCTTCAAGAAAGGGGAAAAAAACAAACCCAGGAAACTACAGACCAATCAGTTTAACATCAATACCTGGGAAGATCCTAGAAAAGATAATTAAAAAACAGAACTGTGAACAACTAGAACCAAACCAAGTTATAACTAGTAACCAGCACAGGTTTGTTAAAAGCAGATCGTGCCAAACCAATCTTATTTCATTCTTTGATAAAGTGACTAAACTAGTACATCAGCGAAATGCTGTGGATGTAGTATACTTAGATTTCAGTAAGGCATTTGATAAAGTAGACCACAACCTGCTGCTTAGTAAGTTAGAAAAAGGTGGAATAGACAACATCACTGTTATGTATTGATGCGAATCACATGGGCAGTTATAAATAAGTAACTGCTGTGTTTGTTTAAACTGTTAACTGTCTATCTGTCTATGATTTTGCAAGCTTGTGTTTGGGGTGGGAAAATTGCTTTAAATTCATTGGCCACCGCCTATCGGCGGTCTGTATACATAGATGTCAAAGCGGCTGTTAGGGTCACTTCTGTGTTAACTTAATAAACGTTCTGTTGTTTTCACCTTCACCTCATCAATGCCTAACAATCCCAGTACACAACAAAGAGCCTTGGTGGAGCAGTGGGCTAATGCCTCCTTAAGTAACACCAGCTGGCTGCAATTAGTGCAGGTTCGAGTCCCACCAGGCTCAAGGTTGACTCAGCCTTCCATCCTTCCGAGGTAGGTAAAATGAGGACCCAGATTGTTGGGGGCAATTAAGCTGACTTTGTAATAATGCCGCTTGGGGGGGCGAAAGCCCTAATAAGCAGGCATATATATAGAATGAAGGCTATTGCTAAGCACATTGATTTGTGCTTTAGATTGTAAGCCGCCCTGAGTCTTTGGAGAAGGGCGGGATATAAATGGGATTTTTTTAAAAAATCACCACTAGATGGATCTGTAGCTGGCTGGCAAACCTTACTCAACAAGTAGTCCTCAATGGCACTACATCCACATGGAGAGAAGTAAACAGTGGGATACCACAAGGTTCTGTCTTAGGCCCAGTACTCTTCAATATCTTCATAAATGACTTAGATGAGGGAATTGAAGAGGAACTCATCAAATTCACAGATGACACCAAACTGTCAAGATTAGCCAACACCCCAGAAGACAAACTCAGGATCCAAAAACCTCTTGACAAACTTGAACAATGGGCCCTATCCAACAAAATGAGTTTCAGTGTGGAGAAAAGCAAAGTTTTACATTTAGGCAGGAAAAAATCAAAGGTACAAGTACAGATTGGGCACGACCTGGCTTAAAAACAGTAACTGTGAGAGGGAACTTGGTGTCCTACTGGACGATCATTTGACTATGAGCCAGCAGTGTGCAGCAGCAGCCAAAAAAGCTAATACAATCCTGGATTGTATAAACAGAGGCATAGAATCAAGATCAAGCAAAGTATTAGTACCGCTTTATAAAACCCTTCTAAGACCACACCTGGAATACTGCAGCCAATTTTGGTCACCATATCACAAAAACAATGTTGAGAGTTTGGAAAAAATTCAGAGAAGAGCAACTAAGATGATCAAAGGTCTGGAGACTAAAACATATGAAGAACGGCTGCAGGACTTGAGTTTGGCTAGTCTAAACAAAAGAAGAAATAGGGGAGACATGTTAGCAGTATTCCAGTATTTGAGGGGCTGCCACAAAGAAGAAAGAGTCACATTATTCTCCAAAGTATCAGAGGGCAGGACAAGAAACAATGTTTGGAAACTGACCAAAGAGAGAAGCAGCCTGGAATTAAGGAGACAGTGAAGACAATTAACCAGTGGAACAGCTTGTCTTCAGAAATCGTGGGTGCTCCATCACTGGAGATTATTAAGAAGAGGCTAGACAGTCACTTCTCTGAGATGGTATAGGTTCTCCTGCTTGAGCAAGGGGCTGGACTAGAAGACCTCCAAGGTCCCTTCCAACTCTGTTATTCTGTTTTAGTATAGAATAACTCTGTTATTCTATACTAAAAGAGAAAAAAACAGAATTATTTGCTTCCACTGAGTTCCATTCTCCGTGATATTTGCATGCCAAATCTAATAGCCTTAAGCAATATTTATTTTTATTTCGCGTGTGGCACAAAATCATAAAGTCTTACAACTTACAACTTAACCACTTCCTCTAAACTTACTAAAAATGTTGAAGCTAGCAAGCAGAGCAGGGTGCCTGGGTAAAGGCCACATGTTGTTGACACAGCAATACTGTAAAAGTAATAGGAGTATTGGATTACTCATCCATGTAATTGATGGCATTTGGGAGAAGGGCAACATTAATTTAAGAGACAGACATTGCGTGTAAATAAATTCCACAATCCGGCTGAACTTCATGCATTCAGTTCAATTCTAGCAGATTCAGAATATCCCAAGAGAAAACAAGAATAATTGGGGGAAAAGATTGTTTACACCACTGATATCCTACAGCTCACAACTCTGTGATAATAATAAGAGTTATCATTATATCTGCTACGAGCTAGTAAAATCTGTCTTTCAGTCTGTTAATGCTTTATCCAGTCAGGAATCTAATAAGATTGTAAATCTGCAAGATTCCATGTTGGTTTATCTTTTTTAAAAGGCTGGAACCTTCCATTTTCAACCTTTACTTGTCCACATAAGATTCTGCCATTCATCCTCAGCTACTGCCATGGGCCAGCTTCTCCCTGCTAATTATTAACAGAAAATAGAACAACAGAGTTGGAAGTGAACTTGAGGATCATCTAGTCCAACTCCCTGCTCAGGCAGGAGAGTTGATACCATTTCATACAAGTGGCTGTCCAGTATCTTCTTAAAAAACTCTAGTGATAGGGCACCCACAACTTCTGAAGGCAAGTTGTTCTACTGTTGATTGTTGTCACCATTAGGAAATTTCTCCTTAGTTCTAGGTTGCTTCTCTCCTTGATTAGTTTCCATCCTTTGGTTCTTGTCTTGCCTTCTAATTAATTAATGATTAGTTCTAGAACCAGTGCTTTTTTTGTAAAAGAAAAAGGTGCCGGAACTCACACGTGTCATACAATCCGCCTTGCCTACCCTTACAAGGTTCCATCCAAAAAAGGTGCCGGAACTCTGTTCTGAGTGTTCTATGACAAAAAAAGCCCTCCTAGAACTAAGGAGAAATTTCCTGACAGAATAATAAACCAGTGGAACAGCTTGTCTTCAGAACTTGGAGGCTTAAAAAAAAAAGACTAGAAAACCATTTTTCTGAAATGCTATAGGGTTTTCTGCCTGAGCAGGGGGTTGGACTAGAAGTCCTCCAAGATCCCTTCCAACTCTGTTGTTCTGTTACTTTTTGCCCCATATCCCTCTCTGCTGCCTGGGTCCAGTTGTTATGTTCTTTCCCACAATCCTGACTCACTTGCCCAGTTTCCTGCCTCTCTCCCTTTTGCCCACCTTGACTTCCAGCCCAGGCTGTAGTGTTCCTTTTTCCTTCCTGCTCTCCAGCAAAGGAACTAATATCCTGTCTTGGATCCACGTTTTAATTCTCTTCAGTCTTCCTCCATCTCTCACTATTATAATTGCTCTGTTATTATAAAGTACAAGCACTGAAGGAGTTTCCCATTATATGTGAGCGTGTATCTCTGTGATTGGGTTGTGTGTGCATAAACAAAAGGAGTGGGACTTTGGTTGCAACACCGCCCCCACCCCCCCTTCCATATTCAGACCTCCTCCCTGAAGACGCCTCTGCACCATATTTTTCCCTTCCGGTTACTATCTAAAGCCAGACTACACTACATCGCCATCTTTTGTGCTTTGAATGATGTGTGATAGATTTCATTTCAAAAGATAGAGGGACCAGGAAAAAGAAAAGTTGGCAAGACCAGGAGAAAAGCTAAAAAGGATTTAATTGACTTTAAGACTTCATTTAATTTTTTTCTTCTTTAATCAATTTAAGCATCCTTTGAATGCCCTAGCAACCCCAACTGTGCCCTGTCTCCATGGAAGTTGCCTTGTCTTGTCTCCAAATCATGGTTTATGGAGCATTATCCTGCTATTTCCCATACCACAAAACATCTGGCAGCCACAAAACTGAGCCAAAAGAATAGGAATAAGCTATTATAATGACACTACCTCTCTGCAGGACATAGCCAAGGACTGGTTTTCATTGAGGATTGCAGGGAAAGAACTCCATTATCAAAGCCCATGGAATTCCCCTAGCATTGCAGAGATAAAAAGTGACAATCCACGAAATTACTGTAGTGCAATTTCCCATCAACTTTTATCCCACAGCTAAAGGATTGATGGTGATGAGAAGTTTGTCAAACATGTTTCTGCGAGAGGAAACTGATTTTCTAGCTCCATTTCAATCCAGTTTCAGGGCTGGCTATGGAAAACAAACTGCATTGGTCACCCTACATTGGGAAAAAGAGAAGCCTCTCAGTAGCTTCCAGTACTGGCAACCACGATGCTCACACAAACCAGGAGACTTTTCTGATGTAGGGATATTGTACTACAGTGGTTCTGCTCCTGTTTGGATGCCTGTTTCCAGACGATTGTGCTGTCTCGGGGTAGCTGAGTTATGGAATCCTGTAAGACTCTATTTTATCTCTTACATTGTTTAACGTGAAACCATGGGAAAAGTCCTCCAGGGATGTGCGCTGAGGTGCCATCAGTATGCAGATGATAGCCATCTCTGTCTCTCTAGGTGTGTGTCTCTCTCTGTCTCCCTCCCTCCCTCCCCTCTTTCTCAGATGAGGTGTTCTGAACCCATGCTTGGGCAGAATAATGGACAGCTTTTCTCAGACGTTTTAAATGCCAAGTCCTGCGAATTGCACAGCTGCAACCCTGGGGTGGTTGGTGCCTTTTCCTGTTAACTTACCTTTTATCTTTGTTTTTACTTAATTCCTATTCTGTTTTAATTCTATTATAATTGTATCTTTTTTTATATGTTTTATAAAAACATATGGCGGTGCAGTGGTTAAAATGCAGTATTGCAGGCTGACTCTGCCCACACTCCAGAATTCAATCCTAATGGGCTCAAGGCTGACTCAGCCTCCATCTTTTCAAAGTCAATAAAATGAAGACCCAGATGGTTGTGGGCAATATGCTGATGTAAACCACTAAGAGAGTGCTGCAAAGCACTGTGGTTGGTGTATAAGTCTAAATGCTATTGTTAATGCTATTGCTATTGCTATTTTTACCTGTAAATCACCAGTCATTTAGATAGTGAGATGGGCCTTGCCTAAATTTGATAACTAAATAAATTGACTTTTAATTGTATTTTGAATGACCACTGCCTAATTTATATGGCATTTCATTTTATATTTTGTTTGATTTTATTTATATGTTTTATTCAGATTATATTTTAGTGTATTTTAGTGTAATCTTCTAAGAGACCTTCAGCTATTGAGTAGTTTAAAAAGCTTAATAAATAAAATAAATAACATTTCCACATCCTTTGAAAAGGCCATTCCAGATACATATAGCATATATTAATGGAAAGACTACTTGTTCTATATCTATCCAAAGGATTATAATTAATTTACTTATTCCAAATTTGAACTCTGATTTCAAGCTGTCCATTCATTACATTTATATTTTGTTTTCTGATAATTTGTACATTCCTGTGCTACTGGTTTTAAGAATCCATCCTGTTATGACATGATAAGATACCAATTGGAGTACTATACTTGCTTTTCCAGTCTTCTTTTGTTTTAAACAAGACATTCTAGCAAATCCATATTTTACCTTGATTTTCTCAAAGCAGACAAAGCAATGTGCTTTTAGAGGGTGACACAATATAAATGAATATGTTCTATTTGTATGCTTCAACCCACTCAGGATTCCTGTAATTAAAACTGGCTGATGTGTTGCTGGTTTATATGGTCTGTGATGGGCAGAAGAATAAAAAATATATATTTTTTACTATACAAAAGGAAATGGGAAGGGGAAGGGGAGGGAGAGGGAGAGGGAAAGGAAGCAGGAGGGGAGGGGAGAGGAAGGAGAGGAAGAGGGTGGAGAGAAGGGAGACGGGAGGAGAGGAAATATCTTTGTATTGTTCTAATTATTTATTTTGATTCATTGAGTGTGAATATATTATGTGTGTTTATGTATAGATACAGAGCAAATTGTTTTTCACATTGAGCTTGGTTCCTGGTGGTAATCTACCATTGTCCATGTAATTTTCTTGACAATATGAAAGTGGTTTGCCATCAGCTTCCGAGTCTAGTATCCAGCCTTGTGATGTACCTACACCAGTGGGTTTCTATTCTTATTTTCCAGACATCTCTTCGAAACAATTTACAATAAAAGACAAAGTAAGATCAATCACGATGTATAGAAAAGAATCTAAAACAATGTTTAAAAGTAATGGTTAAGTTTAACATGAATAATGGCAAAAAGAATGCAACAATAATTGTAATTGTTCCTATGAATTAGTAGCATATCACCTATAGAATAGAATTGCATGCATTCTATAGTTAGTAAAAATAAAATTCCTCAAACAATAAACTTGGAATCGTAGACATTTGCAAGTATCCACTTTGGCCTAGTGAATGCAGGCTAGAAACTGGGTATCATCAACCATTGTATTTTTCTGGGCTACCTGTGGGAGTTGAAGGTCAGAGACACTGTTCTGAAATATTTTCCCTCCTTCCATAGCAGAGTTGCAGTCAGTGAAATAGGAAAGAGAGATTAGTGAAGCAGTAGCCTTCCTGTAGAATGGTGGCTCCAGTTCCTTCTCTCCTGCTTTTTAACATCTGCATGAAGTTGCTTCAGAAGGTCATCTGCAGTTCAGGGCACAATATCCCCAGTACTATGATAATATGATAATATCCAGTTATACAACACTACTGTGGACCGTGCAAGAAAGTTCGTCAATACTTTGATCCAGTCTGGCTACAGTTTCAAGATCTGGATGCAATAAAATAGACTGAAATTGAACCTAATCAAGACAGACTATTTATTTTCAGAGAATCCCTTGAGAATGAGTGAAGTATCAGTGGATGGAGAAGGGCAAACATTGTTGCTATCTTCAAAAAGGGAGAAAAAGTGGATCAGAAATTACTAGCCTAATATTGAGAGATCATAAAGCCACTGATCTATAATTATCTTGAAGACAATGCAGTAATTGCTATAAGTCAGCACTGATTTGTAAAGGGGGTGTCATATCAGACTGAGTTGTCAAATACCTGAAGGAGTATCACACATAAGAAGAATATGGCATGTATTCTATTATACAAAAAAATAGTGTAAAATAATGATTCTAAGTATCAAGAGGGCAGAGTCTAGATCAGGGGTCAGCAACCTGAAACAGTGAAAGAGCCACTCGGAACCGGTTCCCTCACAAAAGGAAAAACTGGGAGCCGCAAAAAATATATGTGCATGCACGCATGCACAGAACAGGGTTTGACTGAAGAGTGGAGCCAAGGCAAGATATGCACCTACCCTGCATATTTGAATTGATTGGTTGAACTTTTTTAGTCCCACTTTTTTTTTTGGACTGCACGTGGCAGAGGACTGGGAGCCACAGGAGACGGTTGAAAGAGCCGCATGCGGCTCCGGAGCCGCGGGTTGCAGACCTGTGGTCTAGATGAATATTAGGAAAAAACCTCCATACAGTAGAAGTAGTTTGACAATGGAACCAACAACCATAACAAAATTTCTTAGACAACAGAGATTCAGCAAGTTACTCCAATTTACAGTTTACAACTCAGCCCAAAGATTAGAATACATCCAAGATCAACAGATATTCCTTGACTGTATTTCTATCAAGCTTAATTTCACCATATATTTCAACCATACACATTATTTCTAATTGTGTAAACTGCAGCTATCCAATGTCACCTATTCATCATCCAAGTAATACTGACCCTAGCCTCCCAAGATAACCACCCCTGTTGCCACCATTTCAATGGCCATTCTTCTGCAGAATTTGCATTTTTCTCTTTCCAGTCTTTTTTCCATGCCCTGGAAAGTTGGTTGATAATATGTATTAAGTTCCCAGGTTCTTCAGCTTCCCTGCTAAAATTTGGACAATGATGCTCACTCCTAAATAAATAAAACAATAGAATGACTACATGTCCATTCAAATCATTTAGCCTGGAATCTATTCCTTCCCACATGCAAATCCACAAATTCTCCAATACATGCAGAATATGTATAAAGGTAAAGGTAAAGGTTCCCCCGCACACGCATGCTAGTCGTTTCCGACTCTAGGGGCCGGTGCTCATCTCTGTTTCAAAGCCGAAGAGCCAGCGCTTGTCTGAGGACGTCTCTGTGGTCACGTGGCCGGCATGACTAGACGCCAAAGGCGCACGGAACACTGTTACCTTCCCACCGGAGTGGTCCCTATTTTTCTACTTGCATTTTGACGTGCTTTCGAACTGCTAGGTTGGCAGAAGCTGGGACGAGTAACAGGCGCTCACTCTGCTACGCGGCACTCGGGATTCGACCCGCCAAACTGCTGACCTTCTGATCGACAAGCTCAGCGTCCCAACCCACTGAGCCACCGCGTCCCTTAGAATATGTATAGACATACCCATTTAAGAAATTAGATAGTGTAAAGTTCTGTTTGATTTAATTGTTGCTGCTATGACTGATTTTTTTCATTTTTCCATTAGAGTCTTTTTTCCATTCCATTTCTTTTAGCATGTATTTAGCTATATCTACAGCAACATATGATTGCAACATCTAGATTATAATAGCTTTGTACCAGCTGAATAAAAAAATAGACAGGATAAAAGTTACACTTAAAAGTGGTTGCAAACACATTCAAGGACTGATCTCCAACATTTAAAGGTTTACTGAAGCATGGTTTTTTAAATTAATCCAGTTGTCGATGCATGAGACAGTGGGAACCCAGGCAGTTGGAACCAGATTAGGCAGTTGCCAGTGGCCCTCTGTGAAGAAGAAGACCACATTTTGTGTTAATACCAAGGAAGATGAAAATGTGAAAATGGGCTTCACACTGCTTTCCTTGCTCTCACGATTTAGTCTGGGTTGCTAGATTTGTAATTCATTGTAAATTCTACCTGATTAGAGATCAGCTTTAAAAGGGTAGTTAGTGCATTGGCTATTCTTAATGTACAAATATGTGAAATTGGTTAAGAAGAAATTACCTCAAAAGATTTATTTCTAGGTATTATTCATGTTTGTGAGAATATTCCAAACTAAGCTGTTCATAGATTGCCTTGGGGAATTAAAATTCTATTTGTAGCTGTTGAATATTACTTGATATAATCTGTCCTTCTTACACTATATAGAGTGTTATTGCTTTGGACATTTTTTCTAGGGAAGGCAGCATAGGGAGAAATCTATAAAGAGCATGGATTTGTAATTGTTCTCATTTGGAAGATGCTCAGATGGCCTTGGTTAGTAGCTGCAGAGAATGACAGGCCAATTCTCTCCAGACTTACAGTATTTCTAAAAAAAAACCTTCTGGCTCCAGACTTGGAATATATAATGAAAGCAGAGTCATATGGAAAGTTGTCCTGTTAAAGGGTTCCACAAGATTCTGGAGCTATGACTAAAAAAATACCTGCATACCAACTTGGTTGAATCTTTATCAGATGAAGCAGAACAGAATAATATTGATTAGGAAGCAGCTATATGGGTGCTCTGTCTCATCTCTTTGATACCTTCCATCTCTCATGGAAAATTCAACACACACTCAAACTCATTTTCTTGAAGCTATTTTCCCGTTTAAAAAAATGTGCCCCATCAGATTTTTTTTCCAGACAATTGTAGC
This sequence comes from Vipera ursinii, assembly GCF_947247035.1. Lineage (NCBI taxonomy): Eukaryota > Metazoa > Chordata > Lepidosauria > Squamata > Viperidae > Vipera > Vipera ursinii. Next base: position 334,064,817 of record NC_139512.1, read on the forward strand.
TCTTTCCCAGTATTCTGTGAAGGATACTCCTAGGCCAGGGGTCGGCAACCTTGGCTCTTTTATGACTCGCGGACTTCAACTCCCAGAATTCCCGAGCCAGCTATGCTATGCTGAGCCAGCTATGCTATGCTGGCTCGGGAATTCTGGGAGTTGAAGTCCGCGAGTCATAAAAGAGCCAAGGTTGCCGACCCCTGGCCTAGGCCATCAACATTTCATGAAAATGACCCAGAAAAATCTTTATACCTGATGGCTTCAAAATCCAGGGAAGATGCTCAGATCATCTCCAGTAGCCAAATTGTGTGAGTATGATAAAAATAAGTTATAACTGGTCACAGAAATAACCACTTCTGTTTTATTCATCACTTCAGGTTTAATATGTTACCTATGATGTTTTAGATGGTATTTATACAGTATTTATTTTATAGATTGCAATTTTTTTAGATTTACTCTTACACAGGTAATTAACACACCATTATAGTAGTGTATCTTCCATTTTTATTATTTTATCTTTGTTATGCTAGCATTTTATCTCATCTATTTTTACTTTTGTGTTGTATTTTTCAAGTTTTGCTAGTCAACAATATTTCATTCCTTTTTTATATATATATATACAAGTTTTATTGATTTTTTAATATTTACACAAACATGTATTTGTGAAACAATATGGTGGTTGGGTAGTTAAAATAAGAAATAACCAGTTGTAAATAGTTCCGGTTATATCAACAGAAATGCCCTCTCTAATTCCCTTAGTGATTACATAGTCAAAATAAGCAAGTTAGTTATCTAGTTATCACCTAGTCAATCAACAAAATTTAAAATATATTTTCAGTAATACAGATCAATATCCTGTTTTTAAATTTTATCTAATTGCAATAGGATATTCTAGAATAGCCTATAGTATATGGAAAAAAGCTTAATTTTGGGTAACCCACAATTCCCTATTTCAATAAAGAATAATTCTTTTGTCTACAAAAGTTATATTGTTCATTACAAAACATTCTTATGTTTTACCATTAAAGTCTAGTTTGCATCTTAACAAATCACCAGTTATTAGAAATATATTTTTTGCCTTAACCATTCAACAATTATTACAATGCTATCTTTTATATGTAAAATTCTAGATTCTACACTATAGTTCAAAAGTAACCACTGAATATTCTATAAGTCAACTTGACCATACTTCAATTATTAAAATACGATTTTTTGATATGTCATTCCAAATTCTATAATATAGTTAGGAGTTATATTCTAAAAGCTTACTTTTGTTTTCCTTTACAAATCTAAAAGCTAAATGTAAAATCAGTTATATTTTTTAGAGATTTCCCCTTAATCTATAGAAAGGTATTTTTATAGTCTATCTTTAGGAATCCCAAAAGAGAAACAAGTTTAGTTTTTTAAATCTAACTCTTGCCCTCCTTTTGTGCCAATCATGCTTGCCTCTTGGCATATTTAAAATCTCAGATGTATCTTCCTTTCTTCCTATACCCCTTATTTGAATCCAGGGAGCGTATCCAAATGTCAGTTTTGCAAGGAAAGTGTCCCCTTTGTAACCATTGTATTTTTGCTTTGATAATTCAGTTTTTGGTGGTTGATATAATATAGTTGTCATTAAATCAGTCAAATCATTTTGTTCTTCCAATTCTATCTGGGTTAGGTAGAAGGTAGTAGCTGGTATTATGGTTGTCATTTGATTAATTGAATTCTCAATATAGTGTATTTGAAGGCCTTTAGTGTCTTCACTCTTGGTCTTGCTTTCTTCAGGTGCTGTTGCTTTTTGGCTTGTAAGTTTTGTAGTTGCCATTAAAGTTTGGACTTTAAGGTTTTCTGTAGGTTGCTTTTGTTGTTCTTTGAAATCTCCTATTTTAGTGTTAGTTTCCACTTCTTTTATTTGGTTTTGGGTTATCTTTTCCTCATTTACAGTCAGAATTTGATTTGGTGGCTTTAAGTTGTCAGATTTTTCTTGCAGTTTGGCTTTAATTTGCTCTGTCATTGCCAAGATCATGTCCAGTATCAGTTTATAATCAAGTGGTGGGATGTATTCGTCCATTTTGTTGTTGTTTGCAGTAAAATCTTCCATGGAAGCTGTTTTATTTATTTATTTTTATTTTAATCCCATTTATATCCCACCCTTCTCCAAAGACTCAGGGCAGCTTACAATCTAAAGCACAAATCAATGTGCTTAGCAATAGCCTTCATTCTATGTATATGCCTGCTTATGAGGGCTTTCGGGGGGGGCAAGCGGCATTATTACAAAGTCAGCTTATTGCCCCCAACAATCTTGGTCCTCATAATAATAGTCAAAGATTTTCCACCTCCTGAAGAGTTGTATTCAGTGCCAGGTGTTCCCACACTTATCTTTAAGCATTGTTTCAGGGACAGTTCTGTTATTCAGTCAACTCTCACAACAGAAAAAGGAAATTTACTTGCTTTACCAGGTTTCACCACAAGATGTCATCAATACCATATAACATGCAATGTAAGAATTTTTTTCTTTTTCTTCTTTTTTTTCCAAATTAATATAGAACTTTTGTAGGATTAGTCCAATTTTTTTCTTTAATTCACAGCTTAGAGAGAGGATAGGATAGTGGATCCCCAGGAACAAATAGAAGCTTTTTAGTAAATACAGATGAAATTGCTTAAATTCTTTGCTGAATTAATTGAATTTCTTTTGTAGCTTTGAGGCTTTAGGATTTGTTCCCAAAGTAGATATTCACCGTTCTCTCAAAAAATGGGGAAGGAGATTTTCAGGAAAGTCCCACAGGAAGCTGGTTAAGGGAATAGGAAAGGTAACCTCTCACCCAGGTCCTCCAGATTGCTTCTTAGTGCTAGGTAGTGCTTTTGGCTTTCGGCAGGGAGCGGCTTAGTGATCGGCCATCTTTATGGCCGGTCTCTTCTTCTTCTGGCCAAAGGAGATGATGTTGGATTCCAGTCGAGGGCTGCCGCCCTTCTGCAATAGCAAGGAAGTCCTCCTCTTGGTAATCGCCTCTCCAGGGCGATTTTTGACCCTTTTCAGGGTCCTACAAAAAAGAAAGAAACTGACGGCAGGAAGCAGACTGTTCCTGCACGTCCGGAAGCACCACGTGCGCAAACCGAAAGCCAACAATATTTCATTCCTAATCAATAATATTTTATTTCATACACTCAAGTACCTAAAAAGCACATACATATAAAATATAAAATAATCTAATTAATATTTTGTAAATTCAATATAGCAAGTTATTTTTTTATATTCAGAGTTAAAGCATTACAGTCTGAATACAATATATGCAAGCATTACAGCTCCCTTTATCATAAAAATTCAAAAACTGACTCTGGTGCTTCCCCTACCTTCCCTTGAAGGGAATAAACTTTGGCTACTCTTTCTTTTCTGAGGGATTGGGCAGATAGCATGACCTAGCTGGCCTCCTGGGCTTGGAAGCTAAGCCGGACTTGTTCGGTAAGTGCCTGGGAGAGAATATTAGGTCAAGGGACCTAATATGAGGACCTGCACATACTGAATAATATAGGTAGTCCTCGACTTACAATTCATTTAGCAACTGCTCAAAGTTACAACAGCACTAGAAAAAGTGACTTATGACCGTTTTTCACACAACCATTGCATCCCTACAGTCACATGATCACAATTCAGACAATTGGCAACTGACTCATATTTATGATAGTTGCAATGTCCCAGGATCATGTGATCCTCTTTTATGACATTCTGACGGGCAAACTCAGCCAGGAAGCGAGTTTCACTTAACAACCATTCTACTAACTTAACAACTGCAGTGATTCACTTAACAACCATCTCACTTAACAACAGAATCTGATCCTAAGTTGAAGACTACCAGTATTCAATGGCAGGGAAGAGAATGGCAAACCTCTTTGGGCCCTATTGCCAAGAAAATGGCATGGTTGCATTCATGTGGTCACCAGAAGTCAAGCTTGCCTCAAAAGCATCTGTAGCTTTTTGCCTTTTAAAACATCATAAAACTGTTTATGATGTTATGATGATATGAAGCGTCAGTTCTTCTTTTTCCAAAAAAGCAGTATGACACATAAAAACAGGAGGAACGTAAACAAACACTTGGACATAAGTCCAGGAGAACATCAACAATGAAAAGGTCATTGTTTAAAAACTTTTTTTGATATCTCTTCTAAGACTAGGTCTAGCTGGAAAACAAGTGTTTAATGAGCTGGGCAAAATATCACTTTGGTTGGGCTTGACACATACAAGCTGGGGTGCAACAGCCAGGATATTGTGTCCAAATATTCCCATTTATATTTCCTTTCTGGTATTGAAAATAAGCTCTGGCATTTTCAGTTGGAAGGACAGGAAATATTATTTTTTTAGTGATATAATTATTTTTATTTTTTCATTCTGATTTATATTACATCCTTCATATAGGACTTCAGGCATTCGGAGGATAAATAAGAAGGCAGAAAAGCTCCCTTAACTGGATTTTTTCTGCAAGATCTGGAGCTGTTTGCCACTGTCCTTTGTTTGTACTCATGGCAATGCTACCACTGAGGTCAACTTTTCAATACAGGAAGTTCACAATGAGACCGCTGGTCTGAATTTTGCTATTGATCATTTTATTCTTGATAACCAGAAAAAAAGAATTATAACAGAAGAGTGAAATACAGTATACACTTTTCAGGGCAATTTCCGATCTCCTATTAATCTCCCACTAACCTCCCACTAATAAGAATTTCACTCTCGGTATTTCTTTTAGGAAACTTTTAAAAGCATGGCTTTTCCAATTTAGTTTTAGAGAGTAAGATAAGAGCAGGAAGTATACCCGATTTGGGATGGATCAGACTACCTCACGTTAGAAAATGTTGTGGTTTCTTAAAACACTTTGATTATTTTGAATTTCTGTTAATAAGGTTTATGGAGATGTTTGTCCATTTGTGCTTTTGATGTAAGCTGCTTCAAGTTGCACAACTGAAGCAGCATAAGAGCAGTGGCAATATATAAATAAATAATTCCAATTATATCTTGCCTCCAATACAATGGCTCACACGCCTCTTAGGAGCAGGCTTGAAAGTAGAATGGAAGTACTCTAGAAAATGGGTCACACGTGGCCATTGCAATGGATCATCTTATCTCCTTAACTGGCAGCACCTTTGATGGACAGTTGCCTCGAAGACCGCAGGCTCCTGATGAGCTCTGGAGGTAGTTGGCTTTGGAGGTGATAACAGGTGTCACTGCAATTTTTCCATCTCATTTATTTTACTTTTCAACTAATTTGAAGATTAGAAAACATTTGGACAGTCATCCAAAGGCATTATACACATACCACACACATAGACACACAAATACCATAATTTCCAAGGACTACAAGGGGCAGGGCAACAATATTAAGATGTCATACAAGTTAGCATAGGCGTGTTTTCTTTTCCACTTTTTTTCTGGTGACTCAAGCATATTGGAAGGCTTAAATGTGGTATTTTTTCTTTTGTTTCTCCATGGAAACGCCTCCTATGTTTGACAATCAAAGTTTTGTAGGGTAAGAGTGAAAAACAAGAGGGTCAATGGCCTGTGGCCCTTTGTAGGTTGGCCACTTCTGTTTTGAACCATGTACATGTTTATATTCCCCTCTGATACCACCAAGATTAGAAGCTTGCTTGACTTCAATCTATTACAACTTGTTTTGTGCCATGTACTTGCAAAATGTGATTCCAAATCTGAGTACCCATTAGTGATGATTTTGGCAATTAAGTAAGATGGTGAATAGATAAAGGAGAAACAACTTCTGGTCCTTGACCTTTCTGGAGAATTTTTCCATTTGACTAAAACTTTCAAAGAGCCACTACATTGATTTCACTTATTTCCCTTTTCCTATGAAGGCTGCACAAACAACTTAGAGCACAAATGAAGGATGGAGAAATATCCATTTCTGTTTCCCCTGAGAGACAGAATCACCAGCTTAATTTAGCTGAAGTGGACAGTTACCAGCGTGGATATAGAAGAAGGACCTTGACCTCAACATTGCATTGTGAGTTGTTAATTAAAAGCGGGAGGAAATTTGCTGGATTAAGAGCTTTTCTGATTCTCATGGCCCTGTTTGTGCTGCACAGTAGCCATCAGAATTCATTAGTTTAAGGGTAAAATAGGAAAGTTGGAGAAATGCAGGCTAAAAATCAGGAAGGTTGGAAGTCAAATCTATTTCGAAGCCTAAGAACTATATGACAAATGTCTCGGGGAAAGGACATAAATTAGCTCCTTTGAAAGACTGGAGATACAGCTCTTTGTTTTAAGAGAAAAGTGATGGTAATGGATTTTATCATAAGGGGAAAATTTTTGACCTAATCACTTGGAATTAATGGACACTGATAATTAATCATAAAAAGAAGAAGCTTTGGAACTCCCATGCTGCTTAGGGTAGCTAAACTAACTGTCTGTGCATGCATGTGTGTCTCTCTAAGTAATACATTTAAAGTGAAATATGTCAGATGTGATTAATTCTCTAAAACACTATCTTGGGATGTAATGCTGGCCATAGCAAATATTTAAATACTGCATGCAAAATGCTCTATGGCCAAGAAAATTCAGAGCATTCCGAACAACACTGAGGGAAGCAACATGTAAATAATAATTACCATACATATATATCCAACATATAATTCCTTTTCACTATAAGCAACATTATACTATAAAGCAGGGGTGTCAAACTCAATTTCATTGAGTGCTGCATCACGATTGCGGTTGCCCTCAGGGGGCTGGGTGGGTATGGCCAGGGTGGGCGTGGCCTACTGGGTGGGCGTGGCTAGAGTGCATATGGCCTACTGGGTGGGCATGGCCAGCTCTACATCGTTGGCATCAAGGGGGCCTATGGGGGCCTGGGCAGGAGTGGGACAGATCTGAGGGTCTCTGGCAGAAGGAGGGTCTCTGGGCCAGGGCCAAGGCAGTGGGGGCCGTTCCCTCACTGTTTCCAGGATGGCTTCGCGGGCCGCATGAAACCACTTTGCGGGCCAGATCCGGCCCCCAGGCCTTGTGTTTGACATGTCTGCTATAAAGTTCAGCTCAAGAGAAACAGCAAAGGAAAGGGGGAAAGTGGTTGTTACAAGCAGGGAAAGAATATGCCTATTTTTTTTTTCAAACAGGCCAACTGCTTGGTTACTGAGCTGGGGCACTGGGATTCAAGTTCTGTAATGAAGGCTTGTGGATTGTGATCTTGTACCTGTGAAGTGGCTTATGAATCCTACTGATGCTATGAACTGGGCCATTGGAAGTGCATACTCTCAGAAACTCAACTGCAATAAGTCATAGCTAAAAGTTCAAATTACATATTGTCTTGTCCTTCCCTCAGAGGAGGAAATGGCAACCACTTCAATAGCTCACCAAGAAAACCAAATATTGTAGACAGTCACAAACAAGACATCAATATGATCCTAAAAGATAAGATGCGTTGAGCATCAAGAACAACAGATAATTCAGTACTAAGTGAAGTGAAACCAGACTACTCATAAATACCATCATAAATATGAGTCAGTTGCCAAACATCTTAATTTTGATCACATGTCCATGGGGATGTTACAACAGTTGTAAGTGTGAAAAAGGTCATACGTCACTTTTTTCAGTGCTGTTGTAACTTTGGTCACTAAATGAACTGTTGTAAGTCAAGGACTTCCTGTATACTCTCCTTTACTCCATTTGATCTGCTATTGGCTAAGTTTATCCATATTTTCCCCATGTCTTTTTGTTCTCCCTCTAGATCTCTTTCCTCTCAGGATTTTATCCAGCTTGTCTGATGAAAAAAAATCTTCATATGTAGAAATTTGAAAACTTTTAACCATTTAGTAATCATAACTTGGCTTAGATAGTAAAGGAGGTCTCTGTATCAGCTCATCTTCAGTTGGGTGCCTTTCGGTTCCCATGATCTCTTGTTACGATTGTCATGCTTTCTCTGAAACAATCTGTTCTGTACTTGTAATGGAGACTTGAACAATGGGCACTATCTAACAAAATGACATTCATTGGTGAAAAAACAAGGTTCTACATTTAGGCAAGAAAAAACAAATGCACAGCTATAGTATAGGACTATAGGTGGTACCTTGCTCAATAGTAGTAACTGTGAAAGGGATCTTGGAGTCCTAGTGGACAATCACTTAAATATGAGCCAGCAGTGTGCTGCAGCTGCCATAAAAGCCAACACAGTCCTAGGCTGCATTAACAGAGGGATAGAATCAAGATCACATGAAGTGTTAATACAACTTTACAATGCCTTGGTAAGACCGCATTTGGAATACTGCATCCAGTTTTGGTCACCATGATGTAAAAAAGATGTTGAGACTTTAGAAAGAGTACATAGAAGAGCAGCAAAGATGATCAGGGGACTGGAGGCTAAAACATATAAGGAACGGCTGCTGGAATTGGGTATGTCTAGTTTAACAAAGAGAAGGAGTCCAATATCTCAGGGACTGCCACAAAGAAGAGGGAGTCAAGCTATTCTCCAAAGCACCTGAAGGCAGGACAAGAAGCAATGGATGGAAACTAATCAAGGAGAGAAGCAACCTAGAACTAAGGAGAAACTTCCTGACAGTTAGAACAAGTAATCAGTGGAACAACCCTTCCAAACTGCAGATGGGTAGACCATAGAGTATTTTAATTTGATGTATTTGATTTAGGTACCATCCGACTCCAAACTGACTATGGGTGGATTTTATTAAGACATCAGCAAAACAAAGAAATGTATTCTAACTGCTCAATTCTGAGTGCCAGCTGAGCCTCAAGTAGAAAAAGGAGTACAACCTGTTTCTTTAAAATGTAGCAATATATATCACAGTTATGGCTGGAAGTGATGGTGGTTGGAAATTACATACCAATATATTGGAGGTTGGGGTAGAGTTTCATCACTCTTGTAGTGTGCAGCAAATCTCTTTGAATTTGCTGGATATAGACCCCCTTCCACATGAGTCTTGACTCACTCTCAGCCTGGGCCAATAGTGTCTGATACATTCTCAGAATATGAATGTGATGACCTTTGCATCCAAACAGGCAATTTACTTGTTGCATGTCTCCTCAGGAAGCTGCATTGATGAAGGGGAAACGCAGAACAATCAAAAAGAGAGAAGAGAAAAGCAACCTAGAATTAAGGAGAAATTTCCTGACAGAACAATTTAATCAGTGGAACAACCTGCCTCCAGAAGCTGTGAAGTCTCCAACACTGGAAGTTTTTAAGAAGAGACTGGACGACCATTTATCTGAAATGGTATAGGGCACGGGTCGGCAACCCGTGGCTCTGGAGCTGCATGCGGAGTTTGCAGAGACAGAGAGGCACTTGCTCTCTCTCTCTCTCTCTCTCTCTCTCTCTCTCTCTCTCTCTCTCTCTCTCTGTGTGTGTGTGTGTGTGTGTGTCTGTGTCTGTGTCTCTGTGTGTGTGTGTGTGTGAGAGAGAGAGAGAGAGAGAGAGGGTGGGGGTGTGTGGGTGTGACTCACGCTGTTCTCTGAGAAGCTGACAAGTTTATTGGGCGGGGCTCCTGCCTTTGCTGCATCTCCACAGGAAGCAACAAACAGGAAGCAGCAAAAAGCAGCAGCTCTCGAGGGCAGGAGATCCAGCCCAATAAGAATGTGTGTCAGCTTGTCCAGAACAGCCTGAAGCCAGCTTGCCAGCTGAGCAGAAGATCGGAGGGGGGGAGGGAGAGAAAGAGAGGGAGAGAGAGGGAGGGAGGGAGAGAGAGAGAAGGGAAGCACAAGTGCCCCTCTCTCTCTCTCTCTCTCTCTCTCACACACACACACACACACACACACACACACACGAGCGCGCGCACACACACACACACAAACAACCTGAGTGGGAGAAGACGACTGGCAGACCAAGGGCAGAAAGAGAGAGGGAGGAAGAAAGGAAGGGACAGAGGGGGAGAGAGAGAGGGAGGGAGGAAGAGAGAGGGAGTAAGAGGGAGGGAGGGAGGAGGGAGAGAGAGAGAGAAAATATGAATATATGTGGTTGTCCTTACTGGACTTTTAGTAAAGAACATTTAATGAAATATTTTGATGGGTTTTTTTAATTAAGAGGTGAGGTATGGGAATAATTATGCTGTATTTAAAGATGGTAGATAAGTTACTAAAATTGTTTTTACCTGTTGGGATGAAGAAGAAAGGGGGGTTTTTTCCCTCTTTGTCCTGTCCTTTTCTCTTTTTTTCCCTGCAATTTTTTTTCTTTTCTATTTTTCTGTTTGTAGTTTTTATAGTTTGCACCGGCTTTTTATTTCATAAATACGAGGAGGATTCAAATAGACATTTGAGTATTTTATTTGAATGTAACCTTCTACCCAGCGTTTTTTTTTTGTTTTTTTTTTTTTTTGGAGTTCAAAATGCTTTTGATGCATGCAGAAATAAAAATTTGTTTTCTTTTTAGCAGTTCGTTGATTTCCTAAATGCAGCACACTATAGTTTTTTTATACATAGTATAAAGGTAAAAAAACAATATATGCAGTGTAATCTTCATTTCAGATGTCAAAAGGGTTTTGCGGCTCCCAGTGTTTCGGTGAGAAACAGGTCCAAGTGGCTCTTTGAATATTTTAGGTTGCCTAACCTTGGTATAGGGTTTCCTGCCTGAGCAGGAGGTTGGACTAGAAGGCCTCCAAGGTCCCTCCCAACTTTTTTATTGTTGTTGTTGTTTAAAAACCCCATATTAAAAAAATCCAAAATGAACTCCTGTTTTAGAAAAAAAATGAATACACTGATATGAAAGCCATCAGTAGCTGCAGAGGGAAGACAAACAGTGTTTAAGCTTAATAATATCAAATCATAATGCAACTTTTTTTTGCTTGCAAGTCTTGGTTGCACCCTGCTGTGATTTTCCAAGAAAATTTGAATCATATAAGTACCAGTAACCCCTTTAAACAGCAAATGAAAGGACCTAACAAACCTCGCCCTGTTTTTGCAAAAAGTCAGAGTCAAAGTAGGGTCAAGCTTAGTTTGCAGATGGTTAGAATGGGCCTGCAAGCTAGACTGAAAACAAGAAAAAACATCTAGGAAGAAGACAGTGGCTTCTGTATCATTTGCCATGAAAACTGCATGAATGTAGTTGCTAGAAGAAAAACTCAGTGGTTACCTTTACATTTGAGTTCTTTATAAGATAATATGATGTTGCAACTGTGTGGGTTTTTATTTTTTTACTTTACTTAGAAAATCAACTTGGAAAATCCACCTCACTCCTATCAAATAAAAAAAAGAGGTTGCATCTAGCATCTAGCCAATAGGTGAGTTGGTGAATGGAAGCAATGATTGAAACAGAACAAGCTTGCAAATTCAATTGAGCAAAATGGACTCTGGGGAAAGAAGTGTAGAATTCCTTTATGGAATTTTTGCTGAAAAAAAGAAAATGAACTTGTGATATATGGCTTTTATAATTAAAAAGCGTAGAAGGGTAGACAATGGGAAGAAAGAAAATATGTTGTAACCTTCGAGAGAGTAAAATAAAAGTGTATGTGTAACTGCTCTTGATAAGATCAGAAGCTGCTTTTCTTCTCTTTTCTCTTTTTTCAATTACTTATTACTTTTTCCACTTTTCTCTTTCAAAATTTGTATTAGTTTTATTGTTCTGTAAAAAAAAGTAATAAAAGTCATATGTACAAAAAGGAAAAGAAGTATAGAATTCTGAGTATTCTTCATTTGGCAGTCAATGGCTCGTCCATATCTATCTACAAGTATATAGATATAATAATAATAATAATAATAATAATAATAATAATAATAATAATAATAATAATAATAATAATAATAATAATGTTGGAAGGGACCTTGGAGGTCATCTAGTCCAACCCCCTGCTCAGGCAGGAAACCCTATACCATTTCAGACAAATGGCTGGCCAGTCTCTTCTTTAAAACTTCCAGTGTTGGAGCATTCACCACCTCTGGAGGCAGGTTGTTCCACTGGTTAATTGTTCTAACTGTCAGGAAGTTTCTCCTTAGTTCTAGGTTGCTTCTCTCCTTGACTAGTTTCCATCCGTTGCTTCTTGTCCTGCTTTCAGGTGCTTTGGAGAATAGCTTGGCTCCCTCTTCTTTGTGGCGGCCCCTGAGATATTGGAACACTGCTATCATGTCACCCCTCACCCTTCTCTTCATTAAACTACACATACCCAATTCCAGCAACCGTTCCCTATATGTTTTAGCCTCCAGTCCCCCAATCATCTTTGTTGCTCTTCTCGGTACTTTAGGACCTTCTTTGCAATGCATACGTATAAATATCTCTACACCCACTACTCTGTGGGAGACTTGTCTATTTACAAAATGAAGATATAACCCTCCATATACGTCTATGGAGATTCTCAGGCATCCAGGTCATGTATGTCCCAAAGGTGCTTTTCTTCCAAGAGGCAACTGAACTGTCTTGTTTTTCCTTGAAGATGTTTCACTTCTCATCCTGAAAGCTTCCTTGGGGAATTATATAATGGGTTGTCCCAAAGGTACCTTTTTCAAGAGGCAACTGGACTTTCTTTGTTTTTCCTTGAAGACCTTTCACTTCCCATTATATAATTCCCCTTTATCAGAAGACGCAGGATGCTCTCTAAACATCCCAGTGGGACCTTTGTCAAAGGCATTGTTGAAAGTAAATATGATACTGGCAGTTGGTGTTCTGTGTTCCACGTTCTTAATTGTTTTAAAAGACTCCAGTAGGATAAAGCCTTTTCGGCATGGAAAAACTGGCTGAAAATGAAGAAGACACCAGAGATGTCTTTCCAGGTTTCATTCCCTTCCTCTGCTTTGTCCACAATGGTAACTTGGTGTTCTGTCCAGACCACACTTACTAGAGCACCTGTCCTCTCCCTTCTGTTGGTAGATTCTCCTACTTATTTATTTTTATTTATTTATTTTTTATTTTAATTCCATTTATATCCCGCCCTTCTCCGAAGACTCAGGGCGGCTTACAAGCTTAGCAGTAGCCTTCATTCTATGTATATGCCTGCTTGTTAGGGCTTTCACACACACCCCAAGCGGCATTATTACAAAGTCAGCTTAATTGCCCCCAACAATCTGGGTCCTCATTTTACCTACCTCGGAAGGATAGAAGGCTGAGTCAACCTTGAGCCTGGTGGGACGCGAACCTGCACTAATTGCAGGCAGCTGGTGTTACTTAAGGAGGCATCAGCCCACTGCTCCACCAAGGCTCTTGTTTTGGTAACCAAGAAAAAAAGTATCAACTGCTTTTCTTTTTAGGGGGCAGGGCCTTTGGGAACATACAGTTTTGTAGGACCCTCCTGCCCAGTCTTGATTCCCATCTTGTATTTGACACCTTCTCTTCAAGTAGATCCACTAGTAAGCCAGTTAAAAAGAAGAGCTGAAGGGAAAACTGTCAGAACTCTTACCAATGTAACTTGGTTAAGAAAAAACACACTTTTATCCTTTCAGCATTCCACTAGTGAACTTAGCTGCAAAGGGAAGGAGAGGCTCCACAGTTTTATGCTTGTTCTAGGCACTTGAATTGGAAGGAGAAGTGGCAAAACTCTTATCAACTATACAGAGGTAAAGAAAATGAAGTCTTCTGCCTCATTGTGGAAAAAGAAAAGAAAGAAAAGCTTAGCCACCAGTGAAATGCAAAAAAACTAAAAGAGATCCCTAGCTGCCGTCTCCTTAGAAGAGGACTGCTCAGTAGCTCAAGGCAGTATGGCAATGGAGGGCCTCAGTCAATGACCGAAGTAAAGCCGGGGTGCTGACCACTGTACAAAAGAGCCCACAGTGAAATGAGTCACAACAGGTGAACCAGACAGCATTGCCTGCACCAGCACATATCAGAAAGCACCACTTTCGATGTGCAGCATGAAAACATGGATGAAAGTGATGTTCTCACTGAAGGAGGTAGATGGCTTCTCTATTTTTTTAAAAAAAAGCTGAACTTTTTCACTATTTATAGTGCCATGAGAGCATCAAGTGCGATAAGCCCCTCATATTCCTTTGAATCAGTCTACCTTTTCTATCAGCTTGTTTTCACTTAAAGTAGCCAAAAGGCTGGTAGAATTGGCTGCCTTGCTCTTTTCAGGAATCATCTTTGTGTGGAATATAACATAACCAGCCTGTCTCTTTTTTTTCTAGAGATGATCCCGGGCAGGGCAGGCCACAAACTGCTAATATGTCTCCAAGGATGTTTTACCTGGTCGTCTGCAGGCAGAGAACATACTTCCTAAAGGTTGGAGAAAGATCTTCTCATTCATTTGAAGGAGGGACTCTATCATGTATCCTATTGACTTAACCTGTTCCCCTTTCAAGCACCACTCAGAGACCCAGCAGGATAGTGATCCAAACTCTTATTTTCATGGCTTGCTGAAACTGAATTGCAACTTGCTGCAAATACTACAATCAGTACAACTATTATAGTAATTTTACATGACTTTTAAGAAAAGCAATGTGGCTGCTCTTATTTCTGGGCCAGCTGAGATACCGCAGACCAGAGCTAGGGCTATGTAAATTCCCCCTTATGACTTACTTGTAGATCAAACTATCCATTTCAGCATACGCAGAAGATTCATGGATTTACATGAATGCGCAGGCTACATGTTAAAATGTTCCCAAACTAAATTGTGTACGTGTTGTGCACTGAGACCAACGTAAATGTTCTCTAAAGGATGCTTCTGTTTTGTTTTTGTTTTTCCCCCAAAATCCTTACACACAGCAGGAATATCTACAAGATATAGTTGCCTGTTCTCCAGGGCAGAGCTTCTCAATCTTAGCAACTTTAAAATATATTGACTTCTACTCCTAGAATTCCCCCAGCCAAATATGAGGTACATGGGCAGTTGAGAAATATGAAAAATAAATAAATAAACAGGCAAACAAGCAAATAATAAGGTCAGTTCATCTTAAAGTTGACAAGGATGAAAAATGCTACTCTGGCCAAGATTCTCATGCCAGATAAGCAGTAAGCAGGCTTTCTGTTGTGGCAAAACAAAAGAAAACAAAACAGACCACCCAACAATACTATTTTTATTGCTTTGCTGCCTTCTAGTGGCCACCCAGATTTTGGGTAATGGCTGGGAGCATGGGGAGAGTTTCATTAGGCTTGGCTTGCAGAAATCAAAGCAAATTAGCTACAATACCCAAAATCCAAAGGCTCTGGTGAGGCTCCATAGTCATTGAGGCTGGATTGGATTTGAGGAGCAGAATGTAAAAGAAATGCGGGCTGGAACAAGAAAGATAGGCGAATCATACATGAAATTCAGAAGAGCTTAAATTACACGTTGCAGCTGGCATCTTGACTTTTTTAAGATGGACACTTCGATTTAGGTCTAAATTATCTGTAGGATAACCTAACCCTATAGATTCTATCCTGTACTCTCTGCTTTTTGCAGGTCTCATCCCAGTTAAATCTGTCTTTTTCCATCATGTGGACTTCTCTATAGAATAAGTCTTTATTCATGACTGTTAAAGGTTTTCAGATTGCTAAGCCAGCTGATAGCATGGTTTTACTGTATTTATTTATTTATTTATTTATTTTATTAAATTTATATACCGCCCTTCTCCCGAAGGATTCAGGGGGGTGTACAGGGCAATAAAATGCAACATACAAAACTTAAAAAGAAAATTAAATTAATTGGCCCTAACAATAAATAGTTAAAATAAACTCAATGCAATGTATAAGTATGCAATGTATACGGTAAGTATGTATCTCTATCCACAGACATGTGAAATTAATGGGAATAGAAATTTGTAAATATTAATGAATTAAATAAGTAAATAGTATGGGTAGTTTTGCCTTATTAGTAAGTATAAGTTTGCCCATCTAATCTACTATTTTATATTTGATTCCAATGGGTGGACCTCAATTTTTAATAACAACTTTTTGAAAAATGCTTGATATAAGCCTGGTCTTCTATTCCTAGCGGGAGGTTGGGCTATAAAACCTCCAAGGTCCCTTCCAACGGAGTTATTCTCTATAATGCTATTCCATTTACCTTGTTAATTACTTGCTTTTGAATTCATTGATCAATTAATCTATTACACTGAGTGATATTTCCATAGTCAAAAGCTCAAACAGCTTTTTCAAAAACCAAAACTACATGCTTAGCTTCACTAATTACAATTGTTGTTGTTGTTAGTTGCGAAGTCGTGTCCGACCCATCGCGACCCTATGGACAATGTTCCTCCAGGCCTTCCTGTCCTCTACCATCTTCTGGAGTCCATCTAAGCTCACGCCTACTGCTTCAATGACTCCATCCAGCCACCTCATTCTCTGTCGTCCCCTTCTTCTATTGCCCTCAATCTTTCCCAGCATTAGGCTCTTCTCCAGTGAGTCCTTCCTTCTCATTAGGTGGCCAAAGTATTTGAGTTTTAGCTTCAGGATCTGGCCTTCTAAAGAGCAGTCAGGGTTGATCTCCTCTAGGACTGACCGGTTTGATCGCCTTGCAGTCCAAGGGACTCGCAGGAGTCTTCTCCAGCACCATAGTTCAAAGGCCTCAATTCTTTGGCGTAATTACAATTACGTCTTAACAATTCAATCATCTTTTGCTGATTAAACTACAAATGAAAAATAGCTCTCTTTTAATTTGTTTAGAAAAAAAGGCATGCTGTTGGTGACTTGAGGTTACAAAAATAGAAACCTCCCCCCAACAGAGGAAAGGAAAAGGCAAATATTTCAATATGATGATGAATGTTTGGTCTCTTTGGAAAGAAACAATACAGTCTGTTATTAAGATTCATAGATCTTTGCCTGACAGTAGAATTGAAAATTTGTTTATAGAGACTCTCTGAATGCATAACTCTGCAATTTGAATCCTTCATCTGCGTAAAAGCAGTTGCTTCTATCCAAACATAAAAGCATCACCAGGTTTAGAATTCTAGTAATAAATCTGAGCATAAGTGTTCACCTGGGTCCATTCTACCACACTAGCCCCCTAAAATAAATGGGATTTGGATGGTCCTATTTTCCGCTGATAAAGGTGATCTAGTATACAGATAGTCCTTGACTTATGACTGTAATTAAGCCCAGATTTACAGTCATCAGTCATGACAGTTGTTAAGCAGATCACCATCTAACCACGCCCAATTTTACAACCTTTTTTGCAATGCTCATATAGTGAACGACATGGTCATAAAGCAAATACCATGGTTGTAAAGTGCACCCATTATCTGCAATGGACATTTTTTCCTGGAAACTGTAAGTAAACACTGGTTTCTGGCAGAAAATATCCTAAAAAGAGGCAGCTTGGTCTTGTGGTTAAGGCAGTAAGCTAGAAATCAGGAAACAGTGAGTTCTAGTCCTGTCTTAGCCACGAATGTCAGTTGGTTGACCTTGGGCCAGTCATTCTCTCTCAGCTCAACACACCTTGCAGGGTTGTTGTTATGGGAAAAATAGGAGGAGAAAAGTATATTGGACATGTTCACTGCCTTGAGTTATTTGTAAAAATAGTAAAGGTGGGATACAAATAAATAAATCATGTTCACATAACTATGGAATCCTGCAAACAGCTGTAACTAGGGGCCAGTTGCCAAGTGCCCAAAAATGTGATCATGTGACCAGGAGGGGGCCAGCCATCAGAACTTCAAATCTGTGTCTTAACTACTTTTGGGGGGGGGTTGTTCATAACTTCAAACAGTCAGATCTGAGAAACCCAGATCTCACTGGAGATTATATTCCTCTTAAATTAATTTATACTTTCTCCTTAAAATGCTATTCTGAGATTCTGCTATTTTCTTTTGCTTCTGTTTTTTTCTTTTACCTAGCTTCCTACTATCAGAAGCATCTAACTGCAAGATTAGAGCATCACAACTGTTATTTCTTTCATTCTCTGTAGAAACTCTTGGCAATAATAATAATAATAAAGTTGGAAGGGACCTTGGAGGTCATCTAGTCCAACCCCCTGCTCAGGCAGGAAAACCTATACCATTTCAGACAAATGGCTGTCCAGTAGTGTTGGAGCATTCACCACTTCTGGAGGCAGGTTGTTCCACTGGTTAATTGTTCTAGCTTTCTGGAAGTTTCTCCTTAGTTCTAGGTTGTTTCTCTACTTGATTAGTTTCCATCCATTGCTTCTTGTCCTGCCTTCAGGCACTTTGGAGAATAGCTTGAATCCCTCTTCTTTGTGGCAGCCCCTGAGATACTGGAACACTGCTGTCCTGTCACCCCTGGCACTTCTCTTCATTAAACTAAACATACCCAATTCCAGCAACAGTTCCTTATATGTTTTAGCTTCCAGTCCTCTAATCATCTTTGTTGCTCTTCTCTGTACTCTTTCTAGAGTCTCAACATCTTTTTTACATCGGGGTGACCAAAACTGGATGCAGTATTCCAAGCGTGGCCTTATCAAGGCATTGTAAAGTGGTATTAATACTTCACATGATTTTGATTCTATCCCTGTTAATGCAGCCTAGCACTCTGTTGGCTTTTTTGGCAGCTCCCGCACACTGCTGGCTCATATTTAAGTGATTGTCCACTAGCACTCTAAGATCCCTCTCACAATTACTACTATTGAGCAAGGTACCACCTACAGTATACTATACCTGTACATTTGGTTTTTCTTGCCAAAATGTAGAACCTTACTTTTTTCGCCATTGAACTTCACTTTGTTAGATAGCGCCCAGTGTTCGAGTCTGTCCAGATCCTCCTGTATCTTAAGCCTGTCTTCTGGAGTGTTGGCTATTCCTGCCAGCTTGGTGTCGTCTGCAAATTTGATGAGTTCCCCATCTATCCCCTCATCCAAATCGTTGATGAAGATGGTGAAGAGTACTAGGCCCAGTACAGAGCCCTGGGGCAACCCACTACACACTTCATTCCATGTAGATGCGGTTCCATTGAGGAGGTACGCTTTCACTGAGCGTTGCCTAAAAGCAGAACACTTCAGGATCCATCAAAATCCAGGTAGCCAATGCATAATTAGTCCAGCAGCTTTTAAGGGGATTGGTCAGAAGACGTGACCCCCAGATTTTGCTCAGGGAATGTGTCACATTGATTTCTTGCAGCAATTTGTTTTTCCTACTAATTTTATCCATTCTGGAAGAATTATTTTTCCCCCATGTTCTGTGTCATGTCCAACAACTCTATTTTCGCCATATATTAAGGATAGCAATGCTATGAAGAATATGGATGGGAAATAACAAGCCCTTATTCCTACATAACTGGCCCTTGCCCCCATGGCCAGGGCATCAAAATCCAGGTAGCCAATGCATAATTAGTCCAGCAGCTTTTAAGGGGATTGGTCAGAAGACGTGACCCCCAGATTTTGCTCAGGGAATGTGTCACATTGATTTCTTGCAGCAATTTGTTTTTCCTACTAATTTTATCAATTCTGGAAGAATTATTTTTCCCCCATGTTCTGTGTCATGTCCAACAACTCTATTTTCGCCATATATTAAGGATAGCAATGCTATGAAGAATATGGATGGGAAATAACAAGCCCTTATTCCTACATAACTGGCCCTTGCCCCCATGGCCAGGGCATCAAATGCAGCAGCATTTAGGGAATTTGTGGGCACTTCCAAGATGACCCTCTTACGGAAAACAAATGTGCTATTTTTTGTTCAAACAAGAATGCTAGCACTCTTCTCTGGTACAGTACCTTCCAAATGCATTCATTTTTAAGTCTCTAAAAAATCATCACTATGCACATTATCTGAGCATTTTTGGTTGCAGTGATGGGATATGTAGTTCATAACATCTAGAGATCTTTAGGTTAAAAGTTGCATCTGTGTAGAAAGCAATTCCCAGAACTTCTCAGTTATTTTCATCATTACATCACTTCACTACTGATGTTTTGAGGTACTACAATAACAATGTAAGTCGGTGTTTCTTAATCTTGTCAACTTCAAAGCTGGATGGGGAATTCTGAGAGTTGAAGTCCACCCATCTTAAAGTTGCCAAGGTTAAGAAACACTGGTCTATGTGATCTCCAGTCATACCTAGTAGATTTTCTAGGACAGATAGAATCAGGAATCTTTCACAAGAAAAGCATGCCTGGTGCCATCACACACACACACACACACACACACACGGATATACTGTAGGTTACAGCCAGTGCTATGCATTGATCAATGTTCACCCATGAGAACTAGGAGAAGATGGAGATTTTGTCTGTTCCTCCTATGTTCATCCAACTCAACTAATTTAGGTTATGTCAACTTTAGATTTTTATGTTGTGGTGTATTGTGCAAACACAATCTATTTAATTAATTTACAGTTCAGTTGGCTTGAAAATTCAATAACCAGGCTAAGTATGTTCTAAGAACTCAATTTTAGTCAGCTCTCAGCCATCATGGCATACTAGTCAAATCTATGCTTCTGGCAAGACTGCTAAGGAGAAGTACATTTCCCCCCCCCCATCTCTCTTTTCTCACTGATAGAATGGCAGGTATTATCTGAAGAACCTCATGGGGTATGATGGGGTAGTTTAGTACACCTGGAAAGATAAGGATCATTACACCCTGAAGAAGATCTTGCTCACATTTCCAACCTGTTATGTTGAAGTAACTGGGATTTGCTTATCTCATCTGAACTAGATGACAAACTCCAGCATCACATGGCTACAACTGCAGTCTCTCCCTATTGAGATTTGGCCATCACTGATAGCCATGTTCATCATAGGCATCCCTAACAATCCTTGATGACAGTACACCCATGCAATAATGTCATGATTTAGGTAAGGTAATTGTGGCTTCTTGTAGACATTTGCAGGGCGTGGCAGAACACTATCAGATATTGAGATTTCTAGGGAATTATTACATCCAGTGCTGTCTGCTGATAGATTGAAGTAAGTATTGACAAGCTGGGTAGATAGTCAACCGAAAGTTAGAGGGGCTTAGCCCAATGTGCTCTGGGGAAAAACTCTAGGTCTTGTCAGAGAGCTAGGAAAAAATGCTTAAGAAAAAGTGCAAATGCAGATCTGGCTTGCTTACAGTGCCATCTGCTGCCAAGCAAGGGGAATTGCTTCAAAAGGGAGAGGAATGGCAGGCAAGTAGCTGACCTAAATTGATCAGACCAGGGGACTGGAAGCGAGTTGGGGAACTCCATAGCATCTTGACACTTTCAGAGCTATTAGGGATGGTATTCCCACTGAGAGCTGTAGCACTAGGAATGGCTGTGTAACATGCTCTGACATGTCTTTAAAGAAATATTTTCCTGTGCCTTGGAAATTCCAGCAAAATATGTGTGATTACCTTTCAATAATCATTGGTCATTGGTTAGTGTTCATGGTGGTGCACAAAAGTTTTAAATTCAATGTACAGCATCTACCAAGTTGTTAGTGTGTAGCTATTCACTGCAACAACAATGTCAGTTTTCTCTTGCATTGTAGCAAGCTTAATGTTCATTGTATGGGTTTTGGAATTTTATTCATTTAAAATTCATTTCCTAAAGATTGTTTTCTTGTTTTGCAAGTTTGCAGGGTTTTCCTTAGTGTATTCTGATATCTGTTCCATAAGAATTAGTTATACATTGCACACAGGGTTTCATGTGCTTGCCACAAGCTTTTTGATGTGTTTTACGAGATTATAATTTGTTGGTGTGGTGATGCAGTGGTTAGAATACAGTATTGCAGACTAATTCTGTTGACTGCCAATTGCCGGCAATTTGGCAGTTCAAACCTCACACGCTCAAGGTTGACTCAGCCTTCCATCCTTCCAAGATCAATAAAATGAGGACACAAATTGTTGGGGGCAATATACTGACTCTGTAAACTGCTTAGAGTGGGCTGTAAAGCACTGTGAAGTGGTATATAAGTCTAAGTGCTATTGCTAAGTCTAAGTGCTATTAAATGTGACCTAATGATAAAATGGTTGATTACAATTTAATTAACTGATACGTCAATAAATGAAATTAACAGGACGTTCAACCCAAACTGCAGTCTTTAACTCAGCAAACATGGCACAGCGAAATATAAGTGGTTTGTATATAACATTCCAGAAGGGAGCTGCTGTAAAAACCTCTATGGCTGCATTTGCACAACTTATTGACTTCATTGAACTATGGTTTAATAAAATAATCCAATTATGTGGATTCACACAACATGCTTGAGGAAGTCAATTTGTTTTAGTTGTTGCATTTGCACATCATAATCAATTTGGTTACTGATATCTGTACATAGATTATGTACTATATTTACATTAAGAAAGATAAACATGATTACACTCAAATCTTGAGTTACAAATCAGACAATATTTTAACCAAGTTATGTTGTACCAAAACAGCCTATATTCTTTCTACTTGAAGTTTTAGGGAAGACATAAGCATTACCTTCACCAACCTAGCTTCATCTCTTATTTTATTTATACACCGGTTTTGAAGACCACAAAAACTGAGAGTCCATATGGTAGTATAAAATATTAGGATTGTGCATCCTTCAGATTTTATCCAGAAATTGTGCTTCAGAATGTGCAGGAACCCAGCATCTCACAAACAGGAACACCTCAACACTATTCCAAAGAATGGAGTACCGTCTGGGCAAAATGTGCAGCATAGAGTTTCTCAACCCTTTTTGTTGTTGCTGCTGCTGCTGTTGTTAGCGTATGGCATTGAAATATTAGCCAGGAACCCACAATGCTATTGCAGTGTAGATTAGTAGTTTGGCTGCCAATTTGCCATCTGTGTTGTTGAATACGCTCGTGTGCTTCCCAAGATGTGCCACAGGAGGGCGAGCTGACTTTGCACTAGAAAGAAAGATGAGAAGCTCTTCCTGAGGCGCCATCCTAGGCGCTCTCCCTTCCCTGGACCTGCCTCATAAACAGGCACAGAATCAGGAGAGTTCAGAGCCAGCAGAAATCTGACTACCTGCACAGAGCAGCAATTTGTCTCTTCACCAAAGTGGTACCTATTTATCTATTTACATAGAACATGCTTTCGAACTATTAGGTGAACAGAAGCTGAAGCAAATGATGGGTGCTCACCCCATTGCACAGAGTTAGGACTTGAACTGTTGGAGCAAAGACCATCTCCAGCATCATTAAACCACTAAGCCAGACATGTCAAACACAAGACCTGGGGGCCGGATCCGGCCCGCAAAGTGGTTTCATGTGGCCCGTGAGGCCATCCTGGAAACAGTGAGGGAACGGCCCCCACTGCCTTGGCCCTGGCCCAGAGACCCTCCTTCTGCCAGAGACCCTCAGATCTGTCCCACTCCTGCCCAGGCCCCCATAGGCACCCTTGATGTGAACGATGTAGAGCTGGCCACGCCCACCCAGTAGGCCATATGCACTCTAGCCAAGCCCACCCAGTAGGCCATGCCCACCCTGGCCATACTCACCCGGCCCCTTGAGGGCAACCACAATGCTGATGCGGCCCTCAATGAAATTGAGTTTGACACCCCTGCACTTAGCCATTGCGCCTCCTCAACCTTGGTGACTGAGAAGCAATAAGAAATTAAGCACCCTATTTAGTCCCACCATTTTGTCATTCATATATTCCTTTCTGCTAACATTGTTTTCCCACAGTCAAATCAGCTGTATGGCTTTAAAATCATTTCTTCAAACCTAATAACTTATTAATCCATCCTTATTAATGTATTCCTTAAAAAATGATGCTGAATATTCCATTATCGAATGCAATATGTTCTTCAAGGGATGGCTTTTCTTTCTAAAAGCAATTTATCAAACAAGCTTCTTAAATGAGGAATGTTGTGAA